>NC_052963.1:40787716-41387716 GCF_013358895.1 Oreochromis aureus | reverse complement strand
TGGCAGAATAGAATAGAATAGCCCTTTATTGTCATTGTACATGTACAACGACATTGTGGGTGCTCAACATCAACTGTGTGGAATAAAATATAAATAGTAGACAGCAGGAATAAAAAGCAAATATAAAATCAAGAGTGATATATACAAAACAAGATAAATATATACAAAAGTAAGAGAAAGGCATGCATCAGAGAACAAGTTGTAAAGTGGTTGGAAGTAGGGATGCACCGATCCCGATACTGGTATCGGGTATCGGTGCCGATACTGTAAAATGTGTGCGTACTCGTACTCGTAAAAGTCAACCGATACCATGAACCGATACTAATGTAGCCCGGATGGGAATTTGGTAGTAGATACTCATAATTCCCATGGACTTGAACGCCACATAAGGTGTTCACAGTTCACAGAAGAGAACGGCATGGAGAGATGCACGAGGTTAGCTTAACCAAAGTGAGAGACTCGGCTAGTTTTACTGAGGTTAACTTGCACAAAAGAGTGTGTGACTAGAAAGCTAACCGTGTGAGAGCTTCGCAACAGAGTGTGGGTGAAGTGACTTTTTGTTTCAACGGTCGCACCACCGTGGAAAACTGTGTTTCTAGCCATGACCGCCGAGGCTAAAGGCTAGCCCGGACTGCTTGGCTGCGCCACGGAGGCAGCTGCTATGGACTGTCTGAGAGCTGGACAGTGACGGGCTAACGCGCTGTAGCAGAGACAGCATCGGGTCGCAGGGAGTGGATTTAGTGTGGGACTGGTGAACGGCGACCTACCGAGCAACGGAACTGTAAGTCAGACTTTTGTGCTCTTACTGGGGAGAAGAGGATTTTTCTCCATCGTCCGGCGTGAGCAGCAAACAGGCCTGCAACAAGTGTGAATGTGAGTGTGTGGAGCCCATGTGTGAATATTGTATGTTTAGTGGAGTTATATAACGTGTTTTGGAGTGTATATTAGTGAGTCACTTACCAAAAGGTGATAACATAAGTTGGGTTGTTTAATATAATTTGAAAGGGAATTATGTCATTTATACAGTGTATTTCATTTGGTTAAGGAATTGGAATATCATTTGAGTTTAAAAAAGGGATGTGTTGTACAGTATTTGTCTCTGCCCTTACGTTCAGTAAACGTTTCGTTTGTGTTAAAGAGTTGTCTGGGGTCGTTTCTTTACTACCGGTTAAGTTTAACTTGTGTGTGGCAGAAGTATCGGTTTTTGTACTCGGTATCGGCAAGTACTCAGATCCAAGTATCGGTATCGGATCGTTTGAAAAAATTGGTATCGTTGCATCCCTAGTTGGAAGTAGTGCAAAGAAAAGACTTGGTCTGAATAGATTCCGTGTGTGAGTGGCCTAAGTGATGTGGGTTACTCAGACCATGGCTCAGATTAGTGAGGTGGATGGGCAGGGGTGGGTTGTGAGATAAATGCTTCTAAGGAATACGCAGGAAGGCACATTCTATAGTTAGACATCTCACTGATGCTGCTCTGAGAACCGGGGTTACTCAAGTAACCTATATTTTTGCAATGTAGTTGTCTGTATCTTTAAACAATAAACAAAATGCCTTCAAAAGTGGAAAGCCAGGCCTAAGCTCCTAAATAATGTCTCATCATTTGTTTGTTTGTTTGTTTTATAGGAACATCTTTGCAGCTTCAAAACATAAATGTTTCATCTAGAATTCCAAAGACCGATGAAGCAAAGAAACGCGCACTGGAACAATTTCAGCTGTTAGATGGTATGTGACTGCAGATGGCAGTTATAGATCTTTGTGTTGTTTGTGATATGTTATTATAGTATTTTACAGGCTAATGTAGACTGTGGTGCTTTCTGTATTACTCCTTTAGTAACATTTTTGTAATGTTCCCTCCAGTGCTTGAGGCCAGAATCCAACAACTACAATGTGACGTCGTTCTAGATGTCCAACATGCAAAGGTGCAGTTTATGAAAGCGCCTTCTCATGCAAGAGGTACTTCATCTGGTAAGGGCCACAGAAGCACACCCCAGGAGAAAACTGACATTCCTAAATCTGGACAGACTGGCGATAAAGGCTCCTTTAAATCTCAGCCCCGCCGCTGGATAGAAAAACTAACTCAAGAGAAGAAGAACAAACTTAAAAAACAGCAGCACCTCCAGCAAAAAATGCAGATATGTGTCAAAGAGAAACCACCAACAACATCATCTAAAGGTACCAAAAGCAGCTTGATGTCCACAGGTACAACACATAAAACAATATCTACTGGAGTTAAAAAGAGCAGAGGTCATTCAAAACTGTCAGATGAAATACGAGCTGCAGTTTCTTCGACAGCTACCACAGCTACTGCCACTGCCATGGCAGGAGCAGCCACCGTGCCACAAAAAGCATCTAAAAAGAAACGAAAAGACTCTAAAATACAAAAAGAGGGAACTGAACTGACTGGTACTGACCCTCAGGGCACAGCCGAGGAGCTGGCTGAGGTGGAGGAGCTGGAGAAGAGACTTAATCAACAAGTAAGCCATTGGACATTGTCAAGTAAACCAGAGCGCATGCAGGAGGGCAGTGTGGGAAATGCATGCCAGGACATCAGTCTTAGCATCTGCTCATACTTGGAGGCCTGTATATTTGCCGGGGACATCGAGCGGGCACATCATTTCCTGCTCAGTCAGCACAGAGTTATGAGTCGACGAAAACATCTCAACACAGGTGTTTACAACATCATGATGAGGGTGTGGGCCAAAAAGGTGAGTTCAGAAATAAAATTCAGGAGATAAGCAAAGCAGCTAAAGGAAATTCACACATGACTTTTATTGTTTGTGCTTTTTTAAGTGTAATGCGTCAAAATATGTTCTGTGACAAAGATCCGTGGGCCCACTGGTACTTAATTGTTTAGGGCCCTCTTCAAATATCTGTGGGCAAACATGCAGTTGAACATGCTCTTATTCTCTCTGCCCTTTAATAATAATCTGAAGAACCTAAACTAAGCCTCATCTTTGGTCACTAATTTTGTTGACTTTAATTTTCACTTGTTTGCTTGGTATCATGGACTCAGGATAATTAGGCTCACTGCTCTCCCTGATATCTCTTTCATTTGTAGGGTACATTGAATCAGATTGGCCGCATGTTTATTCTTTTAGAAGAGGCTGGTCTGAAGCCAAATCTTGGTTCCTACTTTGCTGCTTTGGAGTGTATGGGTCGCAACCCAAACTGCTCCCCAAAGGTTGTTTCAAGGTATGTTGCAAAGATACACACGCACAGGGATCATAAAGAGGTGTGTTTATACCAACGTGTTTCAAATTGCACCACATATATTTCAGCATATGTGACATTTCAGAAGAGAGCTAACACTGTGCTGCTGTCGGATAGAGGTCTCGTAGCAACATAAAGAGTTACCAGCAGGGGTCATAATCAGCTCAGGCTTTTTACTTTTGGGTGAAATTTCTGGCAAAGTGTATTTATTATAAATGTTTCTGCTGATGTGATAGTAACATACTTGCTCATTTTAAGAGCATCAATTGAATGTTTTTCGTGTAGTGTTCAAGGAATCATTTTCCTTTAGCCTGCAGGGCTGAAAAAATTTCATTTCTAGCTGCATGTCCTATATTCTCTTAATATGTTTTTCCAAAAGTGAGCTCATTAATACCATGCACATCTAAGAATTATGGTCTGTTATTGTTTTTGCAGTTTAGTCGTCTTTTGTGTCACTGGAGAACAAAGGAATGCTTTGTTTTGATAAAACTGTGTTAAGCTGACACCTACCAGTATTCCTTCTACTTGCACTAATCACTTTTGTAGTTTCCATGGCAATCCAGCATGGCATTATGATTTTCTCAACTTTTTGTCAGTTTTAAATCTCTCTATTAATTAGCGCTGCTCTCACAAGGTCGCTTGAATTTGTTTTGGTTGTGGCAGCATTCTGACACAGTCTTAATGAGAATGGGTGAGGACTAATTACATTTCTACAAGGCAGCTGAACCATACAGATAATAATTGTAGTGTAGTTCATTTCTTCTTGGATTTTGCAAATGTATTAATCAAGGACAATCTTGACAGTGTGTAGCCCAGTTCCATCTCAGCAATAACTGGGTCATCCTGACAGATCGCTACAAGCTGGGTTTGGATCTCTATTTAAAATATAAATAAAACCAATATGCAATTATTTGCAAATAATTTAAAACCCCTAACCCTAAAAAATGTATTTTTTCAAAAATGCATGCCTTTTAAAAAATGTATGCAGCTAAATGTTAGTATTGGAGGACACATCAGGACTTCAGGGAGGTCAGCTTAGCACCCGGACTCTCTTACTGCGAAATTGACATTGGCCTGATAAAACAACCAACCTTTCTTCAAAATGTCCTCTTGATGTCAGCATATGTTGCTCCTTCACAGATGTGCCTTTTGCACTACTGCACACCTCTATACATTATCAAAGGTGGCTTTGGAAGTGTACGCTAATAACGAAACCTGAGTATTGCTCTTTTTAGCAAAGAGAAAGTGGAATCCATCAAATAACAGTTTATACTTTTGATTCATTACACTGTAGGAAGATATTCCACTTCATCTTGGTCCATCTTAAAAAAGTTTGGACCAAAAGTCAGCTGTTTTAACTATATTTGTGGATGCCGCTAAAAACTGTTTTCACTTAAAAGTGTTTCTGAGCCCATTCAAATTTTTTTTTTAATTTTATCTTTTAAATTGTTTCAATTTTAGCTGCTTTGAATCTTTTAAATATTTTACCTGGTAGATTATAAATGCACAATTTGTTTTCACAAGTTTATTAAATTGTAGAATTTTTAAGCAGTAATCCCCCATTTCATTTTTCCTTTGTCACTCCTATCCCAAATATTTTAAAAGATGCTACTGGCGTCCGATTCAAAACGTCCATATATGTTTAAATAAGCAAGTTTCAACCTTTCAGCATGTCTTTGTTTTGTTCAAATAAACATGTGGTTTCTAAAACACTTTTTAAAACGTTTCTGGAAACAGTTATATTAATTTAATTGCTTAATTGCATGACACTCAGAAAATATAAACTTGCTAAGCAAAGCTCGCAGTTTCAGGAGAAGACTGTATTTTGTCACAGCACCGGTGCCTGTTTGATAGCAACTAGGAGAAAATGCAGTCAGCTGGCCTGCTGCCGAGGCAGAGGCGGGGCTCATATTTAATTTTCTTTTTTCCTTTCTGATAAACCTAACATTAGTCTTATAGCAGATGAAAAACTACAGAGCACAGGGGTTGTTTTTTTCATTTTCTCTCTTTTATAATATGCAGCCCCTGTTTGAACACAGCTACATAAATGCTGCGTCCTTGATGAGAATGCTGTCTGACTACAGAAGTTATTCTGACAGCAGCTGAGAAACATGGAGGATAAATGAATACAGGTATAATTCTTTATACAGAAAAGATTTGTTGTTGTTTTTTGCCTGTCCTGTTCGGCACTGTAGCAATCAGAATTATTGTCTAAAGGCCAAGAAAAATGCCCAGAAGATTATTTTCCCAAGTGGATCATTACGGCTTTGTCATCCTGGTCCACTTGATTGATCTTTATTATTTATTTATTTTTTTACTTTTAAGTTATTAGAGTTGTAACAGACAGGACCGGGGAATAGGAAAGACAAGAAAAGTTGGGAAAAAGCTCAAGAAAAGGAGAGGGAAAGAAAAACGGAGGGGAAGAGAGACGGAGAGAAAAGAAACTAAAAATCTGCTTGATCACCTGCTGGGAAAAAAGAACAAGCAAAAAGAGAACAACACATTAGGGAAACCACAGCAACAACCAACATAAACATAACTAACAGTAACTAATGAATATTGAATGTTACTGAGCAGCACGCAAGACCGACAACCCTCATGTCTCTTCTGGCTGTAATCAGTGCTTTTCCAGATTTCATCTGCTTAGTCATGTCACGTGCTTTTGCTGAAAACGCGTACAGAACAGCACGGACACTTCAGTCTTTGACTCTGAGGACATCACCTTATGCAGTGTGCTCCAATGGCGATACAGGTGGCAGGGCATTAGGGTTGACGGTGGGTATCTGGTTGGTCCATCGATCACTGTAAGCTGATGCTCATATGACATTGTTGTTCAGCAGTGCTGCCCTCCCGCTCTGTCTCTGGCTAAGCAGCTTCTTCTTTCCCCTACCTTATTCATTATCTTTCACTACTTTTTGTTGTTGTCATTAAATCCCTGTTTTCCCTATGCCCTCCCTCCCTTTTTTCTTTCTTTAATAGTCCAACTGCTATACGCTTCTAATACTGAAATCCCCAAAGTCTGTCCTGCAGCATCCTTGCCCTCAGTGCAACAGTGTGCTTCTTCTCTGTCTTTTTCTCACATGCACAGCAACATTCTGAAACACACACTCTCATCCCTTTATATTTTCCCTTTATAAGTGCTGTATCCTCCAGAGCGCTATATTCCCTAAGGTGCAGCAGAGCGGTCACAGGGCTGATTGTACTCTATCTTTCAACCTCTCTGCCCTCTTTGTTCCTTTGGACCACATTGCCAGCACCCAGACTAATCCTGTCTTTGTTCAGGGCTCTCTCATTTACCCAGGACAAAATTGCATCTTGCATCACAAGAGACTCTGAGGCATGAGTGAAAATGCTCAATTTTTTTTAACCTCTTTGGCCTCCTTTAAAATATTTCAAAACTTTTGAGTAGTATTACAGTCCCTCTTTTGTTTGTTGGTGTTTAATATATTTATTATTTTCCACAATGAAATACAAAAATACAAAAATACAAAGCATCAAATAAAAGTAAAAGAGGGGAGAAAGAATAAATAAATAAAAATAAAAACCCACCCTAACAAACAACACCCCTGTTCGCCGTCAAATAATCAAAAGTTTAAAAGAAAAAACTTACAATCAGTGCAAAATAACACCAGCCAAGGTATACAGAACAAGAAGGAAGGAAAAATAAGCAAACAAATATAATTAAAAATAAATAAATAAATAAATGTCATTCCTGAACCTATGTAGATGGTTGGTCAAAAAATATCAAAAAGGGTTTCCAGACTTTATTTAATTTATTTAGAGAGCCTCTCAAAACGAACCTAATTTTCTCTAATTTAAGATGAAATAATACATCCTTAACCCAATGCGAAACTGTGGGCGGGGCTGCGTCCTTCCACTTCAAAAGTATTAGACGTCTTGCCAGTAGTGTAGAGAAGGCAATAAGTCTTTGACCACCTGCTGGTAGTGCCAGACCATCGGAATTGCCCCCAAATAAAAATAAAAGTGGATTAAGCGGCACTCTTATCCCAAATATGCATGACAAAGCCCCACAGACATCCGTCCAGAACTTTTGTATTTTGGGACAGGACCAAAACATATGGATCAAGGTCGCCTCTGCCAATTTACATCTTTCGCACGTTGGGTCAATCTGGGGACACATCTTTGCTAATTTTGATTTGCTAAGATCCTCTTTTGTTTGTTAATCAGTGACATTCAGTTCCCTGCGCACTTCTGATGAGCCTCAATAGGTGGAAACTGCTGAGCCAGGGTTTCCTCCAGTTGCTAATTAACGTGCTGTTATTTATAATTGTCTTGAGTAAAAGGTGTGCCGGGTGAAGCAGAACTCTGTTATCCTTGTTGTCAGTGACAAATGGGTTTTCCTTACTCCTCTCTTGGCTTAGCCATGTAGTTCTGTTGTTAACCTGAAGGGAGCACTGGTGCCAAACATGCTACCTACATTTTATATGTACATTATTTTTATCAATATTATCACTTTTTAGATCCTACATGCACAAGACCATTATTTGACATCTGATACTTTGTTTTTTATTTGTACGGTTTATAGTAGCTGTGTTTCTCCTGAATCCAAGGCTTTCAAAAAATACTTTGTTATATGTGTTTCATAGTTTGCATATGCAGATTCTGAATTAAATATTACATCTAATAGGACTGCATATCCATAATAATTTACTCAGACCTCTTTAACCCCTGAGTCCCACTAGTCATAAAGGAATAAAGCTGCAGCAGACGGAAAATATTAATTCACAGACCTTTTTAGGCATCGTATATCAAACTGAGTTATGGACTACTCATTACATTACACTTCTCATTTATATTCCAACAACACTGGAATTGTCTGCATTCTGTAGTCCAGTCATGGAGTCTGCGCTCTCTCTAGGAGATTCTGTTTAAATAAACATTTCACTGGTGTCGTCAGTGGCCATCTGCCTCTTGATTAAACTCATACTTTTGAGACTGACAGAAGGCCTGTCAATGCAAATACTTCAATTGATATTCTGCAACTCTTGATCAGGGCAGAAGAAAGGTATACAATGATCCCAGAGGGAGTTTTTTTTTTAATTAATCAGGGAGCCAGGAAGTTATATAATTAAGTTATCCTCTTCCCACATCAGCAGGCAGGTCAGATGTTATAAACTCGACTTGTGATCATACTCTGTGGTCTGATCCATCATAATAACCATAATCTCCTTCGAAAATGAAAATCTACCTCTTGTGTCCTCGTAGTGGCATTCCAGCTAGCTTTGTGAGTGCTCCCTGGCTAATCTGATGGAATGAAGAGGTACTAATACCTTCTGCTACGGGTTTGAGGAACATTTTTTAAATATACAGTACTATGCTTTGCTTCCAGCACATTTGGCAAGTGAAAGGTCATTGGAGTGATTCCAGCCAGAGACACAAATCCCCGTTGGTGTTGCGTCAGGAAGGGCTTTTGATGTAAACGTTAGCATGCAGAGCTCCCTGGTGTGGTGACTCTTTGTGGGAAGGGAGAAGCCTATACTGTACTGTGCAAAAGTCTTGAGCTACCCATCATTTCTTGATGTTTTAGTTCCACAGAGTCAGACGTTCTGCTAATTTAATTTAATTTCATAGTTCCTTTTTGCACTTTGTTGTATCGGCCTGTCACAAAAACATTATGTTCCTTTTTTCGTTAGTTAAATCTATGAAAATGCCAGAGACAGCACAGTTTGGCAGATATAAAATACCATTTTTGCTCACTGAGGTGATTTCTAAAGAGCTATTAACCAAAAACTTACAGTGTGTCCTTAAAAAATTGAGGAAACTAAACAGGTAAAAAGCCTAATTACAGCTGATGAACAGTATCAGAAAGTCATGAAACAAAATTAAGCAAAGACCTGACGCTGGACCTGAGTCGATCCATTTAAACAAACAACAACCTTTATTTGTCACATACAATCATACAGAGTACAAGATGTAGTGAAATGCTTCTGTCTGAGCTGCGGACAGGCTGCAGACGTAGCCGTGCCATTCCAGGGCTTGGTTTGGGGGGGTCTAACCAGGACCCTTACTGGATACTGGGTGGGAATCGAACTTGCAACTCCTGCTCTGTTTGCTGAAGCCTCATCAGAAATGGGTAAAAGGGTGGCTGCGAAGAAGCCATTTTTAAAGAGGGAACTTGGGGAGAAAAGGATGAGGTATGTTAAAATTGGTCATACCGACTTTCAAGCTCAGTAGAATTATAAAAACTCTGTTTTGGCTTATATGCTGTATTTCATGTTTGCACCTTTTAATAAATCACTGCATCCGTTTCCCATTGTCCTAACAAACTATAAAGAAATCAGAGGTGGCTTGAGACTTTTCCACTAAATAGATGTTAGATTTTCCACCTGACGTTGAAGCATTACAAAACTTTCCAAACTTTTGTGACGTATGTGATAACTTTTTAGCTTTATCATATTTAAAATATGCTTATGTTCTTCACACTTCAAAACAAAATCTTCTCATTTTAACACATATTGTATAGTACATACTGTCTTTGTAGTATTTTCAAATTAAAATAGGATTTAAATTAATTGCAAATGATTGCATTCTGGCTTTTTTACTTTTTTTTTTTTAATACTGTGGCAGCTTGTCCCACTGACTAGTATCTTTAGCTCACTACTGACGTTACATAAGTAAAATCTGTTTTAAGAGACAATATACATGTGGCACACAGACTGTACGTTTCTGCATTTCCAGGTGTCTAAGCCAGATGGAGGAGGATGGCCTCTCTGTGGATGATCTGTTCAACCAATGTGTTTTCCGGCAAGATGAGAGGGACATGCTGCTAAAAGCCATACGCATCGTAAAGCCAGAGTATCAGCCCAGCCTCAACATGCACACAAGCCAGTGTTCTTCATTGCTGGTTCAAGACTTCTACACAGAGGTATTACAGAGAGATCTTTTTTATCAGCGAACTTATTTACTGACAAGCTGGCGTATGGGAAAATTAGATGCCCTTCTTTTCTGCTGATGTCAAGATAGTGGAAGTTAAATAGTCAATCCACATATGCACGTGTTCATCTGGTCTTTGATCTTGCCATTATCTTAAACTGAAATCGTTGGAAATGATGGTGACCGCTGCATTTTTTTATGGTCGGATGACAGAATCCGCATCTTTGTATTCATTAACCATTAGCATTTACTTTAGTTGGCGTTCACAAAAATCTTTAAAAGCATTATGTAAAGAATTTATTTAGAAACTGAATGTGACTTAACACAGGTAGGAATTATTTTTAAGGCTCACTGTTTTGCATGTTTCGCCAAACCGTCAGAGCTGGGGAAGCTGTCACAAGGCTCCAGCTTGACTACGAAAGATTTGATTGTCACCCCTTCACAGCCAGACAGGCACTGTTCTATTTATAGTGAGCCACGTCTGCTTTCTAATGGGTCCTCTGCTTTAGTTGCCTCTCCTCCTCTCACCTCTCCTCCTCCTTCCCACCTCCCTACTCCTCGTGATTCCACAATTCGTTAACAGCTTTTCGTACCATTGTAGTATTTTTAGCCTCAGTCCATGCAGCATATTCACTTTTAGACCTCTCAGTCTTATTGTTAGTGTGTGTGTGTTTGATAGAGGGATGGTAGCAGTCAGTAGGTCTTATGTTATGAGTGTAAATGTTGGACTGTGCCACTTCATGATATGCCAAAAGGTCAAATGTGACCCGATCTTTCCTGCTGGCTTTTAATGCATTTATAAAGGTAGTTTGTAATTTATCTGACTCTGACTTTTTTTTGGCAGGTCGTAGGGGCTTAAAGGCTGTTCAAATAACTGGCCCATTTGATAACAGAGTGGCACAATGAATGATCTCTGGAGGGTTTTCAATCAGTTTGAGCAGCAGAAACACAGACTAATTAAAATACTGTTTGTTGCTGTGAGAAGAGATTTTGATTAAAGCTTCAGATCGTACAAAATGCAGTTTGATCTAGTTTCAACTTGTCATTGGAGAGTGTATTATTCTCTCATTTAATTATCTGTTTCATTGGAAAGTGTCCTATATTTGCACACTTTTTTAAAAACCATGCTTTTAATATTGCTTATCTTGCTGTATTAAATACAGCTCACTTTTCCTGCTCAGACTTATTCCAAAAAGTACTTTATGGTCACAGTGTGGCCTCACCAGTCTCCAGACCGCAGTACAAAATCTGTCTTGCTAAGCAGCAACCAAGAAACCTAAAAGATTTAGAGAGTTCTTGTAAAGAGGAGTGAGCCGACCTGGTGACGAGGGTTTCTCCACCAAGTACTAAGTACTGTTTTCTTTGGGGATCAAGTACTTATTTCACAGAATGAGATGCAAATATATATGTATATTTATACCTTTTATGTAATTTTTTTTTTGTTCTGGACTTTTGGTTTATATTCTGTCTCTCTCCATGCAGATAAAACCACTATAAAAATTAGAAGCCAATACCATTGAGCCATTACCTAAAGAGGTATTCGCCATAGGTGAAGCTCTGAGTTTTAAATGGAAGCAGAATTAGATAGGTGGCTATGTGGGTGGTTGGACAGGTGCCTGGGTTGAATTGAGTTTGTTGCATTAGGGTTTTTGGTTTTGAAGGTTAGGCTCAGGGCAAGAAAGATATCGTTTGTGTCTGTCTGATGTTTGTTTACATGTTATATTTTAGAGGGCGGACCACACCTACCCAAAATTGGACTTCACGCAGGAGGATCTCCAGGAGCGTTTTAAACGTCAGCTGAGTGTGGAACAGGCCTGCACCATCACCATAGACTCTGTGGAAGCTGCCAAGCCTGTCACTGAAAACATGGCGAAAATGGTAAATTAAGCGACTCGTTTCCCTTTTTCATCTTCAGTTTGTCCTTTATGTTGACTTTTTTTGTATACATACAAAGTGCTCTGATACTCATGAGAATGGATTGTGTAATGAAAAGGATTCAGCTATTAATGACACCTGGTTAGTTGTTCTGTTTTAGAACCAACAATCATCTTAAATGACACAGATCAGGTCAGTGGTAATTTTAACGTTCATGTTCCACACATTGTTTTGTGGTGTTGCCTTTGCTCTGTTAATGTTAGTTATGGGTAATTGATTATTATAATTTGGGAAAGATTGCATTCAGTTAATATGATTCAGATCTAAACTCAATGCAAACATCATGTATTTTGTTGCCCACACCAAGACTAGTGTTCTCATTCGTGAGCATGTGGTGGTATATGTCTTTTAAAGAAAGATATGTTTCAAAGTAACTTTTTCCTTCTCTTTCTTTGGTTGTTGGAATGAAAAAAAAGTTTCATTTCTGCTGGAAGAACATTGCATTCTTGCTGTTTTGTGCTGTCAGTTTATCCTTTTGAACCACAAAAAAGCCGACAGATCTCCAGCAAAACACAGCATACTGGCAGTGTAATATTCAGACTGTAGAGGATGTGTATCTTTTTGGCAGTAATCTGCTTTTTTTGGTATAATTATGATAATATGTATAATGTTTTATTGAGATATAATTATTTTTCTCTGATGCAAATTTTAAAACGATATGCATGCAGGCTTGACAGGTTAGATGAAGAAACATTGTATTCCTGCGGTGTGCCTTTTTACGAACTCTGGCATTTACAGTCTTGGCTGGGCCGTCTGTCTCTGCAGATGGGCTATGTGGGAAGCAAGCAGGCAGAGAGTCCCTGGTGGTCAGGAAGCATTTACAGACAGGCAGGGCAGAATAATAATGTATTGTAATGGAGGCCGCTGGGGAGAATGCAGAGTCACCCCTCTATTCACAATCCAGACTGGGTCTCTGTTTCAGTCAAACTAAAGAGAAAACATTAACACATGCACACGCAGTCATTTAACTTGAGTGCAAGTAATGTAAGAGTCAAAAGTTGCTTAGGTTCATAGCAGCCATACATCTGCAAATTATTAGTTGGCAGTTGATCAGCTTTGGAGGTGAAAAGGGCCAGCCTGGTCCACGTTACTCTTCATAAAGCTTTTTTTATAGGACCTTGTAGAGTAGCATGGTTTAGTAATCACTTGAACTAATCGACCATTAATAAGTTTGATGCATTCAAATTGCAATTTCTAACAGGCTAGACTTTGAAAACACAGAGCAGACTCTTCCTTTCTGTTTTAGCCTTAGAAAAACAAGTGCTTGACCCAGTTGTGTTTTCTCAGAAGGCTAGTCTCTCTTCTCACTGTCATTTGAATATATCTGGGCCAAACAAGCTTAAGCAACTAATGAAATTCATGGTCATGTTAGACACAAGGCTTCCGTCCAGTGAGATGTGACCATTTCTACTGCAAATTTCAAATGATCTTCCATTTGGACCATGTAGTATCTGATCTGAAGGCTTCTGGATTGGGTTTTTTGGTTTGTTGTTTGTTTTTCTTTCCCTGACAACTTCACCAAATTGACCCTTTATGGTTTTCATGCTATCGGGCACTTTCATGAAATTGATGACATCCCTTTGTGTTGTCCTTTCAGAGGGAGCTGTTGGCAGAGCAGCGGATACAGTGGCAGAAGATCCTCCTCCAGGCCTTAAGGGAGAGCAAAATGATCCTGGCAAAAAGCAACACCAGGGACTACAGACTTAACCTTTATCCATATCTGTGTCTCCTGGAAGATAAAGAGTATGTTGACATCATGATACAGGTAATACAAGCCACCTAGCCCAGCCTACCGATCAATGAAAAGCCAGAATTTTAAGATAGTACAAAGACTTGTGTCTGTTTTGATAAAGTTGAGAACAATTTTATTTTACTACAGCATTACAAAGTGGCCTCTACTGATGTTCTGTCTTTTGTTTTTTTGTCGTTGCGTTTGACACAACCAATATGGGAAAAACCACAGAACACAAATCAAGTAGCTAACAGTGGCAATGTCCATCAAAACATCACATTATAAGAGTTAAGCAGGACTTGCATTCATCAGATATCTTTGCTTCCAGTACAGGGGAAATATGCAGGGTATGAGAACCAATTCTAGAACACAGTTTGCATTATAATCTTTCCCTCTGATCCCACCAACCCCCTTTTTTCCATTAGGCTAATAAGACTTTACAAAAGCCTTGAACAGTCATTTGCTGTTTTTTATTTATTGATATGTTGTTTTTTAATGTAAGATATCTTTTAACTGTGTTCCTTTGTCCAGAGTGTTGCCAACTTGCCTCCTAGCGGAGAGTCGCTGAAGATTTTAGCTCGAGATCTCGGCAATAGGGTCTTCACCAAGTACTGCGTGCGTCAGAAGCACCAGAATCAGACGGTGGAAAAGCTGGGCAGCATTTATAATGCCTACACAGACCTACTGGCCAAAGATACTAAGGTAAAAAAAACCCCACAAAACTCATACTTGTTAGCGAGAGATATGCTTTGCATGCTGTACTGCATAGCAGTTGTTATAAAGTCTGCAATATTATGGCTGAAGTATGATGTAGTTACTACTGATTTGAAAGCGCAAAACAGATTTCTAAAGTCTTATCTACTGTTTTTATCATCCAGTGTGGCCTATCGGCTTTCATTTCTCAGCACTGCATTCTTTTTATATCATATTTTGCTTCCCAGAAGCCAGACCCAATTTGTTTTACCAATTAAACTACAATATTTTCATGTTATGAAGCCAAATGTTGTGGAATTCTATAAACTTTGTTTGCGACCTTGTTCTCGAGCTCATTGAAATGCTGTTTACTCCTTTTTAGCAAAATGAAGGACTGTGTTTCCTCAATGGGACTTTACAGGCAGCATCACTGACTCAGTGTTTTGATGGTTCTGGAGCACTGAGGGAAAAATGCATATGTCATCAAGACTATAATGAGCAAGAGCTCATTATAGTCCACCAGTTAGTTAGACTAGATGTTAGTTAAGGTGTTTGTTTTATGAAAGGCACTTTATATGCAGCCTTTGTAGTTAAAATGGTGCCTGTTAAAATGTTTTTCATTGTTGTTTTGACAGCTAGTGTTACTTTCAATTCTCCCTTATCAAAGTTCTCACTTTACATATTTACGTGTTCAAGGATCAATTTTGAAGATAAATGTCAGAAACAATAGGCAACGCTCCCTGTTACTGAAGGCTAGTCGTGTTTATGTACAGTATTTATTATTAAACGTCCACGTAAAATTAAAATCTGGGCACCAGAACTCCTCATTTTTGGGGGAGAAGGTGGACTGCTAAGGTATTAGCTGACATTAGCCTGGTTAGTAAGCTGCAGCAGACGGGCACATTTATGCTGATCAGTAACAAATAAACAAAAAACAAGAATTAGACTGTTCAGAACTAAAGCACAAATTTCTTTTCTGGACTGTAGCACACAGTGAAGCCATATTATTTGTCAGATAATTCAACTAGAGTGCTCCAAAAGGCACCAGAAGCACAAACGTAGTCAAGAGGTCCAATCAGTGATTGCAGTCAGTGGACGTGAGACCTGGCAGGCAGTAATAAGCTACAGCTTCCTGTGTTTGCACATCTAATGATCAAAGCAGCTATTCTAATAACCTTAATTGTTTGTCAGCCCTGGGGGTTGCCATTTGACTTCAAGTTAAATTCAGAATAACCATAAAGGGGTTATAATTAAAAAATAGCCAGAATTAATAGAAAAATGTGTTCATTTATCTGATGTAATATATGGTCATATGGTTTAGGAACAGTGTAAATGTAGTCTTGGTCGATAACCAAGCTCTGGGAAAGTCAACCGACCGATGTAGCTTGCATTTATGAGTGCAGACTTGTAGTGATTTAAAACTTAAATTCTTAATATTCAGTCATTTCACCAGTTTTGGGGTTTTTTGTCAATTTTTTTCTTGTATATTTTTGTATTTCAGTTTTCCTCACTTTTTAAGAGCCTGGTAAAAAGATTTTGATTTTCTCTTCCCTCTGGCGTTCTTTGTTTGAGTCTCCTCCTCTTTTAGCCACTGAATAAGCAGAAATAACAGAACGAGATGAAATAACTCAGGGCCAGTGGAAATTATGATCACTAGCAAGTACATACAGTGGAAACAAGAAATGCAAAGACAGGCATGTGGGGTACCCGTTCAATCAGTCGTGGTGGTCTGAGGATCCAGGACTTAAGACCAAGGATAAACGTTCAGAGCAAATAAAACCAGCAAATATATAGCTTGCTCATGCTAATTTTCATAAAAGAGAAAATACTAGAAATTGGTTGTAACTCTGAATCTTTATGTCTTTGAGGTACTAACAAAATAACACACTTTCCTCACAAAATTAAAACAACCAACCTTTTATCCCTGCAGGAGTATGACGTCCTTCCAAGGGAGCAGTGGTGGAAGCTGGAGATGGAGCAAAGTTCAGGACCTACGCTGCAGGGGGGCGAGACAAGCTGGCCATACATAGTAACTCTGGAGCTTGGCACGTACATGGTGGATATGATGGTTAAAAATCTTAAAATTAATAGCGACATCCTGAACCCAGCCTATGACAGGAAACTCATCCCCATCCTCTACCACATGTACACCTTTCGCAGCACCCGGCAGGTACGGTGGAAGTTCTCTCCTGGTCTGTTCCACAGAGGTATCATTGAAGCACATGATTTGATAACCTAGGGTTGGTGGTGACTCTATTAAAGCATTTTTTTTAAATGAAACACCTATTACAGATTCCTGACTAAACAGGAAGGTTAAAACAGATCCTCTTGATTAGGTTCCTTTTTTCGCGTTGCAGACTGAGAGAAGTCCAATACCTTCTGATAATCTGATAAAAGGATGTCTGAGTATTAACCCAGAACAAGAAAAATATCCTTTCAACTGAGATTTATGGAAAAAAAAAGACCAAAGATTAGGGGATCTCCTGGAAACTAGGGAAAATTATATGATGGATTAGAAAAACAAAACACAACTGTTGATTATAAGGACCCTCGATCAGTCAAATCAAATCAAATTAATTGTGAATTTTTGCTAATTGTGTACAATTAGTCTGATTAAATGATTGACCCAAAAGAGTTTAAGAACAGCAGACTTTTCATTAAAAGAAAGAAGCCATGCAGAAGCAGAAACAAAGGGAAAAAAAACTTAAAGGCTTGACCTTCACTTTGGACAAGAGAACTGTTCTAAAGCCCGTTACCTTGAACACTTGAGCAACCTCCTGTCCTGCGTGACGCTCAAAAGAGTGTGTTTTATAAAACCATTTCCCCACAGTGTGAATTGGCAAAGGGAACAGTTGAGTGAGATGAATAGGTCTCAGGCTAATCCCTTTTTTAGTGTCCCCTTAATTGGCTCGCTGATTTACTGCCACAGGACCCTGCAGGAGGGTGAGGCATGTGTTGGGGGGGTGAGTACAAAGAGAGAGAGAGAGAACTGTGGATTTTTGGGACTTGAAGCACTTTGGCAGCGGGACATACCTATTGCTGAATTTCATTCGTGTGTAATTTTCTGTCTCTCTTTGTTCCATTCTACCTTCTTTTCTCTTATTCTTCCCGTCTCCCTTCTTTCCCTGTGTGGAGGTTAGCCCATCAGGGGAGCATCCTAATGATTTTACTGCGCAGCATGAAAGTCTGACTCATTCGTGCAAACCTGAGGTGTTTCTGTCAGGTTACAGTGATTTTTTTTTTTTGTCTTCTTTTCCTGTCACTACGGTAACTCTTTAACATCAAAGCCCTATTCTAGGAAAAACTATCATCCCTAATCCTCTGGCTCTGGAGCGGGGTTGGCATGTAACAAACATAATAACAGTCAAGTAAAGATGTTACACTCGTTTTTTTCAAAATTGTGGCGCTACAGTTGCCTATTTTATTGTGATTTTCAGTATTTATTTAACACCAGTAGTATGAATGGAAGCATTGATATTAATATTTATTTTTTTATCTCAGCTGTTAGTTTTTTTAAGACAAGATTTAGATTAAAATATGTTCTCATATGTCAGTTATGATTTAAACTTCTTTAAAACAGAAGTCGAAACGTGTTTCTTTTATACCTTTATTAATCAAATTTGCACTTAATGCTGACCATACCCTGTCATGATTAACCAGGCTTTAGAAATAAGCTGAGGCAGTCCCTTTCATGTCGTCGTAATTGAAACAGAAATCTCTGTTCACTGGTGCGTCTGCTCTTTTTTAGTTTGCGACTGATTTTCTTGTGATGTTTTACCCACCAGATTGGCTTCATCAAGCCCCACCCCATCCTTACTCAGATGCAGCAGGAAGCCATGGAGACCAAGTTGACTTTTGACTCCTATGTGATGCCGATGCTGTGCCCTCCAGTGCCCTGGTCATCAGTCAAGTTTGGAGCATACCTGCTCACGCCGACAAAGCTGATGCGCACAGTGGACGGGGCGACCCAACACGAAGAGTTGTTGGAGAAATGTCAAAATCTTCATGCCATCTATGACTCTCTCAACCAGTTGGGGAACTGTGCCTGGAAGATCAACAAACCTTTGCTGGACATTATTATCTCCATCTTTAATGATCGTGGAAGCGATAAGCTAGACATCCCACCTCCTTTGTCGGAAGCTCCCAAAATCCCTCACTTCAACCCACAAGATCCCACTTATACAGCTAGTGAGAAGGCCCACATGAAAAGACAGGTGATCAATGCCAAAAAGAAATGCAGCGAGATGCACAGCTTACGTATGGATGCTCTCTATAAACTGTCCATCGCCAACCACATGCGAGACGAGATCTTCTGGTTCCCTCACAACATGGACTTCAGGGGACGTACCTATCCATGTCCTCCATACTTTAATCACCTGGGAAGTGATGTCACACGGGCAGTCCTTGTGTTTGCGGAGGGGAAGCTGCTTGGTCCCAAGGGCCTGGACTGGTTAAAGATCCACTTGGTTAATCTTACAGGATTAAAGAAGAGGAGCTCACTACAGGGCCGACTTGAGTATGCCAACACTATCATGGAGGACATACTGGACTCTGCCGACAACCCTCTAAATGTTAGTACTTGCTGCTCATTCACTGTATAGTAAGACGTTCCACGTACACTCATTACAGTCATAAAAATCTTGGTAATTTTGGGTTTTTAATGAGTTATTTGAACTTGATTGTGCGGTGTGCATCTTTAATGACTTTATTAAAAAAAGAATTGAGTGTTTTGGATTTTCTCTAATCCATACAGACTCAAATATATACATACACACTCACTAATATTTGGTTATTTTCTCTTTATACTTGTTTGTACGTATATGTATTTCGTAAAAGTGGATAAAGCAGCTTTTAATTACTGAGACAATGCCAATGACACACTGGTTTAGTCTAAACATTGAATACTTTAATGTGTAAAACGTTTTTTTTGTATTCCTACGAAAGGTTTGTATGCAGTATAATCTGCTATGTGCTTGTGACTTTTTCTCTCAGGGTAGAAAGTGGTGGATGAATGCAGATGAGCCATGGCAGGCTCTGGCCTGCTGCATGGAGATAGCCAATGCTGTGAGATCTCCTGATCCAACGCAGTTCATCTCTCATTTTCCTGTTCATCAGGTACGTAACAGACTGAGAGAGTTATGCTTAATGAGTAGCATATTAGTCACATTAAAGTCCAAATAAAATGTAAAAACTTTTTGAATTTTGAACAGATTGTTAGAGTTACTCATCTTACATGTTCTTATTGTAGTTCAGGTTTATGTCTTTCAAAAAAAAGAAAGAAAAAGGTTGCATCATTCAGTGGGTCTATTTTAGATGCCAAATCAAAGTTAACAAACCAAGACCTCCTGTGCGATGTGCACCATTTCATGTCATCTGCTATAAACCTGTCAACCTTATCTTGCAAGCCAGAAACCTTTGTGACATATCCTGCACGAGGATCTGACATTTAAACCAATGCGTTTTCTCAACAAAAAAAAAGTAACAGAAAAATCATATAAACCATCGTCATTCTTAGTGACATGCTATATTTGTAGAACAGTGTATATACATTAACTGTGAAACATCCTTTTGTCAAGAATTCCCTGATTTAGACCATTAACCAAAATATGTGGCTGAGTAAAGCCATCTCATCTGCACCGCAGGCCTTTGTTAATAAGGTTCTTATAATGTTGTTATAATGTAATTTTCTAATTTTATTTTTCACTACTCAAAATGTCTCATTTTTGTTGCAAAAGAACATTTTAATCCCATTAGTGAATACAAGCTATTGTCTGTCTCAGATTAATTATACCCAACATTGCTGAAACTTGCATTAATAAAAATGCATGAAATGCAAGTAGCATTATTTTATTCCCTTGACTTCAAAGAATAAGACAAAGAAGTTGAGAAGAAGATGTTTTTTAGACAATTAGACCAAAAGTGAGTGTAATTCACAAAGTATTTAGCACTTCCTCTTTGCAGATGTGTTAAAAAGACAGTATCTCCAAGCATTTCACTTAATTGAGCGGTGAAGTTCAACTAAACTACTTTAGATAAAATTGACCCAATCAGTGCTGATCCTTGTGATTCTTTCTCTGCTGTCTGCCTCCACAGCACCGCTTTAATCTTTTTCTTCACCTCTTCTCCAGGACGGCTCCTGTAATGGTCTCCAGCACTACGCCGCTCTAGGCAGAGATGTTATTGGTGCTACATCAGTCAATCTCATGCCCTGTGATGTGCCCCAGGATGTCTACAGCGGAGTTGCACAACAGGTCCGCTCTGTTTCTTTCTTTGAACTGCACAGACTTACGGTTACACTGATTAATGATGGCACATTTCAGTTGCAAAGCATGTTGCAGATCTTCACCTGTTAGTATTCAGACTGCTCAGTGGATCCCACAGTGAGTGACAGGCTGTGGCATTGAGATTATATTTTAGTTTAGGCCTTGTCTTCAGAAGTGCTTGGTTTCTCTTGCTTTGCATGAAAGTGCAGAGAAAGTCTTGAATGGTGAAGCATGAGCCTGCGTGCTTTTAGGAGACACAGTTGGAAGATAAGTGTGATGTGCTGAGATTTCAGTACTGAAAGAATCAGAATGAACAGAGCAAAAACATCCATTTCAGAAGTCCACACACAGTAACTGTAATGTTTACCTCAGAGTATTTCATTTATTGTTAGATACCATGGTGACATTAGCTGTGATGTAAGAAGCTACATGGATAAATTAATCATGTTGGGGTTTACTGTACATTGGCTGGTTTGTGGACCTTGTCTCCAGGCACAGTTGCTAATCTTTAGGGACCCTGTTAAATTAGTGGATATCTGGACCAAGGTTTCCTATTCTAGTGACCAGTCATTGTTCATAAATTCAGATTCTTTTTAAAAAGAAAAATAATTACCAGGCAATAATTTTAAAATTGCACTTCTGCTCCTCTTCTGGTCTCCACATGGACTCTTTGCCTGCGTACAACCAAAGCCTGTTTAAACATGATTGGTCTAAAGAATTTGGACTGCAGCAAATCAAATCAAAACTCATAAAGCCTTCCCTACAGACTCTGTATTTTGTTGTTGTTGTTTTATGTTAAACAATAAGTAACACTGGCAAGAGTCACATTAAATGGTAAATGGACTCATTCTTATATAGCGCTTTTCTACTCTCCCGGAGTACTCAAAGCGCTCTATACAACATGCCACATTCACCCAATCACACCCATTCTCACAAGCACTTTCTCTATACTGAGTGCTTTTCTAACTGCATTCACACTCCGATGGATGCATCGGAGAGCAACTTGGGGTTAGTATCTTGCCCAAGGATACTTGAGGACTGGAGGAGCCAGGGATCGAACCACCAACATTCCGATCAGTAGGTGACCTGCTCTACCTCCTGAGCTACAGCCATCCCCAACTACCCCCAAACATTACTTAAGACTGCTTTACAACAAGCACTGAAAAATAGCTTTGCTGATCATTAAATGAGTTTTCTGCTTCTAGTCTCAAAGCCGTGAGGACTCACTTCTGTTATAAGGGAAAGCCGTTGGTCACATATTATATTAATGTCACATAGATTTTATCTGTATTCATTTTTGGGGAAGCTTTAAATTGTCCTCCAAAAGACCTCCTTTTAAAAAAAGTTTTCATATGTAAATTGTCTACATGTTCCAGGTGGAGGAGTTACGAGCTCGGGATGCAGAGAGTGGACTGAAGATCGCCCAGGTGCTGGAGGGCTTCATCTGCAGGAAGGTGGTTAAACAGACAGTGATGACTGTGGTGTACGGAGTCACTCGCTATGGCGGACGCCTCCAGATCGAGAAAAGACTGAAGGAGATTGACGAGTTTCCCAAGGTATAGTAATGGTGAAAGAGAGTGGCGAGTGAAAGAGTTCCTTCATACACGCTACCCTATTTTTAGCACGGTATCAGCTCAGTATAACAGAGCAGCCCCTTAACACAGGACCTCCTCTGTGTGAGGGGTTCTTCTCTCACCTTGTGTATATTCTTGCAAACGCTTTAAACTCTAAAGGTTTTGCTATTTTTAAGTAGCTTTTTTTATACTTACTCTTTTATCTTCTGCATGAGTGTAAAGGGTTTAAAGGATTTAATGCACTGCAAATAGCGGGCACGTATTGTACAATCATCACATTTGATTCTGCAGCCAAAGGTATTTCAGTCAGTTTGACCTTGACGTAAAGAGTCATACTACACTGTCTCTAAATGAGCTGCATGGAGCCAGAACCGATGCTTTTAATATTTACTTTGATCAGATTTATTTGTGATCACATTGCATGGACGTTTCAGGGAATGCAATCCAACAATAGCTATATTTGATATCCTGCGCACAGCCACTGCGTGTCTATTTTTAGTTATCTGCACTTTGATTTGGTTGGGCCTGAATTCTCCTTTGATGGACACACCCTTTCTGTTACATGACACCAAGAAAGGAAAATGGAAGAACTGAATCTTCTCACAGCGCTCCACTGTCCCATAGCTATATAATTCCTTACAACAGTTAGAGTTAATCTCATTGTCTGTGTAGATGGGATCAGCATAACTCTACTGTCTGCTGTCTACTATCTCACAGGCATTCTGCTAAATGACTTCTGGATAATGTTCCTAATTGTTTAAACAGGGAATTAGGGGGAAGTGTAATTGTGAGTGATTACAGTGGGATGGATGGTGAAAAGAGGGCAGGGCCTTCTGAAGAGATCATATCAGTGTAATGAGATGCAAAAAATTCCACACCCTGATTTGTAACACTAATTTGCATCATACATGTAGCCACCATTAAAAGCACATTTAAAAGCTAAAATGCATGTTTTTCATTTTAAAATTTAACAAATTAAACAGTTTGACCAACTATGAAAGACTCTTGTGTTGTTTTTTTACAGGAGTTTGTGTGGGATGCATCCCATTACCTGGTGCGTCAGGTGTTCAATGCCTTAAAGGAGATGTTTACAGGGACCAGAGAGATACAGGTGAGCTCATCACACGTACATTACAACTTATGCAAATGATAAAATGATCTTATCCAACAAATTATCATCAGTCTGTGGTGGCACTCGATTAGAAATATTGTTAAACACATTATTTGTCATGATTCGGCTGTGTGCCGGCAGGAATTGGACCCAAACGCAAACTCACTGGAGACTGGACTGAACTCAAAATGGCAGCTTTTATTGCTGAACACAAAAACTCTACAAAATCTAAACTGGGAAGACTCTAACAAAACACACAGGGAACTACAGGTAGAAACACACAGCATGAGGGAGAACGCGACACTGACACAGGGAAACACAGGGCTAAAATACACTGGGAAGTAACGAGGGGAATGAGACACAGAAGGGGAGCACAGCTGGGAGAAATCAGAACTGACGAGACGAGGGAGCAAAGTAGAATACACTCACAAGAGACATTGACCTTCAGAGTAAAACAGGAAGTAGCACAGACGCAAACTAGACTAGGGGAGACAGAGCAACTAAGAAACACAGAACAACAACAAAGACACAGAGGGGAGCTATTAAATACTCAGAGAACTAAAGAGAATACAAGAGAGCCAAACTAAGACACTAGACTAAAGAATAAACTGGGGAACAAAGGGAACTAAGATCATAATACAAAACTCAGAGACACAAGAAACTCAAAACACTAGGTCACTGACCCAGGACCATGACATTATTTGAGGAGATATAATGACTGTTTTTTCCCAGGGAGTGCTGCTGTCCTTTATTTTCTTTATACTCGGCACTCTGTATGTTCTTTAAAGTTTTGGAGATGAGCCCACTATTGCTATTCTGGATAGCAATATTGTATTCTCGATAAATATGCAAGTTTCACTAGAACACATCCACACATGCAGTAAATTCTGCAAATACAGCAAAAAATACAAGTATTCATTGAAAACTGCAACTAAAATAAAAGTATTCAAGCCTTTTCTCTGTGTTTATAACGAAGATACCATCTGTTATGGTTTAAAATGTTATATGCCTATAATCATTGTGTAACCTGTTAAGGGTCCGAAATTGAGGACGAGAGTAAAACAATCATGGTCCAGAAAAGGTCAATCAAACAATTGATTTTTAATGAATACACGCAGCGTGGAGAGGTGCAAACTGCAAAACAGTTGTACATCTCTGCCCAAAATACACTCTAGATTGCTTTTATAACATCGGGGTATTATGACGCCCCCTCATGCGTTTACAAGCACATTATTTGCATGTTCAAAACATTATTTGCCTCTTCTACAGACACTGATCAATCTTAAGAGATAACTGCAGAGACAGGAGTTCCCCTTTCTGGCATCCATCCAAATATGGTGGTGAGGTCCCCATGGACTTGTCCTCCTCTCTGCGTCACCTGTTGCTAGGCAGACTCAAATGCAACAAGAAGCTGAATACATTCAGGCCTTTGCTCAGCTACCATTTTACTATAACAATATACTCAGCATATAAGCTTTTAAGATTATAGATTTAACTCAACGATTTAAAGTGGTTATAACTGCACCTGTAATAAATATGTTAATATTTGATTATGATAACCCCTGTAATACAAATTATGACATAATGCCAGCAACTTCAATAAACACTTGAATAAAATGATAATTAATGCAATGATAAAGATGATGGTTATGTAAAATAATCCCTGTAATTCCACAAACCTCTATATTTTTTGTTCTTGTTTTATTTTATTTTTTCAGTGTACAGTAGGTTAATTAACAAGCTACAGGCCCACATTTCAGCATATGTGACTAATAATTAATCTGTATTTGCTGTGACATACAGACTTTTAAAGAAATTTCTGTGCTTCATATACAACTAAACACAACTCATTATAGTCTTGCAAAGATAAATCTGGAAAAGTTTTAGTTGGCACTAAATTACATTGTTTTTAAATGAGGTTTGTTTAAGTTGCTAGGTCATTACAAACCTCTAAAGCATGCTCTGCCTACTGATCTACTGCTGCAGATAGGCTCTTATTTGAATTTTATTAATAGCATGTTTACTTTACTGTTACCCTGCCAATGGCACCTATTCATCACATAGATTCCATTAATAGATTTAGGACGTGCACCTGGTAGGGGATTGTATATTATCTCTAGAGGCAGAGAGGAGTCTGCCGAACCATTATTACCACCAACCACTGTTTTTGTGTGCGTGTCCTGCGGGAAACATGCAGGGATAGCCCAGTCTGGGATGATAAATACCCTTCCTAACATACCTTGGTGCCGATGTGATGCTAGTGCCTGCGTGAGTGCGTAAGTGTGTGTATCCCCCGCTGCTTTTATAGGTCATACCCACTTGCGTTTCACAGGGAAGAGCTGAAGTATGAGAGGAAAGAGAGAGGCAGCTGTTCAATCCTTGACGCTGTTATCCCTGACCTCTCCTACGTTCTCTGTACATTTCCCATTTATCCTGTCAACACTGCCGCTCATTACCTTCAAATTGTGCTCCCACTGTTTGTCCACTGTCTGTGTCCACCTCTGTCTGTATGTTTGCCAATCAGTCAATTTTTCAAGATGTTTTTCTTGTTAATCTCTGACGTCGGTTTCTTTGCTTTTGCGGTTTCTTCATTTTGTGCTTTGATTGTAGGAGGCGAGGTGATGTTTAATGGAGCAGCTTCTGGTCAGGTTGCTAACTCCAGTTGCTAGGACATATTTATCTTTCCTACAGCTCAGTGAGTGTGCATTTGTATGTGTGGCAGAACCCTTATGGGACATTAATAGGACTTCCATTTTTGGAGACAGACTGTTCCAGACACTTATGCAAACAGTGCTGTCGGATATTCCAGAGTAAGCGACAACTTCTCACCTGTTCAGCAACAAGTCTGCAACAGTTGTTAGTAGGTGCTTAAAGTAGAGCAGCAGAAGTAGAGTGAGCAGTAAGTGCATAAATCCTTTGTTGATGCTCTAGGCAATGAAAGTGTATTTCTTTTCCTGTTGTTTCAAATGCATCATAGTGTTTTTTTACAGTTTAATTTTGTGAATGCGATAACTTGAGAACAAAGTTTCGTTGGATTTTGGGATTGATACCACAGGTGTGCCTACTTGGAGGCTGAGAGATAGCATTGGTATCTTACTTCCTGGTATAGCAAGCCCTGTCCAGCTGAACCTAAAATCTTCATCAACATCAATTTAACCTGATTTAAATTTAGTTAAACTCTTGTCAGTAACGTGTTCTAATCACTCAAACATGTCACACAGTCTACATCCTTGACTAATATTAAATATTTCCATCACTGTGTCCCCTCATGTTACCTCTGATTGAATCCATTTGTTACAGGACTGGTTGACTGAGAGCGCCAGGCTCATCTCTAAGTCGGGTCACACTGTGGAATGGGTGACACCCCTGGGGTTACCCATCATTCAACCATACCACCGCACGCGCAACCAAGTGGTAAGTCTCACCTTAAGACAAACGTGGAAGCTCTTTAATCTCCTCTCTGTCTCTCACCAGTCTATTGCAGTTAGTGTCAGTTTTCTTTGTGTCTGGCATTACCTGTTATCGCCGTTGGTCTTGTATGTTAATCTGTTTCTTACTTGATGACTGTGTATCGCTTCTCTTCATTTTGACAGCTGAGCCAATTACATGCCAGTCTTCATTTCACTCTGTTTTGACAAATTCACTACCTGAACTTTATGTTGTTTTCTTGTATCTTGGCTTCTCTTTATCTAAGCTTTCGCTGCTTTCTCCATACATCTACAATTGACCTTTTCATAGCACATACTTTACACAACTTTTGACATACATGAGTTAGAGAATAAACTGTTAACTGTTCTCTGACATACCAAGCATTTATAGAAACCTTCTGTCCTATGTTGTTTGTCACATGTAAATTTGGATACATCATTGTATTTTTGCTGTGACTAATATTTCATTCATGTATACCGGTCTTTTAGATTAATTGGACTTCATGGAATTTCAAATGAACCTGGTTTGTCATTGGCTTAACACATGAGCTGAATAAGCATTTACACGTACTTATAGTACCCTGTACTATAAGTACCCTGGCTTTTAACCAGTTTTGAACAACCTGGACTTTGTTAGCACTTGTTTTGTTTGTTTGTTTGTTTGTTTAGAGAAGCAGGCCATCATAATGCTGCTGATAGAATATTGTAATTGTTGTGAGCGGACAAACTTTAATGGAGCTCCCCAGAATCACTATGGAGATCCTGACGGTATCATATACAGAGAACATATCTGTGGCTTTTATATAATCAACAACACTCACATATGTGGTGTACTTTTAGGTGTTGTGTTGTTGATTATATAAAACCACTGTGACCTCTAATATCCCTGTTTATGAATCAAGTGAAAGGTGGAGACAGACATGTAGTGTGTGCCAAGTACAATCAGAGAGCTAGCTCTGGGCTTGCCCAGCATGCAGCCTGCTCTTTTAGTA
The DNA here is from genome assembly GCF_013358895.1 of Oreochromis aureus. Taxonomy (NCBI): domain Eukaryota; kingdom Metazoa; phylum Chordata; class Actinopteri; order Cichliformes; family Cichlidae; genus Oreochromis; species Oreochromis aureus. Next base: position 41,359,884 of record NC_052963.1, on the reverse strand, counting down.
TGACATCAAGCATAAGGTTAGCTTAGAAAGGGAGTGACACCTCATGAGCAGGTGCAAGAGAGCGAGGGTGACAGATGGTTTAGTCCCCTGAGGGTGCATCTCTTTCTCTCTGTTGGTGTAGTAGGACACGTTCCCCTGATTTGATCTGCTTCTTTTAGTGTCCAACAGGGACAATGGAAATGATTAGCTGTGCCTCTTTTCAAGGCCTAAATGAATGAAGAGATAACTTCATGGCTGATTGAGGTCTTAGCTTATGTTTCACAGATAGCTTTCTTCACCCCCTACAATAACTCACTAATCCAGTTGCATCACTGAGCAACAAAAATGAAACTAACTTGCAGAAAGGTCACCTTTTCTCTGCGTAGCTGGATTAAATTCAATCTCCCAGTCTCCTCTCTGCCTCTTAAATCCAAGGCCACTGTGTTTTTGAGGGTCATTAGTAATTAGACTCTAGATAGAGTGGAAAGATGAAGTATAATGCACAATGAGAAAACCAATAACTGGGGAGACAGTAGCTACAGTGGCATAACATTAGACTGGAGTGCGTGTGTGTGTGTGTGTGTGTGTGTGTGTGTGCATGCATGTGTGTACAATGCTTCATTTCTGTTGGTTTTCCCTGTGCATACGGACTTGGGATACAAATGCTGACCTTTATAATCAAGGATTTTCCATGGCTGATGGAAGGTGAGGAAATTAGAGTAGGATAGAGTAGCTGAATGAAGCATGAACATACATCAGGGAGGCAGCCTAACAGGATTGGGAGATACTAATCGGATCATAGGTCACTCTGGCTCAGATACCCTGTTTATTTTTATTCCCTCTCCCCAACACAGCTACAGTGAAATCTCACTCTCTGCGGATGGTGACACAAGGGAATCATCAGCTGGATTGGCTGGATTTGACTGGATTTCGAGTTTATAGGATGACTAAAGCTTGTGATCTAATGTCCTCTATGCAGAAAGAATCAGTTACTTTGGTTTTTGGTGGTGAATGCTGATGGGCACTGTGCATAATTTCTTTTTTTGTACAGTACTAAAGAATAAAGTACAGTGGTGGTGGCCTATAGCAATACAGAAATAGTGCACTGCTAATAAATAACTAAATGTAATGGGTTACAAACCCTCGGAGCTAATTCCTTTGAATAAAAGTTTTAACAAATCAGTCATGGATGGATTATGAGACAGTGGGCCCCGAGCACAGAGATGTAAAAGGTTCCCCGCTCCCTGATATGACAGTGAGATACATGCACATTGGTGGTCATTTATGGCTTTCTGTTTGTTTGGTTGTTTGCAAGCCTTCGCCATCTTTTGGCTCGCCTGAAGTTTTTTTTCTGTGTGCCTTTGTTGTCCTTTATCAAAGATAGATATAACTACTGATTTACTCGCCAGATTTCTATGGGCTTGGTATGTATTCTCACTTCTACCTCTCTATTCTCACTTGTCTAATAATGAAAAGATGGTAGGCTGTGTCTGTGAAGCTTGTTTTTCTTTTGGATATAAGCACGTTTTCTCAAGAGTTGAAAAACATGGGGTCTGCAGAGCCAGAATAAGTTGGCTTTTCATTCAGATTCTGGAGAACTATCTCTAAATGTCGATGTGATGCCCTCCATACCTCCTCATGCTTTGGAACTGAAGACACGCTGTTCCCAGGAGAAGTATGATGTTTCATTGAATGTGCAGAATCTTGTGGCATTTTGTGGTGAAATAATAAATGCAGTTTGAGTATCAAAGACACCCCCAAGAGGTAGGCAAGAAAAAAAAAAGTGTGTAAGAAGAAGATTTGGAAAAGGTCAGTGAAAGTGTTGCTTAGAGGGGCGGTGTGAGATTGTGAGTCTCCAGCTGTTTTCATCTGTCTTCTGGAGGAGAAGGGAGAAGGGAGAGGCCCAGGAGATACACAACAGCAGAGAAAGGTGGAGTGTTAAATGTAGGACAAAACTGGTTCCACTCCAAAAAATAAGGTGTGTGTTATAAACCATCATGTGATGAATAGGAATACCCCTCTTGGCTTATATGTAGTTATTGATGGCTTTTGTATCCATGACCATCTGCACCACAACCCTGACGTGATTTAGACTACAGGAGCTTATTCCCCACAGACACACAGCAGGACTGGCCGAGATCTCATTAATCACATCCAGGGTTTCAGTCGGGTCCTGTACACAAATCACACACGTATACATTAAAATGAAGGTTATGGCTTTTGGTAGTGACCTCATTAACAGCATGGCAGTCCATTACTCACATCGATGGTAACCTGCATTTCTTTCTCTCTCGCCACATCCATGTCACGGTTTCTCCTTTCCTTTCCTTAAACATGTTCCCTCACAAGTCCCCCTAAAGTGATGATTGATGATGTGGCAATCATTGCAGAAAGTAAAGGGATTCAGTGCACATCTGTTCCAAAAGCCTTCATTCATAACCGTGTGATTCGGTCATTCATTACTCAGCATCCTTAAACGTAGTAGAGCCACTAACTGAAACATATAAACCACGTCACCTTTCCACCAGACCCTAGAGAGCTAACCATATGACATGTTTGCTTTGCAAGGGGTAATTATAGACTCATGGAAAAAACAGCTGAATGGGGAATAGTTAAAAGAGAGATGTGCACCCCTGTGAGTCCTCAGTGCTTATTGAGAAGAGAAGCAAGCTGCATCAGATAATGGAGTTGTCCATTAACACTTGACTTGTGGTTATTTAAGTCTCCTAAGGGTGTCATAATGGCAGTGGTCATGCTGTGGTTCTTTTAGAAGTCATTTGTGCAAGCTTATTATCAAGAGCTTGGGATGCTGTGCGGTTGTGATTCAACCTTGTGTGTTAACCAGAAGTTAACTAGTAGTTCAATCCCGAGTTCCTCTGGGGCATCAAAGTACCAAATGCATCCATCAGAGAAGGGTGGGATACTTTTAGTCTTTAAAGGCTTAAAATAAAGCACTATGATAAGATAAGATGATAAGATGACTTTTATTAGTCCCACAGGTGGGACTAATGCAGATGTGTATGAATGTGGCTTGGTAGAAAAGGACTTGTTGTGTCTCACATCCTTTAAAAACATCTGCGGAAGACCAGTTCTAGTTTTTGAAAGTGAAATGTTCTCCCATTTTACTTGATAAAGGATTTTAGCTGCGTAACAGTTTAGGGCTTATTATTAGCACACTACGGGTCAGATTTACTAACATTCTGTTCTAATAAGAAACCCGCTTTTGCCTATAAAAAGCTTCTGTCAGGATTTACTAAAGAGCATCAATTTTGCAACAAGCATTTTTTGTGGCTGGTTATTTACAGCTCACAATTTACTGCAAGTTGGGGAAACAATATTTGAAAGATGAACAAGTGCATACTGGATGTAAGCCCTTTGCCTATTCACTGAGTCCTCACCATCATCCTCACCAAAGGAGAACTTATATGAATCGAACTGAACTTAACATAGCGTGAAAGGGAATGAGGAGGAGAATCCCAAAACAAGACACCTACAAGGATGTGTGTTGTTTCACAGACAGCCAGGTTACTTTTTACCACGAGGAGAGAGATCTGTACACAGACATAGACATAGAAAATTTCACTGTCTTTTCTCAGCAGTGTGCACACACACAGCAACTTTTCATGTTTCTTTTTTCTGTAATTTATCTATTGGAGCCATTATGTACTATACTGAAATGCCACTTTTAATGAGTGAATGGAAATAAGGGCGATCTGTGCATTTATGCATGTGGCATGGTAACAGTATCTTCATTAATGCACCGAGGGCTCAGGATGTGACTATGAATAATGTTTTGTGCTCTTCTACATATTGTCCAGGTCAGCTGTTACAAACAGCTTTCAGATTTATATGATGGAAAAGTTTGTAATAATGTATCTATTGTTTCGATAAACACCACACTCAGCCCCCTGCAATTTCCAACACAAGAGTTTGTCCGTAAAAGCTTATTGATTGTCCTTCAGCTGCTTCTCATTCATCTGAGTTTTCAGAGAGAAATACATGTAGAATACCTACATTTACTTTTTATTATTTTAATTATTAGGCTATTCTTTCCCTAATCAGGTCTGCTTATTTTTGACTCACTAATTTGTAATGCTCTTGATGGAATTCTGATGGTTGTTGAAATTAACTGACCGCGTCCTTGTTTATAAATTAGCATATTTGAGCCACAGAACTTTCCACTCTCATTGGGGCGCTTTTTTGAAAATGCAGCATCATGCTAATTTTCCATATTACAGTGTTCAATGTTTCATTGTCCAGGTACTCCAGTTTTTGTATCTGAACCCTTACTTCATGCCACGGTGTTGTGGTAAGTGTAGAATCTGGTTTAGCATAGTGTTGGTGACAAAAGCAAGGCCTTGCTTGAAAAAGACACACAGATCATAGCTTTTATGCTCAAGGAACTCTAGATATTATTATTATTATATAAAACTCATGTCTTGAAATGGTATTTTTACACCCAGTTTATACTAGCCTGATGCCAGTTAACGTAATTAGTTGTAACTGATGTGCAGATCAGTGGAGTCACATTTTACACAGTGTGTTTCAACCACTTTGAAAAAGTTATCTTATGAAGAGTAAAACGGATGAAATGAATGACCCAATCCAGAAACACATTTTGACAAAACAGATTTTACAGTGAGTCAAAAACAGCCGGTGACTGATAGAAGCATCCATCTAATGGACACCTAAGCCATCCAAACTGAAAGGGTCATCACTCAGCCATCATGCTGCTCAACATGGATTTGATGATTATTATTTGCCTGTTTGTGATGCAGTCCCATGTGTTGACCTAAAAAGCAAGGAAATGGATGCAAATTTGTTTTAATGAGAGCTCATTAATTATTGGGAACAAACAAACAAACTCAAACACGTTTTCCATTCAATCATAATGCTGTGAGTTCAACTTGTTCTGAACAGTGAAAATGATATGCGATGACATTAAAAGCACTTGGATTACTCTTAGTACAGATAAATGTGTTTCACTCTGAAGGTAATAAATGGCATCAACCAGCATCAACGCTCCATTCCAACAGCGAAAAGAATAAAATGTGTTTGTGCAGCATAACAGACATTAATTCGCTTTAACATTAGTTTAAGCTCAGTGCAAGGCAAGCACATTCATCAGTGTGGTTGCCTGTTCCTAGAAGTATCTCTTTCCTGATAGTACTCTTCATTCCCACCCAGGCATGGTTCCAAGGGTCAAGGAAAGACTGACCTGACATACATGTTTGGCACAGCTAAATGGATGGACTCCAATCTTACAGGCGCCAAGTCTCCTCCCTATTAGCAATAACTATGAATAAAAGCTTGAGTAATGCTGCATTTTATTTATCCTTCCTTTTAATTTGGTTCGCTAGTTATTTATTAGGGTTAAGTGGATAATAGCCATATGGAAGCCACTTCTTGGTGGCTCATAGATGAGTATTGGACTCATGATGGATATCTAAGGAGTCAAAACCTACATTACCCACAGTGTACAGTTCAATTTAATTACATTTTTTTCTACTATGGCTCTCTTTTCAATCTCTTATACAAATGGAATTCTCACTTCTAGTAGTTCCAACCCTGTGTGTGTAAGTGCATGCTAGATTCACTGGGATTAGTCCCTGTTTTTTGTTTTGTTTTTGTTGTGTTGTTGTTGTTGTTGTGTTAATCAATCTTATTGTGGGGTTGGACCACTAAAATCCTAACTGACAAATCACTGACAAAAACCACCAATATTTTAAATTTCAGAGGTATTCTTCTTGGTGGAGTATCTGTACCGCCCGACTCCATGTATTCATTGATCTAAATAAGCAGTTGATGTAAGAACTGAAACTATTCTATGTGTTATTAAACCTGTTTTGGTGGTAAATAATGACATTTTCAGCCTATAATCAGGTCAGGGTGTTGGGCGTCTACTATAAACAATTTTAGTTCAGAGAGGGATGATCATTAGAATGCCCTTTACCTTGTTTTGTTTATTTTTTTCTTAGTTTTGAAATAACTAATTAAATAACTAATAGATTTAAATGAGAGACTGATCACTACAGGATGAACATCTTGTGCAGAATTCCAATATCATTTAAGAGTTTGACTTGATGTCTCTGTCTTTTCTTTTGTCTCTCCAGCTGAAGAGTACCATGCAGCACATAAACCTCAAGATAAGCCACGACACCAAAGAGTAAGTTCTCCTGTTTCTGTCAGTTTCTCCTCTCGCGTTGTTAACTCTGACCCACAGCATATGTAAAGTGACCACTTTGCTCTGCTGTGGCACCCATTGACGTTTTCAGCTGAAAGGTCCATTATTGACCTAGAATATGGACACAATGCGGGTAATTACTTCAGGCTCTTTCTTTCTTCCTTTCTTTCTTCCTTCCTTCCTTCCTTCCTTCCTTCCTTGTTGCCTTTGACTTTTGTAGTCACAAATTTTAGAAATATACCTTCACACTACTTGACAAATCTCTTGTTAGCTTTTAGAGGTGAAGAAATGTGGAAATTAGAGCTCCCTTGAGGCAGTTAGCTTGCACTTTAAGGCACTTCAGCCACACTGGCTCCTGTAGCTGTTTTCACTAATTGGATACTCAGACTTTGAAATATCTTTGCATTTGTCATAAAGTAGAAAATGGCATCAGAGGTTTTTAGGAACCTCTTTGAAAGCATAGTTTGAAAGCGCACTGTCTGTTTCAATTATAAGTGGAACTGAGATCGAAATGAGTTGAAAAATAAGTTCAGGCCACTTTCCATAAAGCCTCATTTATAGATCTAGTAATGAAAGTCAAATAACTGGCTCAATACCTTATTAACTTGAAGAAGATGGGATTATGCAATAGGAAGAGGCTGCACAGGCTACAAAATCTGTCAGTCAAGATAAGAAAGCATTAACATGTGAGAAATGGTGAAATGTATTCCACTTATTTTTCTATAATAAGAGGCACTTTCTACAGTAGTGTGCAAAAGTTCCTAACCACACCTAATTTCTTTATATTGTTCTAAGAAAATGGGAAGCAGGTCCAGCAGTTGTTTGAAATATGTTCAGACATACATGGAAATACAGTATATAAGGCAAAAACAGAGTTTGCACAATTTGAAAATCAATATTTGGTATTAGCACCTTTATTCTCCAGCACAGCTTGAACTCCCTTACGTAAACATGTATTTTCTTCTTAAAGGTATGCTTTTACTACATTGGCTGTGTGTATATGATAGTTACCCTGCTGAAAAATCAAATGTAGCCAATCAGAAGCTTTCCAGATGGTATTGTGTGGTGGATCAGTAATCATAATTTCATCAGATTTGACAACAACCCCAACACAATTGGCTGTAAAGCTCCAAAACACAACAAGACCTGCTTAGTGTTTTACTCGATGTTGCACCTCTCTCATGCTCTCCTTTGTAAATATTGATAATGATTTGAACAAAAAAAAACAAAAAAACATTTTAGTTCATTACTCCATAAGACCTGTCGTGGTCAGTCTGACTTGAACTTAATAAAATATTCCTCTGAGAATGGTCAGGCAGTTAATGACCAAAGAAAGCCTAGAGAACTTTTGCTTGATACCACTATAAAAAAGTTACAAGTCTTTTTTTTTTCTTTTTTTTTTTTTGGAAGAAAAATGGAAAGAACCTAAAACTTTTGCATGGTACTTTACATTAAAGATTGCACGACACAGCCTGAAAAAATGCCTTTTAAAATTTACTTAAGGGTTAAATTAGACTTATACAATTGTCATACAGCAAAATAACTGTCTTCATGAGTAGAATTTCAATGTCTTCCTGATTTAACAGTTCTTAAATGTAAATTTGCTTCACTCCTTTAAAGCCAAACATTCATCTTCTGGTACTGATGAATTGACCAAGAGAGGCTGAGCTATAACATGCCAATGAATTCAACATGTTGAAAGATGAATTATCACTAAATTTCTTTTTGCCATCTACAAAACTGCAAAGAGCTAAAAATGCGTGGATAGAGAGGTTAAAGAAAAGACAGAGAGGTGAGCAGAGAACAAAAGGAGACAGAGTGAGAGACAGCGATGGAGTCTAGGAATGACAGAGTGAGAGCACTGGAGACACAGATGACAAAGACTGACAGCCATCCTCCTCAGTCTGACATCTACAGTACACCACAGATCCAGTCCTTTGAATATCAAAACAGGGCAAGGGTTAGAAGGAGTCAGAGGGAGAAAAGAGTTCAGTCTGAAACTTGAGATTTGCTGTCAGCGGAAGCAAGCTGACATTCTGAGCCAGACTGCACACAATCATTGTGATTTTCTTTGGCCTTTTGCTCCACACACACACAGAACCACACATATTTACGTGATGTACTTAAAGTAAACTGATCTAACAATATAGTTTTAAAAAGGCGCAGAAGTAAAGGAGTACTGATGGCTTTTAAAATCTCAGTTTTCTTGCTTTTTCCTCTATTCTTCTTTTTTCTTTTTATAAAAAACAGGCGTTGGTAATCCAGACCTGTGCTGTGAAATACAGTCTTTTAGATGCAAGGCCTATAAGAGTTGCTTGTTTGCTCTGTAGAAAGAGCAGTTTCACCTCAGAGAGTGTGGGTTGCTAACCCTCAGAGTACTCCCTGTCTACCTTTCCATTCTGTTAGGCTTATGGGATTTAAATCTGACATTTTTGTTTTTTGTGTATGTGTGCATGTCAGGAAAAAGAAAAAAACTATTTCTGTGCACTGATACGCAAGCGAGCTTGCAAACAAATTTCCAGGAATTTTGATTTTGCTGAGCTTGAGGCTCAAACAGCAGAACTGAAAGCACTTGGTAGTAGTCTACATTTCCAAGCCAAAAGAAAAATGGACAGACGGATAAGAAGACTGACAGAGACAGTCATGGTTTATGCCTGTGTGTTTGAATTAGCTTTGGCTCAGGCTGTCTGTGCTCTTTCTGCATTCCCATTAGAATGTTGTCGTCTGTGGCAGCCCAGAGGATTTGAATGGCACAGGCACAGGGTAATGGGAACACAGGGGATGCAGATTGGCAGGATGTTTTTTAACCACCAATTTCATCATCAGAATCACCAGCATTGCATTTATATTACTTCTGTAAACATAAACCAGACTGCGCCCCGGAGATCACATAGCACAAAATAAATATTGATGTTGAAATCCATCCACACAGCAGGGCTTTTTTTCCACAGTGTGACTTTTTATAGCTCAATTATGACTAATAATGTTAATGATGCATCCATTAACAGTAATAAATTCATGTGTGCTTTTCCTCCTACATTGATTTTTATTAGCTGGAATTAATTGTCCATAATCAAATAAAGTTTATTAGACTTCTCGGGATTATCTGACCTATAAAAAAAAAAAATATGTGGACAATTAAAGACATGTTTAAATAAAACACAGTTCTTAAGCTCCAATCTGTGCGTGTGTCTGGTGAAAAAGATAATATGACTTTTTCATTGATAAGGTTTTCTGAAGAAATAATCTCAGTAACTATAAAGTTAATGGGAGTTTAGCCTAGCGTAAAGACAACACAGCCTTCATTTTTCTGTACCGTGGCAGGTTTTTATTTATCACTCATTCAGTATGGATGTGGATAGATTGTGTCAACATGTGAACTACAGTCATGCTAGAAATAGTAACCAACTTTACAGAAGTGTAGTTCAAAATAGAGGTCCAACATTGGTCATTAGTACTAATGTAATAAAGACCAGTGAACACTGTTGGATCAGAATGTCAACTTGTTAATGGGCATTATGGCTTCCTTATCTTTCAGCCTCTGATCTAACAGTCTTCTAACAGTCCATAATGGTTAGCACAAGGTGCCATTATAATGTACAGTGACTCCCCCTACAAATCTATCAGCCATATGTGATTTCATTCTGGTAGACCTCCCCTTAATGGCTGTCTCATTGAACAGCACTGCATTACTTAAAGCACAGCTGTTATTTTTAGTCTCCATCTGACCACATGCTGGATTTTCTTCAGTGTGCCAGCTCAAAACTGTTTTAAGTGAATTTTATTTTGGGGACAAGGACAATTATTGTAGAGCAAAGACTTTGTAGTTGGGCCTGAAAAACTCCTCTGTCTTTACAGTGCGCTGCTTAAAGTGTACCGTGTCATACCATGTCATCTCCACCAAATATTCTCCCTCAAACCTCTGAATGCCCAACATTTCCCCACATATCCGCACAATGTGCACACAAGGATTAGACACATGCATATAGACTGTGCACCTTGTATTTTTATAGATAGAAGTATAAAAGACGCTGTTGTAAACAAAGTTTCAGTGTGTGTCATATTTGGTGAACTGCAGCAAGCTACATGCCTCCACATTCATACAACAGCAGGATCATTGTTGCTCTCTAAAGTGAGGAAAGTTGGTCCTTATTGATATAGTGTACATTAAATTCTTGTTTACAAGAAGCTTATACTAGTATAGAATATAGATGGCTATTACACCGACACCGACCTATATTCGACCTACATGGCTACTCATGTGCACCCATTTACTTTATCCATAGTTAAGTAGGTATGTGATAAGGCCACAGTGTATTCGTTGGCTGGGACATTTGGCACTTAATATGTCAGACAGTTAAAGATGTTACAGGAGAGCTCTGGACGGACACTCTGACCCTGTGAATGTTGGAAAAAACAAAAAGGCTTGCTCCAGGTCATGCTCCTGACTTGAGTATTGCCTCCAGACTTGGGCATAAAGGACTCTTCCACGGAAAACTCCACTTTTGTCTCTGAGCTGTAGCCAGCGACTCAGCTTACTCCACACCAGTGAAATGCTTAACATGAAGTTTTATGCAGAGTTTGGGGTCTGCACAAATTTCCCGTGTTACTTCCCAGATGTGCGCATGCAAGTGATTGGAACGTATCTTCGATGAAGCAAAGATCACATAGTTTCTGAAGTAACCTGAGGTGCACAAGGACAGGCTATTGATGGGGATAGTGGAAAGATTTAAATGTGGTTTTATTTTTACACAGACTTAAACATAAACAAAAAAAAAGATTGGTAACTGTCTCACTCTGGGAATTATGAGCACGGTTCATAATGAGGCCATTTCAAGCTTGTGTACAGGAACCATTAGAGAAAATAAATATATAAGATATTATATGTCTGCGCTTTGTTCTCTGTCTTTTCACAGGAGACCAGACACAGTTAAACAGAAGAATGCTTTTCCACCAAACTTCATTCACTCTCTGGACTCCACACACATGATGCTGACATCTCTCTACTGCTATAGGTAACGTATCAAAAGCCTGAAATTAAAGATTCTTTACGTCTTTTGTTGGTGTTACAGAATCATTTTTATAGAGTCAGATATTGGCATTCTATGTATTTACATGATCCCAATTTGGCTTTGAAAAAGTGCAGTCTCATATTAAGTCCATTCATGACCTCAAATAGGCATTCTGTTAATTCATTCCCTCTACATGACACTATAATTGGCTTTGAATGAATAACTGCTGTTGACTTGCTAGGTTTCTAATAAAGTCCTGTGCACTTACCTTTTAAAGTAACACTGTCTACTCTTTCTTTTGTCCTTTTTCTGTGATGTAATTGCTACACGTGACCTGTCATAATGCCTTTGTTTCTCGTCCTCTCTCAGTTCTGGTCTGACTTTTGTCTCAGTTCATGACTGTTTCTGGACGCATGCGCTCACTGTGGACACCATGAACAAGGTAATGTATTAAAGCAGTCAGTCTTTTGCTCCCGCCTGTGCAGTTTACTTCATTTTATCACAGCTGTTTCCAGCATGTTTTGATCATGTATATTCAGGGTTTTGTGCTCGCCTTCTTTTGCTGATTAATTAGTTTAAAAATGACACGACTGATTATGTCTTGCTTTCTTTAGCCGAAACTGAGCAGTGTTTTTGTGTTTCTGAAAGCAATGAGACCTGTGCTTCTTTTAGCATTTTTACAGCCGAAGCAGGTGATAAAAATATTTTGTGCAGCATCTATGACTAGTGCTTCAGTTTTGGGAGAACAGCTTGGTGATGCCAGTGTAACAAACTTCTTTTGTCACTGCTTTGTACATATACAGGCTGCAGGTAGCACCAGCAGACAGAGCCTGATGTGCTGAATAAATGACTGCCTGCCCCCGCCAGCTGAAACTCAGTTGTCAGGCCCAGACTGAGACACAGCATAGAATAAAATGGATCAAATTACCATAAGGCCCCAATTTTCTGTAGATGTAGCTTCAGAGCAGTCGGGGTTTTATGTCTTCACCCAGTCTCAGAGGAGTTAGAACCAATGAAGCAGTTCCCTCTCACTACATTTATTCCCTTGCATATTCTCCGTCTCATCTGTGTGAGTGTACGCCTTCCTCATTACACAGGTAATTGAACACAGTGGTAGACGGGGGGTATTAAATATCTTGGTCAACACCTAAGCACACGAAGAAGATTCTTGTTTTAATGGGAACTGATTCTTCCCTCACCTGCCAATTTCTCTGGACTGCACATCCTATTAAAAGGGCACGGATCCTATCAGTGCTGGGTGAGGGTGGGGTACACCTCTGATTCACTGAGAAATGCACCCACAGATAACAATAATTAAATGTTCAAGGAAACTGATTTAAACAACATAATTGATAAAGGTAACTCATAAAGGAAGGAAGCTTTAGTTATAGCTCTTCTGGTACATTCAGAGATTTAAACTTTAAAAAGCTGGTGTGGATTTTTTTTTTTAACAAGACGTGGGGGAGAAATAGTCCAATAGTAAAGCCGTATATGTTACTGTATATTTACAGTACTATGCAAAAGTCTTGGCCCACCCTTCATTTCTTTATATATGGTAAGGAAAATTTTTACAGCACTTAATCTGCAAACATACACGCAAATACAGTTTATAAGGCAAAAAAAGTTTTTACAGTCCTAAAAAGCTTGAAAGTCAATATTTGATATTGACTTTGATCTCTTTTGTTCTGATGATGAGTTAAACCATGAACTTTCAAATTTGGATTCATGACTCTATCAGATGTGTTGTCGCTGATTTTCAGTCCAGTTCTTGTGTAATTTGGCATACATCAGCCCTTTCTCCCCATGTCCCTTCCGTTAGAATGGCTTCTTGACAGCCACCCTTCCACTGAGATCATTTGAGATGAGCTTTCATTGAACAGTAGAGAAGATGGATAAACTGAAGGTCTAGGCCTGATCTAGGTTTAGGCCTGACACTTGTTTTGTTTTGTTTTTTGTCCTCTTTTCTACTTTCTGGTTTTCTTGGATATCTTTTTAAGGATGCATGGTGCAGTGTGCTGCGATATTAGCTTTCAGCTAACTACTCTTTAGGAATCACCATGTTGGTGCAAAAATACAACTTTATGCTGTCGTGGTTGTCAAATTGTGTTGTCTTTGGAAATTTTCATAGGTTCAACCAAAGAAATGGCAACAAATTATGATTTTGTGACAGGTTGCTTGTAACAAACTGGCTAAATTTTTATGTGTAACAACATAACACAGGTTCATCCCTTGAGTTTAGGTGCCTTTTTTATGTTAAAATGATTCATAGGTCAGAGTTAAAGTGCAGCACACAAACAAAACAAATTCCTCTAAAAATGGTCCGGCACAATGACTGGACTGAAAATGAGTCCAAAGGAAACTCAAAGACCTTTTTTTTAAAAGAAAATTACAGAGTTTGGCTCCTTGGCAACAAAATCTAAAGAAATGAAGAGTGGCTCAAGACTTTTGCACAGTACTATATCAGCCTTTACAGAAGGGTGCAAAAGTTTTAGGGTCTCTGATAAGCAGCTTGACGTGCCTGTAGAGATTCAGTGTGATATTTTGCTGGATGATCTATGGTCTTCTCATGAATGACTATTAATTAGCTATTAAATTAAGTTACCTTGAGCCAGCAAATGTGTATCATGGGGTTCTTTCAAAGTATGGAAAAGAATTTGATTTTAATTAGACTTGTGTGATATCCAGACCTGCATAAATATGGAAATATTAACACAGCTCATCTATTCCTGTTATCTTCTAACTTTAATAAATTGTATCCACCCTACCTTATCGTTCAGTACATTTGACAAAAATAGGTTTTGAAGCAGAAATGGAGAAAACATACAGCCAAGGCAAAGTTGTTTAAGCTCTTGGAGCTGGTCCATTTGCCAGATTTGGTTGCATCCCTTTATATTTTTTCTCTTCTGTGCTCCATTCATTGTTTAGTTGGTCAGCAAGCCAGAGGAGTCTGTTGGTCAAACGTTTAAACCGAACTAACTCAAAGTGCACTTCTCTCTGCCTCGTCTTCCTGCCAGGTTTGTCGGGAACAGTTTGTCGCCCTGCACAGCCAGCCAATCCTTCAAGAGCTGTCCAACTTCCTGCTTCAGAAATACTGCACAGGAGTCCCGTGAGTTTACACCCACATGGAGGAGCACTTTTGACTGGGCTCATACACACAGATCCCAGGAGCACTACTGTGGTTGCTCAGGCAGCAAAATATTTGTCATACAGTATCAACATTTCAGTGAAATATTATGTAATAGGTACTAGTTCATATTTTCATACTTAGTTGCACCTATCTGCGGTCTGTGCCTCTTGTTCTTACATAACAAGCCATCATTCTCACGAGTCTCTGTGTTTATGCTATATTGTATTACCTTTAATGAGATCTTTATGATATTTGTGATATGTGCCACCACAGACTGAACATATTCAGCTACTACATGTGCACAGGTTATAAAACAGAAGGCAGACAAACATAAGAGGGCTTTATAGCCACTAATCTCAGGGCTTTGTGTCCTTGTAAAGCCCTCAGATTTTCTACAGTTTCTACATGACATTAGATACAACATGATTCTCTCTCCCCATGTCCGTCTTACTGTCCTCCCCCTCAGGGTGAGTTATGCTCATCACCTGTGTTTTTTCTCAATTTTTAATAATTGGACACCTTTTCCAAAGCCTCCACTTCCACAGCACCTTCTTTATCTCTCTTACCATTATTACTGCCTAGTTTCACGAACACGTTTTTCATTCCAGGATGTGTCAGAAGAGGAAATGTGGAACTACAAAGGCATTTTGGGTTTCTTTATTCATCAAAATATAGAAGTAATTTTTTTCTAGTATCAAAAAATAACCCTGCTCACCTGTGCACAAATGTATTTTGCTGTGTAGAGTTTTTATGCAGAGTATAAAGTTGATCTGCAGAATGACAAAACTGCACAGACAAAGAGAGCAGACTTTACTGTGGTGGCAATGAGACCTTCTTCCCAGTAGTTACATTTTTAAACCAAAAAACATATTTATATATTCAATTAGTTTTATTTTTGTTAACAAGGTAGAAAGAACAGACAACTGCGTTTGTAGGAGGGCTGAAAATCCTTTGACTTTGTACTCCTATAGAGACAAAAGCACATTTTTCTCTGAGTTAACTTTATTACTCTCCTCTTTGTGGCAGGACTGAAGCCAAGAGCAAAAAGTACCAGGAGTATAGAAGGCTGTTGATGCTGCTGGCCAAAGTGCCCCAGACAGGTCAGTTTGAATGAGGCTGTGTGGCTCCCAAACACCTGAGCTTGATGGAGTGTTTACAAGGACAAGGTACAGGGTGATGGGGTTTGTTCCTAATTGGGCAGAAGAGAACTTGTACAGGTATACCTTAAAGCTCTTTTTGAGGTTAGCAGAAGGGCAATACTGGTGGACTGTATGAACTGGATCCATCCACAATTCAGTATTTTCCTTCTTGTTTTATAATTCTAATTAGTGTTGAATAATGTCAGACTTGGTCGAATAGCCTGATTTGGTCCCAGATTAGAGTATTCTACATTTTCAAAAGCTAAATGACTAAAAA
This sequence comes from Oreochromis aureus, assembly GCF_013358895.1. Taxonomy (NCBI): domain Eukaryota; kingdom Metazoa; phylum Chordata; class Actinopteri; order Cichliformes; family Cichlidae; genus Oreochromis; species Oreochromis aureus. Next base: position 41,344,166 of record NC_052963.1, on the reverse strand, counting down.
AAATAAGTAAAAACTAATAAGCTTGTGTCATTGTGTGTCGTAACCTGCATGGCCACCAGCAGGTCCAGCTTCCTCACTTTACCTGTTGATGTAATTTGTGTTTCTATCCATTGTTCTCCTGAGTGGAGGTGGTGCACAGAGGCAGTCTCTCTCTCTGTCTCTCTGTCAGGTGGATGCAGGCTATGCTGTTATGTAACCTCTTGCTCCATCTCCATCTGTACACTTATGATCTGCTTGGCACTGACAGCTGGGTTGTACCAATTGATTGCTGTTAATTGTGTCCCTCCTCTGCATAATCAGCTTATGTGGCTGAGAGCGGTCAGGTGTGCACCTCGGGCGTCTGTTTTCCGCAGTTTTCATTTCAATAGAAGGCCCCACTGAATGTGGAGTATAATCTTTACTATAAAGGATCCAAAACGTATGATTATCAGGTTTCAGCGCGCGTGTAATGAAGAGCATCAGTTGATGAGGTGTATCTACAACTATAAATTTAGGGTTTTAAAAAAGGCTGGAGAGAGAACTCAATGACCTGTGAATGTTTTACCAGCTGGAGTCTGAGTTTGGGAATAACTGATTCACCGTCTGTGAGAATAATGATGGCTGTCAGCTATTCTGTTTGTGTGTGCTGGACTTGGAGTTAAGAATACAATTTAATGAATCGGTTGTGGGTGCAGTATCTTCTTATCAGTCTCACAGGGCCAATAATTTAAGAAAAAACATAATAAAGACAATAAATTATTATACATAGTTTATGGAGCAGCTTGGATGCCTGCTGAGAGGGCAGCAAGTATCCAAACATGAATGAAGGAACAAAAAACTGTATTGATATCTATGTTAGTTAGTTAGTATATTAACTTGATGTCAGCATGTTCCAGCTATAATAAGCCTTTTCACTCTTCACTTTTTGTGTCCTTTCCTCAATAATTTATACAGCAGCTCCTGCTGGTGTACCTAACTGTCAGTGAGGCAGAGAGCACACAAGGCTAAGCACAGAGTGCAGGACAGGACCTCATTCAGACCTAAAATTAGCATTCATGTGGTAATGGAAAATTTACTTGTGCCCTCCAATTTGAAAATTAAAGTTTCACTTAAAAAACCCACTTAAAAGAATAATTTTCTGCACTTCTTCTGTGGCATAAAGGTTGTAGTTGGTCTTTTAGAACAGTTTGTTCAGATTTATTCAATTTTGGATGAATCATAGATTATTTTTAATAATTTGGATTATGCAATGTATTATCCAGTCACTTAAAAATAAAAAAAAAACCTTATGTGATTTAAATTTGGCCAATCTGCTCTTCAAGATCATCTTGGTTGCTCACTGGAAGGAAGTGACCACACTTGCTCTCGTCGCATGCGCTAGGTGTTTTCACCATGGTCCTCAAACTCGTACAGATAGCAAATATAAATGTTCTCATTCAAACAGACCCAAATTTGCAATGGTGAATCAGATTCTGGGATGCGAGTTGACTCTGTGACTGTCAGTGCAGAGTTATGCTGTAACATCCTGAGGCATCAGGGGGAAGACATTTAGTGGAAACAACCTAAACTGTGGTGTGTGCCAGCATGCCACTGAGAGCATGAACAGAGCACACTGAAAATGGGTTGTGTTTTGTGGGCACACCAACATAATGTTCACTCATTCCTCCTCATACTTCATAGCACTTCCTGAAAATGAAAATCAAGTTCAAGTTTTGACACCGTAGAGGATCCAGCAGACAGTGCAAAGGCACAAGTACAAAGAGGCATAATGGACCTTGAATGGAGTGAGCTAAAAATGGTACCTGTTCTAAAAACGACTCAGACTGTTACAAGAAGTTGGTCTTCATTTGTCTCCTGCTCACATTGGGGAAATATGCTCGATCCCTGAACCTTTTGAATGCACCTAATATTTTGGTTTATTACCAAATGCTATGCTGTGATGCTAAACTTTTCCCTTATCATGCAAATATAACAGCAGCTTAACTTTAGCTAATTGTTGCTGTTCTTCATACATGTATTTTAATTCTCAATCCAAAAGTAGCTCACAAATGTTCCTTTAATTAAGTAAACATGATAGCTCACACTGCCTTTAATGTGTTCCCGTGGAAACTAGCTCTGTGAGAATGATTCAGTTGGAGGAGATGGTGCTTGTGTCTGCACTTTTTTAAATAATATAAGAAATCAGTGTTACACAGGAGTTTTTTTTCACCAAATGCAGCAATACTATGTGGTACTTTTTTATGTGTTTTTATGTAGGTCATATAATTTGTATAACTACTGTCCTGTGACTAAATGTGCTCTGACACATTGCGTCCTGCCTCTCCAGGTGATTTTGATCTCCAGCGGGTGAAAGAATCCACTTATTTCTTCAGCTGAGAGCTTCGTGAGAGCGAACCAGTAGAAGGAGATGAGTGGAATTGACAGAGTGCAGCAGGGAGGCTGCAGGCTCCAGGGTCCCTACCGGCTTTGTCTTCCACAGACATGAGGACATTGATCCAGCCGCACCCTGCCTGCCTCCTGGTCCTCAGCCTGGCTGGAGCTGCTGGAGGCGTTCACAGCGAACTCGCCTTATTAACTGACTTCTAGACTGATGGGAAAATGGTGGGATACTCATCCAAGTGAAAAATGAGGGAATAAGCGTTGGATGGAAATGCTAAGACTTCAATCACGGAAAAGTACCTCTCTTAGTAGACTCTACCTGGTCATATTCAGGTTTGTGTGAGTGTGCGAGTGTGGGTGGGAGTGAGTGTGTTCATTCGCTATACTGAATATAATGTGAACTGTGCCAGTGTGTTCATCACTCAAATATTTTTGCTACTCGAGCAAAAAAAAATTCTACCTACAGTCTGTTATTGTGGATGATTGCTTGTGTGTGTGCGTGTGTGTGTGTGTGCGTGTCTGCTGGTATCATGATGTAAAGATTTCCACTGAGCACCGACCTGCCTCTGCAGCCCCTACCTCTGAATGGCAGGGTGGTGTCTGAAACATTTTGTCTTCTTTGGAAGACGTTCAAAGAGACATGTGAAAGATGTGTTTTACTGTAAAATTAGTGTAAAGGACACAGAAACCAAGATATGGCCGGACGAGTCAGAGTCTCTGAGATGGAGCCACAATATTCTCACCTTCTTGGAAACTAAACACTTCACTGTTGCAATAAAATAAACATGCTTCTTAAAACGTCTCCTCACTTATTCAAAGCTTCAGTCAAACATTTGGTATTCTTAGTGTGCTTAAACAGGATGAATCGGACTGCCTGTTATTTAATCGTATCTGCATATTTCAGTGCTATTGTTTAGACTGTTAGATGAAGGCCTCCTTTTAGATGTACCACAAAGGGTTTGCAGGCTTCACTAATCAACTCAGATCTTATTTTTCTGGGCCAGTGCCACATCTAGAAATAAAAATAGCAGAAGTGCTATCTGATCATTGCTGGAAACGTTACAGCAGTTTCAGACAAAAGGTGCCATTGATGTTCAAAGGCAAATGTAGGCTCAGCCAAACAAAGCTGGCTGAGTGGCAGTGTAATGAAATGGAAATGATCTTTGAGGGGGCATAAGTCGTGTGTGCTGATTGGACTGCAGGTTTTTTAGCATGTAATTTGGATGTCAGCGTGCACACACAGATTCTCTTAATTTTATAGTAAGGCTATAAAATTAATTTATTTTTGGTGGGGTTTTTGGGGATGACAATGTTGAGTACTATAAGAAAAATTAGTTAAACATTTGTCTTTTAAATATATTATTAGAAATTATTCTCAAACTGGTGGGTGCAGAGCCACTGTAGGTGAGGTGTATCAAAAATCAGTCAAACTAAGCTGAATATGATTTTTCAGGGCAAATATGAGTTTGATGGTTGATGTGCTAAACCTCATTTACTAAAATTAATAAGAAAAAGTTTGAAAACCCCTGGTATGACCAGGGGAAAAAAGGTTTTCATTTTGAGAAATGAGCATGTTTGCTGTCTTGTAAATGGTGTTAAGCTAAGCTAACCTGGTGCTGTTAGTTTTTTATAGCCAGCACACCTTTAGAATAAAAGTGAAATCCATAGTACTGTGCAAAAGTGTTGAGCCACGCCTCAGATCTTTCGATTATGCATCCAAGGCACCAGACTTTCTGTAACTTTTTAAAGTGGTCCTGAGAAAAACTTCTGAGGGTCTTTAAAAGTTTTACTTTGGACATTGGTTGCTTTTTCACTTATTTTCAGTCCCGTCCTTAAGTCACTTAAGAGTAATTTGAATGTTATTTCTATAGCACCTTTCAAGATAAATGTCAGAAAGTGATTCTCAGCAAAATACCAGAAAAGAAAATTGAGTTAAGATCTCAGATCTGATGCTCAGACGTAGAGAGTTCTGTGGGCAACTGTTGCAAACGTTTTGTCTCCTTTAGTTTTTAGCCTCATATGATGCACAATCAGTAAACCCTGATCACATGACCATAGAGAATTCTAAGGACGTAAGGATGTAAAAGTTCACTGTTGTAAGCTGGTGCTTGTCCATGAAGAGCTCTAAAAGTCAAAACTTATCAATGACTCATTCAAGCATAAAAAAAACACTCATAACCCAAAGAATAAACCAGTGTTGTATGTAAATGTAATCTGGCAATTTACCAGTTGTAAAATGGATCCTTGGGTTCTGTTACTAGTAGTCTCTCACAAAAACACATCACTAATTCTCATTTATTTAGTTGAACCTATGAGAAATGCCAAAATTACCAGTTTGACAGGTGTAGAATTGTATTTTGGGTGATTCCCAAATAGCTATTAGATGAAAACTTGACATATCTCAGCATGTTGTGCATTGTGTCATTGTGTTAGTTTTTCAGGCCTTAAATTTCATTTTGTCTATCTACAGCATATAAACAGTATCTGAAAGTCGTGTCTTTCAGAGATGGGAAAAAATGTCAGCAAAGACCTGACACAACCTGAGAGATCCATCTGGATGTGCAGCTGATCCATCTACTGTTCAATCCTCATCAACAGGATTCAGTCACAGTGCAAGAGTGGCTGTCAAGACGTCTTGCTTAAGGAAGAGAAATGGGGAGAAAACGCTGAGGTATGCCAAAGAACTGGACTGAAAGTGAGCGACAACACGTCTGTCAGTGTATAAGAAGGTCAGGACAGATGCACAGCAGTGAGTGCCGCAGCCATCTGTAAAACAATGTGGCTGCTCTGTCGTGGTTTTGGCATTCCACTCAGTGGCGTCAGAGATCTCGTCAAAATTGATGGAATTACTTTTCAGTACCATCTGAAAAACAGTGATTTGCACAGATTTCATTTTTCATTTACTCATGCTTTTACTGCACTTACAGCGTGCTGATCCCAAACACACTGCCAAAGCAAAACTAATTCGATAAACATGCAACGGAACACTATCAATCATGGATTGGCCTCCCCACAGACCTCAACATCAGTGAAGTAGAATGTAATCATGTTGACAGATAATGGAGTGAAAGGCAGCCAGCATCCAAAGAAGAGCTTTGAAGTGCTGTTCAAGAAGCCTGGAGAACTGTTCCTCGTGACTACTTCAAGAAATGACAAGAAAGCTGCCTAAGAGAGTTCAGGCTACATTGAAGATATTATGTTGAAGGTGGTGATACCAAATGTTGGCTTTCACGCTTGTACAAACTTTGTTTTTAGCTTATGTTCAGAATTTTATGCATTTTTGCACACATATTCAATGAACTGCATCAAGACTTTTACACAATTCTGTGATTCTTATTTAACTGTCATGTTTTTTGTTGAGTAATGAAAAAAAGCTATGATTTTGACTTTAATCTTAACCTGACGCACACCAAGCAAAGGTCTCTATTCAGCAGACATTAGCCCAGAGCTGCCTCTCCTTTCCTTTGATTTTTTTTTCCAACTGGGCTTCAAGGACGGCACTCTCTCCTGTAAAGTGCTCTTAGGATCACACATACTTAATACGTATCGTGTTTCACAACACGACTGCCTGAAAAAAAGTGTTACTTGACCTGAGCTCAGCTCGAGGAGTGGTCATGAATGAGCGCCTCATACCAGATGCCTGTGTGGGATGTCTGACTATAGTATAAGCTTTAAAATTATTACTCTACAACACTAAAAATGGTGGAACCTGTTAGCAGGTTACTGTAGAGGGGGGGAGGTCAAGGAACAGACATCTGTTTTTGTTGGGAGGAGGTGTGCTGTTTGCCAGAACTGTGGATGACTTTGGCTAAGGGAGTGCACAGGATATTGAAGATGATATTACAGCTGACGTGTAGCTTGATGGGCCTGTCGCGTTGTCTCTGAGGTGATTCCCTGGATGTTCGCTGTTAGATCCTTTGAGCTTCGCTGGTCAAACCTGCACTAATGGAGCAAGGTTGAAGCAAGAAATAGTCAGGTAGCTTCCATTACAGGCCATAAGCCTGCATAAGAGAATATATATATTACAAGCAGCTGTTGGGGCAAATGTTTGACAAACCCTTCACATGAAGGCCTCTCTAGAGAAATTAAAAGGTAGAGCATAATCTTTAGGATTGCACAAATGTTCTTTTAATGTACATGAAACAAGATTCTTTAAGCGCCTTATTTAATAGTCACTTTTTAATAATCTCTGCTAGCAAGTCTCAGAACCTCCATCTAATACAAATCTGGTTTGTTATGATGCTTCAACCAGATGCTGAATGCTTAGGATGCTTTTTTCATTCATTTACATAAAGGTGAAAATCACTGTATTCTGTTTTTAATTATATTTTAGGCAGCATTACAAATGTTATGGAAACGGAAATGGTATTTGTGAATGTAAGGAGTTACTGAGGTCTGCTTTCTGTTGGCAGTCCAGCTACAGTAGATGTGAGTTAAGTGGGGACTCTAAATTGGTGATAAGTGTGAAAGAGACTGGCTACATTAGAGCTATGATAAAGTGAGGGCCTATGTGGGGTGTTCCCCTGTCTCACACTCTAAGCATTCTGGCATAGTCTCCAACCCACCATGGCCAGAAATAGAATTAAGATATATGCATAGAAGCAATAATAAATTAATTAATCAAAAAATCTTAAATCCAACAACTTCTAATATTTATCACGGCCTACCTTGAATGTACTGTGTGTCACTGAGTGTAGAAGCACCATCAGACATTATTGGAGGGCTTTTACTAAGCTCTTTATTCTAGCTGCTGCATCGGAGAGGAGACACCACAGAAGTGTTGGTCGCTATCTGTGAGACATGCCAGAACTGGAAGCCACTCTTCGATATCCGCACCACTCACTTTTGCCGAGAGGACTTTGATTTTCTTGCCAGGCTCCTGGGCTCTCCTCGTCTATCTCCCAGCACTCAGCAGCACTGGCAGGGGAGCACACTGTACAGACAGCCCTTGTGGGAGCAAACAGGGTCGTAATTCTATGACAGCAGGGGAGAGGAAGCAGAAGGCACCGCAGGGACGGGGGCTGGGTGCTCTGGTGTTTAGGAGACGGGTGGTACTGTGTTGGCAAGTGTGTGTCAGGTATTAGTGTGAGTTGGTCTGACATTTAGTCTGGCTGACTGGTACTGATGCATGATTAACAAACATCAATTTTCCTGTAAGTTTCAGATGGAAAGAAGTAAACCCTCCGAGGCTTCTTTAATCATCTGCATGTCAACCTCTAAGTGGCAAACTCACACAATAAGTGTGAAGTCTATTAAATTCCCCCTTTGGAGACCATCTGTCTCAGCACTGCAGGGAAAACTGTGGCTCTTGAAATGGCACTACAAAAATGTCTGAGCAAGGACATCAAGAAGAGGAAACTTTTGTGATTTCTGTGTTTCAGAGTTTTTGAAGATTTTCGAAATGGTTGAGATTACTCATTCAAAGCCTTTTAGAATTTTAGGATATTTTGTCTGGAAAAAATATGAAAAAGTAAGACCCAACTTAATTATTTTATTTACTTACTTACATTAAACAACTGAATATTTTATGATTCTTCAGTTTGATCACATACAACTTTCCTGTGCCCTAATCATACAATTTGACTCCATGTGCTGGATGTCTGTTGCAGCTGACTTTGCATTTTTGGCCTCGCTCCCTGCTGTTTTTATAGAGCGCTGTGTGTAAAAGTTCATCCTGCTGCAAAAACAAAAAGAGGCATATTGGCATACTGATAATGCAATCATATTGAAAATGTTATTGAAAATACAATACTGCAGTTCAAAGTGAGCATCAGCAAATCACATGGCACCAACTCACTGCGTTTATTCATATAGACATGGATTGGATAATGCGCTGCAGTTCAAAGTGAGCATCAGAATGGAGAAGAAAGGTGCTTTAAGAGACTTCTTTGGGTAATAATGGGTTGTTGATGTCAGATTTCAGAAGAGAAAGGTCAAACTGCTTCAAGCTCATAAGAAGTAAAAAGTAACTCAAATACCCACTACAACCAAAGTATGTAGAAGAGCATACCTGAACAAACAACACATCAAACTTTGAAGCTGATGGGCTGCAGCAGCAGGAGACTACACTGTGCTGCACTCCTGTTAGTATAATTCACCATTTCCCAGAGCTCACATCATCTCAATCTGGTTTCTTTAACATGACAGTAGGTTTATTGTACTCAAATGGTCTATACAGTCACCAGATCTCAATCCAATACAGCGTTTTGGGATGTGGTGGAACAGCAGATTCACATCATTGACTTGTTGCTCACAAATCTGTAGCAACTGTGTGATGCTAGTTTGTCAATATGGACAAAAATCACTGAGGAATGTTGTGAACACCTTATAGAATATGTGCATGATGAATCAAAGCAGTTCTGAAAGAAAAAGGGGTCCAACCTCAGCAATGTCTACCAAATACGGTAGCCAGTGAGTGTATGCTATAGCTTGGATTTAGGGAGCAAAGCATAAAGTAATTATACTATATAATGTTCTATAATTTCTGTTGTTGGAGGCTTGGGTAATTTTTTTGGTGGTGATGGGGAAATCATTTTGTGTTAGTATCTTGTCCAAGTACGTTTTCCTGTGATTACTTACATTACACGCTCCCTTGATCCTTTGCAACCTTTAGCTTGTGGAACCAAGAATGCATGCAACTGAGACTTCAACTCTAATTGACATTGACCTGTTGACATTATTGTTGTCTATGATTAATTATAATAATTACATTGCATAATGAGACTCGTTATTTCTATCCCAGGTGTTTATCTAGATCAGAGACTTGCAGGGAAAGGTCACGCAGAACAGCTGGGTAAGCTTTCCTTACCAACTGCCTAAGTCCCTCTCAGGAAATCCCCTCACAAGCTGTGAGAGAATTTATATTGAACACAGTCTTGTAATGTATATTTGTATCAAAAACACATTTGTACAAGTAGTTCAGTGGAAGTCAAACACTGTAGATGGAAAAAATATATATATTACAGAGGGAGCATTTATTGATGTTAATGAATCTCTTTTAATCGTTAGAGACTACCAAAAGGGAGCACACCTCAGCACAAGTTGGAGTAAGCATTGTGTGGAATAAATCCTTCATGCTGAATGATGTCTTGCATAATTAAATAAATATTTGCACCAGCAAAGTGCCTCTTCCAGTCCATGGTCAAAACGCTCAGAATGCCACCAAAACCACAAGTGAGCTGAAGCCTAATATTCACTATATGACTGAGCGAAAGATTTTTGATGATCACTTTTTGTTTTCTAGAAGGTTTTCTGCTAAATCAGCTAGAAAAGTAGAATAAGATGGATATTAAATCTGTTAAAACACCACTATATGTAGTTGATAATTTTTTCCGAATAACCTTTATTTGAATTATAAATAATGACTTTACTTTCAACGTAAAGTTTTTGTTACAGGATCTTCTGGACAAATTTCTTGGTAAAAACGTTAAGATCCCTGTACATGCGAAATGCCTCTGTGGTAATTTGGTGCATGCCTACTTCCACATACAACCTGGATTCATCATGAATTTTTCAGACCAACATGTAGCCAGCAAGGTAGGTGGAAGTGCAGCAGGCATCAATAACCCCAAGGTTCATGTAAATTATTGATACTTCCAAATGCTCAGAAGGAAAGGACTAGGTTGAGTGGCGTAAAAAGGACTAATAAACATCACATTTCTGAAGAGAAATCTTAACCAGTTGTATTTTTAAAATAAAAGCTACATTTAGAGTTTAAATTTGCAGAAAAAATATTGCAGTGTTTTAGATTTAAACAATCAATAACAGCTCTGACAAATGAAAAATACCTTTAAGACCTACAGTGAGCAGAGACAATCGTCTGCTTTTACTGTATTAAGAAGCTCTGATTCTATTATAACGCAAAATTATTGACTCTTTGCATGTTTGCGCTTTTCTAACATGCTAATCTAAAAAAAATCACCTAAACATGAGGCAGTGGAATCATACTGTAGCCAAATACAATTTATTGGTTTAACTCTGTAGTGGGATATATGTAACAGTGACGTTTGCATTCTGAGGAGCTCGCATTTTTACAGCCACACACAAAGAATATAGTATATGTATGTGGAAACTACCATATTTGCTAGGCACTAGGTATGCACAGTACATGTTAGGACATATGACAACTGCAGAGTGGCTCAATAAAAGAAATTCAGGTCCCTGACTCAGAAACACCTGCACTGCACTGTTGATTTTTCTTAAAGTGACGGCTGGAGATTGTCGGTTTGCTTCAAGGGAGTTTCCCAGAAAAGAGGTTGTCTGCATTTGTCTGTAGATTTAAGGTATTGATTGGCTGTAAGTATTGGCTTTGTACCGAGTCACTGTAATATTGAAGGTTGTTAGACTCACAAGTCAGGGATCTGACAACATGGAAAGAAATAATAAATAGAAACTGAATCATGTCACACCAAATCCCATAAAACACAGAAACAGCCAGTATAAAAATTGCATCATATATTTTTACCTTCTAGTTGCTTATTGGTCAGTAAGAGTGAAATAATCCAAACTCGTTCGCATAATTGTACATCTATGATAATGTCGATGACACAAAATCATATCGTCGCCCAGTTCTTATGAACAGCCCTTGTAGGTAAACATTTTAAACACCCTGAATCACCACGCTTTTCTCCTGTTGATGAACTCAGAGAAATAAAAACTGGAATGGTAGATACTGTCGTTTAGCGTCAGAGAAGCACTGAAGCTAAGAAAAACGAGGCTCTATGAAGAAAGCACACAAATAAGCAAATACAGATGCTTCTGTTGCTGTTTCCACTGCCGTGTCTGAGTGTGCATGTGTGTGTAAGCACAGCTGACTTACCAAAGCCTTGAGCGTGTACTGAAAAAAACGAACAGCTGAGCTGTTGTAACATTTACATAACACTAAATATGTTTGTAAAGTTGCAGAAGAAGTTTTTAAAAAGTGCATTTACAGGATTGAGGGCAACACACTATTGATGCTTCAGGGAAAAAAAATAACCCCAAATAGCGCCGGTAAAAGAACCAGGTTTTGCAAGTTGACTGGGGTGTGAAATAACAAAAATAACTTAAAACGCAAACAGTAGAAGAAACCATGCAGACCTCACAGCAACTGGCACGGGAATATATACAAACTCTGTGTGGTAACTGTAGAAAAACAAGCGATACATCCTCTGTAATACAAACAGCTTTTCTCTCCTTTAATTATTATTTTCAAGTAATATCAGTTCATACCAGATGATAATATGCATTCTGTCAGAGATTACAAAGAGATTCTTTTTTTTTTCAAACATTTTCTTCATCTGTTTTTTTTAATAGCAGATCTACATTTACAGTAAACTAGGTTACATTAATCAATAGTCTGGTTTACATGATGCACACTATGTTTACACATAGAAATACCATGTCTGTCACGTTAGTGTTAGTGGACAGTAAGCGCTGTTTAAACTTATCTGCTTTCAAAGACAGATGTTCAACAAATTCTCGGTAAAGTTTGGGAGCGCAGTCTAAAATATGAAATATTGCATCTTCGTTAACACCTCAAGGACAGAACATGATCTGCATACAGTGGTCATTCACTCCGTTTCAAACAGTTATTGCTTCATGTGATAAACATCACTTTCAGACAATAGGACTGAATGAGTTTAGTGTTGTCTGATTTTTATGCTAAATCACTGTGAGGTTTGCATACAAAAGAACTGCAATCTTTGGAACTTTGGTTTCACTATTTTCACACTTAATCAAAACATGGGGTTTATTTATAATCATTAAACTTGAGCTAGTAATATCTTGTGATACGAGTAAAGGTATTGACTCAGTCTGGTTTACTCTCTTTCTCTGTTACACCATCATCCTCTACTGTGTGCTTTCCACTAGAGTAAAAATATCTATAAACTAATTTAGTCACGAAATGCATTTCCTGTCCTAACAGAGTGCCTCCAGGACACAATGTGAAGTTCAGCAAAATACCATTCTCATAACAAGCCTCTATTAATTATTTTGGAGTAGCTAAATAGGTTCCACGGGGCATAATTTGGGGATAAAACAAAAGCACAACAGACCTCAAAAACACGATACAAAAATACTTATAAACCTTCAACTTTGTCCCATTCAGAACTCTCAAGGTGGATAACAACGCCTCAACTGAAACTAAACAAAATGAAAATGCAAAATGATCATAGGAGAGGAACTCATTATTGGCACTGTATAATGAAATCCAATTGAACGAGAATAATAACAGTCCCAAACAGACCCGGGGGATTCCAATTTCCACACTCATTACCCAGTAATGGTTCAGGCATTAGTGAGATGAGGTGAATAGAATATCGGGTCCAGGAGAAAAGGTTCCCTTCTTAATGCTTTTGGACACAAATTGCCAGTATTCCATGACCTCTTATTGAAGCCTTAATGACAGAGGCACACTGCAATATACATCCTGCAAAGTATCGGCACTGTCCTTGGCTGTGGACCAAAACTGTAGCATCAACAGTGGCATTGAGCTTCGCGGGAGTTTCATTATCAGTGTGAATTGACTTTGGCGTAGTGACACATGGCCCAAACTGCAACTAAAGGAAAGTGAGATTAGGGGTTAGGAAAAGAATGAATTTACATTTTGATGAGGGAATTTACATTTTAACTATAAAATTTATTTTAATTGGCTGGCAGTGAATTACAATTTGTAAGGTTAAACAGAACATTTTCACAATTGTGGGATATTACCACTTACATGACTTTAGTCCATAAACCTGCACTCCAGGGGATGGTATGTGTGTGATCGTCAAGCTCAGGTCCTCCATCAGAGGCCACATATATATGTAATTAAAAGGAATTATATATTTACACTTCTTTATTATCTACTTCTATGATCTACTTAAAGCTGCATCAATCAGTTTGTAGCTACTTGAGGGCAAAAGTCTGATGTCACTTACCTTAGAAAGTTGCTCACATGAGCAATATTACACTATATATTATTGCATCACAGCTCTTTTTTACTGGGATGCTGGTTAACTCTGTTTTGGTCTCAACAAGGTCATTAAAACATTATTCATCAAGTTGTTGCTGAATTTGTCTCTGTTGTTGCTGCTGTGCAGGTCATTTCAATATTAATCATTTGCTGGAAAAAGACTGAACAGTACCACAAACTTAAGGTTAACAAAAACAAAAACATGATTAGAGTCACTGTTAATTTAAAGTACAGTGATTAATGCAGCTTTAAATAAAACAAACAGGCAGACATATACTGTAGAAATCAGTGGCTTGGCTTGAAGAAAAAATACAATCATAATTTCAGCATTGAGGATATTAACTGTCTGTGATCTGACATGTCTGGGACTTATTTATCTGAGTTAAGGGCTATCAGATCCTATTAGTCTGATTTATAAAGTCAAAGTAGACTGCTTTTAGACTGTATACTTTGAAATATCATCTTTCATTGTTTTAATATTGTGCAGTCTTGTTCTTATAAATTTGGCCTTTTGCAGCCAACCTACTGAGAAAATCTGCTCAAATATAGCAATAAGATCCCACTAAAGTGCCAACTTCTGATACTTTAAGCACATCCCTGAATTTCTTTAACTCTCATCCAACCCCAAGTTTGCATAAAATGAGGTGAAGGAAGGGGTAGTGAAGCAAATTTCCCATGTGTTGTGGATTATGTTGTGAATTAAAAACACTACTGTACCATTACCAATCTGTGCAACTAGTACTTCTGTGAGTAGAAACATCTGAGTGCTGCAATTTTAAAAGTCACGGTACCGACTTTATTATATTAGAACGGTCGCCTATCAGATTCTCCCTGCTGCATCTCATTCAACATTCATACGATCGGATAGTCAAACTGGAATAAAGAAAAGAGGAACTGTAGGAGAGATAACAGAAAACTCCCCATGTTCCTGTAGTCAAGATCCTTGTTGAGTCACTCTCCAAGTGTTTTTAATCAGGTTCACAAGTTTGAGGATAGCCTGGATCTGACTTTGATGTGGTCTGTCTCAGGAAGGCTCACTATAGAGTCCTTCTTGGGGAGTCCCGATTCTCCCAGACCAGTTCCCACTCCTCCTACTGCTACCCCTGCACCAGATGCAAAACCATGAACAGAACCAGGGAGGGATGCTACAGGAAAGGCCCCAACAGACATCTGGTGTGGGAGAACCACCCTGTGTGGTATGGCGCTCCGGATGCCTGTCTGACCCAGTGGGGTGTGAGGGGGCTCAATGGAAGTGGAAGAGACTCGTGTAGATTGGGGTGGACTAGGGACAGCTGGTTGTCCCATCTCGTGAGGCAGTGAAGGCTGAGAAGCTGACAGTGCCCTGGCATCTTGGCTCAGACTTCCCATTTGCAAAGAATGGGTGCTCTTATGTGTGCTGGGCCTGTGCACGGGGCTGGCTATGTGCTGCTGGACTAGAGAAAGCTGTGAGCCTGAGGTGGGACCAGCCAGGGCACTGGATCCATACTGGAATGATCGCCCACCGACTGCTAGTGGGCTCTGGACAGGGGGGCTGGACAGGACCGGAGCAAAGGCACCAGAAACAAGGAGTTGAGACTGTAGTGGAGAGGCTGAGACAGGGCTCGATACACTTTGCATCACCTGAAATCTCCTCATCATCCTGGGAGACTGCAGGTTACCCAATCCCACAGAGTTTCCTTGCATGGGGGGACAAAAATTCATGGCTACAGCCTGCTGGAGAGTGGCAACTGCTGAATTGTGGGCCTGGGTGGAGGAACTTGGAGGAGTAAAGATCCCACCGGTTAGTGGAGGCGTCATGGACATGGCCCGTGGGCGTGGCACATCCACCTGTTGAACCATCTCCCGATCATATTTAACTATCTCCTGGATCATCTCATTCTCACGATTGTTGAAAACACCTGAGTTGAGATCATGCTGAACTTTGTGCATCAGGATCGAGTTCTTCTTGCCTGTAAAGACATGGAAAAAGGAAGAAGTCTTGCTATAGCAAATGGAAACAATGCAAAAAATGAAAGAAAAAACAAAGCAGACTTTTATGCTATATTTCCATACCTTACAAATTGTTAATAATATGCTAAACAGAAAAAAAAGCTTAATTTACACACACATATATACAGATATACTGCCTGTATCCATTTTTTTTGCAAACAAGCAATCCAAGACTGATGGACACACAGACACAGGAACATCCTCTGCTTACTATAGGGTAATGCAGAGGTGCAGGCAACCATTATTTCTGCAGTGCATATGCTGTAAGAGGGAGCATTTCACTGACAATACATTAGCCGTACAGGAGAAAACACTATTTACTTCAATGTATTTCTAATGGTCCATAATCTGTGCAACTAATGGACGGCTATTACAACTGCTAATTTAACAGCTTATCAATAAACAGCACCAACTGATGCCTTTATTGCTAAATTTGATGGTCGCAAGCATCATAAACTGCAAACAAGAGATTTGTGAAACCATCTGAGGAAAAGGTCTGTGTCCCAGTTTATATGGCATGGGGAGTCTCGCCTTGAACACCACACTTGTGTTGGCTGGCAGATCCTGACAGGCCACATCCAAATTAGGAAGCCAACCTCTGATTTTTATGTGAAAAAAGAGAGAACCTGAGCTGCCAGCAAAGCACTGAATCCAGCCTTGCCAGCTCAAAGCACAGCTGGATGCAATGCTGGATGAGTGGCCCCAATTTCAGAAGCAGTTGCACAGCTGACTTGAGGCTTTTCCCCATCATCATCTCAGCTGTGAGTGCGGTGGCCAAAAACACGCACTTGAACAAGTGATGTGTGATCTATTTTCTTAGCAGAAGCATACACTTGGCAAAGTAAAAAACAGCCACGTGATGAATCCGACACTAAAAACTGCAATTTCTCCACACTATTTCATAAATGCGCCAAGGAGAGAGGACACACCAGGGAAAGAAAAGTACAGTATATGCACTCTGATCTACAGTAACATGGAATGCACAGGGCATGAATCAGTGAGTTGGAACCATCCCAGCATGCACCAGTTCATTCCTTAATTCACTTTTGTGTTATAAATTCATGTGACGGTCATAATGCTTTAAAATATTAAGCTGGTTAATGTGATCTCAGACTGTAAATGACTCACAGAAATGCACTGCTTCTTATAGCAAAACCTCTTGAAAGCACTCAAAAGTAAAACAGTAAACCAGCTGGGATTATAAAGGCAGATTTGTACAAGGCATTATGATGTATGCCACTGAGGAGTGAACTGCAGAATCCCACTTAGTCCTGAAAAAACTGTCTGCACAGATAAAACTAAGACAGAGTAATTCAGGTGAAAGCAGGTGTGCATTTCAGCTGAGGGCCATCCTGGGTCACAGTAGTACTGCAGAGAAGAGAATAATGGGATCGCACAAGTTCAAACCCACCGCTGTCAGGCAAGTAAGATGACTGTGTTAGAGACTATTGTGTATGATACCTGCTGAGTGCTGAGTGCCTTCTCTCTGATGTGATGCCCAGATAGGCTGATAGTCAGTAAATAGGCTCTCTCTCTCTCTCTCTCTCTCTAACACTAACACCTATTCACTCTAATCAGTGACTTACATTTGAGGAAAAGGCAACTAATGGTAAGATGAGGTGAACAAATCCTTAATATGTCAGCTTTCAAGGAGAAAAGTAGAAGATTCATTGCAGGTGAGCATTAGATACCATTAAAACAGGAGGCAATGAAGTATGAGAGGAAAAGATGGACGCTGTGATGCGTTGCTGCAGGGATTGGACATGTTGAGACCAAAGACAAGATTCTGGCAGCCTTCCTAGCAAAATCCAGATGACCCAACATCTGTTGTGCCCTGGTAACAAAAAGGGACTCATAGCAGAGCACGGCATGTAGAGCAGTTTGTGTGTTCATATGGAAACTGTAGTATTGTCAGCTTGATTCACCAGTGCAGAAGGCAGCCTAGAAAGCTGACTACAGAGCTAGGTTATTAGTCAGTGCAAAGCCTGAGACCTACTGTACATCACAAACAAAGATTATTATTCTACCACAACCAGCTGCTAAGCCAGAAGGAGAACATGAGGGGAATGCTGATGATGATTTGGTGACTTGTGCTTCAGCAGCATGATACATTTGCTGCATGTGTGGAATAAAAACACTCACAGCTTGAGAATTTAATAGTTGAACTACAGTGTGATTATGAAAATCTGCACTTGAGTGTGCAAACACATCTATACAGGTTGATCATATTTAAAAGTCAGCAGTTTTGCTTGATGCTGCGTATCAAGTAAAATTTTCCCACAGATGGGATTCTCCTGATAATACGAACAATCAGAAAAAAGGGACACGCTGTAACATGTGTGGCCCTGGAAATGTATGATTCAATTGAGCTTTTATATGGACACACAAAAAATGAGAGGGCTTGGAGAAAATTAATCAAAAGTGTGGGTGTTCCTGGTAAGTTCTGGTAAGTACTGTTGCTTCATTCCAGCTCTGTGTTGAACTCCTCCTCCCACTGGCTTTTATGGTGATTTTATCTGCTGATAACACAGAGCTACTCTCTGCGGTGTTTGGAGGCTTGGAAAGAGGATACAAAGGAATGCATAATTGTTGGCTTGCATCCTCGGAAATTCTCCTAGGGTAAACAGCAGTTGGAGAACTCGGCATCATACAAAATTATTGTATCAGTGTGCAATGAACGTGCAATCTTGCTGCCTTTGGGATCAGGTCTGCATCTACTCGCAAACCTATTGCGATCTTCAAAGCTACATTGGTGCGTCAAGACTGGCAATAAAACAGCAATAACACAAAGTCAGTCTGCTATCAGTTTGTGATTGAATGACATCAAACAGATGAACGCATTGAACTGTGATAAATTGGCGGATATTGCAAATCTGTTGCTGTCCAGAAACACAAAACTGACATTAAAAGTAAATTTACATCAGCTACTTACATTCCAGTCAGAACCTCATAGATCTCTGAAATTTATGAATTCCTCCATAGACAGTAATGTAGTTATTCTAAGACAGCAATTTAAGTGCAAAATTACATTGCAAAAAGACCCATAGCAGAGTTGTGTATTCCACAGTACTTGTAATCAGTTGCTGAATCTGTCTGTGAAGGTTCTCAGTCATCCAGGTCATCGTAGTCAAAGGAGCTTGCAAAGAAAAGCGTCTGGACTTCTTTAAGTTGCTTGAAGACGTTTCACCTCTCATCCGAGAAGCTTCTAAGGTCAAATGGCCGAGAGTCCCAGATTTAAACCCAGTGGGAGTATCCCCCCAAGGAGGGACAAAGGACCCCCTGATGATCCTCTAATCACCTGAGCCAAGGTGTGAAAGCGGGTGTGGGTTCCAATCAGCCAGGGTTTCGGGTGAGCTCATTGTGAAACCTGGCCCCACCTTGTCATGCAAATTCCTGAGGTCAGAGGGCCCAGGATGTGAGTGGGCGTTAAGGCCGTTTTGAGTTCCTGGGGAGGGAACTCAAAACTGGATTATAGATGGCAGACAGTTGGTGTCGTAAACCACCGCCTCTGTTCAAAGATGGTCGCTCACAGTGGACATAGATGGCCTCTTTCACTCCTCTTTCAAACCATGTGTCCTCTCTGTCCAAAATGTGAACATTGGCATCCTCGAAAGAGTGACCTTTGTCCTTAAGATGCAGATGAACAGCTGAGTCTTGTCCTGTGGAGGTGGCTCTTCTATGTTGTGCCATGCGCTTGTGAAGTGGCTGTTTGGTCTCTCCAATGTAGAGGTCTGGGCATTCCTCGCTGCACTGTACAGCATACACCACGCTGTTAAGTCTGTGTTTTGGAGTTTTGTCTTTCGGGTGAACCAGTTTCTGTCTGAGTGTGTTGCTGGGTCTGAAGTACACTGGGATGTCGTGCTTGGAGAAAACTCTCCCGAGTTTCTCTGATACACCGGCTAGATAGGGGATGACAACGTTGTTGCGTCTGTCTTTCTTATCCTCCCTCGCTGGTGTCTGATCTTCTTTTCTGTGCCTCTTTGCTGACTTTATAAACGCCCAGTTAGGATAACCGCATGTTTTGAGTGCTTCCTTTACATGTGTGTGTTCCTTCTTTTTTCCCTCAGGCTTAGAGGGAACATGTTCTGCCCGGTGGTGTAGGGTCCTAATTACTCCAAGTTTGTGTTCCAGAGGGTGATGGGAGTCAAAGAGGAGATACTGGTCCGTGAGTGTGGGCTTCCGGTAAACTTCGATGTTGAGGTTGCCATTCTCTTCAATGTGCACAGCGCAGTCCAGGAAAGGCAAACAGTTATCCTTTGTGTCTTCCCTGGTGAACTTGATGTTTTTATCCACAGAGTTAATGTGCACAGTGAAGGATTCCACTTCTTGTGTCTTGATTTTGACCCAGGTGTCGTCCAGGTGTTGTCGGTGAAGTCGGTGGAGTTCTTGATGTGGTGTGGGGTGTTCCCCACAAGAGGTGCAAGGATGGTAGGAAGGTGTTTGGGACCCACACCTGATTGGGACCCACACCCGCTTTCACACCTTGGCTCAGGTGATTAGAGGATCATCAGGGGGTCCTTTTGTCCCTCTTTGGGGGGATACTCCCACTGGGTTTAAATCTGGGACTCTCGGCCATTTGACCTTAGAACTGAAGAAGCTTCTCGGATGAGAGGTGAAATGTCTTCAAGCAACTTAAAGAAGTCCAGACGCTTTTCTTTGCAAGCTCCTTTGACCAGTTGCTGAATCAAAAAAAAAAAATTCAATGGATTCACCAGGGAACCACCAATTTGTCCAAGTCACAAGGAGGTTTTCTCTAGTGTGACTGAGCCATTGAGAGATGGAATTTCTCATAGATATGGTGTTGTTCCTTGTCATACATCTTCCTTAGGTGCTTGTAAACTGGCTAAGCTGTAGTGCCAGGCTCTGCTCATCAAATGTGCATCATAAATAGCAGAGATGGATGACAATAAAAGGGGGAAAAGGCATACAACCATCTGATTGCATCCTCTAAAGTGCAAACTTGGTTGGGGGTTATCATGCCCTTGAAGAAGTTGGTACTGTAAGTTGGACCACCCTCATCTGCAGAATTCAGAGATAAAGCTCGGATAATACCTCACTGTTTCCACAGCAATACCATTGCCAAGTAACACCTACAGTTTCTTTTACTGGCCATTGATTGGTAGAGAATAATGACACATACACAGAAGGTCACACAAGTGTCTCTATGTCCATTAATGGCCCACACTGGTCAAACGCTGTTTTCATTAAAATGCATGAATGGCTGAATCAGCATTCCTCATTCAAACTTCTAGTCACAAATGCCCTCACAGAAAACAATACATAACTACTGAAGACAATTAAGCTTAAAGATTTATTTAATCATGAAAGCTATTTAACCAACAAAGCATGTCTCTTTTATTTAGACTCTTATGTTCTTAAGGCACCTTTTTACAGATCTCTGTGTCTTTGATCCACTTGTTTTCTTCTGAGAAAGACTGTTGAGAAAGCCAATTAAAAGAGCTCATCATTAGTGACTAGTATGCATCAAGTATGCACGGAGCCCGGTGGGAATGTTTGATTGGAGGTTTGGTCTTGAAGCAGACAATCCAAGCCTCTCTTTAAACATGTGAGCTGCCTGACTGAAGTCTGCTCATGTGTGGAAACTGGCTGCTATGGCAACAGCTGGCAGGTGGCAGATGCAGGGCCTCGTGAACGTATGAGGTGTGGTCATGTGATGAGGGATGTAACATTAGCTGACCTTGGGGGGCATGACGGGAGACGGAAAGTTGTTTTTAATGTGAAGGAAAATATAAACTGTCAATCAACATTCATGAGCACATCTTTGTTTATGTGTTTTAATTTTTTTTTATATATATATATATATATACACATTAACCCCAGACTGAGACCGCTGAGCAATCACTGAAAAAAATCAGGATGGCGCATTTCAAGTAAAGTAAAAGTTTTCTTTGCTTTTCTTCCTAAAATATTCACCAAAAGACTTAAACTGCACTTGAACAACTGAACTTCAGGAACCTAATAACATACAAAGATACATATTCACCTTTGATTTCTTTCCTGAGCTGTACACCACACACAGCCCTTGTTAGGATCATTCATAGACTACATCCCAGCTGTCAGACAGTGCAGTGTTTTGACAGAGACATCACAGTAATGAATGAGTATGTTTTCCTTATGCTTCATTTCATCTTGTGAATGACTCATAAGCTTATGAAGACAGCAATGCGCGTGGCTTTTATCAGTGAGGCGTAATTATCCAAAACTAAAACTCTGTTCATAAATCATTTCAGAATAAATACATTTTTACTGTTTATTGTTCTTTCACACATTTTTTCTCTTTTTTTATTGTAGCCTAGCATGTTTAGGTATAAATTTAAGAGACAATATCGGACTGAGGAGCCTGAGTGCTACAGTACTGCACAAAAGTCTCACGACACCCTTAATTTATTTAAATTTTTCTTCCAAAAAACTGACCTTTTTGTATTTGTAAAAGTGGTCTTTGAATACTCATTCTCTACAGTTTCTAAAGGTCTTTTTCATTTTCTCTCATTTTCAGTCTTGTCCATGTACCTGACCATTTTCAGAGGATTGTTCCTTTTTGGTTTGCTGAACCATTTAACACGGAATCATTCGAGCATAAAAGGGCTCCTAACTCAAGTGTTGTCTCTATGCAGCTTAGCAAAGAACCAATTTTAAATTGTATCTTTAGACATTGTATTATCAGCAGTCGTTCACAAAAACACATAATTTGTTCCAAATTCTTAACCAGGTGATTCCCAAAGAGCTATCAGCTGAAAGCTTTGATTGGTGTGCAGTATGTTTTTAAAAAAATTGAGGAAAGTGGACAAATGGAGGACAAAAAAAGGAAGAAGTGGCAAGCCTTAAAAAACTATCTACAGCAGATGAACAGTATCTGAAAGCTGTGTTCTTAAATATCTTTTTAATCTTTTGGCTTTTGTTTTAAATTTTGAAACTTTTAATCACATCATAGTAAAACAACTACCGGAGGCTACCCATCTCTATATTGAACAAAATGGCTTCTTCTTACCTATCCTGTCCAATCTGTCAATGGCAACTGTCTCAAAAGCCCTCCTCATCATGGGGTACTCCTCCAGCACCTCATTGAAATTGTCCACAGAGAGAGAATACAGGCGACAGTAGGTGTCCGCACGCACACTGGCTGTCCGTCTGCCACGGGTCAGCAGGCAGATCTCTGGAGGGGTGAGAGATACGGTCAGAACAGAAAATGGCAAACCGACAGATTTCAGTGCGTTAGACAGCAATAGAGAAAAGAAGAGAAACGCTATGAGTAAGAGATCTGTTAAGCAGGCCGATGCTCAGCCAAAACACTGTTACAGTACATTAAATGTTAAAATGTTCCATTATGTTTCCACATAGGCTGTGGAGAACTCCTGGGCTTAAGAAAATGTGTGCTCAGAACAAAGGCTTTTAATAATACAAAGTCTGTGTGTCATCAGCATGACCCGCTGAATGTAACCCTAGGTATTTCCTCATTCACTAGCACCACACTGACAGCAGTGTATAGTATATTTAGAGATGCGCTCCATTGCATTCAGTTGTTTCCCTTCCCTTCTTTAGTATCTTCTTCTCTGTTACTTTTTCCTTTTATTGGCTGGAGCTGACTGTTGTCTTGACAACCATATTCCCTCCTTTTCCCTTCCCTGAAAGGTTGACCTCCTCTGACTCTCTGGGGGAGGGGGTGTGGGGGCACCAGGATACTCCATTAAGAACAGGCACTGCACTGGACTGTTCCTGTCTGTTTATATGAGGTTTCTCACAATCCAGGGCAGTCACACTTTATTTTATTTTATCTACTTTCTAATGAAGAATAATTAGATTTTCGTGTGTATCTGTTAAAGCTAATACTACAGTCTTTTAGCCTAGCTTAGCTAATAGATTGGAAACAGAGTGAACTCGTTAGCAGGTTCCATCAGCTTAAAGTCAAGACCGCTACCAGACTAGACTGCAATAAAATCTGTGTTTACACCCTTGTAGAAAAATAGTTTTGGTCTGTACGATGAGTAATTTTTAAAATTTACATATTTTTTGTTACCCGTCAGTTTGGGAAGTCTTAAAGCTTACAGTAACAGGTGTGGCAGACACAGGTAGCTGTAGCTGATACCTGTCTGCTAGTTGAATGAAATTCAAGTATTTTAATACTTTGTTATTGAGGACTAATTAGCACATATATGTGCATATACACTTTTTTATATATATATATACAGTCACTGAATACAGTCAGTTTCTCCATTAGCATTAGTTTCTTTTCATACCGGCTGACTCTCAGCAAGAAGGTTTTTCCCCCAAACAAAGGTACTGATGTCAGTCTACACATACATGCACTTAGACATTTCTAGACAAGCGACCTATAGTGTGCAATAGAGTGCTTTCATATTAATTCACTGACATCATATTAAAGAAACTGCTAATGATTACCAGCAGTTGCTTGAAATCCACTTTTGTTAGAATTGTGGGAAAAGGCATCCCTTTCAGAAAGCTCTTTTGTAACTGAAATATCCCTGTTTACACAAAACGCAGCCATTTACATATTGGTAACATCAATAGTGTCTACTGGGAAGTGCAGACAGAGGATAATAACACTAATGAAACTGCTGCTACTGAATTAAAAGGGTTTCCAAACCACTGGGTGACCATTTGTGGCTTGTAGATGGGGAAACTGTCATCCTTAAATGTACTGAAAGAACAGAGAAAGGCTGGATGGTTAATGTGAACTGTGGCAATTTGGATCTTTGCTTCAATTTTGGATCATGATCATTGTAACCTGTTTCTTTGGCATAAGCGGCTCTGTTTCCTGTTTCAGTTAATGTAATATCTGCAAATTCTCTTATTTACGGCTTCATTTTCTGACGTGTTCACAGGAATTAACCCGTTCCCCTAGTTCCAGTAAAAAAATGAGCACAGGGAGCACTACCCAGACTGTAAAAACAGTTTTGTTTGTCTTTTGATATTCTGACAAAACAAGCAAGTACATGGAGGTTGTCATCAGCAGTATCCTAGGATGGTGTTGGGACACCAGAAGAATCTGAGTAACAAACCGCTTGTCCACAGGATCTACTCACACACTGTGTAATAAAGATGATGATTATGAGGTTATGTTTGGCTGTATTCACTGTGGACTTTATGGAAAGGGCATAGGGGTAAAAAAGGAAAAAACCTTCCTCAAAGTGCATTAATATAATACAACCAATCTACCCACCTGTGTGTGATAACTATATACAAAATATAGTGTGGTGTGGAAAGGAGAAACTCCACGAAAAGGTTTCTTAATGTTAGAAAATCTAACAGTGGCAAAGGTTAAGTCAGATACTAAAATTTAAAAGCAGGTAAATCCAATCAAAAAACACTTTGTGCATTAGCTGGTTGGTGATGGTGACATCATCATCTACTTAGTGCTACTGACTTATTCAGAGATTTTACCACACATACACACCCCACTGGAAGTTAAACCGTGTTGTCCCCTCAGTTCTTAGCTCACTGCTAGTTGTGTGCATGGAGACCTGTGATTTCCTCCCTGGTGGCAGGCATGACTTCAAACACCCGATGTCTGACAATATAAATGGCCCCATCATCTTCATTCTGCTGTGCTAATTAGGTGTTATTAATTAGGTGTGTGTGTGTGAATGGATGCGTGCATGTGTAGTCATGTCACTACAACAGTGCTCTGGGCAGCTGGCACATCAACGAAACTGTGAGTGGACAGAGCTTCTGCAGAGGGCATAATGCAGCCCAAAGAGTCACGCTGCAGGACCTAAAAAGTGTATGTTGGTGTGTGTGTGGGTTTATGCGTGGCAATAGTAGCACCACATGCTTCTAAACAGCCACAGAGGAACAACAACCCGGAAAAGTGGGACAGAAGTCGCCGTAAGGCTGAACAAGAAGTCCAAATAAAACATTGGGATAGTTTTTTGTTTATCTGCAAACTGCAAAAGTAAACACACATCTGTGATATTACTGTAGTGCAGGGCTGTCAAACACAAGGTCCAGGGACCAGAAATGGCCTGACAAAGACGCCAATTTCCTATTTAGAAATTTCCTACTGATAAAGACATTGTCTTTCACACTACACCAAAGTAATTGAATAATAGATGAACAATAACAATTAAACTACAAAGCTCACTGCCTTTTCTAGGCAAAACTTTTTCTGTAATTTTACATATTTTTTTTTTGTGCTGACTGATTTCTGTCATTTGCTACAGCAGCTTTTCTTTATTGTGTAGGAAAACTGAGATTTACTGTTGAAATTGCACATTAAATGGAATTAAGTGTGTAATTAAATATCTTTACACAGACAGAAAGGGGAGTTTTGCTGCTTTGGCCTAAGATCAAAGTGAGTTGTAGGTGGCCCATGATGTAAAATGAGTTTGACATCCCTGCTGCAGTGGATTCTAGTGGGAAGTAAAGTGTAAATAACCCATAGAAGAACAGAAATGAATAGAACTGAGTAAATTACTGAGTAGTTACATACCTCCAAAGTAGGAGCCATCCATCAGCTTCATGCCAATGCTTCCTTTGGTCAGGACGCTCACCACCCCGTGCTGAATGAAGTACATCTTCTTGCCGATTGTCCCCTCTCTGATGATGTAGTCTCCAGGCTGAAATACTTCAAATCTCAGTTTGGTCAGCATGGCTGTCACAAAGTTGGGATCTGCGTTGGCAAACAGTGGCATGGAGGCCACCAGCTTACGGCAGTTGAAGTTGACAATTTCCTAAATGGCAACAGGAGATACAAATGGTTAATCTGTGCAGATTTTTAGCACAGGGATGTACAGTTAAAGATACAAGCACAGGTTTGGTGATAGCTGTGTGATGATGGGTAGAGTGTATTATAGTATATTCACTGTTTGTACAGTTCAAACACTATTCTATATTATAGTTTTTTTTTTTGGGGGGGGGGGGGGTTAGATTGTCTTGAAGGATATTGGCACACATTTTCACTTTTTTGCAGTTACCTGAAGTTTAGAAAGTGCAAACATTACTTTCGACCCATTTCGTTTGCTTTTGTGAAACTATATACTTTTCGGTTTAAAAAAAGAAATGCCAACTACCAAATGAGTAGGGAAATTAGACCACTTAATAACTAAATACATACAGAGAAGGCTGGAAGTAATCAATTTTAAACATGGGGATACATTTTACAGATGAAACAAGAATAAATGACTATTATATTGAATTTATTCCATCTTATTTCGTCTGTGGAGACTTGAGAAATGTGTGTATTCATGGGTGAGTGAGTACATCACAGAAAATGTATGGGGATTTTTTTTCATACCTCGCGCAGAGGCTCATTAAGCTCCTCCAGGATGCTCTCTTCATCAAACATCTTGCCCTGGTATCGGTGCTCATAGTAGTCATGGATTTTCTGTCGGAAGTCGGCTGGGAGTTTGTGGAATGACATGTACTGCTCCACTTGTTTGTACTGGAAGATGGAGAGAGGCGTAGGAGATATTAATGAGAATGAACAGAAGCATAAATCAATGAAAACAGGATTCAGCAACTTTCTTGTTAATTCTGACACTTTGCGAAGTACGTCCGACTTTAAAGAATCACGATGGCCTTGATACAGAAGTTGCAGCAGCTGGAAAGACAATTCTCAAAAGACTGTTTCTCAGACTGTTCCCATCAGCTTCAGGTGTGCATGACCAGTAAAGCTACTGAGATGTACAGCTCTGCACACACAGGGATCCTATGACCTATTTATACCTTGTAGCCATGGGAAGAAAATTGTGATGAAGTAGTTAAGGAAACATGACAGCTCTGTAAAGCCCACGAGGATTCCTCACGCTCTGATGTGTTCAGAGAAGAAGGACGCTGTGATCATACATGCTAACTAAAGCCAGTTTCTCTCTCTCTCTCTCTCTCTCTCTCTAGTCATATTGCTTTCCTGAATACTTTTTTTAAATGACAAATTTACAGAAAATACAATCAAGGTTTTCAAAAACGAAACATTTTTTGTTGTTGTGCATTTCATTTTTCATGAAGAAAAAAAAAAGTGAAACAAATCTTCCATGATCTGTGAAGACGGAGGGGAAGTCGGTAAATAATTAAGTGGAACTGGGCATTTGAGTGGAAAGAGTTTCTATTTAGAGAAAGGAAGATGTTTGTCACCTTTGCTTGATTAATATGTAATTATGTGGCTAGAAATAATCACGTGAAAACAGAGGTTGGCTTCAGCACATCGTGTTTGTTCACTGGAGAGTCAAATTGAACCCACTGATTCACACCATCGCGTATTCGGCACTGCAATGCTTATCTGAAACAAATGCAGCCTGAATGTCCACTTTGTTGCTCTGTAACACATTTAATGCCTGGATTCCCTGTGGAAACAGAAGCTGCTGGACCTACTGTATAGCTTCTCCTATAATGTGAAATTGCAAGACATGTTATTCACTGTACACAAACAGTTTTTGCATTGGCTTTATGTATTTATACCACAAATATCCATGATTCCATGGAGTTTCACATGCCAGCTGTTAAGAATGGTGGGAATAAAAGAAACTGAAGTCCTCCCAGCTTAGCACTCATTACATCAGAGAGGGTAAAAAGTCTTAACATCCAGTTAAAAATGTTAAAAGTGAGTACTAAACTGTGTTTATCTGTATGTGCTTTTCCTAGTAAATCATCTTTACTCTTGATCAAAGATATAACTAAAGTACAAATCTAATACTATGATGAATGACAAGTGCAGCTTGAGTAATGAATATGTTTGCATATTTGAAATGTAAAAGATAAGAAATGTGTCTCCATCCCATTAATATACATTATTCTGAATAAAAGACATGATATTAGGTATGATGTAATTGTTATGTTTTTCATGCTTAATAGCTTATTATTGATCAGAATACAATCAGGTATAAGTTTAACTGATATAACAATCAACAAAATATATGAAAATGTATCTAATAACAGATCTTTCTTCCTTCCTTCCCGTATAAAAAATATGTAAATCTCTACACTAAACACACTATTAACACCCCGAGGGCGAAAATGTGACCATGTGATTTTGAAAAATGAGCCCATAAGATTACCCCTGAAACCAGTGCAGTGCACTTCACTTCCTGTTATATCAGCAGGCACACCAACACAAAATGATGCATAAAGATGCAACATGCACACGCAAAAAAGGGAGAAAAAAAGACTCAAAGAAAATCATAAAAGTGAAGAATAATATTAATGAATCAACATTTATTAAGAACTCACCGAAAAGTTGCTCTAGAACTGTAATCAATACTGGCTAAAGAGAGTATGGCCCTGTGGATGGTGTTGCTTAATGTTACATAAGGCCCCTCTCTCTTTCCCTCCCAAGTTTGTGTAATAGGCACTGTGAGTCATACCTCTGTAGAATGAACTGTCAGTGGGATGAGCAGTAGATTCTAGCCTGACGCTCACAGTTAGATTTAAAGGACACAGCATGTATGGAGGGGCAGCAGCGGGGGCACTCACAGTGACCTTGCTTGTAGTGGTCAAAGACACATTTGGAAGGATGGCTTGCTCTCCAGGAAATTACATTTTGCCGCATTGTGAAGTGACATATGGCTTTGTGACTAAAATGCAGGCTTGACTTTGGTGGCATGGGTGTCACAGCAAATCACAAAATACTTTATGCAACACCTACTGTACTAGCTGTCGCAGTATGACATTAACTGTTTTCTCTCCAAATATAAAATGATGAGTGGATTTGACATAAACAACAACAACGACAAAAAAAACGTGGCTTTATGTAAGAATTGCAACAATGGCAGAAAGGAGTCACCTTTGGTCCCGTTTTCAGGAAAACATAATAAAGTTCTCGAGGCAGTTGGACTGTTCTAAATCTGCTCCATCTGCTATAATCCTTTTACAATATTTCTGTTTATTATTTCAGAGTTCCCTAATACTCTTTCATTCTCTTTCCTTTTAACTGTCTGGTATTATACTGTTCTGCGATGCAGATACTCCACAAATAGAAACATGTACATACATTTAGTAATGAATTACCTTACATAAGTACATGATAAAATATATGCCGTGTCT
Source organism: Oreochromis aureus (assembly GCF_013358895.1). Lineage (NCBI taxonomy): Eukaryota > Metazoa > Chordata > Actinopteri > Cichliformes > Cichlidae > Oreochromis > Oreochromis aureus. The sequence continues at coordinate 41,314,867 of NC_052963.1, read as the reverse complement.
TGAGTGGATCACCCGCTTTAATGAACAGCATAATGAAATTACACCTGCAAAAACAATTTAATGCTTCCTCCTCTTTCTTATGTAAACTAATTTTAATCTCCATCTCGTTCAGTCTTAATTAATTGCCTTGGGTCATGGTTAATTTAGCATGAAAGGCCAGTACTAAATGAAACCTTACAGGTTGTCTTCCTCAGCCATCTGCTCAGATTTTGAGCATATGCTGAAAGTCAACACATAATCCAACAACGACAAAATGGTATCGTATATACGTAATAAAGGGGGATTCCTGCAAAATGAATGTGCCCTTCACGAACCCGATTTAAAAAACGGTTTAACTTGACAAATTCCTTCCCGTTCACCATGTGTCAGTAACAATAAAGATTCCGCCAACTTCCATAATATCTGACTCACTCAGTCAAGCGCAGGGATAAACTGGAAGGCTCCAATTAAGTGTTGCCTGCCCAGTGATTCAGTATGTGACAGCCTCAATTAAACTGGAATGACAACTCTCTCGCACGCTTGCTTCCTCGTTCTCCTACTACTTGAAATTGGTTGGTGAAGAAGCCGAGCTTTATTGCCTTTCTGATTTTCTCAGCATTAGACTCAGATTAGTGACTACGTCAGTCAAAGTCAGCAGGACAGGAGTGATGTTCAAAAGGCCTCGTGCTTGAAGAAAAACATGTTTATAAGTGAACAAGAAACAACTGATGGTCTCCCATGAGGATATATTAGGAAATTATGTTGTGGAAATGCAAAAGAACAAAGGGGAAAGATAGCCGGTGGCTGTTGTTTGGACTCGGTTAATGCTGTCAATCATGCTGGATAACCCACAAATCACACTGAGAAAATAGAAGGTGTATGAAAAATCCAAGTTCATAGCCACATCCAGTTAATCCACACTTACAAATTTAATACTTGCCACTTAAGAGAGCAAGTTTTAAAAAATTTTAAACAACAGGGCTTGTTTTGTTTTCAAGTCTCAAGCAAAGATCATCATAATTTTTCAGTTTTATTTTGCCTGATCACTTCCTTTGTTTCTTTGTGTTAACACATAGCTTCCTGGCTTTCTTTACCCTGTTTATCCATCTGTGCTCTGATGTATATTTTACTTTGTTAATCACTTTCCTTGCATGTCTCAGTCAGTTTTACCTTTTTCCTTTCTTATCCCTTATTCAACTTCTTATATTTATAGTTTCCCTAAATATAGCTGTGCATCCGTTTAAAGATTACTCTTTCACCATTGTAATTGCCTTTGATTGTACAAAACAAATACATCCACGTCAGGTACAGATGATATGCTTCTGAACTGTACTAATAATGGACTCTAGATTTACAAAGTGTGCCCAAGGAGAAAGATGACACTGAAATCAGGTTCTTCTGTAGGACTTGCATGAAGCAAAGTAATTTTTATAAAATTAAGTCAGAGAGTCTGGATGTCATAGCTGCAGAAGTTGCACAGATTTTCTTTTTTTTTTTTTTTTTGATTGGCAATAAAACCGTAGTTGGTGGCTTGCAAGCATGATGCATGGCTGTCACTGTAAGCTGCCACAGAGGGAAAGGAGAAATTGAATTGGTGCTCCTATTAATGGGCCATGTCACTGAGAGTCATGGCATGAGATGTGACGGTCTTATATCTGTCTGTGTGTGAGCTGTTCTAAGTCTATAAAACCTAAGTCAATTTCGGCTGTACCCTTTTAGCTTTTTACTGAAGAGTGGAGACAGACCCATGGGTTATTATCATTATTACTGTTACTATACTAATAGATTTTTAACATATTTCAAAAATTACACTGATAACAATGATTTCTTAATGTCACATAAGACTAACAAAGGAGGATTACACATGATTATATCAAAGAATATAATTTACATTTTGACACAGATTCGCACCGCTTCATGGATTTTTACACAAGTTTAGGTGTTTTCATGGATATTTAATTGATTACAGAAAGACTTTGACACAGAACCAGCAGAAGTCGCTGTTTAGCCAAACATTCGATTTTGAGCGTTAACTGCAAAGGAGAGTCTGGCATTTCTCACTTTAAGCCTTGAGAAGTGGCTGTGAGCTCCACAAAGGGCAAGTAAGTGGATGCTAAGTAAAAATATTTTGGGGGGTCAAACTTCAGATGATGTAGATCTGATCTATCACATGCAAGAGATGGGTCCCAAGTTGTCCAGGTCAGGACTCAAGTGATTGTCTAGGTTATAAAGTGAGTGGTTCTTGAAGTCGCTGTTTGATGCGTTATGGCCAAGTGCATCTCTGCTCATCATGTGAGTCCCCAGGGGTCACATCTTCTTTCACCACTGTTTGGACACACTGCTCCGTGGCTCTTTAGGGGAGGAAGTGATGGGGTAGGAGAAGAGGGAGTACAGTTACATAAGGGCTAATGCCCTCTGTCCATGTGCAGTGTCCGCTAGCAGATGGTGTATTGCCCAACAGTCAAGGGCGAATGGACACATAAAACAGAGGAGAGATGGAAGAATGAAGACACGAAGAGGGTTTTTCAAAGATTCAGGGTCCAAGCACCAAAAGAACACTTCACAATATCTGACACTATAAAAGTCAAAAGAATATCATCTAACAATTAAAAAAAAAACTATAAAAAAAACTGAAACATGTTCTAAAATATTTATATTCCATTATTTTCTCTTTAAAATAACAGCAAATATCTGTAAAAGAATGAGACACCATTGTTCGGAAGTCTTGAACAACCCACCATATTGTTATATTTTGCAAGAACGATGGTCAATGAGTCCAGTGATATATCGAACTACAAGCAAACACAAATACAGTATATAAGCCAAAGGTTTGCACAGTTCTTATAACTAACATGAAAGTCCATGTTTGGTCTGACCACCTTTATTCTTCAACACAGTCTAAAAGCTCTTCTTTGGATGTCGGCTGCCTTTTGTTCCGTTCTCTGTCAAGATGATCCCACGCTATTTCAATAAAGTTGAGGTCTAGGCTCTGGGAAGACTAGTCCATGACTGTTAGTGTTCCACTCTGTGTGACTTTACTACATTGGTAGTGTGTTTGAGAAAAATGAAGGCCTAGCAGGCATATTGCAGACGGAAATGCATGGTGGATCAAAAAAAGATGGTACATTTGCGCATTCAGAGTTCAATATCTCTAAAGCCTCAAGATGAAATACAGCCCCCAAACATCCACCTTGTTTTGCAGATGGCTATAGACACTCACTGTTGTACTTCTCCCCTGACCTCGCCCTCCAGATGCATCTGGTTGGTTCTTTGCTAAGCTGTCTGTTATGTGAAGACACAACACTGGTTCATCCCAAGAGTTAGATGCTTTTTTATGTTAAAATGATTAAATGGGGAGTCTGTATTGCATACTGCGTACTGGAAACATATGACGGACTATCATCATGTGACCATCACATGGCCAGGACTTCACCTCAGTGAAGTTATGAAAAGAAATAGGCAGATACACTAAAATTAAAACAGAAATTAATGTTTTAAAAATTGAACTGAAACATCCTGACAGAAGCAATGGCTCTCTGGATCTATAGTCTTTGCTGTGAGTGGTCATCATTAAACGTACTTTGTAGTTGCCATTTGCACCCAGCAACCTTAGATCTGTAGACTGCCCCACTCAAAGAAATCCATCACTAATTCAGCACCATCTTTTAAATCCACTTCTCAAAATACACTCCCGTAGACTTGCTTTTATGTAATTGCCTTTTGATCTTGCCAACTTTTAACCTTGCGATGCTTACCCATGCGTTTTAAAAAAAATCCAATTTCATTTCACTGAGTTGTTTTTCCTTTTGATCATGTTTTCTATTTTTATTTCCCAGTTGCATTTTATTCTTTATTAATATGTCTTTTCATTATTTAATTTTTGCCCTTTCTGCTTGCTTGTTATGAATTTTATGAACTACATTTGGGCAATTGCTATTTTCAACGTTTCTCATTTTTGTTGTCATTATACTACTTCTTCAAAGGAGGTTATGTCTATTCTGCCCATGTTCGTCTGTTAGCAGAAAGCCAGAAAGGACATTTCATTTGAATTTGCTTTGCATTTTTTTGCCTTATTGCTACCTAGAATCAGTACTACACCACTCCCATTTGTGCCTCAACACATCTTCGACCACCTTCAACTTTTTTCACCCTTTACTGAGCTTATTTGGTAGACATATACATGCTACTCTATTGTGACTGGGTTTCAGTTGGGCTGTTTTTTCATTAATGCCATAAATCTAAATAAGGCCATCTTGCATTAAACACAGATTACAGCCCTTTCTCTAACAGCGACTCAAGAGATACTGGGAAAAAAAAGAAGGGGAAATGAGAGTCTGACTCCATGCTGCAGTCTGCTTTGTGTCAGTTATATGTTTCTGTGCTTTATTAATGCTGTGACGTCCGTAGCTTCAGTTCCTGCTGTCTTTCAGGTCCACCATTCTTCCATGATGCAGAACAGTGAAATAATAAACAGCGCAGCTAAACAGTGCAAGGCTGGACCAAGCCAACTTATCCAACATCCAGTCATTCGTGACTGTTTGTTCATCATTAACCACTGAACTAAACAGTGCATCACAGCGGTTCATAATACGTCCTGCCAACAGATAACAGGCCGGAGACAGAGCTATGAGCTGGAACTCGCCAAGCTGACAAAACAGATTCTTTTTGTAGGATAGTCTAAATGCTAGCAACAGCATGAACTTGTATTGACATACCACAAAGTCAACAGTTAGCGCTTGCATGCTGTGTCAAGACAGAAATGTCATAACTTCCGCACTAAGCATCTTCTCCTGTTTGCATGCACTGACCAAAGAGAGATGTGGATCTGTTTACTGTGGTATGGAGTTCGACAAAGCATGCTGGCATTTTTCTGCTTTTATCAGAGCTGACATATATTGTTTGATTATTGGTCTGTTTATAATTTGGATCATAAATAGAGACAGTAAGTGTGAGATAAGAGGGGGCTGTTGTGTTAATGAGAAAGTGATGATCAGTGATTCCCAATGTTTTCTTTCTTTACGGCATATCCCTGTCAGATGAACAGTATTTCAACCAATATGTACATCTATAAGTGGTTTTGTGGATTATGTGAGCAATGTTTAACTGCTTTAAATCTCTAACCTCTCTCTTAAGTATTTAAATGTTTTATCACTAATTTTAGCAAACTATCTCTGCTTGCTTCAGTAAATAGCTTTAAAACAATTGCTGGCATTGTGCTAATGTTGCAACTGGCTCGGGCTGATAGGAGGTACGGGGCAGTCATCCAGATGTAGCTAGTAGCTCCCAGGTTATTGTGGGGAAATCAGCAAGGGTCAGTTTAATAGCAGTGTTGCTTCAATGTTTTTGCCTCCTAAAGACAAATGTGCAGACAGTCCTTACCATGTCTTAAAAGGAAATAAATACAACTTGAGATGAACAAAAACATGCAATATGTTTCACCATATCATTATATATTTAAAAAACTGAGCCAAAATGCAGAAGCAGCCGTGACTCAGGATCACTGTGGAGGAATTCTAGCCCACTTTTATTTAGGTTTGTGAGCATTCATTTATGCACAGCTCTCTGAAGGTCCTACCACAGCATTTTAATCTGGCTGAGGTCTAGACCATAGCGGCTCTTGTTTTTTGCTATGCTATGTTTGGTTTTTGCCAAAAAGAGAGATGTGCGTTATGGCCTCTTTGGTCTCGTCTGTACAAAGGACGATGTTCTAGAAGTGCTGTGGTTAGTTCAGATGCTGATTTAGAAATATATGATGTGCTTTCTCCTGGAAACCCTTCCTAATAAAAATAATAATAATTTATACTTGTTCAGTCTTGTTGGCAATGGCAATTTTATTCATGCAATACATATTTCATTATACGCCAACTCATTGTGCTTAACATATGAATTGTAATTGTACTGTCATGAACTGTAATGTCAAACACGGTAAGTAAGACTTGTAGGGTCTGCAAAAAGCTCTTGGGCTTTTTGCAGTTCCCCTGGGCGTGGTTTGACGTTTCTAGGGCGTCCACTCCTGAGAGGACTGGCAGCTGTGCTGAATGTTTTCCCATTGAAGAGTAATTAAGTTCAGATTCTTTGGAAATGGCTTTGCAACACTTTCCATATTGATGAGCAGCAGCAGCAATAACAGATTCTTTAAGATTATTATTATTGTCTTTCCTCCATCTCTTTGTGTCAACATACCTGAATTCTGCAGATCAGCCAAGACTTCTACTTTTACAGAGATCCTCACACTTGCTAATGATCAATTAATCAATATGAATAAATGTGATACACATAACAAAGGCACCAAATATTTAATAAAGGAATAAAATTGTTGATTTCAAATCATTTCTTTATTATATTTCATTATTTCACTTCTCCTAAATAGGGTCAATTTTGTGACCATGTAATACTTGCAGTTTGTCATGTCTGTATGGATGGATATGGGATCAGATAGCACGAGACATCTTCACATCACCCAGTATCTAAAGAAACTAACAAGACACAGAGCACCAATAACACTGTCACCATTAAGAAGAAGCAGGAGCAAGCTCCCCTCCCCGATCTGCAGAGACCTAAAGCTTTGATCTGCTGTTGTACGGAGACGACAGACTGGCTGAAGCCCAGTGAGATGCACCCATGAATATCGAACTAATAGAGCAGAAACTGTTCCTATCAAAATATGTTGGAGCCAAATGAGCTACCCGTCTCTGTTCATGACTATGTGATAACCTTATCCATGTTGTTGTAAGGGACAAACTGTGAATTTTAATTTCGTTTTGGAGTCTCCTTATGACATCAGAAAAGAACAGAGGGACCACCTGATCTATGCCACCAGTCATCTAAAGATAGACTGTGATAAACTCACCCCCTTATTTTTTGTTGTTTATTTCCACAAAATACTAAAAATTACAGTATCGCTTGAGGTAAAATTTGCTAACTCAGTTATGCTGTTAGATTTACCACACTGGTAAAGTGGAACTAAATTAAATTTTGCTTGTGTTGCTAACACCTGGGATAAATTGAATTTAAGAAAAAAATATCATCAGCAATCCTTTCCAGAAAAGGTGTCCCAGTAATCCAGGATAATCCACAAAAACACAGTCCACTGTTCTCAGACGGATTATTTCCTCAGAAGGGAGAAACTGTTCCAAAGATGAGTGCAGATAGTGAGGCTTGAGGATTATTGATTTTAAAAGACATAAAATAAAATGTTTTAAAGTTCTGAAAATCAGACGCCTTGGATTGAGTATCAAGGGAAATGAAAAGCAAAATAATTTTTTTGTGAACTCACACTAAAGTAGATGTTTTGAGGGTGTCAGAATTTACATGATATGTCATCACCAAGCTGATTTGGCAAACTTGTTGGGAAACATTTGTTCATCCTAAGAATACAATGTGCATTTTTATCTCTCTTTTGGGTCTCCATCCACACATGAGTAAAAATCTAGTGTTTAACTTTGGCTGTCTCATCTTTGGTGCAGTAATCAAACAGAGCCATTACAAACAAGGAATTAATACTTTTGTTAAAATACTAATATTAATACCAGCTTTAACCAACTGTCCCAAACATGTGTGCATCACCTGAATTCCAGATTATCCTTTTTTAAAATGGTAATACACCAACGGTGAGTCGGAGCCCTACCTTTTCCTGGTACTGACGTCTAGATGAGTCAAGTGACTGGATGAGTGCGGTGGCATGGCCGATGAACATGGCATAGCAGGTGGCTCCTACAATCATACTGAGCATGGTCAGCCAGATGTCCGACATGCTCTCTGGGGCTTGTCTTCCATATCCAATGCACAGCATGTGGCTCATGGCTTTAAATAGGGCAAAGGAGTACAGCTCACTCCATGTGTCGTTCTGTAGAAAGAGATATGAGGGTAAGAATCGGTTTGGTAAACAAAATATAAGTTAAAGAAAAAAAGATGGAAGAGATTGGAAAGGAATAAGAGAAATCAAGATCCTAGAATAACTTCCACTTTCATATTTTTGGTTTCATGCTTTGGCCTTGAGACTTGAAACTGTCTTCTTATCTTCTTTGCTGAAGATATACTGTTCATAAACGTTAGACTGATGCAAGAGAGGGTGGATTAAAGAATGAGAGGTCTAAAGAGTAAGACATTCCTGTGGTCTGTGGTTCCATGCGTGGTGATTGTTTCAGGTTTTGTGGAGAGCTTAATCATCATCGTTGAAAAGCATCCTCTCACCTTGGCTACGCAGAAGAAGATGGGAACACAGTGTTAGGTTAATGAGGGGCTCGTACATCTGCTTACTCCAGTGTGTCTTTGATTGGTTCTGGCACACTCAGTCTACCTTAGGGTTCATTAGAAAGCCCTCCACAGGCACTACTGAACCTCACATCCTCCCCTCAAATGGTTGTATTCTCACACATACACACATGTACCACAGTATATGTGTGTTTCTTCTGCAGCTCCTCAACCTGTCAGCCACTGATTGACTACACGTATTTTTCTCTGATTTGTATTTTACACTGGCATTTGCATTAAATTTGAGATTCAAGTTCTGCTAGTTTTGGAAGAGGTAAAAAAGGGTGTACTGGAGAAGGAATGCTGTCAGATCTTGATAATTTAGCATTTTAAAGGTAATTTTGAGGAATGCAAATAAAGAAGATGAAATTTAAAAGGCACTTGGTCTCAAGGGATGGGGTTTACCAGAAACTCTTGTGCCCTTGTGTCACTCGGCCTGCTGAATTTGTTTAGGGAAATAAACAGAGCTGTATAATCTTAGGCAAAAGGCCAAAAGCAGCAGTTCTAAGAACAGTCACTATGTCAGCTTTGTTATGTCTACACAATGCCACCTTCCAACCACAATACATGCTTCACTTTCACTCATAAACATTAATCATTAAGCACATTAAAATAAGAAATATTTTCTGCAAACCCTCAGAGTATATTTAAGTGCCGAGTTTGAGACTAATGGGGAAATTATGGTTCAGCGGGGGTGGTGTGTAGGCAGTCCATTGACAGTCTGTGGGCAGACTGGTCATCTACCTGCAGAGACTGCCCCCAGTGTCAGATATATATGCTACAACTGGTGTAAGGGGCTGATCTGGTTTGGTCCATCAAAGTGAAATCAGGTGTTGGGAACAATAAAAAATGTCCACTGCAGCGACTGTCTGTGCTGTAAATACAGATTTTTAAATTTCATCCTTAATGGTTTCTCCTTTTGCGCCCTTCCCTCTGCTCACGTCTCAACCAATCAGCAATCTGCAACACAGCATCATCCGTTTCAAGGGATTTTGGAGGACTGCACAGGAGCATGGTTGCAGTTGCTGAAAACCCCTCTCGTAAGCGCTTCATAGGCAAATACCTCTGCAAATGGACACAACCAGGCTAGCATAAATTAAGCATAAGTCTCCCTGACTGCCACAGGTGGCGAACAGACGTGGAGCTGCCACCAGCATGTGGGCCACATTGCTGGTGAATAAGCAGCAGGAGCAGGGAGCCCCAAGGTGTTGAAATAAACACCCTCTTTCAGTCAGCTGCATGTATCTGCCTGTTTCCAGCTTATTCTCCTATGGTCAAATACATGTGTACATTAACATACAGTACACACTGTATTTCAACCGACAGAGCTTCACTGCAATATAAATATATTATCTGAATGATATTACAATTTTTTTAATGATACAAAGTGCTCAAAAAACTAATAAAAAACATATAAATAAACACTGTTTGTATAAATGATACTGTATACAATAAGTAATTACAAAGCCATCCATTCATACTCCTGGGTTACATCAGTTCATGAGTACATTCTATAAAATCATTAAATTGCCCCTAGCCTGGTTCTTTTTTATCTATACCACAACTCCTGATGATAAAATTGCTTATCTACTACTGCTGCATGCTATTGTGACATTTATAAAACGTCATTACTATAAATTTACAGTCACTGGCAGTCGGTTTTTTTTATGTTACTATCTTGGCATAAGCACAAGGGGTGAGAGTATAACTCATCTATGGGTGGAAGATGCAATACCCTGACTGTCTTTCATTATGGCTGTTATTGAAAGCCCAGGTGTAAATTAGCTCATGCCGTATTCCCAGAAATGATTTGGGTGACGTCATGGCTCATGTTACAGGTAAGCTTCCTGTTTCTGATCTGATTGTCATACAAGTACATGACATGAGCCCAAATGTAGGATGCATATGCATAATTGTTGGTTAGAGTTAAGTCATTAAATGGAACTTACACCTAGTGCCAATTTTATTACATTTTGTTTATTGATTCAAATATCTAGCGATCCAATCATGGCAACAGCTCACTGGATTAAGGCATGTAGATGTGGTCAAAATGACCCGCTGAAGTTTAAACTGAGCATCAGCATCTCCGACTGCTGCATTTTTAACAAATGGACACTCAAATGACAGACAACATCTGAAAGACAAAACAGAGGGAGGTAAACAAACAAATACACAGTTTTGCTATGTGTAAATTTAAGATCTTGAAATCTGCAGTTGTTTAAAAAATGGCTCATTGACCTTCTGGAATGGTCTCCCCAAAGCCCTGACCTCAACCCTAATGAAAACCTGTGGATTATCCTTAAAACCCGGATCAGTGCCAGGAAACCGACCAAAGAATGAACCCTGCCCATTCTGTCAATAGGGGTGGTCAGATATCTAGCCAGATTTATGCTAGAACTCGTTGATGGCTACCAAAACTGCCTGACTTGTGCACCAGATTCTTTTTTTTTTTTTTGTCATTAAAGACGAATGCTGTTCAAATATTCCATCCTGGAAAAAGAACACTTCAAAGAAATCATTAAGAGCCCAAACATTACCCTGATATTCATGCCCATCATGCGTGGATGTAAACTCCTGATCACAAATCTATGAAAGTGAAATGTCTGCCTGAGGTTTTGGCTCACAGGGTTTACTCGTACATATGCTGACATGTGACAATCCTCCTAGGTAACAGTGAAAACAGAAAATAAGGAGAAGCATCGTGGGTCACAAGGTGACACTTCGTGATGCATGCTATTTTGCATTCTTGAGAACAAAGAAAGTGAATGGCATCCTCAGTGCTCAACTGTTCGCTCGCATGTGACTGCATGACCAAGAAAACCCTCTGAGACGAGAGCAACACACACTGACCAGCTGCAACCAGTTAGCATGTGTTTAAGTTTGTGATAACAAGTGATTAAAACTGACACAGTGTACAGCTGTCTGCTACTATTGAAAATTACAACCTTCATAATAACACAATTAACTAATTCTACAGAGATACCACCCTATGTGAGGGTGGGGGGTGAGATTGGTGGGATGAATTAAATTAGCGCTTGTGTTCATTTTATTCGCTATCAGTCTTCACTGAGCAACGCCGATGATCGCTAATTGTACATAATACATTTAGAGAAGAGCACAAAGGGAGTATGGGACATCTATGATGCATGATGTCGTAATTATAGAATAGTGGGTGTGCATGCATGCTGGCACACCCGGCTGGGTTTACGAGGTGTTTGGCTCACAGCATCTGTTCAACTGTATGAGCGCTGAACATCTCTTAGACATGCTGCAGTCCCTCTATCTGAAAGTCTACAAGTGACAGAGGGAGTTTGGTTTGCTTCAAAGAGCCTACATTTAGAACTTTAATATGTAAAGTTCCATGAAAGTGCTTGTTAGCAATGTAAAGATTCATTATTTAGAAGCACTGGGTCCATGTTTGTTTTTATTATTCAAACCCAAATGAGTCCAGAAAGTTGCAAGATGTTTTGGTGTCTGCTTGAATTACATAACAGTATTAATTAAGAACGCTGACTGTCACAGCACAGTGTAATGTGTTTGAGTGTTCATGCATAAACCTATTGTAGCTTCAGCGTGTTGGAGATAAATAATGGACCAACGAGGAAGACGCCAGATCAGATGAATGCTAAATCACAGGTTTTAATTTCTAATTGAATTTAATTTATTTCCTTAATTAAACTACAAGCTTTTCATTCAGCATCAGGTGTGGAGCAAATCACCTAAGGGTAAACCAAATGCAGTATTTTGTTTGTTTTTCTGTTGGGAAGTTTCTGTTATTTGCTTCACTTACATGCTGTGATTTCATTTTAATATTCGGAGATTTTCCATGATTAAAGTCTGAAGTTTTATTCCACAAAATTAAACTAGCATCACCAATTTTGTTGTGTAAAAATGTAAAAAGCTGATGGACAAGAACAACAAATATGATTCAATATCTTTAATGTTTTTAAAATCCATATGAACATTCTTGAAATATTTCAGTGTAAACCAAACTGGTGGGACTGACATCCCCCAAAGCCATACTAGCCATCTGCTAGTATGGCTACAATTTATAGGAATAGCCCATTAAAGGAACGCTTGTGATGTATGTGTCAATAATTCCGATTTTATGTTTCAGTCTGGTTTATTGAAGTCATACTCCCGTGTATTGTTTAATTGACTTTGTCGAATGTGAAATGAATGCCTGTAAATTATATGTCCAATTGAAATGATCTGTAAGAAGAATTTGCCTCTGTGGATCGAAGCTTCCTGCTCAATAAGCTCTTATTATTGGATTTTGGGTTTATTAGCCTTTAAGTGGAATTTCTCCTTTGACAAATATGTGGAGGGAGAGATGCAGAATCATATTCACAATGAAAAAACCTCCACACAGATAAAAATGATCCACTTACTTGCTGGCTATGCAAGCAATATTTAATATCTTCTCTTTAGGTTTATACATATATATATATTTGTATAAAACTGATATAATGTTTGTATTGTATGTGGACGGGAGAAGATCACAGCTGCCATCTATTCGCATTCAGCAAAACTGAAAAACTAGCCATGCAAGTCTACGTTTTCTGAGGTTACAAATTACAGGTGCACTACAGTGATTGATAGTACTTTAAGTTCACACGGAGTATTTGCTGAAAGAAATGACAGTTCAGTCAGACCATCGGGTCCTCTAACAAACCCCACCTGCGTGGGCTGTATGTCTAAAGTGAGACGCAGCTGTAGTATTCACAACTGCTCTTTGTGTGCAACCATGTGCATCCAGAGAATCTGTCTAGTTAATGATGCAAGCTGTGGCCATATGAGTCAAGCCCAAAAGCATCTATTCTGTTCTCGACCAAGTACACGTTTCAAGTTTGTTTGTTTAAACACTGACAATAAAAACGAGAGGAAGAATAATTCTGCAGGGCTTCTAGACATTTTTAAGAGACATTTGTTTTGTTTTTTTGTTTTTTAGCCATGGTAGCAACACAAGTCTGTGGATGACATTGTGGTTAGTCACTCTAACAAATGGGTTGGGCCACAGTACTCTTCCCCACCCCACAAAAGGAACTACATTCTCAAACCTATGAGATTTCTTAGTTAACTCAGCTCTCAGTCACTATAAGCACAATATGATGTTATAGAAGGCATATTCTAATTATTTATACTAATCTTGAAAACTGAGCTGAATTAAAGGAGCAATCAGTCTCATTTTGGTGTGCAATTTTCTTACATTCATCTCTCTTTTTGCAGATAGGTTTCCAGAAAAATATAAGTATTCCAACAATTGCTCATCCTAAGCATATTTCAAAAGCTTTTCCTCCCACGTTTAGATTTCTAACCAACTATGGGATACACTTCAGGTTACACTGAAGTTTGTCTTTATGTATTTATTTTGAAGTTTGCCTTCATTATAAAGTAAAACAGCAAAGACCCTTCACTGCATTTTACTACATGGCTAAAAATGACAAGACAACTTTTCTTCATAAAATGGGGTTGGTTTCACCGGGGCAACTTGCCCCACAAAGACTGCAGCTCCAAGCAGCCTGTGAGGCTTCTTCTTTTCTTTTCTTTTTTTTAGCTAGTTACAACATGACTTGACCTAGCAAGAATTTTTAATTCTCTTCAACAAAAATACGTCTGTGGGCTGCAACAGTCACTTTGACTTAAAAATGTATTTAATTAGCTAAAAACATCACTTAGTCAATCGGTTTCTTAAAGTCTCGCTGTTATATTGCCTGCTCTAAATAGCACCACCCACTTTAACTTTTCTTAAAAATCTGTACCAAATTAGCACTGAGAGTGGCTGTCAGGTCATACAGAGCAGTTATCATTCACACACATACGCAACATTTCCACACGCAGACACACAGTAACTGTCCATTATTTTTATATACACTGACAGGCCTGTTTGCCAGTTCGATCACTTCAGAATGAATGGAGGGCCTCCTTATTAACTTCCAAAGCATGAATGTTTCTTGAAGTGCATCTCTGTGTGCCTCAATACAGTGCAAATGCATAAATAGATTCTCACAAATTGGTGTGCTGTTGCAGTTACAGCAGCTCTTCTGCTTCTCCAGTTATAAAGCAGCCGAAATATTAACTACAGAAATGCAGATCATTTTTGATGCAGAGAAAGAAGTCGAGAGGAAAAGAGCATCTTTATTCTAATGCCATTGATATAACAGCCAATCAGGCCGAGGTAGATGGGACAAAACCACCTGTCATCTTTCACATAACAGAGAGTCACTTACATAACAGACCACGATCATCCGGTCTCTTGATCACTCTGCAGCAGGAGCCTGATTGTCGACTTACAATAAACACCACTGTCTGCTGCGAGAGTATCTTTTGCCTTATTAAGTGTTAAGAGGCAGAGATGAATACACTGCAGAAAAAAAAGAGTCTGAAGGAGGATTTTCTTGACTATTACTTAGTTATACTATATATCACATGCACACAAATCTCAGCCAAACACAACACATAAATATAAAGGGACATGCATAAAAATGCATATAAGAATAGCTACTGAAGAAATGAGTCCCATGTTTCTCACAGGAATGGCTTTCTTGCCCTATTTCCATAACCCTAAGTGCATGCATGACGCAGAGAGCAAAACAGGGTGGAGTCCAATAAATGTCCAGTGCAGGCAGGCAGCCTGTCAGCCCGAGGAGGCATGAGGATGAGAATCATTTAACGCTGCATCTCTCCCTCAAAGCAGCTCTGAAGAAGATGTGACCTTGATTACCCTGAAATGGCAGTGACAGGGCACACCAGGCAGCCACACCCACATGTGTGCTCGCTGGCATTACGGCAGCGAGCTTGGAAAAAAGGCACAAGCCATAAACAACACAGGTCACTCTAGAAAACTGAATGTATACGGAAGGAGATATCAGCGAAAGAAGAAGTGGGGCATGAAGGATACAAGAGTCACTGAAAAAGCAACATATAAAGCAATTTTCCATACATACAAATCCATGCATTCAAGAAAGAGAGATAGGGGAAATGGCCAGAGATGAAACAGACAGAGAAGTAACAACGATCTCCCCTAGGGTCAATTGGTGTGACATCCATCTGTTCCTGGAGATCATGCACACTCATAACAGAACACACCTATCCATGTAAACACGTACACCATAGCATCGTACACAGTGTATTTCAGGGACCCGAATGCCAAAAATCTCAGTTCCAAAATTAGACGGTTTCCTCCCAGCATATCAAGCATTTCTCAGCTGCAGCAGAGTCAGCCAGTGCCTGACAAAAGCATAAAGAAGGAATTATCCGGTATGCTGAACTTCCTTAGGAGAAGGAGCAAAAGATGTTACAGTTATGTGGAGAAATAAGCATCCGGCAGCCAACCAATGACGTCTTTTAGCTCTGTCAGAATAATTCGATGGTTTCTGGGACTGTTGATATTGCTGTCAATTAACACATTAGATTAAGACTATTTTTTTCTGTTTTCTTCCTGTTTTTAGCCCCTGCAATGCAAACTGTCCTCTATAACTCAATCTATTTACACCCATTAGAGAAGATCCCTTCCTCCTGCGCTTGCATGCAATCTGCTTCACCAGTTTACTTACAGCTGCTCACAAACCAATCATCACCTCTCTGTTAACAACATTGCATGCACACTGTACAAATTGCAGAGTCACAGCCATTCATTAAGCTTATCATCTCAGCTGCTGTATCTGAAATATCCCTTGAGTACTTCATACAAAATATTTAAACCAATTCTAATGTTTCTCTTTTTTTAGGACAAACAGGATTGACACTGAAACTAATGCTTCCTTGAAACTACCACAATTCTTCTTCTGTTTGCCTACAAACATACTGTATGTGTGAAAGTGAATATATGTGTGAAATACAGTATTTATGATAAAAGGTATTTGTGAAAACAACACCTATTGAGTGACAGGGCAAGCAGGGATATAGTTTACGCCCCTCATATCCTCTGACTTGTCTGTGCCTCCGGCCACTGCCATTCACCACCTTCCAGTCTGTTATCTCAAATGCAGAATGACATGTGAGACGGGATAAAGAGATTAAGTTCAAAATGATTAAAAAAAACCAGACAGTATTTTGGGTGTTTCTCCTCTTTGTTTGTCCACACTTGTGATTAATCATGCAATTTAAATAAAATGGAGACATACAGAGGCTGTTCTTTAGTCGATGTTATAAGGTTTTGTTTTATAGCTTAGATAATAAGTGTTTTCCAAAATGAACAAAATTGTAATAATGGCTTTTCATTAATTATCCAGTTGGATTAGGAGATAGTGTGTTTCACTACTAGCTCTCAATTTCTTTTTAAATTTATGTATGCATTCATTTTATTTATTTTTTGTCATCCATGCCAGCAGTAATTTTGGTGAAAACCTCTCCTAATGGTCTGTCTTCCAACAGACAGCTAGAAGCCACCTGCCACCCAGAAGGAGGACAGGACATTTGACAGGAGAAAGAAAGAAGAGCACGTCTAAATTACTGTATGAGCTGCTATATGAACTGAGTGACAGCAGGATGTTTACTTTCATCCACCTCCTACTTGCTGTACACTGGCGTGTCGCCTGGGTTTGACTAGTGGGGGGTTAATTGAAGCTGAACGAAAGCTCCAAACTCCAGTCTGAATAAATAAGCTGTGTCACCACGCTAGTTTTGCAGTGAACACTTTTCCTGTGATTGTCTGACTTACGATCGCACTGAACACAAAAACATGCACACAGAGCATTTTTTGCTTACCACCATCTTGTTGAGGGAGACCCAGCAGTCAGATGGAAAGTCCTGCAGCATGGGAACAAGAAACTGGAGACAGCCATCCCAGTGGCACAGCAGTAGCATCATACCAATCAAGTTGAATATTCGCACCACGGCACTGGCTAGGTCATAGGTCATGTGGAAGATCTGTCAGGAGGAGGAGAGATGGGACGTGAGGGTTACAGATTTGGAGACGAGGCCAGAATGAAGCCAGAACTGATGTGTGAGCAGAATGAAAAGTTGGTGTTTATAGCGACTGAGCGAGAATTGAAAACAATGGTAAACACTACTCTATCGGCTCTCACAAACAGCACATCCAGCATGTTATCATTCTGCTGATAGCACTGATAACAGTGATGCTGTGGGGACTATATAAAATAGGCTTTAACTTGTGCACAATTTGCACAGTTGCAAATCCTGATCCACTCCGTAGGACAATTATTATATTATATTTTTTTAAGGAAACAAATTGTACTCTTGCAAATTTAGCAGATTCACGTGGTGCAGTTTAACAAGCTGTAAAAATTCCAGAAATGAGGAAAACATAGCTTTCATATGGAGTTTTTTTTGTTGATGCTGGCAAATTAATATTCACATTTAGCCATGTTTTAAATGCTAGTTATGAGCTAACCTCAGAGGTTAACCCGAACACAGTAATGTGAGAGCAGTGGGAGTGAATTATTATAGTAAAAATGGAAGCTGGTATCCACTGCAGTAGGGTAGAACTTGGCAGGACTGACAATAAAAAAATTAACACACTGTCAGAAGAATGAAAAAAAGAAGGGTCTGCAGTTTTCTCAGTTATTGTCATCAACAACAAATTCCCCATATAAACCAACACAACCAAAGCAGCAACCATTTCATTTTCCACAACCTTTGCTGAAGGAACTGAAACTGTTATTGTTGCTGTTTTGCTCTCACAGATCTATATCTTACAGAATTTTCTACAGCAATTGATGCCACAAAATTACAAAATCACCTCATGCCTGCTGGGTGGGTCAATACCATTCTTTTTTAATATCTGTTGCATTTTTCCAAGAGCAAAATCCTTTATCTGTCTATACTGCTACAAAGCTTTCAGTACAACTCCAGATCATGTTACCTATAGTAATACTCTGTGGAGTTTGTGGAGTGGTCTGGGAGAAATCATCTACTTCTGAATGTGAATAACACCAGAGAGATGGTGTTAGAGAGAAACTACATGGGCCATGTCTATTCTGGGGCAAGATGCTGATATGGTGGAGGAGTAGCAGTACCTGGGCAGTACTTCAGTCAGTTGTAGCGAGCGCAGTGTGCTTTGCTGTGATCTGCTGATGCTGTTTCTGAGGGAGGAGCATCAGAGAGACCAACAGACTAAGTAAACTGATTGGGAAGGCTGGCTCTGTGAGTGGCTGCAAACTGGACACTTCTGAAGCTGTGATGGAGAGGAGGTGACAGACCAAACTGCTCTCCATCATGGATAATCCTGCCCACTATGAGCAACACTTACTGGGCAGGAAGCAAAGCAACTTCTCTAACAGACTGATTCAGCTCTGCTGCCACAAGGAAGGATACAGGCAATCTTTCATACCACATGCTATCTATCACACAATATATCTGTCTGGCAGGGAATCATCTGCCAGATATTTGTATTGTTATTAATACTGTTAATATTATTCATAACTTCTCTGTTGATAAGTTGGTTGACAATGAAACATCTATGTTATTAAACATACATCTCTCTATCTCTCTCTCCCTTACTCTCCATGGCATGCAGTTCAAAGTCTAGTTAAGCTGCCCATGTTCTTGCAATGGAGAGGTGGCTACAATATCCACAAACTGAAAGGAAGTCTGGAGGTAGGTTTTTGTGAGATTCACACTAATACAGGAACCTTTCACACCAGAGATTGTTATTTCATCTCTTGCTAATATATAAATATCTATTAGGGCAGCTTTAGGTAACATGAAAACCTGTGAGGAAGAACTTTAGGAATTGATATCCTCAAAATCTCAGTTTATTTATAGCTAAGTTTCTGTTAACAACTAAATTTATTGTTATATAAAATTTGAACAATTTAATGAAATATGATAACAGATGGTATCATTTTGACCAGTTTTTAGTAACTTAAAAACAACAAAAAATGTGCTTCCCATTCTCAGGCTGAGGTTCTCCATTATAATCAGGTGTGAGACCACAGGGCATGCAATGTGCATTCATGATAAAACCTCATTAGATGCTGTTGAAGCTTTGATCAGCAGCCCAGGCCAGGCTCTCGCTGCTGTTTCTTCAGATTGCTCACCCCAGGTAAGAAGGCTAATTTGCGTAGAGCTGGTGATGTGGTCACAGCCTTGTAAACACCACTCACTATGGCTTGGCTGGCTATCTGCCAGGCCGTATTATCGTGTTGTGTGTGTGTTTTTGTGTGTGTTTGTGTATGGGTAGGTTTACAAGCATGTGGGGATTAGATCTTGAGAAATTCATCTTAAATATGAACTAGGCCTGTGTGTGTGTTCGTGTGTGTGTGTTTATGTGTGTGTGCGTGTGTGTGTGTGTATGTGTGATGACATGAATGAGCAGCCTCTGTTTAGAATTTACAGTTTGGGAGCAGCAGGGTCAGGGCACTCTGTCACACATCTCTACACCTCAGAGGCCCTGCTGTCCTAAATATACAAGTCACATAAATATGAAAAACTGACACATGTTATACCCCGGTTGTTAAATTGCATGATCCTACTTTAAATAGCTCTTGGACTTCATATGATTTGTGTTTGGATGGATAATGGCAGTTGTATCAAAGTTTATTTATATTCCTCCTAAATGTAATTTATAAACTGTGCAAAACGATTTTCTCAGAAATATGTAATATTTCAGCTGTACACTGCACATCACATCTTCCTTGTCCAGTTCTAAAATAGCTCTATTTCATCAGCACCTGGTTGTTTCAATCTTTTGATATATATTCATTTTTCCTTCTTTACAGGAATTTAGGTTTGATCCCTTCCCCAGGCCTGCTTTGGGTCCATATGTAATTAAATCAAAATCAACAAAAGAAGCTACTTTCTTTGCACATTTTGTGTATCTCCTGTAACGGCTAATGGCCTTAGGTTATTTAGAAGACGCAGAAAGGGAAACACGCTGTGAGGCCCTGCCCTGTGATTAGAAAGCATTCCCATTATGATTAATGAGCTAGGACTAATGTTCCCCCCAACACCAGAACAGCACCTGGCCATGTGTCACTGTCACAGCACAATCTGGGTCAAAGCATAGTACTGTGACTACAAGTCACAGCCTGAAAAACACAGATAAACTATTTGCTGCTTCTTTCTGTCAGACTGCTAAAATGCATTTAGAGTAAAACTAGTGCGTATGACGAATATGAACCTTTTTATCCTTCCATCCCTGACGCTTGTGCATTTGCTCTTCTCCATTCCCCATCATTGTCGAGCTCATGAAAAAGGCATCAACACAAGCTTCCTGCTTCAGCAAATTGTTTTTCTCTGCTTCTGTATCACCAACATAGATGCATAAGCAGTTTATTCTGAGATCATTCCAAATAAATTGTTTTTTAGCATGACTGTTACCCAGTGCTCACCTCACCTCTGTACTGGCCTTCAATAGAGCTATATGGGGAAATCATCACAATACTAAGACAAGATTTTAGGAAACAGTGCTGCAGCAAGCTGACTTAAGCTGAGCCGAGCTGAGCTGGGCAGAAGGGGAAAACAGTTCCCCCTGTTTGGATCAGGCAGAGCAGAGCAGAGCTCAGCTGAACTAAGAGGATCAGGGCAGGGCCAAGTTGAAGCAAAGGAGCACTCATATGTGTGGGTTTCTGTGTGTGTGTGTGTGTGTGTGTGTGTGTGTGTGTGTGTGTGTGTGTGTGTGTGTGTGTGTGTGTGTGTGTGCGCACGTGCGTGTGTGTGCGCACGTGCGTGTGTGTGCATCTGTGTTTGAATGAGTAATTAGGGTTTTCGTCAAACCCAAATTACCACTGTGTAATCAGAAGAGCGGTGGTTATTTTCAGAGTGAGGGGACACTCATTTGATTGGAAGATGCTTGTTTAGGTCAAATAAGGAAGCACAAAGACGCGCACACACAGTCCAAGCTGTGGATTGCTGTGTTTATGTAAAATGGGGCCATATGATGGATGATAATGCATTTGTCTCTAGAACATTATTTCCTGATGCAATTAGAGATGCAAGGGTGTTTGCATTAGCAAGTCTTTCAGCATCTGGTTGCAGCTGTTTGATGCCTTAATTGGATGAAATGCTGCAACAAAACATTTTTTACTATGTGGAAAGGTTTTTTTTCTTTCATATAGTTTTAAATGCATCAACAATGTGCTGATCAAGTAAGGTGATCTATAATCCACTTATCAGGCTTGCTGCAGTAGAAAACTCTACACCTAATTTTTTGTGCCTTCTCCTGTGATACTAGAATGACTTATACTGACAGAACAAGCCACTGCACTAGAAACTGCTGCAAAATTCTTAATTAGAGCCCAGTTAGATTAGTTTCTCATTATTAATAAGCACATTTGAAAGTGGAGGGGTAATAGTAAGCAGATCATCTGGTCATAATTAACCAACTTCTGCATTACAGCGATAATCAATGCAACTGTGATGTCTGTCAGGTGTAGCAAACGTGATGCTAATGAGTTTGTTAGACATTAAAGCTATGCAGTAGTAGTAGTTCATTAAAAAACACACATAATTGTATGAACAAGTTAAAAACTTACTATTTTCTTTTGATGCTTTTGGAAAAAAAAGTCTTCCTCTATAAGATTTCAGTAACAAAAAAAAAGACCTGATCCCACAGGGGATGCAAATGATGAGAAATACAGAAAAACAGACTGAAATGAGTGAAATCATCTTGTATAGACTGGTATTTTAAAGGGGGTACATTTTCAATTGTAATGCTCATCTTATAAACAATTTTTACAAATGATCAGTTGACATGTAATTTTCACCAGTAGAAACTCGGGATGTGACACATCACATCACATGCATCAAGTATTTAGTATTGATTAAGGGTTTATTTGAACAATTTTAGAAAGAAGATAGGACCAAATGGTAGTCAGCATATGCTTGATGTATTTCAGGATTGTGAGATAGTCCTTGTAAAAGCTGATTCCCTGTGAGCGACCCCTAGCCTTACAAAGTTTGAGAACTACTGAGTAAAAATCTAAAATAGAAATGCTCAGTGTGGAAGTCATGTGTTTCCTTTCAGTATTATGTGTTTATGTAAAAGTGTCACATAAGCTGTGCATTAGGACCCCATCTGATCCCATATACTTACTTTATCCAGTACTTATCCAAGCTAAACTTCAATACTCAACAAAACTTTCCTGTTCTTAAAGAAATGCTGTAACTCAGCATACCTCCTCCCACTGATGGATGTAACGGATGAGTCTGGACAGCCTCAGCAGACGCAGCAGACTGAGGATCTTCGTGAAGCGGACAATGCGGAGTGCCCGTGCAGTTTTGTACACCTCTGAGTCAATCCCCTTCTCCACGATGAGGAAGATATAATCCACAGGTATGGAGGAGATGAAGTCCACCACAAACCAGCTCTTCAGGTACTTCTTCTTGATCTTCTTGGGGTCGAGGATGATCTCGGTGTTGTCCTCGAACACGATACCAGTCCTAAAGTTGAGTACTAGGTCCATGAGGAAGAAGGTGTCAGAGACCACATTGAAGATGATCCAGGGTGTGGTGGTCTCATCTTTAAAGAAGGTGATGCCTACAGGGATGATGATCAGGTTGCCAACCATGAACATTAACATGGTGAAGTCCCAGTAGAACCTGTCAGGATAAAAGAGTAGAAGATGATTAGAAGGCGCTCATTTAATCTCAAATGCATACAAAAATTAGAAACACGCACAAACAAAGGGTAGTATAGGGCCATGTGTACAAGTCTGAAATCTGATAGAGAGAAAGATGTAATAATAAAGCAATAAAGGAGAAAAATCGGATGCTATGCATATGAGCAGAGAAACCATGTCTAAAATCTGATGTCCAGACATTCACAGTGGTGCTGCATGTTATGGATATTACATACCAGGAAAGATGCTGATTCTGCTTGATTTATGACGGGGGTAAGCATATTTCCGGCCCTCTCTGTGTCATGAAGCAATGCACTCTCTCAGGCTGAACACATTCAGAAAACTAACCTAATCCAAACTGATAAATCTTTGAAATTTTATGAAAGGCCTGATATTTCCTTCACTTTACCCCATTAACTACAACCATGCAAAGAAAAAAACAACTAAAGCAAAAACAGCAGAATACCCTCCAAACAAGTCAAGTACAAACAACAACTGGCGCCCAAATCAATAAAGCAGCCTTCATGGCTGTGGTGTTGTGCGCCATCACCTACTTCCAGTAGTTAGTTGATGTGATATTTATTGGTTTGAACAAACATTCACACAATAGCCATTCACGCCACAGCATTAGCTGCTGAATTGTGAGAATACAACCTGTGTTTTAAAGATATTTCAGCTGGTGAACTGACCATGCGAGGTATTCGACTTGTAAGAAAATTGTGAAAAGCATTTTTTTTTTTAAATATAATACACTCAACTTACCTATTATTAACTGGCAGATTAATTATGAACAATGGTTGTTATTGTTGCAGGATAAGAGGAAGACACTGTGGCTACTTATATTAGAGGAACTAATGGAAGTGGCTGCTGAGTCATGACTTGAACTCTCTTGTTATGCGCATCCTGCTGTTAAGCTTTGCCCGTAAGTTAACATGATCAAGCTATGTATTGTTATTAAACAGCAAGCTATGCATATTTGATGGTACTCAATAGTAAAGAAAGACAAGAAACCTGGTTTCCCCACATTTTATTAGAGGAGCTGTCCTCGGTGCTGAAACCAAGCACACTTTAAGACACATTTAGAGTCAACTTTGTGACACCTCTGGAATATGGGGCTTTTGTGTAAACACAAAATCTCTCATATTTGTCATATTTCGGTGCTTCAGGAATAAAGAAATAGCTCTGTTTATGATAGGGTAAGGTTCAACCCCCCCGATAACCATTGAAGGTTTTAAAATAGCATATTTATGTTCATATTCCCACAGTCTTCACATATAATGTTGTTTGACGTAAAGAATGGGCACTGGGCAACATTCAAAAACACCCCTTTAGCTTCTTTACAGCAACACTTTCACTGACCTAACACAATTTCACCCATACCTGAAGTCGCTGTATGGGTGGATAATCCAATTACCCGCTGACTTTACGCGCTCTTGTTCTTTCTCCACTGCCTTTTGGCTGCCAAACATGCGCAGGGAGAATTTATTAACTCCAGGCTGAAGCATGGAACTAAACTGCCGCTGCATGTATGTCTGATTCCCCTTGGAGTCTCCATCATCCGGCACTATCTGAGAGCCGTCCTCTGCTTTGCTGAACGTGACAGAACTTCTTGGCTGCTGAGCCAGTCCTTTACTACTCGGGGGGTTGGAGAAGGAAACTCTGGAGTCCTTTTTCTCCGTTGCTGCCGTCGTCTTGACCTCGGCCCCAGGCCCCTGTGTCAGGGACCCAGCTGAAGTGGCAGAGCCGTCCATGCTCGCAGCCTGCCCCTTATCGTCTTCAGCTGCTACTACTCCATCTGCCTGCTTCTCCTGTCTTGAGATGAGAGAAGAAAGACTGCCTGAACTGGCCGGGTCTCTTCTACAGTCTCCGTTTTTGTTGCATATCATACCGATGCTCCCCTCTCCTATCACGCCCGCCTCAGACACTGTGTCCCCTGCACTCCTGTGGTCTGACTCTGAGCCGCCAGCAGCATCCCTCTGGCATAACAGA
Source organism: Oreochromis aureus (assembly GCF_013358895.1). Classification (NCBI taxonomy): domain Eukaryota; kingdom Metazoa; phylum Chordata; class Actinopteri; order Cichliformes; family Cichlidae; genus Oreochromis; species Oreochromis aureus. The sequence goes on along the minus strand of NC_052963.1, from coordinate 41,290,121 downwards.
GCAAATGCACAGCTGCCACTGGGAGTGAAAGGTGTGGAGTCCTCGCATCGCAAGAGGAAGAGCTCATTGTTGTTGGAGTTTTTTCGCGCAGGAGAGACGGCTCCGCCTCCTGGCGAGAATTTCTTCATATTGGTCCCCCCGCTACTCCCATGATCCTCGCATCCGGCCGAGCTGGCTACTTGAAGTGGTCGAGCCTTCTGGAATTTGGGCTCCTCCTCGCTGTCATCCGCCTCGTCCATTACAGGCAAACAGACACTCCCTTACCTTAAACCGGGCGAGACTGGGCGGCGGCAGAGGAAGGAGTGTGGACTTCAAAGCCTCCGTCTGCTTTCCATTCACATCACTTAACGGCGTACCAGTGGCGTTGCTATGGCTGCAACCTGGCTGTTATTGTGTTTGTGTGTGGTAGAGAGAGGGAGAGATAACAGCCTTACCCTGGGGCTTCAACCACCTACAGGTAGCTTTCAGCCTACTGTAGAAAATGTGCGCACAGAAGAAAACAGTTTTGTCAGACCTGGACACAAAAAGTCCGTGAATGTGATTTCAAAAGTGAATTCTTATTAACTAATTACACATACATTTTTAGAATAACTCAAACTTGTGTGAATGGAAAACTTCGATAGTTAAAAAAAACAAAAACTTTTTAATATGCAGTGATGGCCTGAGCAGTTTTACATCAAAAGGAATCATCAGCGAGTATCCCATGCTGCCACGCTCAGTTGACCCAGTATCAGTTCAATTCTATCTAGACTTTCTCAAAGTCTGGCAGCAGCGTCTGCCTGTTGCTTTGGTTTCTGGCAGCCTTCCCAAGTGGTCCAGGTTTTCATGGTGAAATGACTCCACCTTGTGGATAAAGGTAGACCTAATAATCTAGGGCCAAGGCACTCACGAACAGTGTAAAGATTTGGAAGAAAACCATCATGTTTGCTACTAGCATATCCTTTTTATGGTAAATCCTATAGTTATGGCTAAATCAGGTGACCCTCGGCTGCTAAGGGAGAGCTATTTAACTTGGGAGGGGTCTCAAACCATATTCTCTTTCCATCTTTGCTTGGAACAGGGTGGCTTGGTCCTCTGTGTTGAGCAGTAGGGGCTCTGCCACGTGTTGGGTGGTCCTCAGGTCATGGTGGGGTGGCCCACTGCCTCTGGTTCTCTTGCACTCCTGCCCTTTGGCTGTGGAACCTCCCTCTTGCCTTTGCTGGGGTGAATGCAGTTGTCATTGACATGTGTGACCCTCAAGTTCAAGTATGCTTCATGGCAAATGATTAAACACAGAAACTCATGACAATTGTATGTTTGTCTGTCTATGCACTTCTGTTTTGTTACAAATGGAGCAGGTAGGAGACCCAGTGTGTTTGACTATCGTCAAAAAAAAAAAAAAAAAAAAAAAAAAGGAATGCTGGGAACCATGTGGACAATCTGCTACATGTATCTGCCATACCTGAAGTCCCCTTTTTGTAAGTTTCAATTTGTTGGTAATTTAAGCACATTCAAACTGACCTTGTACATTTCTGCGTAGCAATAGTTCATAACCTGAACAACAAGCTGACTTTAAAGTCTGTGTTGAACGGATCAAATAAAGCTAAACTAGGGGTCAGTCAATTTTCATTCAACCTTTAATTAAGGAGCTAAGTTATTAAGAAAATACTATAAAATAAAATTAAAAAAAAAAAATGAAGGTAACATAGGAAAACTAAAATCAACAGCCAAACAGCCACACCCAGCTGTAAAATGCTGCCCCCTGGTGGGGAGAGCTTGGAATTCTGTAGAAAGTAAATACCTTAAGAACAGGTACTTTGTTTCAGTGAGTGAGCTAGTTTAGAAAGAAACTGATTATATTTTGTTATAATGGGTGGGAAGTTGCTGCCAATATCGATTATAAAGTTGACATTTAAATATCAAAATTTGTTTGGGTTTTTTTTTTTTTTCCCCCCCAATGAACCTTGCCATCCAAAAGAACAATATCAATCCACTTGTATTTGAGTGTAACCAATTAAGCTATAGTGCTGTTAATTTCATTTACAACAAACCCTGAAGAATAAAACCTAAGGTACGACAATAATAAATTACTTAAATACGTTTCCATTAAATCGAAAGACCAAACATTTTCACTTTAGGATTGCTTTCTATTGTAGCTTACCATTTCTAAACCACTTGAGCAGCTGTAGTTGAGTAACAAGACCAGACAAATTTTAATACCTTTAATTTATACTGTGCAAGTTGTACAGAGATGTTGTTGTTCCATGTAGAAGGAAAGTACAACAATTGACACAATTCTGGCTGACTAGGTCTCTTAAACTGTGCAATTCTGAAATTGTAATATCCAATCACAACACTACTCTTGGTTAAATGGAATATATGGCTTCTGAGTCATCTATACAGTGAAAGGGAAGAGACAAGGATCCAACAGTCGCACACAACCAGTTCTGATCACACTGAGCGAATAAAACTAAAACCAATATTTGTCAGCAATTTGTCTGTAACAGTGTGTAGCATTAAAAGTTGCATTTGACAAAAGCAACAGTTACATCTCTTGCACTTGGTCCTTAAATTTCAACCGTGTATGTGAAGTCGGCAAAAAAAAAAAAAAAAAAAAAAAAAAAAAAAAAAGCATCGATGACAAACGCAATTTAAAATATTTAAATAGGGAAAAGCTTAAAAAAGAAAAAAAATCCTATTCAAAACACTAGTTTCTTGTGGTAATAAAAAGGTAGCACACATTGAATCTTAGCTATCATTTCTGCATTTTAAGCGACACATTAAAATTTAGTGGCAGGTAACAAAATGCAAAAAAGACAAGAAATGGTGGTTGTTAAGGCAAAGTGTAAAACTCTGCTAAGGGAGGTTTGTGGTGGTGAAGGGACAGAACATGTGAATTCAAATGCCCTTCATTATTTTATATTCAGAGTGGCAGTGATTCATCAGGATCAAAACGACTGTTCAGATCCTCAAACTGCATCTTGTGCCGATTTATAGGTCACCATTTCAGATCGGAGAATATAAAACCAATGACTGATAACTGTGAGGTCAGTGCAAGAAGCATCAGCATTAACAGAAAATAACCACAAACTACACATTCCTCATGTGAACAGTCTAATGATTTTGCAACAACACACACACGTGGCTAGAACAGCATTTAAAAACTCATGCAATATTTGCCCCATAGCCTCAAGCAGAAATTATTTCACACTATGTTCTCTGGCTGCACAATATGGAGAGGGATATAGAAGAAACCAAAGCAAGAGGAAATCATATTCTTTTAAACATTAAACACCCAAGCACGAAAAGGTACTTAAAATTGCAAGGTGCACAGTATATTGTGCCACACAGCAGCTGAATCCTGGAGTGTCGTCTGGACATCCATCTACGTAGGGGGGGTGGAAACAAACTTTTATTAAAAACATCCCATTCCTTACAAATACATTTGCAGACACAGACTAGCCCACAAAATGCAGTATTAATTTTAACAATTATATTATTAACTCACCTCTTTCAGCTTTTAGTTAGAGTTCCTTTGCCTCACATTCTTGTCTTTGTGGTTTGCATTAGAATTGCTCTTCCTGAAAAACATTTAACAAAATGAGCTCCAACAGCAGCAAAACCTTGTGCTATAGAAATAAAATTGACACATTTAAAAGCAACAAAGTTGACCAAAGTGTTTCACAAGGTAATTATTAAAGATTTCACTTACAGAGGAGCAGATCCTGAGTCATCATCTGGACAGCAGAACACGATCAATGACAGATGAAAGAAAAAAAAAAGCAAAAAACAAAGTTAAAATGTTTCATCTCTGATTGGTGTGAGAAACCCACACCATCCCCAGCCCACAATGATAGTAGCAAATGTTTTAATCAGTAACATGACTGCAATGGTGTTATGATTAAATCCAACTAAACACAAATAGAAGCATGCCCACCTGTTGCATTTCTGACATTTACATAAAACCATATAAAACACATTTAACAGTTACAATCATTTGTTCTTACTCATATCATATAATGTGGCTTTTAGCAAGTCGTGTAATCATGTTTAACGTGAACATTTTTTATGCACTGGCTCGAGTCCCCCCTTGGTATCACAGAGGCTCATGCAATTCAAGCAAAGGAAGACCAAAGGAACACTGCAGTGCACTGCTGTGGTAACAACAGTAAACATCTTTAAACTGGCAGAGCTAACACACATCCTTGTATGTACTGTGGCCATATTCACACCCGAGCAACAGCATGTATTCACAGTACGGCAAAAAGTAGGCTACCTCTGCAGCCAAATGATGAATGACACAAATGGTATATGACATACTGATCTTGAGAAGGTTGCCTATTATGTATCATGCATATAGTACAAGATGCACAAAGCATGCAGACAAATAATTGAGACCTCTTTTGAACCTACCCAAATTCATGTCAAACCATTAGAGTAGTTTAAGTGTCTCATTTGACTCTTTCATTGGCTCAAACACACGTGTTTAAAAACAAAAACAAAGTGAAAGAAATATTTGAAGCTTGCGCTGTAAGATTAAGGGCCAGTGAAAGAGTGACCAAGTCTTTGAGCGCATTCCTCTTAGAAGTGGTTACTATGAAAGCAGTTCATTCAGACTCCCACTGCCTTTTCCACGCGGTCATCTCAGTTCAACCACTTCAGTCTGACATGCAGTTTTGTTCACTTACCAAAATGCAAAATCAGCAGCGAACAGAGAAGTAAAAATGTAAATAATAAAAAAATAAAATAAAACTTCTAACACAGATTCTTTACACAGAGGTGGCAGCTATTTCCTGATCTTTATTTTCAAAATGAAAAATAATAGTTAAAACAAAAACAACAACAAACAAAAATTCAACTACAGCCTGCATCTATACCCATACAAACCAGCACTTTGCTTTCATAGTCTCAAAGGGCATTCAATTTTCTGATCTAATTGCTCAGTACACCAGGGTCTACAGTTTGAAGTGTTCTGGTTTTGATAGAAGTTAAATGACTTATGAAAAAGAACAAGTCTTTCCTGCAAAAAGAGGAGCTGTAGGTTGACAAACAGTCAGTAGTGTGGCTATTACACCAACAACTATGGAATAATCAATTCAATTCAATAAAACTTTATTGAATCCTGAAGGTTGACCCCGAAGGAAACTGTTTTGTTCCCCCCCCCAATTCATTCAATAAAATGGTATGTAGTTTTTCCTACTAAGACTTCCTAATAATATTAAAATGGCCCAGAAGGTTTTGGAAGTCACCAACTAATGCAGCCAACTGGCAAAGGTAGTTGTGAGAAGTCACTACATAATGACTTCAGCTTATGCTGATATTTGCAAGGGAACAGTTGAAATCCCAGCATTTTCTTCCTTGCTAAAAATCAAAAGATGAAGGCAGTTTGCATCATTGTGCTAATTGCAATTTTGATATGAACTAAATAAGGATGTAATGGGTGGTGTAGGGGACATAGCATACATACCGTCATTGACCTCATCGGGCTTTCTCCTCTTCTCATAGATAAAGATTATCGTGACAAGGATGATGACCTCTGCCACGATGCCAAGAAAGGGCCAGAGAGCAGCCAAGCGACTGCGGACACGCAGGTTGACTTTGTCAGTAGCTACGCCGAGGTCGTTACTTCCAGAGCAAATGTAGTGCCCGAGGTCACTGTCGATGTTCAGGTCGTTAATGGTCAGACTGGTCTTGTTGGGGGTATTCTTGATCTCATATTTGACAGTTCCATTGGTGATACTCTGAGGGTTATTTTTAAAAAGCAAGTGAGTAACAAAGCTGTTAATCTTTTACAAAACAAAAACAAACAAACAAAAAAACCAAACCCAAAACCTGTGTCATTCACTGTCAAACTAAGCCAGAATTATGCACCGTTTAGTGAACTGGAATATGACCATATCTACAGTGAAACATTAAGACTGCCGATGATAATGAGGGTTTTTTTTTTTCTAAATATAATCGTAATGCTCAGGTATGCACTGTGAGAGCTTGTAGAAATTCCAACTTGAGACAATATTAACTAAAGTGTTAGTGAACAATATCATTCTGAGTGTGACAGAAACTCACATCTTGGGTTCCATCGTCGTTCTGTTTGAACCAGAGCCAATCAGTAGGTAATGGATATCCATGACTCACACAGACCAGCACAACTTTGTCATTTTCATTGCCGTGCTCAGAGTGCTTGTAGGCAGCGACATGGGGAGTTGCTACAGCAAAAAGAGGTACATTGATTCAAACTATAATATGACAGTAAACAGTAGATTAAATAACCCCATCACTGGGAAAGAGGCCATTTCACATACTTATTATAGGACACCTAAAAACAGAAAGCAATACATCATTTAAAATGCTCTCAGACATATTTAAGTTCTTCAAATAATTCTGTCATGTGGAAACTGATTGCTCCCTCACATGCAAGTGACATCCACCCAGTTTGTAGCTCCAGCAATACAGATTTTTTATAAAAATATTTGAACTAGTTTTGTTAATTATGGTGAATTTTACAAAAGCACAATCATCAACAAACATCATAACAAGTGAAATAGTCAGAAATAACAGGAAACGTGTATTCACTCCCAACCTGCAAAGCTCCTCTAGGAGTCAGGGAGAAGAAACAAAAAACCCAAACACCACTACACAGTTAATATCAATTTCACATTTTCAAGCATTCAGTATGACAGCATGGATTCATGATTCAAGACCCTTCTACCATTCACCAGAGCACAACATAACACCACATGATTCCTGTAACCTAAACCAATAGTTCGAGATAGAGACTTGCACTACATTGCAATATTTTTAATCTGCGGGGTATTATTTAAAAACTATTTGAAATTGGACAAATTCTTTTTACTCATCTCTGAAAACATCTTTGATATGCAACTCATCTACTTACTTCTGACTTCAATGGTCTGCTTCACCTCTGGATCAGTCGAGAACACGCATTCATACTTTCCACTATTGGCATGAGTGATCTTCTCCAAACTATGGGAAGAAAAAGAATCATTTATCTGAGAATAGTTTAACAAGCTTTGTTAATAGAAAGTCAATGTATTTTTTTCTTTAAGACATTAGTATCCAACAAGTGACTTAGGACCACTGCTGAAACCCCTTTAATGATGGCGATTAGTTTTCCACTTGGCCAAGTAGAAAATTCACAATAGATCTCCATTTATGCTCAAGAGCGTGGTAAAACTAAAGCTGCTTATCCACCCAGCAAACATTTCATATTTTCCCCCTTTATTACAATCCCACTTTTGTTTGGTGCTACTATCCTGCATTGTATCTCTAATGGGGAATTAAGGTCAGGCAAAGTGGACACACAGCTCTCATGGCTGCCAAGACTACCAGTAAAGCTGCACGTCCATGCAGTCCATCTCTCTGCTAATCAAGCGCAGTGAAATGCCTGTATGGTGCCCCTAGCTCTGCTGCTAAAGCCAAAGAGAAAGTAGCGAGAGGGGGAGATTGTAGACAAAGACAAAACAAGAGAGAAAATGAAGGCTAGCAAAAGGCAGGTATACCAAACATAGCACTTTTTTAAAGGCACAGCAATGGTTAAATATTTACATGCCAATGATACTTAGCCAATCATTTTAGTCACTCAGTGTTTCTAATTAGTTAACTATATCACTGTCCACAAAAGGCCTCTGTTTGAAAAGGTCTCTTGCTTTACCAGCCTATGGTGAACAGCATAATATTCCTTGAGACCAGCAAGACAGACCTGGCTACATGGCACATGGATGCTTTTTTTTTGGCTTACTTTAATGTAGTGTAATGTTTGTCGTCATCCTTTTTGGAGTTGTCAATGATTTTGCCATTAAGAGTCCAGTGGGAGCCCTTGCTGACAATGCTGGCATCTGTGAGGTTGCAGCTGAGCACAGCAGAGGTTTGGTTGGTGACTTCAGAAGGTTCAGTGCGGATGTGTGGTGCTTAAATGGAATATAAATATTAAAACACATTATTTATAAATATACCAAGTAACAAACAGCATTGGCTTGAAATGCATCATTGACACTGGTTGCTTATAAGATACAGTTACAATTTACATTTTGATCTTGACACTCAACAGCTGTCTTTAAAAGAAAAAAATCTATTTGACAAAATGACATCACAGGGAGGGAAAAAAAAAAAAAAAAAGAGAGAGAGAAAACATCTTCAATAGAAAAGAAAAAAAAAAAAAAAAAAAATTATACACATCCTGTGAAAAATTCCCTGTGGTTCTGGTGGATTATTCTAAAGAGTCAAAAAACTCCACATCTCAATTTAGAGGCTACAACATTTTTATGTTGTAGAAATTCCATATATATGACAATCCTATGGGCACACTCACCAATGAGAGTTAAAAAAAAAAAAAAAAAAAAAAAAACACACACACACCTCAAATTTAAATGTAGAGGCATACTACCCGATTTGCCTACTAGCCTTAATGTTGTCAGGTACAAATTTACGTGTCATTTTTGCTAAGACAATTGTTGAGTGTTGATTGGTCAAAGAAAAATCCAATGACTTCCAGCTAAGCTTTAACATGTTCAAACTACTTTACAAGTTTAAAGATTAATAAGACGGGAGAAATAAAACAAAACATGATGACAGATAAACCATGAGAAAAAAAAAAGAAAAAAAAAAAAAAATGTGACACACGCACAAGTTCTATACAGGTGCACAGAACTTTCTGAGAAAGGTGGAGAGAGCTCCCCTCCTGGGCGGGAGAATGGGAATTATACTGGAAAGGTATTGAGCTACAGAAAGGTCATGGGGAAAAGATTCAATTCATGCAGAAGAAGCAACAGCAATAAAAACTGTAAGTTTAACAGCCAATTGTGATAATGGTGAAATAAAGATGTTTAAAATCAAGCTCCAATTGGATAAAGGAACATTATTCTAAGTTCACAAAAAAGAAAAGAAATAATTAATACTGGGCCACAAGGCAGAAAGATGCCCCATGGCTGAGAATCCATTTTTACAGTTAGTTGCCATCTTCTGTACCTACTGTTCAGTAGGCTATAAGCCACAGGGATGGTCTACAAGCATGAACAATAGGGGCATTGCCAGTGTTAGTACCAATTAAGGAAAATGCTAGCAAATTAAATATCTAACAAGAAGCAAAGCTAATCTGACGCCCCTTTTTTGGTTTTTGACTATAAATAGTTAAACTGATCAAATATTGCATTGTTCATGTACAGTAATAATCCTGAAGGAGCCATTTGCATATTTCCAACCTTATGACCAGTATTATATACAAGAAAACCTACCATAATACTACCCAAGCCTTAAACCGAGAGGGGGGAAAAAAAAGGCATCAGATTGAACATACGTACTGTGTCAGATAATAAAGGGTTAGGGAGCTATGGATGTCATAAGACCAGGTTCATTTTCTACTAGGGAACAACCTTGGAGAGCTTTTCAGGAAAGGAGAAGGAGTTTGTTTACTGGGTGAAGCAGGATGGAAAGTTCTGGTCCGGGAAACACGGCAGAGGTGTGTAACAGGAGATTAATGTCCAGGACTTAACTAATGAGGTGGTAACAGTCATCTACTTTGACTGGGGGTCTTCCTCAGGCTCACTCTGCCACTCACTTTCAATCACAATAACGTTTGCCTGCGAGCGGATCCACTTGATTTTTGGCGTCTTCTTCAGTTCATTGCGGTCAGGGTCGTTGGAAGCACGGCACTCATATGTGCCAGAGTCTTCAAGGGTCAGGCTAGTGAGGTGAATGGTGCTAGTGGCATGTGCTATATATGTGGCATTTATTTTCACACGGTCGTTCCGTGCCCCATCAAACAGCTGGGTAAAGGTCTCGTTTGGCTCCTCGCCCTCTACAAACCACCACTGCACCTCAGGAATAGGGTTCCCTACAACCTCGCAATGCAGCTCTGCACTGTCATTGGTTAGCTTCATCTGAGACAAAGGGGACTTGATAAAACCCGCTGAGCACAGTTTTAAAGTAAGCCCAGCAAACAAATTAAAATTTTTTGAATGTGATGGGGTTAAAGCAAACCAAATGATTTAATGAATTGATGGTAGAGTGCAATGGTGAAAAAGCAACAGAGCAGGAAAGAGAAAGAAAAACAGTTAATATACAAATGAAATAAAAACATGAAAGTAAGCACACACACAGAAGAGAAAAAAATAAAACAGATAAGAGCATCATGTTCACCCAATTTCTGTAGAAATATTTGTAATCATTTTTGTCCTCTTATTAGTGGTGGGTAGATTAATGAAAACACTGATATCCAATATAAGGTCTGTAGGTCCCGACTAGCTTGTATTGACTGGGCTGGCTCTAGGGGAAATAGAGACAGTATAACACTCCCTTAAGCTAATCAAGTTTTAGATAACTGTTACACTTAATCTTGTGTCCATCTAGAGATTTAACCCTCTGGGGTGGCCAGATGCACTGGCGTGTCCAAACCACATGACCGATTTAAGATGACGTAGCAACAAGATGCAGCCACTCTGAGTCTCCATTTGAACTTATGTTGAAAAGACTTCACTATATACAAGTTGTTAGGTTGTGTTGATAGGCTACATAAAACAAAAGTTATGATAACAAATACATGAGATGCTTTTTCCTGAATACTATCGTCACGTTAAGAGCATGAAGAAACAGTCAACGGCATTCCCTGGGGGTGGGGGTGCAAAAACATGACACCCCTTTCATGTTTTTCACGTCACCAAACAATTATATGGCAACAAATGGCATTTGGTTGTTTAGGAAAAAGGGGAAAATCTTGGTAGTGATGGCGGTAAGAGAAAGTCAGCGAGTGAAAGAGCAATATCAAAAGCTACTTTTTGAGACGTGAAAGATTTGTGACATTTGGCGAGTTTGCAGTATATAGTTAGTGTGTACTTTATTCGTTTTGTGTGTCACAACAATGAGGACACTAGTGAATGCCAAAGTTGCTGCCAAAAAGCCCACTAAAGGCAGATTTCAATGCAAATCTGTCTCCAGGTAGAAAACAGGATGAATAAAATACCTTCTGTTGTCAAGCCAGCAGGTTTTTGGCCTGTGATTTGTTCCTGTGCTTGTGGTGGACAATATTTTGTGGAGTATCACAGATAATTTGTGTGGCATCTTATTATGATACCTAATTGTTCTGTAATTTAAATTTCTGTAATAGTTTTAAATGGTTGTACAGAAAAAAAAAAAAAAAAAAAAAAAAAAAAAAAAGCACAAGTCTTTAAAATTTGTTATTTATATTTGCATTAAAAGTAAAAATAAATAAAAATTCCTACTTGGATGTCTTTGTGGTTTTTAGATCAAGTAAAGTAATGTTAACCAAGGCAAGATAAATAGTTTTTAAATGTGAAATATAAAGGTAAACTCAAAAGTAGTCAAAAGCGGCCAATTACACCCTGGGCCCCAGAGGGTTATTAACCAATTTGAGTAACTTTGTATGTATTCACACAGGCTGCGTCGAGCCTGAGCATATACCTCAAAGTCCAGTTTGTCTGATTAGTGTAACTCCTGCCATTGTACTTATAAGCATGATTGCTAACCGTTAATGCTTCTTTCAGCTACATTTAAGAACAATTATTTAATTAAAAAGAAAAATCTCTGATAATGCTTTTGGGGACACTGTGTCGCCGCTTTCAAAAACATCTAATTAAGCTACAAAAAGCATAAAATTATGACCCCCACTGTGCTATGGAAGAATGCTTTCCCCCAAGCATGTGATCTCGCAGTCACACTGCCAAGAATGGCTGACAAAGGTAGGTGCAGACAACCGTTAATGATCCTTCAATCCTTGAGGCCAAAGGCTGTGTTTTCATCATTCTGGTGGAAGCTGAAATGAACTGTGACCATGTTTAGGCTTTTGAAAGAGGGGTCAAACTGCACCGCTGCAAAGGAAAGACTTGGGCTTCATTTTCCAAATTTTGAAATGTGATTTTTTTTTAAGCCATATCCCCAAGCTCTAATTAAGGCAAATAGGGATGACCAAGCTGATGTAAATCCAAGCCACAGCCAAACAAATTTTCTATTTTCTTTTTAATTATTGTCTGGACTCTGAAGACTGCTGAAATGTGTTGAAATAAAATTTGAGTCCTATTTGCATTTTTCCATTTGTTTTTGATCAATCTAATTTATAGGATTAATTGCAATGTTTGTTAATATCAAGTGTAGTCTTTGCAATCCAGTTGTACACTGGATTACATAGACTAAATGGCAGCGTTAAGTATTAGCAGTTACACAATACTTTGGAACTTTTAGTCTTTAAAAAAACAAAAAAACAAAGCTTTCCCAGGTCATCCCTACAGGCAGGTGGGAAAAGAAAAAAACAAAAACAAAAAAAGAAGCATGCAGAAGCTTTTTGATGGAATTAAAAAAAATTTACAATGAATGAAAGAACATGAAAAAAAGCAGATGAGGTTGAGATGAAAGTGTTTTTAATTAAAAATGCATGAAAAAACTAAATTGTGGGCATATAACCCATCTGCTGCACAAGGTTCACACAACAGTTCAAATGGGTGCTTCTGCCAGGCTGGTCAGTACCAAAGTATTGATAAGCAGATGGACATGTGGTGTTACTATTGATACTTGAGTGCCATTAAAGCACTCCAACATAGGAATTTGAAAATATCAACTACATGACCCCTGCCGGTGTCATAAACACATTCGTCACAGAAATGTTCATATAACATTGCACACACCACATGTTAAATCAGTTTGCCGAGTTTAGCTAATGTTAACAGCGCTCAGAGCCTGCTGTTCTTGCAGGCTAGTGTCCACCAGCCTGTACAGAATGTGGTTATGCATTGCCCTGGTTGAGGTTATGTGTCAGTTTATGCCCACCCAACTTGTATGCAACGGCTCATCTCAACATTAGAAGTACTAATTAACTGCATGGGTTTGCATAGCCCTGGCAGAAAACTGCTGCTGACCTAGTTAATGGTATTAAGAGCTGCTGGATCTTATAAATGTTTAACCTTTGTTGTACATTGAGAGGAAAAAAAAAAAAAAAAAAAATCTTTATTTCATTAAACAGGTATATTTCAAGTGTCCACTACCAAGGGTGGCAAGGTTTTGCCATTTCCCAATTAGTAGCCCATTTCCCTACACCTGCAAGAAGTGCAGTCTAAAGAGGGTGTCCCTGGACACTAAATGTGATTATCACCCAGACCACACTTGGATGCGGTCAGGCTTGCATTCTCTTCAACTAAAACTACAAAATTTCCAATTTAACAAAAAAAAAAAAAATTGTAGTCAAACAAAGACCAATTATAGACCAGACAGAAGAAGAACATCTGTGACGCTGTAACAAGAGCCGCGGTTTCCTAGTTTAGAATGGCTTCTCCATGATTACCAAAGGTCACCTTAAAAGCACATGCTTTTTAAAAGTTCAAAATTAAATATAGTTTAGACCTCGACCTCACAGTGACAACATGAATGTTAATGCAATTCATTACAAATAGCCCTCTGCTCTATAACATGAGAATCAGTCTGATGTGCTACATTTATGTGTACTCAAAAAAAAGGCACACGTGGAGGATTATTTGACAATAAACTAAAACCTAGTAGGATATTTTCTATAGCCAAATAAATATATTGACACTTTTACACTGAACTGTCCATCCTAATTTATGGTTTTTAGTCACGTGACCATCATGGAGACCTTGAGGCCACAACATTATTCCAGCATGTGATCACTTAACACACCATAGTACTGCACCTCAGGTTAATTTTCCATCTGTTTGAAGAAAAGAGAACTCAGAATACCAAAAAAAAAAAAAAGCTCTTTACAATCTAAAGAAAATTCTCACCGAAGTATTTCAACAACTAAAAATAATGTAGTCCCTCCCAAGTGCTCGAGTTTGGTGATACTTATGTGAAGAATCCCCCTCCATACATCAGGATGAAAGCAAACAGTCAATGGATCATTAGTTGCAGGATCACTACAGCTTTACCAAGTACTTTTGAAAAGTCACTAATATGATAGATGGAGACTAATGCAAAAAGCTACTAAACACACTGAAATGTGTTCACGCACGTTGCCATACTCTACATTTTGCTAGTAGTCGTTAAAAAAAACCGAGTTGCTAGTCCCGACTGAATAGCTATTCAACCTATTAACTGGCTTAGAATAGGGAGACCCAGCCTTGCTTCGTACTTCACTTGGAGGTTTGATGTAATAACTATGTACAGAAGATGAAGGTCTGTTGTTCTAGTAACATAATAATAATCCTAATAATAATAATTATAATTTAAAAATGAAAACCTTAAAAAAAAAAAAAAAAAAAAAAAAAAAACTGCTAAACGGATACAATGAATAGACAGGTCATTTAAAGTGTTTGTTTAGCCATGAATTAGAGAAAAGAAAATTGTTTGGAAATAATTTCACTACAAATAGCCCTCTGTTTGTAGCATCATGCCTACATAAAAAGGTCTCACTCCCCACCCACCCCCCAGATTTTGGACTATGGATCTAGAGGGCACTAATCAAATAGAACACTTTGTCCTCTTTAATAACTTGGCTACAGCAGACCCACAAAGGATGAACGTGAACACTCAAACGGATAGGAGGGAGAAAAAAAAAAATCTGCCACCTTCAGCACTAATGCTTAGATGCTTTTATCATTAAAGCATAATTTTACTGAGAGCAAGTTAAGCAGACTCAAAATGGTGGCCAATAACAAAATGGGTGTGTTTTGAACACCATTCACCAAATTACTTGAACTGAATACCAAACAGCTAACATGTTAAAATTGCTTTTTTACTGCTTGCTTCCCCCCCTCTCTCTCTCTCTCACACACACACACACACACACACACACAAAACAACAACAGTCTTATCTACCCGTCTACTCTGTAGCCAACTTTTCATGCCAAAGTTAAGCTACCAACAAGGAGGTGAAACTCAGGGGAGGTCTAGTGTTACTGTGATCTGCTCCAGAGCTGTTGTTTCCAAAGCAGAAAACAATGAAAGGCATGAGGGCTTCTGGCTCTGGCTTAAGTGCATGTACACAAACACCCAAACACTGCCCACCGGTACAACTCTACAAAATTTAAGGTTCCAGTGGTTTTATCCTCTACTGGCAATCATATTACTAACATTTTACAAGGTCTCAGTACACGGAGTTCCCCATTTCTCTGAATTGCCTTGGTGATGAAATTCTGAGCGGAAAATTAGTCAGCTCTGGTAAGTACGCGTGATCAAATTTGTGTGAGCCAAAATTGAACATTTAAGATAGTTCATTAAAGAAATTTCAAGACCAGAGTTGTTCCGGCTTCCCAAGGAGCCTCACCTAAAATTACCAGATCATAATGACAATGCTACACATCGGATAAATACAGTCTTGTGACGCCTCCAATACTGGAGACGGACTGGGTCAACCGGCTCACAGTCTACATTTAGTGTGAACATGCTATCGCTATCGCCCATGACCGCTCATTAAGGGACACACAGAAAGACCAATTATTTAAGTCTTCAATAGATTTAGAAAACAGAGTTCTGTGTTCGTTAAAAAAAACAAAAAAAACCACAGAAGATAACGTACAGTACGAACTGTAAACAAACGTTTAGAACATTACGCAACTGCCAGTTACATTTGAGCAACGTAAAAGATTTGAAGCAACTTGAAATAAGCTTATTGATCCACCATTTGTTGTAAATTAACATAGGGCCCACGTGACCTCACATTTACTATTCGCTAACGTTTGGAAAATCTTAAAATAACATCACCCAGAAATTGTTCGAAACAAGGAGCGTTCTAAATGAACAAGAAAAAAGAGGCGAAAGAGATTTGTAACACTAGCGATATATACCATATGTAACGAAGCGGTTGGAAGGGTTTTAATGCATCTCAAAGAAGCAAATCGGCTAGCTAGCAACAATGCTACGCCTATGTTTTCGACATCGTGTTTCTAACCGTTTAAGGACAGCTTCTAAGTTTTTATATAGAACGGCATTCAACATCGAGAATTAAAAAAAAAATACCAAATACCACCATCATTACTTTTATAAAGCAGGAACACTGAAATATAAACATAAATTAATAACGATAATATTCGCAGTCAGGGCAAAGTCTACATCTTCGAACAACATGGCTGACACAGAATTCTTACCTGTGAAGGCATCGGCTCTCCAACAGCTCAACAGAAGGGCAGTGACAGCCCACAATAACTTCATTGTTGATAATAAATATTTACTAGGTCGTCAAATAACCTCAACGTTAACTGCGTTTAGCTGAATGTTTTCTCCGCTGATTGTAGGGACTGAATGCCCGAAGCTGAGCCGATGTGGTTGTCCTCTAGTTTTCACCTCACGTAAACGCCCTGATCAGCACGTACACCGTGACGTTGTTAGGGGCGTGGCTACTTTTTATTATTCATGCAATCCAAAGTAAAGCCTTGGTCCATTTTTATATCACATTTAATAAAAGTCTGTTTTTGTTTTAGCATCACAATATCTTAATACATTTGAAGTTTAGCTCAAAGCTAATCACGGCACCATTCTGACTCGCATTCTGAGACCGAAACTCATCTAGATTAGACGTTCAAAGTATGTCAGTGTTTTTAAGGGGTGTTTACAGAAATTAAATGTAAGGAAAGGAATTAATAGCAGAAAATAGAAAAAGTATGAATATAACTGAGGTGCCTATGAGGCAATCTGAAGCAAAAACAGGAAATAAAAAACCACAGAGGAAACGACATTAGAAGAAGAAGAAGAAACATTTTCAACTAGTTTTGTTTGGGAAAGCACATCCAACCTAAACGTAGGCTGTTCTTCACAGGTAAATGGCTAGAGTCAGGGTCACGGGGAATTAAATAAGATAATTCTTCTGGAAATATAAAGAATGCTCCAACATGAAATATTTAAATATTTTCATTTTATTCAGGTTTCAGTTGTTAAAATATTTGCAAAACCTGCAGCTCTAGAAAAATAAAGCCACTACATATTCACATTATGTATTTTTCTAAATCACAAGTCTAGACTTTTAACCGGCACCAGAACCACTGAATCTACAGCAACCAAATATTTAATAAGCCTGATATATTCCAGCTTCATAGCTAGAAGGCAAAAAAACAAGGTCAACAATGTTTTGTTTTTTAAAAGAAAGATTATGGACCTGTAATTTCCCATTGTGAGAGCAAACTCTGAGCTATATGTCAAATGTATTCATCTGTCTTCCAATAAGATCAGTGTTCTGTCCATAACAATGCCCTCACATTAAAGGCCTTTGAACATAAAACCCCTGAAGTGAAGTACAATGTAGAGGAAATACACCCATATGGCTAAACAATTAAAGGAAACAGAATTTATTGGCTTGTTGATAACATTAGACAGGCAAGTACACCAGTGAAGGATTTAATATAGACTCTGTTTACTAGCAGCATGCCTTTGGACCAGGCCTTACTTTGAAAGTACAAAATTATCACAAAATCTTATTATGCATTGAAAACAGGTCCAGCAGTGCTCACTAATGGGGTCATTGTTCCCTGGTTGATGCTTGGCTGTTCTGGACAGCCTTGAAGACGTCATGACAGGAACAAATAATTTAGACTGGGAACCAGAACAACTCACAACTTAAAAGTTCATCATATCATTAGTTATTTTTTTTATTTGGTACTTGAACAAAAGGGTATCAAGAGGGTATGTTTTAACCTCTCCTCTTTTAAAATTACCCAGTTTTTATGATTACTGCACTACCATCTAGTTTTTAACCACAGCACCACAATCAGAGTATAAAAAAATGAATACAAGTAAAACACTGTTGTTGTAAGACTTATTGGAAAGCCTTTAGAGTACTGTAACCAGACCCTAAGAATGACTTACAGGAAATGAGTGCTAGCACCCAAACATCTTTATTTTCATCTGTTAGACAGTTTTGTCTGTACATGATCATACTGCGAATCAAGAGGTATTCAACTGGCAACTTTAGAAAATATTTGTTTAAATTAAAATGCACAGAAATGTTTCAAAAGCAGCGGGAATGAGGATCAGCACCTCCAAATCTGAGGCCATGGTTCTCAGCCGGAAAAGGGTGGAGTGCCCACTCCGGGTCGGGGATGAGTTCCTGCCCCAAGTGGAGGAGTTCAAGTATCTCGGGGTCTTGTTCGCGAGTGATGGGAGAAGGGAGCCGGAGATCGACAGACGGATTGGTGCTGCGGCTGCAGTGATGCGGACGCTGCACCGGTCCGTCGTGGTGAAGAGGGAGCTGAGTGTAAAAGCGAAGCTCTCAATTTACCGGTCGATCTACGTCCCTACCCTCACCTATGGCCACGAGCTGTGGGTAGTGACCGAAAGAACAAGATCGCGGATACAAGCGGCAGAAATGAGCTTCCTCCGAAGGGTGGCTGGCCTCTCCCTTAGAGATAGGGTGAGAAGTTCGGCCATCTGGGAGGGGCTCAGAGTAGAGCCGCTGCTCCTCCACATCGAAAGGAGCCAGTTGAGGTGGTTCGGGCATCTGACAAGGATGCCTCCTGGGCGCCTCCTGGGTGAGGTGTTCCGGGCATGTCCCACCGGGAGGAGGCCCCGGGGCAGACCCAGGACACGCTGGAGAGATTATATCTCTCGGCTGGCCTGGGAACGCCTTGGTGTTCCCCCGGATAAGCTGGAGGAGGTGGCTGGGGAGAGGGAGGTCTGGGCTTCTCTGCTTAGGCTGCTGCCCCCGCGACCCGGCCTCGGATAAAGCGGATGAAGATGGATGGATGGATGGATGTTTCAAAATGTATCACGTGTATCATATGTGGAAACATGTTTTATGGTTGCAAATATAAATCATGAAGTATGTGGCAATTGATAAAAAATTTACTGCAATTTAACAGATCATTTCAAGTGCAAACAATGTTACCTGTGTGATTCAGGTAATCTTAAAATGGCAAGTACAGGTTGACAATAAAATAATTATAGAAACTATTGTCAGTTTCTTTAAAGAGCTAAAGGGGTCAGATATAATATTCTTTCAATGCAAGTTCAAAGTGCACACTTAAGCCGTGCACTACAGTGCACTTTGGGTCATTTAATCTGTGAGATATGAATGCTCCTTAAAAAGGGATAGCTTTGTTATTCTCTTGCTTTACTGAAAAAAGTGGGTCATCATAAAACAAACAAATCAAGAGATTGAAAAAAAAGAAAGAAAAAAAGAACAGCAACTGTCTTGTTCTAGTTTTCTAACTTTGGATTCTTTTTTTTTCTCTTCTTGTATGAGGTGATTCAGGCAGATCAAGCCTCTTATAGTATCCATGCTTCTATGCATCCTCCCTGACTGAAGGTGCACTCCAGGCCTCTGCCCTTCCTTTGTTCAGAATCCTGATGAAGGTGGGAGCAACAGGATGGGCAGAAATACATGGGCCTCATGTATCACTTATCCGTGAATCAGCGTGAGTGCTCCTGGGGAGATGCACTCAGGTTTCCGCCCTTCGGCAGGGAGAGAATGGAGGTCACTGCTCTGAAGTACAGCAGCCTGAGAGCTAAAAACAGCTCATGGGGTGACACTTGTTCTTCCTACGAGTTATCTGTGGAGTTCTCATTGCTGGTTGAACTTGAGGACTGGGGTGTTGAGGAGGATGATGAGGAGGAGGAGGAGGAAGAGGAGGAGGTAAAATTCATCCCTGATAGTTCTGGAGGGTTTGTTGCTGTGTTCTGTCCACTCAAGCTTTTCCTGCACACTGGACAAGTGTCATGCTAGAGAAAAATATAAAACCTTTTTAGAGTCCCATTTAGCCCACAGTTTCAGTCAGCAACTACTGAATATTTACTGTAAGTGTAAAGAATACTGAACAGGTGATGTCTAGTACCTGTTCCAACCAAGGGACTATGCAATCATTGTGAAACATGTGATTGCATGGGAGCTGCCTCACATTTTCACCAACACTGTAATCTTCTTTACACACTGGACATTCCAGTCCTGAAGCTGAAAGACAGAAAATGTTCAAAATATATAGTTAAACACGGTGCAAATAGGTCAACATTTAGTTCTGGATGAAAATTTTACTGACAGGCAAATAGCATTAGGACTTATTTTTTTTAGGAAAAGCTTCATATTCTTTAATACCCAGTGGAAACATTTGTTAAGTTAGGAGCAAGTATATTCCCAGTATTAGTATTTTTAAAGTAAAATAGTGACTTAGAATACTCTGAAGTTATTTACTTAAATCTACAAATAGTCATACTTGATTAAAAAGAATAAATCAACCAAGCGAAATCTGATGAAATACTTGGAATAGCCTGCAAAGCTCTTTAAACTTTTTTAACTTACCAACATGCTCCTCTGTAATTTGTACTGTAGGAAGACTTTTTATTTTATCTCTATCAGCCGGTGGTGGTCCTGTATTCTCAAATTGATTTAATAACTGAACATTAAAGAAAGGAGAATATTATAAAGGAGGATAAATTGAAAGACACATTTCATTCGCATTAGTATCTACAATGTTAATACAATCACTTAAAAATGTTTCTGAACGAATACCTGTGTTATGATGGCATCTAATCCATTAGCACCCCAGGCATAGTCCATAGGATTTGAGTGAAGAACACCCCTTTAAAAAGAATGGGACATTAGAACAAAGTAAGCTCATTTTGGTGTGAACTTGCACTCTGTTTTAACACATCTATTTCACAAACTCACCAGGGTCCAACACCAATGTTTGGCATTGCCGTAGGTGCAATTATTCCATTTACTAGCTGCTGAATGATTCTATGAAAAAGAACATAAAAAGATATGACAAAGTAAGAGGCAGGAATATTAACAAATGGCCCAGCAAGCACAAACAAAACAAAACAAAACACCGCTTCACTTCACAATCTGCACTCTTTACCCCTCTAAAGTGGGAACTCCCTCGTGTCTCCCTGCTTGTCGTCTTGAACCATGGCGACTTCTTGGTTGCCTGGCACCATATCGTTGCCGAGATGCAGCTTCTCTTTCCCGACGGTTTTCAGCATCCCGGTTATCCTCTGCTGCGAGTCCAGCCCCAAAGTCAAAGCTATCATCAAAGACACCCAGGGCAAACTGACCATAGCCCGAAGGGAATGTAAACAAGTGCTGGTCCGCATTCTGGGACACAAATAAATGAAAGCAAACACACTGACTTGGTACAAACCAGTGAAGCTTTGGGAGTACAAACACCAAACATTTACAATCAATACAAAAACACTTTGAAAGTTAATGGTTTGGTTGATAATTAGGTCAAGCTTCACCAATGGTACAGTCACAGAATGCTGACTTGCAGCATTTCCCTGTTTACTGATCATTAAAGCCTGAGTGACTATCACTTTAAAAAAAATCTTTAGATTACTGATGCCTATTTTTAACAGGGAAAAGTACAGCTAGACAAATTATTCAATGAAATACACTGTAAAGCTCAAAACTACAGCTTCAAAAGCTAAAGTGCAAACTCCAAGACAAAGTTCATCATGCATGATAACATATTAGCACAAACGTCACTGTAAGCAGTTTTAAGAAATGCTGACTCTGTTACACAATAGTGTGCCTAACAGAGTCAGAGTGGTACAAAACAGGGGGAGGTTATGTGATAAAGACAGAGTCTGAATAAAGAATGGGTTAGAAACCTCAAATGGTTGTTGGTTCTGGGGCCCGCTGGAGATGGTAGACATGGAGCCATTATCAGCACTAAACAGGGGAACATAATTGAGAATGTTATGTGTAGACCCAGTAACGTCAAAGGAAATGACCATGTGTCAACGTTTTTATCCTTTGATATATTTGTAATGTTTTGCTGGCATTTCACTTTATTTTCTTGATTATTTACTTTTTGCACACTGTTACCATGTAACAGTAACAGTTTTTTGGTTTTTTTCATTATTTACATTTGATCTTTTACATTGTGTATAATGTCTATTGATTTTATTGTTTATTTTAATATTTGTGTACAGCGCTTTGTGACTGTCTGTCAGTGAAAAGCGCTTAATAAATAAAGTTTACTTACTTACTTACTAACAATTAAAAGATAACATCATTAAAGACACCTAAAAAGGACAAAAACTCATGGCCATATGTTGATTAGAGCTGAATAGTTATTAGATTTTTTAGGCCACCCTTTAATAGAAGAAAATAACACAATCTTCCATTTCACAGTATATGCAAAGCATATACGGAAAAATCTATAATTAAAAAAGTGGATTAGTTTGCTTTCTCTTTCTGCTACTGGAGAAGGTTTCCTAAATTTCATCATCTACAACTAATTATGGAATGCTCATCCTACTGATTTTCTAATAAATATATATATATAAAATCAGAATCAGAATACTTTCAGAATCCCTCTAGGAAATTATGTGATTTATTTCTTTGTTCCTTTGAAGAAACAGGAAATATACAGACATATATCAACAAAAACTACTACATTTGTTTTACACAGGGTTAAACTGTGTTCAATATACACTTTTTACACACCTTCTTTCTTCCAGCAGTTCTTCAATAAACCCTGACTCACATCTTGGACATGTATACTCCTGTAAAACAAGACAGCAGTATGAGCAAACACATAATGTTGTTCTCTGATTGTGAGGAAAAAAACCCCAACATCTTTCAATTCTACTAACAAGATGTACATTCTTTGCAAAGTGTAATAATTGTTGCCATTCATGTAACATTATTCCCTACAAAAAAGTCTACGTGCTGCTGTTGTTTCTAAAAGGAAAAATAAATATATTAACTTGTGTATGGTTACGTGTGGGTATAGTGCCTCAAAGAATAAGATCATGCGTACAAGAGGCGGAAATTAGCTTCTTCTGAAGGGTGGCTGGGGTCAGCCTTTGAGACAGGATGAGGAGCTCAGTCAATAAAGTAGGGGTCAGAGTAAAGCCACTACTCCTCCACATCAAAAAGAAGCTAGCTAAGGTAGATGAGCATCGCAGTAGGATCCCTCCTAGGTGAGCTGTTTCAGGTCCCAGAGCAGCTTAAAAAATAAAAGATGTCCCTCTCTCTCCATATATATGTGTGTATGCGTTGGACTTTACAGTATATCCCACATGCTTCTACACATAATATATATATATATATATATATATATATATATATATATATATATATATATATATATATATATATATATATATATATATATATATATATATATATATATATCTATATATATATATATATATATATATATATATATATATATATATATATATATATATATATATATATATATATATATATATATATATATGTAGAGAGAGAGAGAGAGAGAGAGTTTTAGTTTTTGATTTTTCTCACTTAATTGGAGTAGGTAGGTTTGGTCATTTCAGTTTAGTTCCATGGTTTAAAAATAATTGGGGTGGGGGGTTATTTTTTAAGCTTTTGTCATGCATTTGACGGTTTACAATAATGATAACAGAAGTTCATCACATCTGTTACAAAAAAAAAATAAAAATCGGATTTACAATCATGTACAAATCTATTTCTAATAGGAAAAAATATGAATAAAGTCATTCCCTACACATTTTCAGTATAGTTTAATTTATTATTATATTTTCTGTCTTTTGTGAGGGCCCATTTTTATCTCAGTTAACTGAGAAGATCACAAACAGAAGTGGAAGTCTGACTGGTCAAAATGAAATTTTATCACATACGTTTATATAGCTTACATCGTAATATGTATATATTGCAATGTAATATACATTTATATAATATCAGTAAAACCAAAACAAATAAGAACAATTTTCGATATTATCAACCAACACTAGTGAGAATGAATAACAAATGCAACCAGTTACACTTGAATTATGTCCTTCACAAAAAGCCAAGAATAAAACCTCACTAGTTGTTCACATGTTACAGACACACACAACGGCACATTTCAAGTCATTTTCACAAACCGTTAGCTGATATTTGACACTCTAAACGGCACTTTTAGCATCCTGTGACAGATACTTTCAGGCGGACTGACAGAAACATGCACACAAGCGATTCAAAAAACTGTTCAGTTTGAAAAGAATTTTCCGATATAAGAAAGTCCCGAAATCTATAATAATAAAAGATTCCAATTCTAGAATTAGTTACTGTTAGTAAGTGTAGCTAGCGGTCAAGCTAATACCCATCGAAATGCCATCAAATAATGACCTAAATATATATTTTTAAAGATATTACAAATTAGAAATCCATCTGTCTGTGAGGACCACGCAGTTTGAGTTTGTATAACAGCGGATCCTCTATTTAGAGGAGAAGCTAACTAACTGGGCAGGGTTGGCGAGATAAACGCTACTTCGTAGGAATCTGCTAATACCGTTAGCATGCTAACTGTTGTCTTCTTACTAAAACAATACCCACGAAAGTACCGCCGACGCCATCGCATTTTCCGTTTGTCCAACTTTTATTCTCTACCATTTCTATCCACTACACTTACGGGAAGCCGAGGACTGATCTCTGCTGAGCATCTATGACAGAAAAACCGGCTGGGCCATGGAGGAGCTTCAGCCATCTTTAGCTACTAAACAGGTAAAGAGGAAAAACTACGGAGCACCGAAAAGGACAATCAGGACGCCACGTGAACTTGTGAGTGAAAATAAAACACTTAATATTACAATGTGAGGTTTTAATAAAGCTATTGTCGACATAGAATGCAATGAAATGTTATAGTCAGTTTAATATTTAGTAATAGATTTCATGGATTTGTTAAGTTTTTATTTATTTAACAGGGACAATTCATGTTACTGGACTTCGATATTCCAAAAATATTAGACGTAAACATTGTAGATTACAATGAACTGCTGACACTGTAATATAAAAACTTTACAATAAAAAAATAATAAAAACACATAAAAAGAAAAATAACACAGACGGAAATAAGTAGATGGTGCCATAAATGTTGCCATTGGTAAACCTTTTCAACATTCAGTTTCCCTTATTGACAGGATAGATAGATAGATAGATAGATAGATAGATAGATAGATAGATAGATAGATAGATAGATAGATAGATAGATAGATAGATAGATAGATAGATAGATAGATAATTGATAGATTCCACAACCATAAGGCAAATTATTGCATTACAGCAGTGGGATAAAGTATAGAAAATTTTGTATATACAAAAATGATTAAAAAAAAATTAAAATAAACAAAAACGCAAAAAATAAAAATTACCTTAAGTTAGAGAGTAAAAAGAAATTGGATTAATAAATAATATGTACACTACAAATATGACAAAAAGCTGCGAGA
Source organism: Oreochromis aureus (assembly GCF_013358895.1). NCBI lineage: Eukaryota > Metazoa > Chordata > Actinopteri > Cichliformes > Cichlidae > Oreochromis > Oreochromis aureus. The sequence goes on along the minus strand of NC_052963.1, from coordinate 41,265,023 downwards.
AGGTATGATACAGAAATATGTATGTGAAATCTTATGCCTGTCACACAAAAAAGAGTTATTGTATAGTTTTATGGAGAACGGTAGGAATGATCTCCTGAAATATCGTTATGGCAGTTGGGTTGAATAAATCTGACAGTTATTGGTTATTAAATATATATGTATGTATTGCAATTAGGATGTGTGCTTTAAAAAATCACAAATGTAGTTTACAAAATGTCACCACATGGTGGTGCTTTAGTGTATCAAGTGGTGACTTGAGGGTATTTCACAGTGTAGCCAGTGACTAAAGATACTACTCACTCTTGATAAGTTTCCCATTTCTGTCCCATGATAAATAATCAATATGCAGTTTAGTTTTTGCCTGTTGGGAAAATGATGTAAATGAGGATTCATACTAATATGTTAGCTTAAAAGCCTTAAGGAACTGGAGACTGGTCAATATAATTACCCCCAGTGAATCTGTATCACCACACAGTGTCTCCACTGAACTTGTGTTATCCCTGCAGGTTCATTGCCCCCCTGCTCACCGTCTTCACATGACAACCAGAGATGTGTTTTTGCAATTTGGCAGCACACTAGATTTATTTTGACACATGCTACTTTTCCATTGGATTCCTGTCAACCACCTTATGAGCCAACAGGCATGCTCCAAGTATTTAAAGGTTTTGTAGCATCTGTTTTTGAACAAAACTATTTCATCAAATGTGGATTTTGTATTTTTCATGTGTCAGTGTTTGACAGCAGTTATTGGAATATCATCAAGTGTCAAACCTGAGACAGAAAAACAGTAAAATAAGTAGTCACTCACACAGGAAAAATGTTGTGTTGTTTTAAATTCTTTTTGGCATCAATCTGGTGGCCCTGAGATAGCAGTGAAGGTCTCAGACATCACATAGTTGCATAAGGGCTGGAGAGCAAAATGATTGATTAAATTGTGTTTTCAGGTCTGTTTTTATTTTTGAGGTTGTCAGCTAAAATTTAAGCAATATTTTATTATACACAGGTGTCCTTAATGAGATTACCCTAACAGCAGACTCATGGCTATAAACATATCACATAAGTCTGGAGCCACATCACATGCTGACAGCAAGTAGGAGTTCCCATCTGACCAGCCATTGGCCAATCCGGTTTCTAAACCCTTCTGGCCTGATTTTTACATGAAACATTTGCTTTCATGCTCTTGGTAACAGCAGGCCTATGTGCACCCAGCCCCTGGTATTTTTTTGTGTTTAGTGTTTGCTATTTTGCACGAACAACAAATCACCATGTATATCTGTAAATGTATTATGCAAAAAAAACAAAAAAAAACAAAAAAAAAAGTCAGTAAACCAATCAATAGCTTAAAGTGTGGTTATAGTATGGCACAGTGAATCACTGAAAAAAAAATGCTGGATGTTGCCACACAGCAAAGCTAACAATGTAACCAAGTTAGTTCCTAATGTGCTCTCTAGGTTGATGTTGTGTCTGATCTGGCCATGTGGGAGCAGGAAAGACACGACTGTCCCATGGGCTGAGATTAGAGAGAGTCTGATAGCACCGAGGTTTGCTATGTCTGCCAGACTGAGGTAAGCTATTGTCTCCCTGAACCCAGTGCGTCACTGCCATTGCAGTTGAATGCTCATTGTAGCAATGCAATCTGGGGACTGAGTGACTGTGGGTCAGAATGAGGTCATGTGGGCAGCAGAAAGCAACTACCAAGAGACCTTCTACATCATAGTTTTAGGTATAGAAGTTTAAAGTTGCTTTTAAACACTGGATATTTACCCTAAAACTTTGCAATAGGTGAAAATAATTTAGTCTGTTTCTTCATGGAGCTGCGATAAAGCAGCTTTTACTTTTTTTTTAAGTCAGACTTTTAAATAATTAATTAATCAGACTTTTTTTTTTTAAGTCTGATTAATCTGCATGCATACGTTCACATGGAGTAACTCCTAAATACAATATTTGGAATGTTCATGACCTACTTTTAATGGCTTAATTTCTATTGAACTCAAAAAGACAACAAAGTGTCGCAGCCAAGGGAGCAGACAGATATGGTGCAAGGGACACTGCTGCTTTTGTCACTCCATCAAGTTTTTCCAGACATTCCCGCCAGGATTGCCCCACACTGTTCCCCGGGGCCCCAGAATCACACTAACATACACACATAAATACACACACATGCAGACACTCAGCAATAACAGCCGCCTGCTGGAACTTCCTGGGCCTCTTAGTCATGCGTCACTTGTTTTCAGTCCCACCCATCGAAGACTCTCTCTTCCTCCAGACATACTCTGTCTGATGCCATGTGTCACAAGACTTGTGCATCTCTCTCACACACACACACACATGCATACTGCTAAAAATCAACATTAGTGATGGTCAAAGCTCTCTTTAACAAAATAAACCTTGTACGTCTAAGAACATGAAGACATGCACCGCTTATAATCATATGTGAATCACAGCAGGCATCCCAGCGATGTTTTTCCACTCTACTCATGTTTCAGGATAAAACTCCATGGTACAGCATTAGTACATAAGTGTTTAGGATTACATCACTGAGCAGCTAACAAAATATAGATGTTGCTAGAGGAACATATGTGTACAATTAGCTACTTAGTTTCAAATGACTTGTTGTAGTGGAGTGTTTGTGGTTACTAACTGCAGATGTTTTGGCAAACTTTGATTTTGTCTGGTTTCATTAAGCAGTTGTTGCATTAAGTCGTCGTAATCAGTCCTGATCATTAAGAGTGTGTTTTTTATGCCCTTGACCCAATCAGTGTCTTTTTGTATTTGCTTCAGTGCTCCTGACTTTTGCCTTCTAACTTTGGATCCTCCTGATTTTTTCCTCAAGAACCACCATTAGATTTTTATTTCTATCTTTCTGATTAAGAACCACTGGATGAACTGTCATACATTTGCTCGGTCAAACATCAGTGTTACCACAGGAAAAAAACTGTAATCATTTCCTGCATAAACTTCAACATAGAAATTTTGGGTTTGCTCATGTGATTGGAAAGGAAGAGTCACTGGGTATTGATACAGTGAGGAAAGAAGCTACAGTTACAGTTTAAAATAAAGAAGCAATGTAAGTAATAGGTTGCTGAAAACAGTCTCAGAACCGCTGAATGTGCTACAAAGAGAACATGAGCCATGTGTGAATCACTCAAGCTGCTGGAGTTTAAAATGTTTGTCAAAGAGACAGTACAAATACATCATCTAGATGTTTCAGTTTAATGACTAAATGTTATGAGTTGGGTAAAGTGGGAAATCCAGAGTTGAGACGTTGAGTTAACACAGAAGCAAAGTTCTTCAAATACCCATTTGAGACTAGCCCATAAAGCAAGTTAATCCCCACACACCGCACTAAAGAATATCACTATACCTTTTTAAAACTTTTTTTAAATACTTGTTACAAAGAAACCCAAAACCAAACAAAAAAACCTATGTCTGATAGTCACCCCAGCTATTGGAAGCCGCTAACCTGGATCTCTTGACAGTGTTATTGGTGCTAATGCCTTCTAGAGCTTATTTCATGCAGTTAGCTGGCAAATAACAGTGTGCTGCCTGATTGCACAGATTCTTCATCCAAGAAATCTGGTGAGTGAAATTCAAGTAACCCTGCAGCAGATTGGCGAGCTGTGCAGGGCGTAACCTACGTCTCACCCTATGACAGCTGGGATAGGCTGTAACCCAACCGTGACCTGAATTAGATAATTGGAAGAAAAGGGAAGGATGGAAATGTAAGCATTTCATTTGTGTGTTACTTAGTATTAATTAGAAAATATCTGAGTAGGTGCATTTTCACCCATACATAGTAAATGTTGCTAACCAGTCCATAGCATAGAAAACATAGTGCCCTCACTTCTCGCTCAAATGTAGCCACTTTTGGTGACAGCCATACTGCTACACCCCAAGCTTTAAATGCGGAGTCCACAAACCAGTGGGTGACATCAAGGTCACTATATTGTTCTGTTATATAGAAAAGTCCATGGCTTTTACATGTATTGTATAGATGTGTATAGGTATTGTATGTCTGTCTGCCTGAATGAAACTACAGAGTGCCATAATACACATAGAGCATCAACAATGTTTGTGTGTCTCATACCAGCAAAAGCGTATGCTATACACCACTAGAGCGTCCGCTAAACACGGTGTCAGTTCATTTAAACCATCTGTTAAGCTTAGCATTCTGGGGAATAGATACCATATGAATCTCCTGAGCTTATCTTTGGTACATTCTTCTTCAGCTAACAAAGGTTCTGAACAGGTGATTTAATTAGGTGTGTCCCGGTGGCTATTGCAGCTGTTCAGCTAAAAGAAGTTCCTAATGAGCAGGAAAAATGAAATGAAAAGGCAACTTTTCCATTCTCATCTTTACTGAATTTACATGGTATGCTGTAACACACGACAGCACATAAATGCTCAAGCAATTTCCATCATAACCATCCAACTTTCCATGATAAACAAGCAGGTAGCTGGCCAAAGCTAATAAAAAAGGTATTTCACTCTTGTTTCTGTAAGTGAGCCACCTGAAAAGCTGATGTAAAACTGGCCGTGGTCTGGTAGCTCTCCAAGCCTCAAACAGCACAATTGGACTTCATTTGAGTCAAGGTTAGGAATGTAATAGAGCCCCATTATCGCACTTGACTGACTTCATTTTCACTTGTGCAGTGTGATATTTCAGCACAAACCCAAACCAGAGCTAATTTGCTTACCTTGTCAAATGTCAAGGCAGAGAAGCAACAAGCGCCTATTTTCCCAGCATAAATGCTCCTAGAGACTTTAAAAACCACGACTAGACACCCCCTCAATAGTTTTTTGAATATAATAGTGAATTCAACAGGGATCAATATTTCATAATTATGTCTGGAATTATATTTTGCAGAGAATCTTACTGTATATTTTGCTTGTCCGGTTTCTCCCTGTGATTCCTAGTACATATGGGCCAGACCACACGCAGAGCCCACGGAGAAGCCAGAGGTCATGATGAGGAAGTGAAACAATTCGCCAGGAATAATTTGGGACAATTAGCATTTACACAACTTCCTAACTCTGCTGATTTGTTGTTGATGATCAGTACTTGGATAACGCTGCTGTTTTGCACTACACTTGCCTGCAGTTTCACATTACTGTTGCCTCAAATGGCTCAAAGAAAGTGACTTTGGTGATCGCAGAAGTTTCTCAGAACTTTTGGGGGATTTTTTTGGACATCATTGTCTTTACCTGACATTCACAAATAATCGCTGAAAATCAGCTTTGAAATAACACTTCTACAGCATGAAACAAAACTTCCAAACATTGCCCAATTATTATTAATTGCTGTTTATTATAAAGGCTCTTTAGTGAGTTATAATCAGCAGTGATATGTTCCCTGACAGATAGATTATTTTGCTCCTAAAGAACATGTTACTCCAGATAAGCAATAAAAAGCAAAAAGCTTTCCCAAGAAATATATAAAACATCATCTGTAATTTAAAAGTATAAACTAAAAGGCTGATGCACTGGCTATTGTGTCAGCATAATAAACTATTGTCAGACGTAAAATATTGCGCACATGTGGAAATTTGAAAGACTCGCCATGTAACAGAACAACTCTGGGAAATAATGTGTGAGGCAGATATTTTCTGATGGAGTGATGGATCTGATATCTATTAGTTTCAGCTGTGGGATGGAGATGTTTACAATCCAGTGGCGCGATCCAGAGAGTGGGTGGTCTCCAAAACACTCCACAGCACTGGGTTTCATCACAACATTGTTTCAGATCTAAATGTTGGCTGTTACTGGAAGTAGTATGGCAAGTTGGAGGAAATGATACCATGTGGACGTCGCTGAGAAAGAAGCTCGACATATCAGAACAGGATGATGACGCATCCTTGAAATTTCAGTGTGGGCGTCACATTATAGCCGCATGTGTTTGGACGGTTATAAACAACTCACCAAGGGGCTCTGATGTAACGTGTATGACTTATCCCTTGGTCATAACAGGTGAGCTTCAACAGCAGAGATGTATCCATACTCACACCCACACACACTAACATACACCCACAAACACACACACAAACACACAAAACCGTGTTCCAGTGGAAGCAAGGTTAACACCTCTTTGGATACACCACAAACCATAACATGTAGTAAAAGGAATGAAATATGGAGCAAAGTGGGCACAGCATTCCTGAGGTTCAGCGGTAGATGTAATTAGAATTGCTCCGAAATGGCTCATAGGTTTACTCTGTGGTTATGTTATTACCACCACTGCTATGACACAGGCCCATCATATCCGACATCAGCTGGAGGCCTACGTGGTAATGATGTCCAGGCTGTTCCTGGTGAAGATGTTACACAGTCATAATGACAACAACAAATGTTTCTTTTTTTTTTAATTTGTTTTAAACAAAATGTACCTAAATGAGCATAGTTAGTCAGCACATGTGAACCAAAACTCCTCTCTCGCCGTGTTTTCCACTTGTGTATTTTACGGGGAGACCACAGGTATTTCAACATATGTGCCTCAAAAGTGTGGCAAATTCTTTATTGCGGTGGAGATTCATTACAAATTCTTGTGGGGGTGCCATACTTTAAACTTTGACCAAAAAAAAAGACTAGTTTGGTGCGGTAAATAATATAGTTGGCAAAGGTGTAGGAATTTTTGGTTTTAAATATTTATTACACAAATATGTTAGTTGTTGGGTAAAAGTTATAATATATTATCATATAGAAAATGCAAGCTTTTTCAGCTCCACTCCAACTTTCTTCGCAAGCAGAAGGCAGAATTTGTCACCTGAGATGACAATATTAAGGATATTTTCTCATTTTTTGACATCATACAGATCAGGGATAGACTTTACTTTACTTTGGCTATGGCAACATGAATTCCACATTAATGATGGAAAACTAAGCTGGCTTAGTAGCTACACTAGCTACCTCTCTTGTCTGTAAAACTCTAGTAAACCGTATTGAGATCATGGCTGTTTGCTCGATGACAAAAGCTGACCAATATGTGTATGCAAGAATGCCGGAGTCAAATTATTTGAATCAGTTTAGGTCTTTTTATACACAGTATACTAACGATGTTAAAATGTACATTTTTGAAAAAGCAACAAATTTTACGAGTGGGCACAACAACAGCTTTGCTGTGGCATTATTATTTGCCCTGTTCGGACTAACAAAACATCTAATTCCATTCCCAGTGTAATAAAAGGGTACTTGGACAGGAATATAAACATCTGCCTAAAGTTGAACCAGATGCTGCTGCATGGCGGAGTGCAGGATTCAGAAGAGGAAGGCTAGAAACAGAAAAACAAGGGAGGTACTTTATACAGGAAAGTGAGTCAGTATCAAGGCCTCAGTACTTCGAAACATTCAATCCTTAGCTCCTTTACCCTTCATCCCCCTGACCCGTCCCGCCTTTTCTAGAACGGGGGATATCCCTGAGGAGACGGGAGGAAAGCTGGACAGGCTCGATTTCATTCTCTCTTTCCTCTCGCATGAGGCCTTGAGAGGGATGTCAGAAAGGCAACTCACCCACTGCACGCACAGGAGACGAGGTCTAACCACGGCACACATAAACTGGCAGCCTTGTCTGGCTGCTGGAGCCTGATCCACCACCCTAAACCCCAGCTGATGAGTTCCGTTTAAGGGTGCAAGTATGATCTCATTTGGCTGAAGTGATTAAGACTGTGACACAGTTAAGAAAAATTTATATATCATCAAATACATGTCAGATGCTGTTTCACATGCGGAAAGTATTGTTATTAAATTACAATTGAGGCAATAACAAGATATAACAAGGCAGCTGGAAAAAAAAACAATTATTTTGATTTCAAAAGAAAGAATACGCACTGTGACACATGAAACTTTAAGTTGTTTTACAACGGCAGTACAAAAATACAAAAATATGTTGATGCATTTGTCATTCAAAGTTCACAGTAGGTACACAGGTAGGTGGTACACTTGAGACTGTTATTTACAGAAGGAAAGTTAACATGTTTCAAAGTACACTATCAAGGCTGTTTAAAGTATCCAGGCATCTGCTTTGAGTTTAATATGTTGAATTGGATCACTTGACTACTTTTACTTGTGTAGATGTGTGCAGTGTTACGGCAGATTGACTCTGATGGCAGTATAATCAGGTATTTTCAATTGGACCAAATTGTACTTCATTCCCAGACAAATTTAATTTTCCTTTAAGTCAGGCGCTGCTAATTACATTTGTCTGTCCTGTAAGTTATTTAAACAAAAAAAATTCCAAACAAATCAAAGCAGCAAAACAGCATCAGAACTAACTTGCATGACGTACAAAAAATATTTTACAAAACAAAGAAAAGAATTCAACAGAGGAGGTATTGTAGAGGGCTCTCGAGGGCTCGAGGGCTCCCAGAAACACAACAAAACTGTTAATTTCGGTGATCAGCGGGTGGCCAAGAGTTTGGCCTGGGATTCAGAGTAAACATGTGTGGGGGGGAACAGAGACTATACAGATTTGTTTAGACTGAACCCCGTCCTCGCCACCCTAAATGAAGTACATGCAGCTGAACTGTAGTTGTCACGTTGTTGTTTGTGGTGAATTGAAACCACATCAACAGACTACAAAATAGCATCAGCTTTTGAAACAAATTAGCTTTGCTTTCCATTAGCTTGAGGGAAAATGTTTGTTTGTGGGGAATGGAGCCTTTAAAACTGTAAAATATTTGTAAAATGCCAACCCCAGTGACTGTATATATATATATATGTACATTAAAAAAACAAACAAACAATAAATACATTTTTTTTTTTGCATGAGTGTGGCAGGGCGTGGCCTGCGGTGCCATGCAGGTGCGTCCGCCTTCCCTGCACGGTACTGCAGGCCACGCCCCGCCACAAAGAGCTTTCTAAGGATATACGATTTTTGTTTTTTCTTTTACTTTCATTTTTTTTTTTTTTTACCAGGCTAAAAAACATAAATAGAGTTTTAATACCTTCTCCAATAAATAGTACTGGTATTCTATTTACAATATGCACACATCTCCCAAAGAGCTCATGAGATATATCTGTCTCATGACAAATGCATTCATCTGCCTCCACTTTCCAAACTGAAACATAGTTAACAAAAATAGCTTTTTAGAGGCATGTGTGTGTTATTAAACACCCCTCTTCCAACAGAGGTGTCTCATATCACATCTACCATTAATATGTAGAAAGGGGGGAGGGGGTAGTGATTGTCAAAAAAAAGTTCCTTATGGGAAGCTAGTGGAGCAAAAATGTTTTTTGATCAGGTCATATCCTGCAAAAAGGGGCTGTGTGAGGAATCGACCATCTAGACTGCATTTTCCTCACTGCCATCCAAGATGTGAAATTTCCGAGGTGGACCTGCAACAAACAAAAAAAGAGCCATAAATTACTTTATTGTAGCAAACAATGTCACAGCAATGCAAAGACAGGTAAAAAGTAGAAGCTGGCAGGTGTTTAAGCAATCTTACTGTTGCAGTGGCCATAGTGGCGGACTCCTATGGAGCGGCCGAGGAAGCAGGTAGCCCGGCGGAGGTGGCAGGCGCTTGGGTAAGTGACGTTGTCATTACCACAGATAGGGTGCTCAGACAGCATGGGTATTGGGCAAGGTGCAGTGCGGCACATGACGCAGTGAGCGCTGTTGGTCTGGTCGGTCACACAGGTGTGAGTTCCTGGACACACAACATTAGAGCACGACTCTGGGGAAATAAAGAAACAAAAAAGGCATTAGGGCAACAGAATTGGAATGCTTAAGAACAGAACAGCTTAGATTGCAGGGAAGGATGAACTTACTTCTGCACTCTCCGTGGTACATGACCTCAAGGTCCGGGTGTCCCATACAGCGCGCCATAAGCAGAGAACACTCATCCTTATATGTCTTCCCATCGCTGCCACACACAGGATGCCTCCGGGTAATGTGAGAGCAGTCTGGAGAGCAAACACACTGAGGCCTTCCTGTCTTCATCTTGCAAACCTTCCCGGGACCACATTTGACTCCCTCACATGTCTCTACAAAAGCACAGTGTAATGTTACCGTATTAACAAGTCTGCAGACATCAGGTGATTCACCAGCATTTTCATACAAAACAAGCTGGAAACCTGGGTTTTTTCCCAGATCACAACACAATTCCCACCTTGCACAATATTTATAATAATCACATCTCTTTATTGACCGTTACACACAGAGGTGTCTCGCCCAATGGAATGTGAGGCTGGCGTGTTTTCATAACAGATCTGTGTATGGCTGCACACAGACTGTGCGGAGGCTGTGAGGAAGAAGGAGTTCAAAAAGCTGTCAGGAAAGTTTACGGGCTGAAAAACGAGGAAGCTACAGGCTATTCCGACACCTCATAATGTCAAAGCACAGGAGGATCTGTAATCCTAGCGCAAAATCAACATGAGACAGTGCATACAGGTCTCTTCCCGGGACGTTTCTGAGTCTGTGGAGATGATTCCTGATGAGCTCCGAGTCCCAAGGATTCTGTAAACAATCGGGAACTTATTTCCTGTCTGCAACAGTACTTTAATATCCTGTTTTATTTCAAAGCTGTGTTTTCATTCCTCGACTCCCCTGGTCTGTTTCTATGGTTGATTTCAATCTCTCCCTTTCTGTCTTGCTGTCTGTACACCTTCTCTTCATGTCTTCTGCATATCCAACTAAAGTGATGTCCAGAATTGCTAGCTTTTGGTTGTTTATTTGGCATGACACAACATATTGGAAATACTGATGTTTTCCTCCTACAGAAATCCAAGCTATCAAAATAGCACTGGACATTATGATTCCCAGGTGTCTGGGGAAATTTCAGAATGCAGGAAAACATTTTCCTGTTTGTGAAAGAAAACAGGACTCCTTTTTAACTAGCTTTGGTTTCCACCAGCCTCATTAATTTCCCATGAGTTACAGGGTTTATTTTTATGCAAGAGGCATTTTAACAAAGCTTTAACTGTTTTCTTTCTGCTTATTTAAAATTTATCTAAACAGAATTCACATCTCAATTTCTCCATGATGAGCCATGTGACACACCAAGACAAACATGGGGCTGGGTGTATCCAAAAATGCCAGTAGCTAGTCTTTTTAGTGGAACTTATTAAACATGCAAAGAAAAAATATCACATTGTTCACACGCAAGTTCTGCTTATGAAAACAGAATATATCTGCAAGTGAACCTGAATGAACCTTGCAGAAATTCCATGGCAGGAAGCTTCTCAGGACAGCTGGAGTTTTGTATAATGCCTCTCCTTGATCCGTGTCTGCAATTTGTTAGAAAGCTGCATTGGGAACTCATTGTGTAAATATCTCACAAATGACTCAAATGGACCTTCACAAACTCTCTCCAAGAGACACAATGGTTTTATTATGCAGTGGAATACCCAGTGTATTAATCAAAACCCAATGATATTTAAGCTTTGTTTTTAAGTATGCAAATTATATCTAGGCTATCAGCTGTTATTCCGTGTACTCACCTTAAACTAACTACAGTAGCAGACCAGTCATATTGTAAAGAATATGACTGTTAAGAATTACGCAGCATCTTTTTACAGTTAATGGCAGTGACTAATCAGAGCAGTACATGCAACTTGCTTCTTATACTTGGCAGATGCAACTCATTACTTTTTTAATGGTTTGTTTACCTTTGCATGGTTTACAGGAGACAATACCCAGGAAGCCCAGCAGGCTGACTTCATTCATGGGCAGGCTGGTGTTGGACCACGCTGTGTCCAGGCGTCCCCCGGCACAGCACTCCTCCCTGGTCACCCCTCTCATCAGCACCATGTTGCACCTTTGATCTTGACTCTGCTGCAGCCAGCACATCCCAGCTGGAGATGGTGCCATAGCAGATGTTAGTTATTATAGGAATAGTTATCTTTATTACAGAAACACCTAGGAAGTGTATCATGTTATTATGAACGATTGTCAATCACACTTCATAAGACTTGTCACAAATCTTTGTCTTTCTAAAAATATTATACCATCTAGAATACTATATATTACATATGTCAGGATACATATCAGTAGTAAGTAGCTTATTTCGAATTTACAAACATTTACATTCAAAACAGGAGAAAAATGGATTGGGGTTTTGTCAAAATCCTTCCTTCATAGTGATCATTTTACCAAGATTTCTGCCATGATTTTGAAAGCATAGGACATTTTGTTCAAGCTTTTTCAAAATATGGAAAAAATGGAAAACACCTACTCACCACTAACAGGATTCCTCCCAACCTGACAGAAAGTGAGAATCACCCCCAAAACAGAAATCAAAACGCTCATTGTGTATTCTGAGTTAGCTTAAAAACTTCTTCCCAAAAAGTTGTCTCAGCAAACACCTAGAAGAAGAGGTGATGGTCCTTTGGCAAACAGAGCTGATCACTCTGAGTTAACTTTGCAAGTAGCTCTGCCTTAAGTGAATGAATGTGTTGTGAATAAGTGATGTCGTTCCCCCTCTGTATAAATATTTATGCTGCTGGGATGGGCGATCCTCTCAGCCAGTAATAAGCCAGGGCAGGACACAGTTTGACTCTGACTCAATTTCCAGAGTCGGGAAATGATCCATGCCCTGCAGCACTAGACGGAGGGCACTTATATGACCTCACAAAACCTTTTCACACCACACTAAATAATAAAAATCCTGAAACAGATTTTACGGCTTGTTTTTTAATAGCCTTTTCATTATAAAACATTAAGTTTTTGTAAAGACAGCAGTGTTTCCTTATATAATATTAATTAAAAAGATGAACCTTTTAATGTGACCTTTTTGTTGCCTGTTGGGGTCCAGTATGTTTTACTTTGTATAATTTCATTTAGCCTTTAATGGGGCAAAGCTTGGAGATACTTATTCTCCTTTTTCTTTCTATCGGTTGCTCTGTGTGGTTTTGGGACGTGGCCCATTGAAATGACACACTTATTTCTTATCGCATTATTCTTTTGAAGTGACCCTAAACTGTTCTTTCTGTAGTGTAAATCCAGCAGAAGGTAAAAGTTCCCCACAACAAAGCTGCAAATTATTATCCAGTGCCGATAATTATATGTATCTAGCAAATCCGAATACATGAAGCAATTTGCCTCGCCAGCACTGTCATTCCTTATTTTGTTGACTGTCTGGGTTTATCAATGAATGCTTATGTTTCGCTCTACAGCTGCGGTTAGAATAATACTGAGAGACGAAGGAAAGAGTGGGAGTGAAGGTGGTCTGCCCTAGGGCAATATATCAAGTTCAATAAACAAAACTATGACATACATGTCTGTCCTTTCATTACTAATCTACGATCAAACACAGACAGCCACAAGCAGTGAGACTGAAAACATTCAATAAAAAAAAATATTAAAATGTGGACATATATACAATATCTGTCAAGCGCAGGGACAACAATGCTCATGTAACACCACCCAGTCTTTAGAAATGGCACACTAGGAGCGATTAGAGCCTAATCTATATTAATATTGTGTCAGATCGGGACATCTGCACTGCTTTTCCTCCTTTCCTGCACTCATTCACCCCCTGACACTGACAGGTAATGACAAAGTTATGCGAGTCTGCCCATCTGTCTGTCACAGCTTTATTTTTAATGTTCCCTTTTGATGGTTGAGGGGGAAATGGAGGTAGCATATGCTGCAGTATCTGAGTCTTCGTGAATGATGTTGGCTTCTTCAACTGAGATCCCCAGGGCAACGAAGGAATGCTGCGTGACCTAGGAGGGGAGGAAAGACGAAAAGAGCGCAGCAAGTAATGGCTGTGGGTGGCCTGCCTCTTCGCTGGGTTTCTGCAGATCCACTGAGCCCCTCATATGGTTTGGATCATCACTGCTGAGTGATACAATGAATACAGGATGGTGGGAACTTTGGAGCATCCGCTGTATGATTTTTATTAGAGCATTTAATGTGTCCCATTTTTGTGGGATGCTAGTCTTTTTCAAGTGGTAGGGCTCTGTGGAGTACCATGGAACTGAAAAAAATCCAGTGTAGACTGTTTCCATTGTGGAACAGTCAACACCTGCCCTGTCAGCACATCCCCGACAAGGCAGGTGTGGGGTTCAGTGTCATTCTGTAGATCACCAAAATGTTTTTTTTTTCAAAAACACACCACTGCCATCTAGTGGAGTGGTTTGGTGTATATAAAGTAGCAGGGTTTTATCTTTGCTCACATGCATTTAGCTTATAATTAGGGATATGCATTTATTGGAGCCTCTTTTGCTTTCAGATTTGCCTTAATTCTTTGTGGCATAGATTCAACAAGGTAATGGAAACATTCATCAGAGTTTTTGATCCATATCGACAAGACAGTATCACACAGATGCAGATTTCTAGGCATTTCTCTGGAAATCTCTTAATGCACTACATCTGAAAGCTGCTCTATAGGATTGAGATCTGGTGACTGGGGGCAATTTGAGTAAAGTGTTCAATGATTTGAGCTTTGTGATATGGTGCGTTATCCTGCTGGAAGCAGAACCCATCAATAGGAAGATGGATACACTACTGTCATAAGGATACACATTGTCACCAACAATACTCAGGCTGTGGCATTTAAAAGAATGCTCAGTTGGTACAAAGAGGCTCAAGATGTGCCAATATCCCCCACACCACCACACTGGGATTGATCCCAAGCTTCAGTTAAACTTAGCTTCAGTTTCCTTGCTCTTAGTGGCACCCAGTGTAGTCTTTGTGTACATAGAGGCTCTTCTGCATATCTTGGTTGTAATGTGTGGTTCAGTTATTTGTACAGTCACTTAAAACCAAACCAAACCAAAACAAAAAAAAAAAACAAAAAAAAATCCACACGGCTTTCTTCCCCATTGTGATGCCTGGTTTGAACTTCAGCAGGTTGTCTTTACCAAGTCTGCATTCATACACTGAGTTGCTGCCATGTTAGTCATTTGTACTGAAACACAGCTGAACTGGTGTTCTTGAAGTGGACATTGAGCTAGGTCTGCTAAATATAGGATCACAGAGTGAACCTCCTGAGTCCCTGCATCCCCATATGAGAAACATCCCATTTTGGCTTTTCTGATGCATATACTCAGTTCTGCTCAGTATTGTTTTACACTTGATGTAACACTGAGATTGTGTTATGCTGCAAACAATTTCCTATTTAAAAACGAGAAGACTTAAGTATCCCCATGTCTAACTAATAACAAGGTAATTAAAAATGCATTCCACTGGTACCACTTTAGCTCACTGGGTTGCAAAGAGAACAACCCTTATTCCATAAGGCCAATATGGAGGCCTGCTTCCAAATCCACCATGAGGCCATGTTTTACAAGTCTTTTTTAAGTTTTTCTCCCAGCTTTCCAGTCTTAGCCGATGTTTGATAGGACAGTGTGGAATAACATGCCCAAAAATATATGTTAAAAAATGCATTTGAAACATGAGCTAGAACCTGTAGCTGTAAAGGCTTCAAACATAAAGAAGGAAATAACTTCAGATGTTCGTTAGCTAACACTAAACATTTACATCAGTTAACTTATGCCACTAAACTTATAGCTAACCAGTGATTGTATCTCAGTATATATTAATTTGTCTTTTTGACACATTTGACTAACTAGTAGTGTTAATTAGTCAGTTATTTCAAAGGTAAGGATTGTAATCAAAAGTCCCGGTCAGAATGCAAAATTTATTCTACTTTAGACCAAAGCTAGCTTAACTTAAGAAAAAGTCACACGTGGACTGCTAGACTCTGAAAGAGAAAACAAAGTCAGACTTTAACCTGTTTCTTCAAAAACAGGTTTAATGAACTAAAGAAACCAAGAACATAAACGCACCTCAGTTGCTGCCCCACGTAGGAGTGAAAAAGAGCAGGTGTACGGTGTACATTTTAGGTGAATTCAATTAAGGAACAAAGAAACTCAGGAGCCAATCAGCAATGAGAAAATCAGGACAGGACTTCAGGTAAAGGAGGTGAGGTGTGGATAAGTGAGGACAATTGTAAAGAAAGCAGACAGCTTTTCCTCTTATCTGCTGAAATTCAAGTTGTGATCAACTCTGGGATCATATTTATTATAATATATGTATTATTATATTAAGTGTATATGATTAAAATAAAGCTGTTGCTGTCTTTTCTATTTTTCTTCCTTTAGACATTAATTTACTGGGGTAATTGATAAAAATGACCACAAGATGGCGCTTCTCACATGTGTCCTAAATTTTCAGCCTCTGTCTCTGAAGCCTCTAACGTTCACCATTCATCCTGGTGTATTAAAATGGCCGTTAGGCAGCAGTTTTGGGAAATTAAAGCAGTCTTACATTAAATTCATTGGTTTTCTTGTCAAGTCCCACATGCAGACTTTCCCAACGATACAGTTTAATTTCCTGTCCAGGAGGAATGACAGCTGACATTTATGTCAGTGATTATTAGGACCTGAAATGGTTGGGACATGTAAAATAACTCTCTACATGGGGACTATGGCTAAGATCCAGAAGTCTGTGTCTCTAAATTGTATTTTATTCCCAGAAATTCCACAATTTGTTCTTCAGTGACATTATTAGAGTCAGTGCCTGAGCTGCATCTCAACTTATCAACTGTACATTGTACAGATGAAAGGGCATATGCTCCTGAGTCACTGAGAAGAAAACTTTCCTGTGTGGATGAATGAAAGCACTCATGTTATTTCTCACCATTACACATATCAAATAAGATGTGTAGAAAGAAACGCACCCAATACTCTTCCTTCCACCCATTGCCCTGTCTTCAGTCATACAGTGCTGGTGTGGACGTCACACTGCTAAACACAGCCCAGCAGTGGTAATTGCTCTGTTTGCCCCAGACTGGCTGAAAGCAGCTGCATCATCTATCCACTCAATTTACTCCTAATGCGTGTTACTGATTGAACCGGCAATGAGGCCAGGAACAGTGACAAGGCTGGATAGAATCAAACCTTGTGTCCGTCTGCATGCAACTTTCCTCCTCCTCCTCGTCCACCCTGCTCTAGCCCTCTCCTTCTCTGCTTCCTTCCTGTGTTCAGTGCTGCCCATGAGAAGTCCCTCCAGCGTTTCATTAATGGGGCGAGTTAATGTTGGTGCACGCGCCGCTCATATAAACTGCACTCGCTCCCTCTTCACCTTTCTCCTTCCCTCCCCCCTGGCCTCCCTCCTGCCCCCGTGTCACCTTTTCCACTCACTTGAGTCCTCTCTTTGCCCTCTCACGCTGTAAGAGCCGGAGACTGATGCAGTCGTGACTAAGGATCTCCCTCGGTGTCAGAGTAGCTGTTGTTTAGCTCTAACTCTGTGCAGCTCCGGATGGCTCTGCTTTTCCCCTGAGGGCTGTAATAACCCGAAATCTTTATCCTCCTCATAGATGTCATATTCTTCTGTATTCATGAGGACTTATAAAAGCTTGTAAAACAGACTTTTATGCCCCTGACATCACATTTCAGATTGGTCTGTCATGTAAAGACATTTTTGGAAGAATATCTTAGCTGAGTGCCTTTTCCACCGTTGATACTGAATACTTAATTTAGCCAGTATATTATCAGCAATATATCCAACATATTAGACAACCAATATAATTTGTGTCAAATTATTGTCATGGTGTGATGAAAGTGAGTACTGTTTTACTGGATTACTGGAACTTAGATAGTGTCATTGAGTATTTCTGCTAAGGTCATGGTAATATATCAGCCTTTCATCCCCTCAACTGTGGTACATGGGGATGATGCATATATATATGCGTGTGTGTGTGTTTATATAAAGTGTCAGAATCTTTGTTATTCCAGCAGTGTATATTGCCAAATCCATCTGGGATAACAAAGTGCAAAGAACAGCATATGTTTTCGGCACATATCGGAGAACATATGCTGTTACAGCCAGACATTATTCTGGCCTCCACTCTTTGCACAATGGTAGATGACGCTGCAGCTGATCAGATGTTGCTCTTTATTAAGATTGATTTGTTTTTTATTGTCTCCTTATTTAGATATCAATAAAAGCAAGTGTCTGCAAACTATTTTAGTCCATGCAAGAAAAAGATTCTGGCATGTGAAGAAAATCCTTCACATAAATGTTTAAAGAATCAAACTGTTTAACTGGTCCTTTTTCTTTTGTTTGGCCTCTAATTGACCTAAATTTGATTTGTAATTGTGTGAATAGGGAGTGAAACAGAGTTTAAAGCACCCATTTTTACACTATATCACTCAACCCCTGCTGTTTAAAAAACCCTTGCATAAATAAAATGTATGCATTAATCAAATAATAAACAAAATAACAACAACAATAATAATAAAACTGAGTTTAATGTTTTTATTTGAAAAAAATAATCTTTCAAAGTAAATTTTTGCGCTACACATATCAAATTCCAGCCTGGTACTGATCACAGCTATAGCACAAACGTGCTGATCTACATACCCTGCTTGACTTGTGACTGCAACTGATGTGGTAGCAGCCATCTGCCTTCTTTACACTTCAAGTTGCCTTATGTTGCACTGAGAGCTCACTTAAACAAACAGTGTTTGTCAGGCCTCATTTAAAGCTGCCACATTCAGTCCAGCTAATTGCTATTCAACTCAATATGACTCAGTTACTGTAGGCAGCCAACCGCCACTTACTGTAGTCACTTCCTGCACTGTTGGTGAAGAATTATGTAATGCGAAGAGGGGTAAAGTCTCAAAACTCATTGCAATGTATACCAAACACATGAAGTGAATTAGGAAAGAACAACAGGGAGCACAAATAAAAGAAAAGGGGGACTAACTGTTTTCCAGTACTGATAAAAATATACTTCAGGTTCCTGATGAAAACAGAACATCAGCAGTCTTAATAATATTCTGAGCTTCACCAGATTTTAAAAGTAAAGCACTGTTGATATGATGTGCAATATGAGATTCTTCCATGGCATAGGATGTTTTTGTAAAGAGTATCATTCATTAGCTCAAATTAAAGCAGAGTATAAAATCCCTGAGGACTTGAGCGCTGTCATGTAAGCTAAATTGCTCTCTGACCTCCCTAACGTACTCCTTTTTAATCAATCACAGGTGATCAAACATGCACCAGAAGTCAATACCTCTACGAGTGTAGGATCCGGTCATCTGGAGGTGCTAGGACTTATTATAGCATAAATAACTTTTGGAAATTTAGGTGGTATTTCAATACTCATCAGTATTTTAATTTTAGCTATGAATATATCTATTTCCATCAGTGTCATCACTAGCTGCAAGATATGAGTCAGAACTGTTGGCGGTCTTAATGTGAAGGCTTCAGTCTCACACGTTGCATGATTTTCCTACATAAGTGAGCAATATACCTGTACATTATGAAATACATTTTGTTCCAAAGTATGTAGCAGCCATAGTAATATACCCAGAAAAAGTGAAAAAACCCCCCATCTTTATGTGGAAACGTCTTAAAAGAGAACTCAAAGTGTGGTTTTGTACAGAAAAAAAACAGTGTCCTCTTTCCTTTGCTCTAGGATGCTCCAGTATGACCCTGCAGAGAGGTTCCTGATACAAGAAAACACAGAGCATAAGTAAGTAATCATTCTCCTGTTTGCCTCCGAAGCAGCAATTTCACTCAGTCTCATGCAGGCCTGAGTCAAAAGCTCCAAAAATGGCACTTTAGATGAAAAGTGACAATGACTTCAGTACATTTCTCTCTCTGTGTGTGTGTGTGTGTGTGTGTGTGCTTTTGTAAACAGGGGCTTATTGGAGTTTTGGGTGTCTTTTTGTGTTGCTTGTTTGCTGAAATGGAGTGTATTGGCATCACAGCAGGAACCACTTGTCAGATCACATGCTGCAAATTATGCCAGACTCTGCAAGATCCCATGGCTCAAACATGAAAGCATGACACTAGCCTGTGTTACTGGCTTCCCCAAAAAATACATAATTTTTCAGCCTGATCTCACCAGAGAAAAAAAATAGTGGCTGATTTTTGAAGGCAATTGTCATGTAATTCCATGTAATTACATATAATTTGCATGACCTTTTCATGAAAGGATTGGTTGCACTGTGATAATAATAAAAAAAAAATGGAGGTCTATTTTAACTCATTTTCCTAAAGCTTTCCAATTTCCTCAGGTGCCTAAATTAACCAAACAGTAAACGTAAGTCTTGTGGCTGTCTTGTTCTTGATTTGTACTAATCTCGTCCCTCTGCCTCTGAGTGCATGTTTGCCAGTTTTCACACTGCCCCAAAGGCGCTAGCAGTGCAAATGTGAAAACACTCATAAGTTGCATCTGTAGTCTGCATACACTCATAAACCCGATCAGGGATCTCATTAAAACCACATGCCTAATATTGGGAAGGTCCCTCATGACCAAAACAATGTCTGGCTGTGGGATGTTGGAAGTGGATCCTTGTTGTTTTGCGGGTGAGTCCTGATACACAGAGGCCTCACTTTTCCCTCAAACCTACCGCCTCCCAGTCCATTGTGCATCTGTGGAAGCCAGGTTAAAACCTTAAGCTCTTTATTAAGTTCTTTGAGCAAGCCTTGGGTATTCTGTGGTGCACTGTCCTGTTGGAGCAGTTCACTATTGTTGGAGGTGTACTTGCTCTGCAACATCTCCATAAAAGGCAGGACTTAAGGTTTCCCAGCAGATTATTGCATTGTAATGAGATAATCAATGCTATTCACCTCACCCATTAGTGATTTTAACGTTGTAGTTGTTGGTCAATGTTAATCAGTGTTGGAGATGTTGGAGATATGAAATATTGGCCTATTATGTTATTTAAGTACGTGTTGAAATCTCTCCCTAAAGCTTTGCATGATTATAAACTGCTAACTAAGCTATAGTAAGGAATATTACACATTATAGTTTAGCTATTTTTTTTTTAATATGAATGCTTTTGTAAGACTATTTCAGGTGCTGTAGGGACTTATCAGTTGTCCAAACAAACAAACAGTGGCACGAAGGGTGATATTATTTTGTCCGACTGCATCTAAACATTCATTTCCACATTGTCATTTTCCAACTTCCAAGCCCGTGTCTGCGAGCTATCCCTTTAAAGACTCTTGACTGCACAAGAGCTGATGCTCATGCTGGCAGCAGTTACCATGGCAACAAATGACTGAAGTGTATCTATTGCTGCTCTTATGCTGAGAGCTGTCAGAAACGGATAAATAAAATGAAACAGAGGAGGGAAGATTTTGATTCTTACTTTCAGAACTGAGAGCCATGTGACAGCTCGGAAACTTTGATTCACTGCATTCCGGCTGAACATGAATAAGTCACGAAAACAAACACATCCGTTAGTCAAGTATGTGTACAATGATATTACCAGTGGTTACCGTCACTGCCAGCATGATTTAATTTTACAGCTCTTGATATTTGCAGCTTGTTTTTGGTTACAGAATAATGTTTGACAAGCTGATCGATGAACTTCCTTTGGCTACTTCTCTGGTCATTAACAACAATGAATTATTCCGGAGAATTAAATCAATTTGTCTGCCATATATGGGAGCTGTTTCTTTGCAGACGTAGGCAGAGCAAGCGACAGTGGACGGGAATAAATTGTAGGTGAAAAAAAACTACTGACTGCTGTATAAATATTTAAACAAGCAAAAGGGCAGATGGGTCTTTAGAATTAATTACCCCATTCAGTGTAAATATGAATGTTAGGGGTGACTTCATCAGTAGAGGCTCCATGCTGGAGTCTATGCAGTATTAATGACTGGCAGCAAAAGCCCTTCACCTCTTAAAGTGGAAAATGTTCGCTGGCTACAGACGGAAGCCTTCAGTGTTACACTGCTATCAGAGGGAATGCCATTTTAATTGGTATTTTCTAGTAAAGGAAGATTCAGCAGGAAATAACAATCCTTCTAATGATCACAACCCATTGTAGAGTCACTTCATGTATAGTCAGGATAGCACAAAGCCTCTAAAACTGATAATAGCTTACTGCATGCACTAATGTGTGGGTCATCCACTACATAGAGAGGCAGTGCAGTACTGAAACACTGAAGATGTTGTTGTGGTTGCAAAAAAGGAATCTCGTAACATATTTTGTTGACCACGGAGGCTTGATATTTTTAGTCATGGTGGAGGTGTGGCTCAAGACAGCAGTGGCTGCTTACAGTCAGTTTGTTCACCATCTATCTCAACAACTTATTAACCAGAAGCTATAAGAAGACTTGCTTTATTTAAAGAATAAACCAAAAAAAAAATTAAAGAATTGCTTCATTTATTTCCTTTAAATTTCTAGGATAAAAGAGTATGCTTTTTCTAGTGAAAAGCATTTTAATTTCTTTAAGACTGAACCCCACCCCAAACCACCATATGTCTGTGAAATCGTGGCAGGATTGTGACAAATCAGAGCTTTACCTGGCAAAGCTCTGATTTTGCATGATTTGCTCATCCCCACCCCCGAATATTTCCATAGCCGTTGATGACTGTAGCAATCTTTTTCTTTGTGTGTTTCTTTTCATTGTACAGTATGACTAAATCTCATTTTCCTCCAAAAAATTGCATCCATGCTTGTGAAAACATAATCTAAAAATAGCGTACTAGGACTCACGTGACTATTTGAAAGCTCTTAATTGGTGGCATCACAGAATTTAGATCCTGAAATGGACCCGGAAAGGGTGGAAATTTGCCTTTGTCTCTCAAATCCTTTTTTAACAAGAGAGAAAGAGAAAAAAGCCAACTAAACCTTGAAGTGCCAGGTACAGTATGACATAAGCCCAACGATCGTTTTGCTGAAAACATTTTCAGTTCATTGTTGAACTTGCTGAAAGTCACACATAATTGCCCCTTTAAATGTTTTTATATAACTGCAGTGGTGGAGGTGGTGGAGTAAGTTGTTTAACTCTGGAAATGGGAGTGGGTAGAAGAGCTCTTAGTCTCAGGAAAAAGGAAGAAAAAGTAATTTCTGGAAATAATAGGTATTGACAATTGAGGGAAGAAATAAAGCAGCGACTCAAACAAAGCAAGGAGACATGGACTGTACATGTGACAGCAGCACAAAGAAACCAACGTTGCTTGGTGTGTACATCACTATCTTACATTACATGAAAGCATACACACGCTCCTCCCACGCATCAAACACTCTTCACTACACTTACACCTTCCACGCGTTTGCCCACGCATACACACATACTACTTTACACAGTTATAAAAAAGCTCTCTCTACACACACACACACACACACACACACACACAGTCACTCACAGCTACCTACCTTATGCCCCTGTGGCTCAGCTGGCATCACTCATGCTCTCTGAGCTGTTACAAAACTAAAGGTCTACATCCCTCCATTGCCAAACATTACTCACTGCTCGCACAGAGAGGATGCTGTGTGTTACATGTTGTAGTCTTCTTTATTCAATATTTCTGGTAAGAGGAAGGACAGGCAGGCCATTTTTTGACTGAATGATACATAAGAGGAGAAGGCCACCTACAGAGCACACGTGTCGTATAGTGACAGCGTATATAACTATTGTGAAACCATCATTCACACTCCTTATTCCTTGCCTTTTTACGCTTGAAGGTCCTTCAAAGTTGCATCAATAAAATTGCCTTTATGTAATTTATCATTATGTAGAAGTGATTATGTGCCTTGTTACATGTAACTCAGATTAATGCCACATTTTCACACCATGTAACCATCACCAGCAGAAAACCATTCATCAGCTGTTATGTAGTGTTTCATAATGTAAAGTGTCTACACAAGGTCGCGGTAAGGCGTCTGCTTTTCTTTTACAAAGTGGGGAATCTATTGGTACACTTCCAGCTGTGTTCTGAATTTCAAATGTATTTTTGATGATCATGAATGACAAAGTTAAAATTCATATGAGTCAGGAGGATGAATCTGAATGGGCCCCAATTGTTTCTACCAGCCCCTCATTAAGACCACAGAAGCTTCATTGCTTCATTCATGTCGGTGCGTCGTGAGTGGACAGTCTGAAATGTGTAAAAAAGAGCAAGAGCACACTTCATAATGAGATGACACCAGTCACGACCCCTGTTTTTAAAAAAATGTCATTTCTACCTCTCTTTTATTTGTCACAGGGTGACTGCATGACACACACTCATGCACATATTTGTCTGTATGGCCTTTATAGATCTGTAAGTTTGACTTTTATCTTCTAAAAAGCTGCCGAAGAGTTGATGTGCTGTCGGTGCTGCAGATTTGTTGTTTATAAAACTGCTTTGTGAAAAAAATTCTAAAAGAAAAGTGAAAATCACAGAGTTCTTAAAACTGAATAAAATATCTATCTGTTCTAAGTCTTTGTTCATACTTTTGATCATTTTGTGGAAGAAAAGAAGCTGTTCTTTGGTGAGAATCTTAAGAGGATAGTTCCACAGTACTGCTGCCACTGTGGCTTATCCCAGCTATCATGGGACAGGTCTAACATGTAGAAACGCTAACATTCACACCCACAGCAAATGGAATTAAAAATAGAAATAGAATTGGAGAGTTGCCAGTTAACCTAACATGCATGTCTGTGGATTGGATGGGGTCAAGTCGGACCACCCGGCTCACACAGGAAGAGCACGCACTACTTCCACAAAGAAAGCTCCTATTGGATTCGAACTTAGGACCTTCTTGAGAGGTGACAGCGCTAAACACTGAACCACTGTAATGTTAATTTTTGATAAATTTTCGAGAGGAACTATTACATAACCTGTATCTCATAGCTTCTAATCAAAACTGTGCATAATAAGTCTTTATTATTATTATTATTATTATTATTCATTATTACTTACACTGATACAAACCACTTCATGTCTAGGCTAAAAGAGTTATAGCTGGTTTTTATTTATGCTATGGAAGAAAATTTCCCCTTTTTCAGCTTTCGTTTTTCTTTTGCGCATTACTTAACTCAAACAGGAAAACCCCAAGAGCTCAAAGAATATTTGAAATCATTTTTTGAGGAAAAAATATGAACTCAACATCAACAGTCACCATTACATAATATGACCTGATTTTTGCAGAGAGCTGTCTAGACCTGCTGTTTGTGCCAGACCTTTTTGCACAGATAAATGCAGCAAATTGAGTCTTGTTCCAAATGTGAGTGTCTCCCCACACGTATTCAGCTGTCTCATTCATCTTTCACTCAGCTGTTGCACATGCAGCCCC
Organism: Oreochromis aureus; assembly: GCF_013358895.1. Lineage (NCBI taxonomy): Eukaryota > Metazoa > Chordata > Actinopteri > Cichliformes > Cichlidae > Oreochromis > Oreochromis aureus. The sequence continues at coordinate 41,240,057 of NC_052963.1, read as the reverse complement.
TCAGTCCCTTTTCAGTGTTTCCCGACTCCTTGGCTCACTTTTGTTGCTCTGTACTTAAATCCTTTAACCTTTTCTCCGCCATGCTTTCCTAGCTTTTGCAGCTACCTTTTGTTCTCATCACACGAAGGAGCTCTTGTAGGAAAATGGCTCTACCCCCTCACCCCCACCGCTTCGTGATGAGACACTTCATCATGAAGGAGATAGGTTCACAGGAGCACGTCTAATGACAAGCTGGTAATGATTATCTGTTTCAGTGTCTAGAAACAAGAGACATGATGTGTTTGTGTCTGATTACCTGTATGTCTACAGGCTATTCTGGCTTCAAGATCATTTAAAAGAAATGATTAAGGCCTGCAGTTTGATTATTAGCAGTATGCAAATAACCGTCAACCCACAATGGTTAATAATAGCTATACATGCTGGTAGGAATGGCTTAAATAGGAGTGGATAATTTGAAATAAGGAGCTGCTTGGGCGTGCAGTAAATAAGCTCATGCTGGGACGATTGCAGGAGTTTACCACTTCTAAACAAAAGAGGTGAACACTGTTTACTTACAAAAATCCATCATGTATCGACTAACATTAAGCAGATGTTGTTTATTGTTTTTTCCCTTTAATCATCGAAGTCATTAAACTTTTTTATTCTTGCCTATAGAAAAAAAAAATCAGACATTTGCATGCTGCTCAGTTTATGATTGCAGCTATTTTGATTTAACTAATAAGAAGAGAACCAAGTAGATACCTTTTCCACTTTACATACAATTATTGCAGACTCGTCTCTTTAGAAAACCTACTTGGAAATTAATGAAAAAAATTACAGTCATGCGTAGCATCTTTGATGCATGCACTGGGTTACATTTGAATTATTTTCTAAATGTAGTTGTGTCAGCAGCTATGGCCTGAAGAGACATTTGTAGGCTGACTAACAGAAGGTGCTAGCAGTGCTCAATATGTCATTGTCTCTTGTTTGGCTAATTACAGCGTGGTGCCGGTGTCAGCCCTCCAAGCAAGCCAACACGAACTCACAAGCGCACGTTCAAGCATGCATTCACGTGTAGACACACAGCCATCAATCATCTCTGACTGAATACTCAATCAAAAAGCTTCAACACTGTTCTTTATTTGATTTTATGCAAATATGCTTTTTTAGGAGCATTCTGATTCAGTGTTCTTATTGCAGTGACTTTTTATTGCGGTGAGTCAAACGTGGTGATGAAGGGTTACATTACAACAGTCTCTTCAGATTCGTTTATAATGAAGCGTCCTCAATCACAGATCCAGGCAGCGTATTCTTGTGGCAGGCAGGCAGAAGTTATAGAAAATAATCCTTTTATTTGCCGTTATTACATGTTTGCCTCACTGCATTACAGTATACAGCTGAAATTAGACCTGTCTTGAGGGTCACATGGGAAATTATATCTATTTATTTATGATCTTGTCTAGTTTTATTGTGTTAGTTTTTGAATTGGAACATTTATTTTTCCATAGGAGAGCTTAATGAGCTGCCTGGAAATATGACTGTGTGCACACAGGAACCAATTAAATTAAACATGAGGACCATCATTCTTTTCGCCCCCACCTCCAGAATGGTAGGACGTGAAGAGGGACATGGTCTGATTCATTTTCTATTGCCAATTAATTGCAGGTTAAGTATGTCAGACTGGAGTCTTGTTTATGTGGTGGTAGGAAATTAGATTACTTCTTCTTCAGTCTGAACTGAGGGCACACATTATTTCAACACAATTTAGGGATTGTACAGAAATGATTTGGGGGGAGGGGTGTGTTGTTAAAGGTGGAAGAGTAATCATGGTTTTCTTCTTTCCTGCTGAGGGGAGGGCAGAGGAAGAGAACAAAGAATCTGAGGACAAAAACTGGACTTTGTTTCTGGGATTTGCTTCACGCATCACACTGGAATAAATGTTTTTAATTATTTCTCCATTCAACTTTCTCTGCAACATGAAAACTTCATCGATTACAGCTCAGAAGATTATTTCTTTGAGAAATAAAAGAATCTGAGGCTGCCCATAACTCAGTGTAGTGCTACTGCCGGTCCCAAGCCTGGATAAATTGGGGGGAGGCAGATAATGTGGTGACTCCTAAACAGAGCAGTCGAGAGAAGAAGAAGGTCTTTGCTTCAACAAGCTGTGCCATATTATAATTTATGTTAATCATTTTGGCATATTTGTGCACCGGTAGCTGTTTAGAAAGTGTTTAAATCAGATTCCAACATCTTATTCCTGTTTTGTTATTAATTGTGTGCTTTATTTTGTGCTTTTATGGTGAGGGGAATGTAAAATATTCATAAAGCCAGTGATGAGCAATTTAAAACATCGTGATATAAGACTGAATTTACATTCCTACCTTTGTCATTTATTATCACTCTCTCAACTGAGCAGTTCTGGTGTCTGAAATGACAGGAGCACATCCTCCGCTCAGTACTTATTATGTTTAACCATCGTTTTTCTGTATTTACATGCTCTTTAAGTAATACTTTTATGGTATTTGCTATTTTACTGAGCTAAATTTGTCTCTGCATCACCAGAGGTGACTGAATGTGAATTACAGGAGGTGCTACAGTGGTTACAAATCACCAGAAAATTCTGGCTGGAAATGAAATCTAAAGGGGTTTTAGTTTTGTGGTGGGAGGCCAGACTTTATCCTACATGACTTTTACTTACCAAGGGCATTCAAGCTTAACACCCACACACAGCAGTCCACTACAGTGAAGGAGAAGGAGCCGCTGGGTTTCATACTGCAGTGCTGAGAGACTCACAGAGAGAGGGAGAGAGAGAGGTGCTGGGCATTTTGCCTTTGGTTTAGTTGATATCGCTTGCTTTTTTTTTGCAGGAGAGGCTTTATGCCTGCTCCGTGCACCCATGCATTGCCCTTTGCAACCCTTTTTCCCTCAGTGATTTCCATAAATGTACATTCCCCCCACCCCTTCTAGCCGTCGATCCACCAGTTGTTGAAATCGCACATTAGAGGAGAGCGTGTCTTTAGGTTGCCATAGCAACAGGGTGAGTCATTCTGCTGCAGTCAGTTTAGTCACACTCACACCGACTGTATGTTCCTCTGTCTTCTTTCCTCATCCCGCTGTCCCTCTGCCTTCCCGCCATCAACGGACGTACACACGTGCACTGAGACACACTTTTTGAGTTCTTCCAACTCTAAAAATTCACCAGATAAGGAAAAAAAAATGTCTCTTAATTTCTCAGTTATCACCAGTATTCTAATATACTTACAATTTTGATCTAAAAAGGCCAGTGTGTCATTTGAGTTGTGATGTGCATGATTGATAGCACAGCACAGGCTGATGATGAGGGCGAGCGGAATGTCGCCGCTTACTCTTTGATTATTTATTTATGGATCTGGCTAATCAGTAAACCCACAGCTGAGAAGCACACTGTGAAGGAGGCGGGTGGTGGCAGAAAGAGGAAGGGGGCACCTAACACTCATTTTAGTCCAAGAACACTTGTTATCTCCGATTGAATAAAGATGATTTTTGGAAAGGAGATTTTTGTTTTCTTTGTTTGATTTCCATTACGGGAAGTTATTTCCTGTTTTCCCATAAAAGGACTTTGCAAGTTTACAGCTGCATCTCTGAATATTAACACTACACCCCTGCTTTAGAAATTAATCATCAAACGCCTCATTGTCACTTCATTGTCACAGAGCTCGGGTGAAGACATGCTGTTTTGGAAAAGAGCTTTTTATAGTGAGAGCTGAAGTGATTCACAAATGCTGTCTGGTTTCATACTTTGCACCTGGTGTCAGAAAATTACTTTTGTTTTGGTCCATTCTTTTTGACTTGTTTGCTTACTTTTGTGTCGCAAAAGTGTTTTTAAGGGATTTGCTAATACTAAAAATTATAATAGCACAGTTTGTACTCAGGCATAAATGAGCTTCATGTAAATTAGATAGGAGTGTGGTTGCAGGCTTATCATTTGCTGGGTTACACTTTTGCCTGTTTGAAGCAGAACACTGTTAGCATTTTTATTGCTATCTAAGAGCAATAACAGGTGTCCTTCCATTCATTTTTCCAACCACTTATCCAGCTGAAGCCTGTTCCAGCCTGAGCATAGCACCTGCCCATTACAGGTCTAACACCGAATGACATCAGTGCTTGGTGCTTTAAATATAACAGAAAATCTAGTTGTGGCCTGTCATTAGTGATGTCAATTCCTTTTTCTTTTCACCTTGTGTGTAAAAGACCAGTGGTGAGTCTCATTTACATCATCAGGTTTCCTTGGATTGCACTTAGATGAATTCTAACATTTTCAAGCCATCTAATGAATGTCCACAGCAACCTTATTTGAACTGGAAACTCTAGAGTTTGCTCTGCATATGAGACTCACACCTGCACATTCATGGAACAAACTGGGTAGCAGCTCACACTGGGTACCGAGCGAACCTTCATCAGATCAGTTTGTAAAGTTATACCCATCATTATTTTAAATATCTTTACACTGGCAAAATGTAAAAATAGTAATAATACCATTTGTATGCTTGTCTGTTTGAGGGCAGTGAAAAATGAATTTCTTATTGACAGGTTTCTTATCATACTCGGTGCCTTAGGGCTTGTGTGATAGGTTAAATAAATAGCACTGATTGTGCTATTACAATGTAGTTTTTTCATGGGACATCTTTAGGTCCTGGCATTCATATTGTGGGTGTTACTTTTACATATATAACCCACCCAAATGCATGCTATGCTAAAAATAGGAAACATAACAAAGCCCAGCCTCCAGACTCCCCACATCCCAGTGGGGTTCCACTCTGCAACCCACGGTACCCAGAGAATTCGTTTCCAACAGCCTGTGCCAGATACCCTGAGAGACCCTTCATTCATGCCCCAACAAGTGACAAGTGAGAGCTGTTTTGGAAGCACCAGTCGTGTAGACAAAGGTAGCAAAGACAGCATACAAGCAGTGATATTTAAATAGTGAGGATTACTCAGAAGTCTACAGGCTGATATACCGAGCCCAAACTCATAATCATGAGAGAAAAACAGCTCAATCCGCACGATCAGAAGCAGGTTCAAGGTCATAAAATAGAGTTTGTATCATCACATGAAGAGGACAGATGATGAGACCCTCTCATTCAGACTATTTAATGAAAATGTCAACATTGTAGTTTTTTTTTTTCAGCCGCCCTCCAGGAATAAATTGGATTTTACACAACGATAAAAAAAATGTATCCAAATGCTCGAGTGGGATCTTTCACCAAGCATCGAAACACATGACTAAGTTAAAGGGATTTTACATGCCGGTTGATAAATAAATGCCTCTCCAGTGTGTGCTATAATGTCTGCATGTGTGTGGGTGTGATTTTGTCTTTCAACCCATCATGAAGCATAGCGGCTGTAACAAAAAGCCCAAACGCTTCAGCCAGCATGTAATAACAAAGCTAAGCTGTGGAGAGTTCTGCTCCGTCCCCAGAGAGGTAGGAGGAGGGTGGGGGTGTGCACACAATGAAGAGCTGGATGACGCAGCTGAGAAAGGAAAGGGAGGGATGCATGGACCAGAATCCTGAACAAGGAGAGGAGGAAGAGGAGGAGGTGGAGAGAGGGAGCGTAGGCAGAATGCGTGGGACGGAGATGGTGCATAATAAGCTTTCTAGGGTTTTCTCCTGCTCTCCTCTTTACTTTCTTCACTTTTTTTGGTTTGACCGACTTATTCTTTCCTATCATCCTTCTCCCTGTCTGCCTGGCTCTCTTGCTCTTATTGGTTTCTTGTTTTCTTTTATCTTTTTTTAAAAGATTATTTTTGCTCAAATGTCTCATTTAGTTGGACAAGTTTATGTGCTTATTCTTAAGCTTCAGAGATAAATCATCCAAGCTCATCCAAGCTTGTATTTTCAAGCAGGTACTTCATATTCTTCAGAGAGTGGTTATGTTCATATCGTTTTTCATTCAATTTGAAACACCTTTTTCTTGTATAACTGCAAGAAAAAGGAAATCATTACAATAAAATTGATAATGTCACTGTTCCTTTTTTGTTTTTTTTCACTGGGTAATTCACAAAACAACACTCTAGTAGTGAAACCTGTTTTTTCAGCTTCATGGCTGTCTAACACACCGCCAGGGTCTGCTCAGGCAATATTATTTCACACTTATCAGCTTTTGGCATCACATTTGTTTAGCCACATATAATAAGTGAGAAGGAGAAGACTCGTCTAATCGTGAGCAAAGAGTAACCCGATGAGTCATCGGCATCTCTCGCACATTCGAATGATGCCTGGAGCCGCTCTGTTAAAAGGCAATCTGGTGAGAGGGAGAAAGGCGGGGTGAAAGCGTGGGTGGAGGGGGAACAGAGGAGCAGGTGATGGTGGCGGTGGTGATGAAGGGGAGCGATGAGGTAGGAGGGAGGGAGGGAGGGAGAGACGGGGTTTTCCTCTTAGCACCCTCCCTGAATACTGAGCATCTCCCTGACAGGCTTCTTATGTTGGAGAGAGAGCGGGCGGGGAGGTTGAGGGAATTGTGGTGGCAAATATGTGTTCATTCATATGTGTAAGGTAGACTCTAATTGTGCAGCGAGTGGGTGGATGTGTGAAGCAAGGGCACAAAATAAGGAACGCTATTGCTGTCACTATTTGTGGTCCTAGATGGTACGGTTGTGTTTAGTTGTGAATGGAGCAGTCTAAATAAGTTCATGTTTGTGGACGAAAAGTTACTGCACCAGTTTGCAACAAACCGTGACAGGTGAAGCATCTCATAGCATCTTTTTTTTTACATGTTGTAGTCTGTCAGTCTGCTAGACACCCCAGTGACAAAGAATCAACAGGTTTCCATTATAATATCAAACCCAGCTTCATGTTTACACAGCAAGAATGAAAAATAAGTCACAGAAGCAAGAGGCACAGTCCTCTGCACACAAGGTCACCAGTTATATCCTCACAGCAGCGCCTGCGTCTGTCTGAAGGTATTTAGGTTCAGTGTATACCCACTGGCCACTTTATTAGTTACACTCTGCAGGTAAAGGACTGGCTGCCTTCATTCTTGGTCGCACAGATTCAAGAAAGTGCTGGAAATATTTCTCAGAGATTTTGGTCCATGTTGACATGATAGTATCACACAGTTGCTGCAGATTTACTGGCAGCACATCTATGATGCAAGTTTCCTGTTCCATCACATCCCAGTGGTGCTCTACTGGATTGAGATCTGGTGATATGTGAAGGCTATTTGAGTACTGTGAACTCATTGTTGTGTTCAAGAAAACAGTTAAACAACACCCAGTTGGTACAAAGGGGCCCAGGTAATGTTTTTCTAATCTCTTATTGTCAACTTTGATGAGGTCACGCAAATTGTAGTCTCAGTTTCCTATATGTAGTGGCACCCAGTATGTTCTTCTTCTGCTTTAGCCCATCTGCTTCAAGGTTCAGTGTGCTGGTCTTTCAGAGATGCTCTTCTGCACACTTTGGTTGTAATGAGTGGTTTGAAGAAGTCTTTTCATTCACAAGGCTTTTTTGCCCAGAGAACTGCCCATCACTTTTCACCATTCTGCTTGGTTTGAGCTTAAAGAGGTCATCTTGACCATGTCTATATGCCTAAATGCACTGAGTTGCTACTATGTGATTGGCAAAGTAAAAAGTAGAGTGTAGAGTAAATGACATAGCAGTGCATTTCAAAGTCAAAGAGCTAACTCCGAACTTCTCGATTAGTTTTTAGACTGCTTTGGATGAACTGTCCCACTTTGCCTAGCTGGTTATAAATTTTGCATTCTGCAAAATGTGAAACGATCATTTAGTATGTGAAGACACTACAAATGCATAATTGTTTGTTTTTTTTCCCTTGGTGGCTGGTGACTTGGCATAAATTTGGAGATGGATACTCTATTTGAACAACCTCAAAGGATGTTTCATTGGATTAGCCACACTGCATCGAAGATGAAGTGTCTGCACCTAAGGAAGGAAACCCTGAGATGTCTGGCTCAGTGAATGGCTCAAATATAAGGGAGACCATGGTGGTAAGCTTTAGGATGATGCAAAAGAGTGAAAAAAGCACAGAGGAGAGGCAGTCAGAGACCAAAGCGGTCTCCCTCTTTCAGAACAGATTAATGTCAGACTCCCCAAAGCTTCACATTCACCTCCCACTTTTTACCAAATGAATGTCACTTTTTATAGTCTGTGCTTTTCTCCCTGCTGTCTGTCACTATAAAGCACAAAGTGATGTGTATTAAATCAATGCACTGACAGTTACTTGACTAAGGACAGTACATTATGAAAATTGTATTTTTCCACGAGGACAAATGACATGAAACCATCTTGCTTAAGGGAGGAAAACACAGACTACAGTCACACTGGTTCTCAGTTTATTATTGCTTTGACTGCTTATTTTCTTCTGTGTTTATTTAAAGTGATAGCATTATATCTGCTACAGTACTTGCAGAACATTTTAATCATGAGAATATGACTGTCTGCACTCATATAGCCCCTGACTTGTTATTTCTTCATGCCTTTTAAAATGCATACCTACTGAAGCAGGGAGCTGGGAGCCTGTTTGCTCTTCTCCCTGCAGTTTCCTCCACCTCAGCCAGCAACACTCTGCAGTTTGCTTTACTTTGACTGTGATACATGGTTTGATTGGTGGGTTGGCGGAATCCCAAACTTTGACAAGATAATTTGTGACTTCTGCTCTGACCAGCTTGTACAGGATGAGTCAGGCTTTACATTAATCTGGATCGCTCTGTTTTCATCACTTCCCAGTCTTATAAGTTCACCGGAGGTTTCCTTAAAGTTAACCCCAGCCTCAAACATTTATACAGAGCCCTTCTTTTCCTCCAGCAGTACTTGCAATGGTTAGTTGTCATGTGTTTTTGATAAGATTGCAACAGAAAAAAAAACTAGAATATTAAAATATTATGGCACTATTTTTTTTCCATGAAAGGCCATCTGGTGAGCATGACTGAAACATCTCAACAGTTATTAGATTATTCTTTTGAGAATTCTTCTACTGTGCTGTTGTGAATGAATCACAGATGCACTTCTGGCCTGAACTTACTTAATAGAGCAGCATGTGTAAACACAAAGGTGCAATTTAGAAGCACTGGACACGAAATGGCCTTTAACCTGCCAGTTTCCTGGACCATAATCTAACTAATGTCCGATCAGGCCAGTGTGAGAATATTGCAGTTAGTAGCCCCTTTGTTTTTCAAGTGTCCTGCTTCTGACATGGTCTGCACAGAATATTTCCACCGGTGATCATGCATATCAATGAAACTACTCATGACAATATTCAGAAGTGATCCTCTCCACTGTCTGGCAGTTGTGTGTGGAAGCAGCTCTACTCTGTTGATTCCTTTTGTTCCACCATGAGGTAGACATTTAGGGTTTTGATTGGACATATCAGTAACAGATCAACTTTGGCGATCCCTCAACTTTTTTATTCTGTGCCGTCAATATGTTCCTAACATGCTCAAATGGGTGTGGGCTATGTGTTGAGCTGTGATCAACTTTTGTGTCTTCCACTCAACCACCAAGCAGTGGGATAGATTTTTTTTTGTATTTTACTGATCCTTTTCCAGTCTAAGTTGTATACCAGAAGGACAGATTATAAGGTGTGAAGAGGAAGGCAGCCATTTGAAAAGTTCCCTTTGTAGATCACAGAGAAGATTTGGCTTTTCTCTCCCAATTATTTGGAGGAGGTGATAAGAAGAGGCAAGAAATCAATATGAGCCTAAGCAACAGGGAAAAAAATGAAATGAGATTCATGAGAGGGAACCTTATCTGCAATCCTTTCCCACGCCTTGATTAACAACCATTCCCTAGAAATAAGGCACGCTATAACCAATTTTGCTTCATTCATTTATTCACAGATTGGAAAACAAGCCTAAAATAACACTTTTTTAAAATTATTTGGTCCCTCAAGGCTCAATAGATTCGGATCAACAAAAGCAAAGTTGTTAAGAAAATGTATCTTTTCTTTTTTCCTTTGAGAAAATAAGCAGTTTACTAACAAGCAAGGAATACAGAAATACTTCTACTTTCAAAGAGATAAATCCCACAAAATCTCATTGTTTACAGCATCCTAGAATGACTCTTAAATCCCATAAAATACAAAATCTCTAGTCATACCAGTGTTTTGACTTCTGCATTAAACAACTGAGCATTAAATATGGACTGGATCGGTACCATCAGTCTGAGAAAACATGAAGATTTGCACTAAAATTTGAACTCATGCAGACCAACACATTGCTATGCATCAACGCATTTGTCAGGCTACTGGTTAGTATACAAACACCATTTACCACAGTGTCCCCAGTTATATAATATCTGCCTAAACCTAATAAAGGATATTGATACAGTCTAGATCTTGTGATATTGTGCTTGTATACACAGCAAACTGTAATATTTGTACAGATGCACTGATTTCAGTTCAATCCTTATGGCCGTTTTCTTTTGTGGCTGCTGTTGTCTCAAACTGACTCACGTTTGAGACATTTTGGCTTTTTGGGGGGCGTTTTGTGGAAAACGTAGCTGTTTTCCTCTTTAAGATGAACTGTCAGGATGGGATGAATAATTATCAGCATGGAGGTGTCATTTCCATCCTAACTGAAAGGGGGATTTGTTGATATTTTCTTCCCTTCCTGCTTACTAGCACCAACATAGGAAGAACAATAATTGATGGCACAAAATTGCTCCAGGGGATTGTGGTTTTTAATTGTGACATAATTGTTCAGTGTGCGTGTGTGTGTGTAGGGTGGGTGGTTGGTTGGGGGGAAGACAAGAGCAATTAAAAAAACACTAGGCTCCCTATTCTTTATTTGAGTTCATCTCCTTTATTCTCAGTCACTGTTCTCGTAATAGGAAACTCAGCCTCTGTCTCAGAGTCCACTTAGGAGACTCCTGTCACACAGAGGAGAAAGATCTAATTTGGGCAGACTGTAAAGGAGCATCATCATCATCATCCACCCAAACAAACAGAGGAGGATAATGTTGTCTGCTCAGATATTTCACTTCAGTCCTTTCAACTGCCTGCATGGCACCAACCTCAAAGAAGAAGTAAAGGGAGACAGGGGATGCAAGGAGGACTCCCCGTTTCCTTGTACGATTAATATTCAACACCATCATCTACAGTGTTCCCTTCAATGCATATTCTGCATTGAATTCTCTGCCTAAAAAACCTAATCTGATGATGTTTTTTTTGTTTAGTTTAGTCACAGCTCCAGCTTGTTTTTCATTGCAAAAAAAAGCAAAATAAGAGAGAGAAAAAGTCGAGTTAAACACAGACGTGGCCTTTGTTCTGATAGTTTTATAACCTTTCAGGAAGCCATAAAGCCCCTGAGGGAGGAATCTGCTGCACTGTCAACTTTCTCAAGAGAAGAAGAGGAGGGGGGGAGAAATTAGAATGTCATATGTTGACAAATAAAGCTTGTTTTGTAAGCATGAGAGAACATGCCTGCCTGATTAATTCAGCTGTAGCTTCATATCTAATAGCGTTTATGTAATTTCGCTTATCATGGCTTTAAACACAACTCTGGCTCTGTTCTCATTGTTAGTGCAGTGATGCCCAAAGTAATAGAAGTCATAGCTTACAGAGTTGTACATTACTGATGGATTTTTGACTGATGAAGAATCATTGCACCAGAGTGCTGGATCTTGTCTAGTCTGATAGTTCTGCCTGTTGGCAGACAGGACGTCTCATTTTTAAACCTGCCACACTGTCAGTTTTCGCTGTCATCTAAGCAAGCCAGACGTACAAAAATATATTACTGCTCATTAAACAAAAAGTTACACGTAAACAAGAAATGTGTCACAAAGCTGAGAAGCATTTTCAATCACACACTTGGTGATAGAGGATGTCCTCAATTTGACCTTTTCTGTCATCCGGTCAACCAACAGGCTGGACACCACTGATCTAAACAACCACTCTGAACAACTCCATGTAGCGTAGCGTCTTCCTTATTTGGGTCAATCTTTCAAAGGAACTAAGCCTACTAAACTAATTTTACTTTTTTAAAGGGTCTGTGTTGCCCTGCAATAGGCCACATCAAGATAATTTATGATTCACATAGTTTTATTATGATGTTCTAAGCAATCTTTGAATTCGCAACTATGTTTTTACTACAGTATTTACTCTCACAGCACTGGTAGGTAACTGCTTTGTCCACTTCACTAGCCTTCTACTTGTCTAATAGCACCTGGTTTCACAGTGGATCAAGGCGTACAGAGGCCATAGCAGCTCTCAGCCTTATTTACTTTTACTGGAGAGCAGAGACAGAAAGACAGCAAAAGAGGCATAAAGAGAATACACACACAAAGAAACACTTAATGAGGAAGCAGTTATTTCTAAAATTGTATGATTTTTGATATGTCGATGTTAGTGAGCTGTAAAATGGGAACACTCAACAGCTTTGTGATGCTGACACTTGCAGGGAGAGAGTGGATACATTTCTGGTGGATCAGCTGTATCTACGGTTATCTGGAAATTGGTGTTTAATTCAAACTGAAGCAAGACAAACCAAACAGAAAGAAATGAGTGTATTAGCAGACAGGAGGTTGATGAGGAGGACGATTGGAGCCCTGCTACACTGGGCTGTGGTCCGGAGAAGTGTGTGTGGCTGTCACGGTCACACACTCTGTAGCTGTGTCCTTGGTCCTGCGAAGGCCCGTGTACAACCTCTCATCCAGGTTTGCACTCAGTTTGTCTGTTAGCTCTGCTGTGATGGTTTGTGGACCGTATCCCGATGAGTCGAGCAGCTGACGTGAACGCTCATCTGGGGGTTCAGAGGGGTGGCTAGACTGTCTGCTGTCATCCTGAGGGTCAGGCAGCTCAGTCAGTCCTCCATCTTTCTCTGAAATGGAGGGATGAAGAGGCGAAGGGGAAGAGGTTGTGTGGTCCTCAGTGTCTCTGACAGGGGCGGCCTGCACCTTTTCTCCATCCTCAGATTGTTGGAGCTCTACCTTTGGAGTTTCAGGTGTGCTGCTGGTCCCATCGCTTGTCTCCTCGTCAGGAGCACTGACGATGCGGGGCAGCGTACTGTGGTAGCTTGTGTCCAGGGGATAGTTTACACTGTCACCCCTCCTTAGAGGTGTCCGCTGTCTCTCAAAGGAGGACTGGAAGTGTCTGACACCAGGATCGCTCCACTGCTTGTGGCGCTGCCACTGCTTGCGTAGGTGGATTCGGGACCGGTGCTTTCTTAGTGGGGACTCCTGCTGATCAAACTGAGGGTCATGGCGGAGAAACTCATGGAAGAGCGCATCTGTCTTCTCATCTATGCTGTAGTCTCGGCGGTGCAGGGTTAAATGCTGAGGTGGAAGCTGTGCAGCTTCTCGAGGAGAGAGCACATGACCATATGGAAACCACCTCAGTGAACCAGCACCTGTTTCGGTGGAAACTCCTCCACTGGCACCCAACAACAACTCATCTTCAGGCTCCTCCTCGAAGAGATGAGATTCAAAACTCTCACCTATCGTGCCAGTTCGTCCTGCATTGGTGAAATGATGCCTTTTCTCGTGGGCTGTTCTGTCTTTGGGGCTGCTGGTGATGCTGCTGCTCCCAAACAGTCGCAGATCTTCCGGACCTCGAGACGGAGCCTCTATCGACGCGTAGCCGCTGTCCATCTGCAGTAATTTACGAGTCCCCGTTTCTCCATCATTGTTCCCTCGCTCTGAGTCTGTGCTTTTCTGTTTCTTCTTTTTTGACTCCTTCACCTCCATCTTCTCATCCATATAGACAAAGAAGTCCTTGTCATCCTCTCCACCCTCTCCCTCATCCCCTAAATCCTGGGATGGGTAGCTGGGGAGACCTCTTTCTGTGTCTGTTCGTCCACCAAGTGAACACACACTGTCAGCATCACTGCAGACTGAGTTCCTGTCATTGTTGCTGCTCTGGTCAGAGGCTGCGTACTGTTCGAGAGTTGCACGTAATGTCCAGATGTCTCTGTAAAGTGACTGGGGATCCTGGGGATCAAGGGGGTCGGATTGGTTTGCACTTTCCCTTCTAGCCAAGGACAGCGCTTCCTCTTGGGGATCAGGGGACAGGCCAATCACCCCTGGTCCTCCATGGCTGCAGCTGGGCTCCACCATCACCTCTACCTCTACCCTGCAGTATCCACACAGGGATGGAGAGATGAGATAAAATGAAAAGAAATAAAGAGACGAGGAAGAAGAGAAACAAAGAGACATGCAACACAAGTGTCAGTGAGCATTTACCTAAATAGGATGTTAATCTGAGACATGGTTGTGTTCACAGAGCACAGAATGATTATCATGACTTGCAATGGTTGCAGCTGCATGTCTCTAAAGTGATCTTAGCTAAACAGCTGAAACTGCGTAAGCTCTGGAAAGGTGCTTTCATCTTAGGGCAGGGAATTTTAATAAACGTAATGCACCGAGCATAACATGACCTGAGGAAATGAGCATAAGAATCATTGCATTTCTTTGTTCACAGAAATTGATTTTATTTTCAGCAATAAAACAAATGTACACCGAAAACATTGATTTGTTTCATATTCAGTGTAAGAAAATAAATAGTTATGTAAGAAAATATGTATGAGCATCAGCAGTTTTTGTTGCGTAACATAAAACCCTAAAAAAAACCTGCACTGCTATAGTTGCAAACTTATATTATAATCGTACTTTTGAAGACATCATTACATTATCAAGTCAGCAATGAAATGGTTTCGTGTGCCTGTTATAAACCCCACGTCCCAATTCTCCACAAGGAATCATCTCCATGTGGCTCAAACTAATGGCATTGTTTGAGAAGACAGATCAGACTTTGGTTACAGAGTATTTACACTTAACTCTGCATTGTGTGATATCATCTAATTAAGGATCATAGAAAAACAATTAGTCTAAAAAAAGACAAGATGATAAGTTACACTTTTATTTAGTTTAGGAACTTTTGTGTTAACGCACTGTGGTGGAGAATTAGGACTTTGAGTTGTAGATTACTACAAGTAGTTAGCACAGGTTTTCTAGCTGAAATAAAGAAATGAGTGCAAGGCAGCAAAGCAGTGGACGGGATGAATGGCAAGGGAATTAAAGATACCTGCCGAGGGAGGGGGGTGGTGTCGAAGGAGGCGAGAGGAGGCGTGTGGTGGGCTGGCTAGGGCGATAGGTGACGTCATGGGTGCGGGCAATGTATTGGATGAGGTCTATATGATGTGCATCATTATCATCCTGGTCCATGCTCTCACTGGCGGCCCGCTGGCGCTGGAACTGTCTCCTCTTTGGAGAGCCTGGCTCGCATCACACATGAAGAAAGAGCTGTGAGTTATAGGTGTATGACAGTAGGAGTGAAGTAACATTTAATTCAGCAGAAAGCTTTTATTAACTGCGGAGGAGATTTTGTGATTTTTTTTTTTAGATCCCCTGGTATGACAGAAGAGGCGAGCGCAGACAAGTGTGTATATAGGATAAGGAGGATCGGTGTGGAGGATTTACTCAGGGGCTCAAATTGATTTGGAACGACCAATCTTTGCGTCACTGAGCCATCTGTCTATTATGCTTGTGTGTACATCTCCACCTCAGTCAAAAGGCAGCTCACAGTTGGTTGCTAAAGCCTGCTGCTTAACCATTATATGTTTACCAAGAGAGAAAGCCAGCACAAATACTTCGCACACAAATAAACCAAAAAAATAAAAGTCTAATAGTATAGTTTTATAAACAGAGGACCAGGAAGAACTATTTGTACTTCCTTGCTGCACTGGTGCTGATTTTTCTAAAAAAGAACATCACAGAGATACCATCCATTACCTCTGGTGTCCAGACTCGATGCTCTCTGGCTGCTGTCCAGCTTCCATTTCTTGATCTTGAAGTAGGGACTGGCCCCCTCTAGACTAGCATGGCGCCGCAGTTTAGTAAGGAACTGCAGCACGGGCCTCTGGCCTGCACCGCCACCAGCAGGAGAGGCACCGCTCCCCAGCACTGCTGATTCTCCCACACTGACACTGCTGCCTCTGCCCCGAGGCCCCACTCCCATCATTTCAATCTGAGCAGAGAAAAACATAGTCAAAAAGAAAACCTGCCAAGAGTAGTAGTCTGTGTAAAATCCTATCTGACAGTGATGTTCCTTGTTTACCCATCAGCCATCATTCTTGCTGGTCCTCCCTCAGGCTACGTGACCCTCTAATGTCTGTGTGGATGACTCACTTGTTGACTGGCTTGTGGGTGTAAAGACTGACTGACTTAAGAAAATGTATCACTCTACAAATGACTAAATATTCATTCCACAAACTCCATGTTGACCTAGATTCTAAACTAATGCCTTGTTTACTTTTTTTCATGGCACAACCTCTTACAAATCATTTATATGCATGCTCAGCATCTAGAAGGCCTTTGGATTCATGTACCTTTAATGTGTGGCTCCTCAGCAATAAAAATGTTGTGTGACACTAGCCTTTGCATAACAAAATATATTAACAAGGTGATGTAAAATAATATATATTTATATATTTTGCTCACAGAAGTGGAGCTTGGCTCTTTGGTGCTGTCCACCACAGAGTTGAGAGCATCTCCAGGGAGGGCACAGCTTGGACTGACACTCAGGCTGGTCAACGCTGTTTGCGGCAAGGGACACAGCATTGGCTGCAGGAAAGCACAAATAAAACTAGACTTTGTTATCTTATGCATAACTGCTGTGCATTTAGATTCTTTTAGAAAAGTTTATTTTTTGTGTTAAAGTAACAAATATCAATTAATTTCAAGGACAGATTTCCTTCCATGCTGGCATCCCAGCTTTACCTAAATGGAAAATTAATGCTGGGTCTGTTGAAATGATCCCTGAACCCTATGTTTGGACTCATTAGGTTGCCGCATTTTCTTGACCTGACCCCCCAAAAAAGATGTTTTAATTGGCCCTGGTGAATACTAATGACTATTGTTACATCAGTACGAATGGCAGGTCAAGGCTGTCACCTGGAAGATGGAAAGGGCTGACTTAGCAACAGGGCGCGTTGTCATCGTGATGGTGTTCTCCGCAGAGTCGCACTCGTGGATGGTGACTATCTTGAGGGCCGGAGGAGGTATGTGGAGGTTTGTGAGCCGGGCATTCTTCAGATGATGAAAGTCACCCTCTGTCAGAGTGTACCTGAGGTGGACAACGCTGAGTTACTAAAAAACTATAAATTCCTGCAAGATGAGACATGAGTTGCATGAATTCTTCATGAGTGTTAAATCATGAAGCTTATCTTTGCATAAGAGGGAAACAACCAAGGGGAGATATTTGACTTCAAACCCATTAGAACTACCATGATTTCTAGATTTAGGCTTTAAGAAGAATTAGTATTTTAGACTCGGAACTTTAAGGGAAAAGTAGGGCAGTAAAGTAATAACAAAGGGTGAGAGCTTTTTGTGTCCGAAGCATACATAATGCAGACTGATTTTATTCTGAACTCTCAAGTAACAAAAGCATGTGGGACACAGTAAAAGGTTTAGATACTTTGAGTTCCCAAAGAATTAAGCACTGGTGTGAACCTACATCAGTGAGAGGTGAATGCCGATTCAACAACACAGAGATTAGCAAATGTGGGCTTCTTTGTTTGTGTTGGCTTTCTAACCTGCGGCCTTTCTCCTGGGCTTTCTTGCCGTGGTCGAAGAGCGCAGCCTCATTGAAGGAGACGCGACGGCCTGTGGGGCCAGTGGAGAGGAAACGCTCTGTTTCTTGGTCATGAGAACTGGCCATGGACAGGCAGTCTGACTCATCCACCCTGATGGTGATTTCTGCCCAGAATGAAGGAAGAGGAGAACGATAATTACATAAAAATAGCAAGAGCACAAGGACAGAACAATAGAAGAATAGAAGTAAGTGCGTGAGTTCAGCTGTAATGCTGGTCTGTCAGTCAGTGACTAAACTGCATTAGTACAAACTGAAATATGGAAATACCATTTATGAATCCCACTGACTTTGGTGTGTTTTACTCCAGTCTGACTAACAGGATACAGCTTTAATTCATTCACTGAAAATTGCTCTCTACCTAAGATGGACCGATGCCAAACTTTGTAAGAATCATGCTCCCCAGAGGAAGTTCCCACTTTCATCTCCTGTTTTTTAGACCTCTATGAAATGTGTCAGTGTGGTTTTGAATAAAGTGTCTCAGCAGTTATTTTAATGGATTGCCTTCAAATTTTGCAAAAGCATTCATGTCCTCCCTGGGATGAATTAAATAGACTCGTGTGCTGGGTTCATGTAACGAGTGGTGTTTAATATTACATTAGGATGAATACACAGCATATTACAGCGCTGAAGAAAACGTGTCTGATTCAAGTCCCCATGGGTACCTCTCTTCCTACTCGTTTCCGCTATTGCACTGTGTAATAAAAATATAAAATGCCCCCCAAATACATTAAAAACTCTGTGTTTGATCAGGTCTGTATATCTGCTCTGGCTGTAATGATGAGGTTAAGCATCTTTTTTTTTCTGACAACTCTGTGAGGATCACTATGATAATATTGCAAACTGCTGACTGGAAAACTAAATGCACTGCAAAAGTAGTGTGGTACAAAACACATGCTGCCTCTAATATATCTTGTTCACTGGACACAGATAGCATTCACTGGTAACACAATGTCAAAATGTGTTCCTGGAATTGCACAGCTATTTCAGCTAATTGGGATGAGATCACAATATTTTAATGGAATAGACATTACACATTTGTGCTGATGTGATAAAAATATCCATGCCATCATCCCATCTCTCCAGTTCACAGCTTCCCCATCTCCATTACTTCTCCCTCACTCACTTACTCGCCTCTTTCTCTCCTGTCTCCTCCTCTAGCCCTCCCTCACATTTCTCCTTCCTCTTTTTTAGTCCTTTTTTCTCTTACCATGGGTGGGCTGAGACTCCTCCAAGTAGGTGTTGTTGGTTTTCTCAGGGTCATTGCTGGCCCTGGGGCACACAAAAACATTCAGATCAATGCAGTGACATGATTACCCCTGAAGTCTGTCTTTCATCTGATGGACCCCGCTGATGCAGGCAGGCACTCTGGACACCACAGAACAAGGCCTTATGATCGGTGTTACTATCTGACCTTCAGCTTAGTCAAAATAATGCACCTGGGGCCACATGCGTGGCAGTCTGTGGTGATACACTTAAAACTGTGTTTTTGCACAAAAGCAGAAATGTTGCATTTTTTTGTCAGACTTATGAAACTGCACTTATGCGTGGCCTTCCTTTATACAACTCCATCACCATAAATGGTCACGTGTGCACAAGCCTCGTTCCGACCTTATCCATGGAAGGTTGTGAACACTCATGATATGACAGTGCTGTTTCCACTGCAGATTATTAGACGAAGGCTAATAAGACAACTGCAAAGAAGAAGCACATTTTCACCAAATGTAAAATTCAGAGAAAAGTCCCTGTGTTGTATTTGGTGGTCCCAGTTCTGCTATCACAAACAGAACAAAATTCTGAAAGGAGAAAAGTAATGCAAGTTGTCAACTCAGTAAGTTAAAAAAAAAAGTAAAAAAATGAATTTTTCTGAGACTACAGAGATCCTTCAGTATCGTCAAAGCAATCATCCTTATGCTCAACAATTTTCGACAGAAGCAGCTATTTAAAATATACACAGTTTATCCCTCCAATAAATAAATAAATAAGAACCTCGCAGAATTTAGTACATACTGCATTCTTCACATTAACATTTGTTAATGGTACATTTTAATTATTGAAATAGAGGTATGTGTCTAAACAGGTGTAAATTAAAAATGCATGTTCTGTGTATGTTAAATGTAACATATTATGGCTTACCTCATTTTGTCATAATTATGCTGTTACAATGGCTGCTCATATTAAACAACAAGCATCTGTTCATGTGCAAGTAAACCCTGTGCACTAAAGTCTCAGACTGCTCCATCCCCTCTATTTCTGACAGTTTTCTCTATTCTTGGCTCTGTGTGATGTTGGTCAGAGTAGATATACTTAATATGGTCAACCAAAGCACATAGCTCTAGCTGTGACTACAGAAGTGAAACACTCTGTTTGTAAGGTTCATCCAATCAGAAACAATGTAGCTCAAAGGGATGAGGAAGCTAAAACATCTAATTTCAGACAGATGATCAAGTGAGAGGCTGCTCCAAGACACATTATAAGACAAATAAGGATTATTTAGAACTACTCTAGAAGAGTCCAAGAATTAAAATGTGGAGTTGGACTTCAGCACAACAGGTTTTTTCTGCTTTCCCTAACATTACACATTTCCATGATAGGACTGATACTGTTTCAAAAACATACATATATACTTCTTTTATAAATACAAGTACTTGAGTAGGAAAATGTGTACGCATGGTTTTTGTGTGGATGCGAGGCATATTTCTAGAAGCACGCTTTATCACTCCACCTTGCCACCTCCAAGTGCCCAAGGGCAGTTTGCAGCACACTTATTTTGAAGCGTTTTCCAAATCCGTTTTAATTTCATTGGTCAGTGGGGACAGAAAAACTGCGATTCCAGTCAAATCTGATGCAAGTTGCTTATAATGGTAGTGTTTTTTTGGTCCCAGAATAAGTTTTTTAACAATGTTTTTCTCCTTGGAAGTTATGCTCCATCATCATTGCTGTTGCAAAATTCTTTCAGTGTCACGCCTCTCTCGAGTCACTGTTACATTTATACATTGAGTTCTTGTGCTTTATTAATACACTTGCATGTGAACAGCTTACAAATTCAGCGATCAAACAACTCTCAGAATAAGGTATTAGGACTGAAAGTTTACTGTGCTTTTTATATAAATGGCCTGCTTGGGTGTGTAATCAATGAAGGCCTAAATCATTGCCAGTAACTTGATAACCTTCAGGGCCAGGGGACTTCTTGAACTGATAAAGCATGATGCTTTATTGGATTGTACACTTACACTCATCTTTAAGGACACAGAGGAGATGCACAATAAAGGTCATTTTGTTTAGCAGATAGAGTGTCTATTACTCTATAAGCATACCTTCATGCAGCCCTTTTTGTTTTAACATCTTTAGTAGCTTATAATCCTCCACAGTGCTGCTTAAATCCCACACACAGGGTCTAGTTGATGAGGCAGAAAAAAGAAACTGAAACCTGTTCCAGAGTTGTGCAGAGATACAAGTTGCATGTGTGCGTGTGCGTGTGTATGTTGGTGGGTGTATGTTGGTGTGGATTGTGTGGGTGTGAAGTGACTTCAGGGAATTTTCTTTCCACTCAGATCTGTGCTTCTCCTTGTCTTGCATTTCCTCTGTGGCTCCTCCTTTCCCGTTCAGGGTATGCCCGTGAGTTTGTGTGTATATATTCTCAGCGGTGTACACACAGCACTGGTTTGAAACGCAAGATTAATCACCACCGATGGCGGCTATGAAATCTCATTACACTCATCATTTGTACTGGTCTGTCCGATTCTCCTTTTGCTCTCTCCCAGCCTTTTCATGCCTCAGCCTCTGAGCATTTTGTTTATCTGCATCTAGGCGCTGTGCACTCATGTATTCAAGTATACGTGATAATGTGTGCTGCTGTAGAGATGGACAAAGAGTCTCGAGGGTCAGCCATCTTGCTGTACAATAAACACGCATGAATCGCAAATAAATAAGCATGAATATTGAATGTCTTTCCACTAAGGCGTTCTCATAGCAGCCTCATGGGAGTCTCAACACTCAAATGGAAGACATGTATAATGAGTTGTTCTGCTTTAACATGCTGAGATGTCACAGTAGGGCAACATTTATTTTCTTACCACCTACTGCAATATAGCTTTTTTGTGTTACAAAGATGCTTTCATTTGTTTGATGGCTCACTTTTTGCCTGTTAATAATGTCACAGTGAAGAACTGGATAATATTACAGGATGCTGTTAGCGTCATTTGCAATAAGCTTTATCTATTATGCATGTATACAGATTTGATATGAGAACTGGTTTGTCTCGAAATAGCAGTTGCATGAAAGCAAGAGAGCAGTCTCTGTAAACAAAATACTTTTATGCTGCTGGGTAAAACAACACCTGTGCACCTGAATCTTTTTTCTTTTGTTTTTTTAAATTGTGGATTTCAAGGGCTGTTGATTTTTGGAAATTTTCAAGGATATAGAGTTTGGTATTGTTGCTTGGTGCTAACAGTGACAACAGTAACAGCCTAAAATATTATAATAAAACTTAATCTTAAAATAACCACAGCTGAATCAAATGCACCAAGATACAGTGTGGGCATCACAAGCCTTATAAGGTTATTAGTTCTGATATATATAGATTTTTTTATTTTTTATTTTACGAGAAAAGAAATACATAATTTTTGTGTCCCACCTGGCACAGCATTTCCCTCCACGGCGGCAAGCGAAGAGGAAGACAGAGATGAATATCAGTGTTCCTACCAAGAAGATGGAGAGGATCACCAGGAGGAGCACATAACCATCCTGCTGCTCCTCAACCTCGAGTGGGATCTCCTGAGTCTAAAAAGAAGGAGCAACATGTTGCAAATTAGAGAAGTGAAGTTTCCTGTGTTGCCAAAGTAGGCACTGAAACACTCACTGACGATAATGCTGTGTCTTTCTGGGCTGATAGACAGAGGTACAAAGGAAAAAAAAATCACACCTCCACTCTTCTCACTATGATTTTTCGCCTGTTATTTTTACTCTTGCTAAAATAAAGTCATACATATCATGCCTGATGGCAGAAATTGCACCAAATATGCAACGCCATGCAGAAGTGTGCACCGTGCAGGTTTACTGTGAATGATTTACAGTCTTTTGGTTTGAAACACTGAAACATGAAAAGCCTGACACCTCAGTAGTAGACTAGATTTGCTGGCGTTTTACGTTCACAGTCGCACCGTGGAGTTCATGGGATTGATTTAGTCCTGCTGCTTGGCTGGTCTGCATAAAGTAAATCTATAAATACGACAGTGCAATGAATCAATACATGCCAGGGCTATTAACCTGTCTACAGTGTACCTTTAGCTATGGGAGAGCTCTCACAGCGAGGACTGCAGCTGAGTGAATTAAGCGTACATTAGGAGACACGTCACTGAAGTTAAATTTTGCTTTTTTCCCTCTGTTTTAAAAGTAAAAATGTGTTCCTGTAGTAGGTTTGATTTGGCTCATGTCAGCTACATAACAGTACTTTTTAAGTATTTTAATAAAGTGATAGACGACAAAATGATACAAGGATAATAGACTCGATTTCAGAAACATGATGAATAGGTGGAGCATTGTTCTGAGCTCTGCGATGGAGAACACTCTGCAAGTGTTAATGAGCATTAGACTCTGACGTCACACTGTAATTTCTCTGCAAGGGGAAATCAAAGCTGAGATTAGATCAGAGATTTAATTATTTCAGGTCCAGGTCAGGATGTTCTCCATTAGCCGGTCATCCAGCCAGAAGAGAATATGGGGGAAAGTATGGTTCTGGTGCTCAGCGTCTCACACACACACACACACACACACACACACATGCAGGACATACAGGAAGTTTGAGAATAAGCCATTGGTGAAAGGCAGACTTACTGTGGAGTTTTCTGGTAGGCTGTTCCAGACGGTAGACTCATTGCTCATGGTCCAGGCCAACTAGAGAATCCCCCTGAGAGATAACACATGCACAAACACACACAAATACACAAAGGAAATGACTGTAACTGGAGATGTGCATCAAATCACAAAGTCAGCCTCCAAATGTGCTGCATTCTATCTGTGTCAATAAATCCAGAAATACTGAGCATATAAGCCTAAAACAGCCATGCAGGCTGATGTGTAATAACATGGAAATTATTGTAATGTGTAATCTGTGTGACAGCCAGTGACAGCAAATAATAATCTTTTCAAAACAGTCATGAAAGACTGGAAGAAGAGGAAGAAACCAAATGGGTATGTTGCGCTTGTACGCATGCGTCGAGTCCGACAGAACATGTAAGCTTTAGCATCTTGGCTGTTAATCATCACCCATAATTCCATATCAGTCCAAAGACTCTATCTACCTCCCCCACACACAGACACACACAAACACAGAGAACAGAGGGAAACAGCAACTCTTACTAAACACTGGCTCCAGCAGCTGAGTTCCACTACCGCTGCTGGCTCTTGCTCTTACAGATCACAGCCATTAATTCTGCTACTGCTGCACCAGACGCCCACGCATACGCACACACACTAACCCTGGATGGATCTACTCACCCAGCAAGGGAGAAGCAACATGCCAGCAGCAATCAGCACGCCTTGCTCGCCTGCCAGTCACTGCGGTGCTCAACTTCAGCACCACAACCTGTAAGCTATAGCCGAGCTCTTTTCTGCCAGCCCATCTAAAGCCCTGCATCCACCGTCCAAGCATGAATAGTTGTACAGAAAGCACATCAGTCTGTGGTCAGAATGCTTTCCTTTGCAGTACTGTACCACATCCTGCTTCCTATCAGACAGTAATCTTACCCTGGTGGAGGGCAGTACGCAGCAGCAGCAGTAGCAGCTCTGAATGTGTGTGCCAGGCTGTAGCTCAGGAGTCTCCTCCTCAGCTCCCTTGCTGCATCCTCAGCCACCTCAGCGCACCCAGCCAACTGAGCCTGAGCAGCGGTGTTTCCCCTCAGGGCCGGCCCACTGGCCTCAGAGCAACAGGACGGTAGTGCTGCATGGCTGATAACAGACACACAGAATGATGCACATTGTTCAAGCCGCAAATAGTAGGGATTTCGTATTAATGAAACATCTTCTTGGGATGTCCCTACAACATTAAGCATCATTAAAAATTACTTACAATTTAAAATAAATGCAATGAAAACCTCTCCCAGCACGTCTTTGGTAACAGGAAGTAAACAGCAGATATACTACTTTTATTGACCTGCACTCAAAAATGAAGAAATCCATGAAGGTAAGCTTTGAAAATCAGTGCATCCTCACACTTTACTGAGGACTGCTTACTTTTGCGTTGTTGCAAATCTCGATGACAGCAGTATTCCCACAGCAGATGGCAAGACACAGGTGTCCCAGCAATACCAGTCAGTATCCAGTCATGCTTAACAAAATTCAAGCATTACCAAGTGCAATACTGCTATCATACAGTGCATCGTTTTCACTTTAATATTTCGTATCTTTAAAAAATATTATCTCGTTTCCGTCCTCCATAGAACAAAGCATGGATATCTTTTTATTTAAATCATGTAATAAGTAGTTTATTAAAATAGATTGCTGCAGTAGAGGAAGTATCCTGTCTCTTGTAGCTACAAAGGGCAATATTTTTCCCTGGAACAAATTAATGGGGATTTTCTCTGGCAGATGTTTCCTACTCAAGGTTTAAGCCGATAACAATCTCGCTCTCTTTTTTTTTTCTAAGTGTAATCACATTATCGAAGGAAATGAAGCCCACCCTTAAAAACTGTTTAGAAAACAACAAAGCCGTTTACATAGATCTTGGTGTATGATTTGCATCAGTCTTGTCGGTGGCACCGACAGAGAGGAGAAAGGCAGCTCACGATTTTGAATTGGGTGCACGAGCACACAAAAAAGTAGGCACGCGGCGACGGTAAGCACTCACCTACCCAACTATCCTGGTCCATTCGGGAGTGGAGGGGCGAAGTCAATAACGCGGAACTCTTCCGTGATCACTTTAATGTGGACTTTAAGGCTAAAAGTATTTATGAATGAAACCCCACCGCTTAACACACGCCCACCACCCAGTCAGAGGCGCATCACGTGACTAAAGGAGTGAGGTAAAGCCCAAGTGACGGATGTCAGAAGCGCAGTTTAGTCTCCACAGCTGCGTTAGAGGAGTCAGGGAAGCCTGAGTGTCTCTGCTCTGTGTTGATATAAACCATGTCACACAGTCAAGGAAACGTGTCTCTAATGCTCACTTCTTTTTTTTTTTTTTTTTTTTGGCAAATGCACTCACTGAACCTCAAGAGTGAGAAAAATTATCGAAGCATAAGTAGGCTCATATGATCTCATTTACTCGTGTGTGTGTGTGTGTGTGTGTGTGTGTGTGTGTGTGTGTGTGTGTGTGTGTGTGTGTGTGTGCTTGCGTTTGTGGAACCCTGCGAGTGGGATACTACAACTAAACTTTATCTCTCGGCCAAGCTACCAGTGGGTTTCGGTGATTTCCAGTATTTGCCAAATAATGTCTGCTGATATATGAACGTGACTTGTTGGCCTTTAATCGTCAAACATATGGCTGAGATAGCCATATCTTTCATTTTGAGTCAGTAAGCACTATCCTGTCACAAAGCAGAAGTTGCAATCAGTTTATGGCAAAGAGACTTTCATATATCAAGATAAAAGTCTCGCTGGCATTGCAAATGTGTTTTTTCTAGAACTGTCTGGTCAAGAGGGCAGCACAAATAGCAAAAATTATAACATAACAGTTCTATGAAGATATCTGAAGTGGCCAAAAAGGACTGGATAGATTATAATCAAGGACACAGAGGTAAACTAATGCAGGATCATTAAGATACTTATAAAACGACCCATTTTTATTTAATTGTATGTATAAACCTTCATAAATCATACTGACTACATTCTGTATGTCAATATATGTAAATATGTTTGACATTAAAAACACAGAGACATTGGCAGGCGTTTACTGGCGACACACAGGTTTGCAGGCTTTTTATAGGTGTTTGGCGCCATCTCCTGACGCCACGGGGATTACATTTATCTGTCAATAAATACTGATAAATACATATATTTAACAACATTTAACGATAAATATATTTATTAATGACTAAATACGGAAACACTATTTTTTTCTCACATTAACCACTCTTCCCCAATCAATCTCGAAATGTTTCCCCGTGTAACTCCAGCAAGAATACCAGCTGAAAGGCTGAAATACACATTTAGCACATTTAAAACAACATCAGTTTATCCCAGTTCCATACATGTTATGCGAAATATACACCATACTGACTGTGCTAAATCAACAGTAAATAAATATACTACAAAAAAATCATCAAATAAAACAAACCGAATAAATATGTGTTACTGTGTGTTACTGCATAGTAAAAGACAGGGTACCTTACCCAACTAGAACTGAAAGCATACGAGACTAAGGAGGTGATTCAAAATATTTTTAAATGATGGATAAACTGGGAGACCTTTAACTGTTAACGTAATTGTTTTGTTGTTGTTGTCGTCGTTGTTGTTTTTTTCCAAGACTACATTACCCTGCATCCTCTACGTCGCAGCAAAGCCTGACGGGTAGCCTCCCGACGTCCTTGTCCTACCAAGCGCACACTGACTGCCTTCACGCAAGGGCTTGGGGATCCCTGTCATTCACTCGTGCTTCACAAAAATAACATTTTCAAGGATGATGGCAGCAAGACTTCTCCGCCGTGCTCTGCCTGTGCTGAGGCAGACTCGCTGCTACGCCGAGGCCGCCTCCGGTGCCCCGCAGATGTCCTTCACGTTCGCCTCCCCGACACAGGTACTAGGCTAACGGTAACGGCTAGGCTTCTCAGGCCCAGCTAGCTTAATCGGCTAACCGAATTAAATTTAAAGAAATGAAAGGGCACCTTTGGGGCCGTGTAACAGATTGGTGCCAGTCCTTGGCCTCGCTGTGTGCCCGAGCAGTAAATGCACGGTTGCATTTAAATTAGCGCTAGCGTTTGTGTTTGGAGGTTAAGCCGGTGCACCCTAGCCTAGCCGTCATTCACCGTATTTGACAAGCAGTGTGTGGTCCTTCACAAAGCATTGCTCTCTTCACGGTTACTTAAGACTCCTGATCCATTTTTAAACACATTTACATTTTTTTTTAGAAGTGCAATAAGTTTCAGTCACGCTATTAAGGAGCCCTTGTGTTTTAAATACTAAACTGTAACCTTGAAGTACATGTCGGTGGAACGAGCTTGTCAGTGCAGTTCACTTCACATTCTGAATGTGAATAAACAATGCTTTTGACCCAACAGGTAAAGTCAAGCGCAAAGACAAATTTGTTATATCATGATGCGTTAAAATGGATTAAAAAGACTTGTGGTTATTGGTGATGCTCTGTTCTTTTCTAAAGTCTGGTTCTTAGTTTTGCATCTGGATATTTACTTAATTGTTGTCAGTTAATGTGGGTTGAAGCTCTCTGTTAAAGTGGTGGTGTAATGTTTTATTTTTTTTATTTAAAAGTGTTATTGTGTGGTTTTTTTTTTTTTTGTTTTTTTTTTACCATCCCAGGTTTATTTCAAAGAGGCCAGTGTAAAACAGGTGGATGTCCCCACGCTTACCGGTGCATTCGGTATCCTTCCTGCCCACGTACCCACCCTGCAGGTGCTCCGGCCTGGTGTTGTCACAGTCTTTAATGAGGATGGCTCTTCTGCCAAATACTTTGGTAAGATTTTCCTTTGGAAAAATGAGTGAATAACTGCAGACAGGCCTACCAAGAAGGATCAAGATCCTACTTATCCAATCAAAGAGAGAGAGATTATAGTCATAGTTATAAATTTATTTTGGTTTTAGTCTCGTTTTTTTGAAGCAGAAAAAAAATGGTTATCTGATTATCGCAAAAGTACAAAATTAAGAGAATTAACAGATGTCCAGATATAATGACCATTGTTTAATCTTTAGTGGTTTTAAATTAACCATTCCATCATTAATACAGTTTAAGCTCCATTATTGCACCCAGTAACACCGAATCTCTCAGTGGAAAAACTACCATCTTATTGAGTTAATATGACGTTATTAATGGACTGCTACAGTGAAGGCTTACACTTTATTGTGATTACCCACTGGTTACAGATCACTTGTTTTGTACAGTGTGAGCATTTAACAAAACACAAAACGGTTTGTAGCCTGTGTCCAGCATAAAGGGAAAGTAACTTGTGCTGCACTACAGTCAACCATGTTCACTTAAAGCAATGAATAATTCAGGTTGTCACAATTAGAGAATGTAAACAGATCTTAGCTGAACAACAGAATATAACAACCAGATTTTTTTTTCTTTTTTTTTTCTTTTTTTTGGTCAAGATCTTTTTTCCTTTTTGGCTGTTGTTGATGCCAAAAACAACAACAAAGTGTTTTTATCACATCTAAACAAAATACTATTAATGTGGGAGTGCACTTGGCTGACATTACACGTGAGGAGAACGTTACAATTATAGATAAACCAGCTAATTGTATGATGGCATTAAAATATTTGAGAATCTGCTGAGGTGATTAAAACTGGTCGAGAGAAAATTGCAGGAATAAGGGATGCTGTGGGGCTCTTCCACACTATATTGAGTGTAATGGTACATATGTAGTTGAGGTGACTACAAATTCCATGTGGATACTTACACTGTGTGTGTGTGCGTGTATATATTCACAGTGAGCAGTGGGTCCGTAACGGTCAATGCTGATTCTTCTGTGCAACTGCTTGCCGAGGAAGCTTTTCCCCTTGACCAGCTGGACATTGCAGTAAGTATAATGTGAACTTTGAAATTAATGTGTGTGGAGCTGCTACACTAACCCCTCATTATTATCAAATGACAGAAAACAGGAGGAGATTTCTGACTGGTGGTTTGAATTTGAGCATAATATTTGTTAGTGTCATCTCCTTCAATTTTCCCCCTCTGGGAATAATTCTGCCGTGTGTCAGGAGGGGACGATGAGTGAAGGGGGGCAGTTGAGATGATTTTATACATGGAGAAGAATTGGATTATGTACAACTACAGGTCTAAGGTGAAAAAACGGCAAAGAACCAGCAAATGTTAAGATGTGATACTGTTCTAGCTGCTCAGCTTAAATAGTATTAAGTCCATGTATTTTAGCTGTTTACTGTAATACTAAATCATTCATCACTCTATGTAAACTTGTTCTGTATGTGTGTTTGCGCCACATGTGCATTATGGGTACGTTAACCTCTGGCACCCTGGGTGATACCGAGACAATTGGAACATGGAGCAGATGGCTAAACGCTACTATGAACTGTCACTTTCAGGGTTCTTCACATATCTTTTATGAGGTTTAACTATTAGCTTTGGTTGGGCTTCTCAGTCACTTGTCCTAAATCCACTCTTCTCTCAACTTTTTTGAGTAATTTGCATCCTGATAGGTGAACCAGTTTCAAGTCACATGGTCTCTGTTAGCTTTCTGTAAGGGCCTCTCTATATTTGACTACTTTAATATCGATCTGACTTGGTCTCACTTAGTGTTAGATTTTTTATGTTGGACTAAAGTTGTTACGTACACACGTTAGTACAACCAACAGAAGGCGCTTCCTGATTTTTTTTTTTTAATTTTTTTTTTAAATTATGTATAAATTTGAAAGGGGAAAAAAGCCACAATATTTTGGTATTCTACATTACTGACTGCAGATTAATGAAGCCATAATAAAGTCTGCTTATATATAATATGCTATAATGCACTAAAGTTTTCCAAAACTGAAGAGGTCTGAATACCGTTACCATTTTTATCCCCATCTCTCAAGGTCCACCTGCACATCCATGAATGACTATTTTAGCACACAGTGTACACAAACGTACCCAAGAGAAATTACACTTTACTTATGCAAGAATGCGTATGATAGAAAGTGTCATGTTAATGTGACCTTCACTGTGATATTTCATTCACAGTGCAAAGAAAAAGCCTTGAAGGGTACAGTTTGTGCTATTCCATTGAGCTGAGTATCTGCCCTCCATTACTCTGTTTCAGCAGAGTGTTGTGGGAGTTTCCTGCTATAGCACTGTAAGGTCTTCACTATGCTATGTAAAGTGCCTCGAGGTGACTCGCATTGTGATTTGGTACTTGAAGAAGATAATGCTACAATAATTGACTTGAAATTAGATTGGGAATCTGTGTGAGGATACTTCTGTGTGCACCAAGAAGTCTGCAGAATGAAACAGATAAAGGTAATGTGTTGTATCACGTAGGTGGTCTTTATAATGGGAAAACGTCAGTCAGTGGCTTAATGGGTAAATCTTGTGCTTTGAAATAATAAATGCCACAAAAGCAAGGGTCATTATGAAACTGTCACCACTGCAAACCGATGTAAATTCTGCTAACACGGTTCCAACTCATATTGAGCTTCACAAGTTTTCCCAAAGGTCAGTATTTAAAGATTGATTGATTGTGTGACATTGCACAGGTGATCCTATAATTGCATTCCGCAGCTCTGTATTTACTTTAATGACCAATTATCTAATAGGTGCATTGCTCCCCTCATATTTCAGACTTTTAACAAGTTATAAATAAAAATGATCAATGTTTGTGGCATGTAATGAGTATAAAGTCAGCCTTTGTGTATAAGGACTGAGATTCAGTCAGTCCAACGCAAATAATTGGTATTCATTAAATTTCTTTCCCATTAAGCTTTTTTAAAATCTAAAAAAACCCACGTTTGAACTGTATGATCACTCTGTGCTCTGGTGTTAGTTCACTCGGTATTTTTTGAAATTGGTTTCATTGAAGACAAATATGTGTGCCTGCTCTAACAATTTATTTAGATTTTAGAACTTAAATAAGTTGTTTAAATGAACAGGCTGCTGTTTTTGCTATTTCTTTACACTCTGAATTGCTTTTGCACTCGTGAGTTTTGCTTCTGATTTTGTGCAGCAGCTATCTTTGTACCTGAATTGTCTTTGAGCGTTGTAATCCTCACCAGCTCTTTTCTGTTTGACTTTGGATTTTTACTTTTTTTTATGGAGCTAGATAAATAAAAGATTGTTTTGTTTTTCTTCTCCTTTTGTGTATGAATAAAGTTTGCAACTGCAAGTCAGGAGGCCAGGTGTTACACTGTGAGCTCAAATGGTGGGAGCCAGTTGTTTGTTCTTAAAAGACTGTCAAAAGCTGTACAAGTGAGAAAGCTTTGAAAGCCTTGTTTTAAAATAGGTTTCCTTTTCTTTTCACACTCTTTACTCTTTAAGTGTCACCAGTATTGACACAGTGGTATTCATAAGTGGGTTGTCAATTCTTTGTCTCTTTTATGCTTTAATGAGGTTTGTGTGATGGGTATCTATATATTCAATTTGTTCAGGCTTGTATAATTCCTAATTATCCACCCAGATCGTGTTCTTTGACAGCAGAGACCATCCTTTGATCCCACGCTACATTATTTTCTTCTGATTTGATCTGCTGGGTCATTCGGCACCTCCCAGCTGATGATTATCCATCAGATCGGCGTTTCAGTCGGACGTCAGTGTTGAGTCCTCTTTTAAATGTCAGTCTTGTTAATGCTAGGCTGCATTATCATGCACTCGCCTCGAAGGTGTCGCGTCTTTGACCTTGGGCAGTGCCAGAGTCACTGTCAAGTTGACTTCATAGCAGTAAATGAGTTAATTTTTCCTCATCGCCTTCCACTCTGGAGTAACAATGCACATGGGTCCAGTCTGTTAATAAGGAGGGAAAGGTCAGTCACTGTTGAGTTAAAGCAGATGTGTCAAATCCCTGCTGGGAGACCTTTAACTTGCAGCTATGTTTGGCATTTCTCGTTTCTAATCGCGACTGTGACAAATGGAGCTTTCAGAGCAAAGAGGCAGTGGGGATTTTCCCTGCTCGTCTTTCTCCTCACTTACGACTCGCTCTTTTTTTCCCCATCTTGATATCCTGACTTTTACATCCCAGTCATCCTCAAAGGGGTTTGTGGGATGATTTAGAGTTTTGCACACGCTACTTTTTATGGTCAGGTGATTTATTTTTTTTTAGGGTGATGACCTATCTTGAAATGTTTTCATAGTCACAGATGATGAGGGTGTATTTGATATTGCACACTACTATAATAATGTGGCATAAGAGGGAAAAATAACTAATCTATAAATGTTTCTACTTTAAAAATATGCAGCTGGACTTTTGTCGTTGTCTTATAGTGTTGCTTTTTTGGGTTTTTTTTAAATAGTCGCACGTTCTTTTTTTTTCTATTTTCAGGCAGCCAGAACCAACCTAGAGAAGGCCCAGGCTGATTTGGCTGGAACAACTGACGAGGCAGCGAGGGCAGAAGTTCAGATCAGCATAGAGGCCAATGAAGCCATTGTCAAGGCTCTGGAGTAGACTTGTGGTACGACCTCTCAACTCCTCTAACATGCGCTGTTTGTTGTCCTGGAATTTGTTTGGTTTAACAGGATAATTATGCAGGACTGCATACAATTAATAATATCAAAAGTGGAAATGTTAACAGGAAATTACTGACCACTTACAGCATTAGGTTTTGTTTTCATCAAGCTCTTGTTTATTTTCCCTCCTAGGTAATCTTTTCTGTTGTTTGGATGCAAATCGACAGCCCATCTGTGTTTCCAGCTCAGTCACGTCAGCGTCCAGAAGATTCCATGCTTACTTTGTACAGTGGATGAAATTAAAAATAAATTTATTTGGAATTACTTGCTGGAGGAGTTTGTGGTGGTTTCTCATGCTGCAAAAATGCACGTGTAGTATTTTTGGTGCACAAAGACAAAGTTAGCAGTGTGTTGCAATTACATGCTATTATTAAATAGTTGTCATGTGTTGTGGAAAGTGCTTCACAAAAGAAGTAGTGTGGGGGTTTTCTAATTCATTTTTTATAGCGACTGATGACTGTAATGACTGTATGCTGCCACTTGAGGGCAGCAGACATATGTAGTTCACACAGTGTTTTGGATAATCAAATTTTTCCTCTACTTCCCAGCAAACCACAGTTTCAGGGAAGGAACTGTCATATTTTTCATAGAAGGCTGGAGGAAATTGTTTACTGTAAAGCCTCAAAAGAAAGGGTCTCTTGAAATATTTGTGGTAGCTCCTGGATTTGAAAGCGTAGTCATTTTACTGTTGCATTGCCCATGTGTGGGTTTGAGTTATTTGGAAACTTCTGTTGCTTCATTTAAATGTGTTGGCAGGGCTCTTCTGTTGTGAGTGATGACTTCAGGCTTACATGACTAAGCCAGGAAAAGTCTTTTTTTTTTTCTTTTTTTTCTTTTTTTTGCTGTCCCTTCTTTGGAAAACTGGGCCTTTCTCTTGTTTCATAACCAGACTCACTCCAGGAGGCGTTGACCTCACTCACGTGCCCACTTAAGGCTTTCAGAGCATAAACCACAACCGGTTTATTTTGAATGTCAAAACTCTTGCAGGCTCTCAAGAAGTGTGAGTATGGTGTAAGTAAAAGTATTTACGCAGAAATGTTCTAATGATTACTAATGTGCATGGTGAAACTGCTGCATAAGGTTCAAAAGCAGGAACAGGAAG
This sequence comes from Oreochromis aureus, assembly GCF_013358895.1. Classification (NCBI taxonomy): domain Eukaryota; kingdom Metazoa; phylum Chordata; class Actinopteri; order Cichliformes; family Cichlidae; genus Oreochromis; species Oreochromis aureus. The sequence continues at coordinate 41,206,085 of NC_052963.1, read as the reverse complement.
TTTTATAAATCATTTCCAGTACAGAATAAAAATGAGGAAAGACAAATTACACAATTTTTTTTCAAAACTGTCATATCTTTGTTTTTAGCAGAGTTAAAATAGGCTGTGAAGACTTGGCTTGATTAATTATTATATTTTTTTTTAGAAAAGAAACAGTCAACAAAACCTCACACATCCTGCTCTTTGTTCTCCTTTCTAATCTGCCGTTTTCATCAAAACCTTCTCATCCCAGCACACACACACACACACACACACACACACACTCATGAACAATATACAAACTCATCAGTTAGCCTCAGGGCTTGGAGACATCTGAGTAACACTTCAGACAAACAAGATGAATTGGTTATGTCAAAACCACCACTTCTTTAATCCAGATTTATAATAGAGGATGTTGAAACCAAGAGCTGCACCATCGTGTCTGTGTTCTGAGATTTTAACGCTGCTCGTGCTGAAAAGTGAAGCAGAAAAAGACAGTGTGCTTTCCAAGCGAACTCGTTTCTCTTGACGTGTGCTGTCGTGCAGCTAAAACAGCTGGATGTTCCGTCGTGTCTGGAAAGCTGTGCCCTATAAATGAGGAAGTAGTTCTTTTGGTTCATAGTGCTTCCAGTTTTAGTTTTGCTACAAACTTCTGATGTATGAGTTTGTAGTGAAATATTTTGAGTTTCACAACATTCGCCTCTTCCTCAGCTACACACACTACTGAAGTATCTCACAAATGAACTGCCTGACCCAAGTGTTTAAGTGCTGCTCGGTGGTATAGAAACAGTGAAGTGCAGCGCACTGATAAAGGACGAAGAGTATCCAGTGAGAGCCCTTACTCAAGAGCCATTTGGTGGTGTTTCAGAGCAGATCAGGTTTGTGATAGTAAGTCGGTGCATATCTCCCGTGGATCGCTACATACTGTAATTAAAAGATTGCACTGTCTGCACCCAGGAGCGAATAACATGATACACACTATGACAGTCCACGGTGTCATGTTTGAGTGGTACTCTAACACAAAGCAGCTGGAAGCTTTGGGAGAGCTCACTGGGCTGCGTTTACTGAGTCAACCACAGTGGCAATAAAAGGGACCAGCCCATGTGAATCATTGTGTTTAGCAATGATGTAATTTCTAAAGAGCTTGCTCCAATGCAGTGGTGTTGTTTGGAAATACGGCATTGTCAGCTTGATTCATAAAGAATTACTGTGTAACAATCTGTTTAAATAATCAAGACCATTTATCAGGAAAGAATGGCTGCTGCTCTTCGTGTGGCTTTTGAGTGGAATTACTTCACTTTTGGTTGTTCAAAAAAACTGCAACTAACTATTGCCGTTAGGAAAATGTAATATCTACAAACCAAATGCAATTCCCATCACCGTCATCCAGTAGCTCTGTTTACTTTTAATTTGCAAACGTTAGCAGGCTATCGTGCAATCTGGTTAGTTGGAGAACATTGTAAACTTTACCTGGAGCATGTTAGCTGAGCAAACCGCTCTCAGCAGTTAATGATACGTGCAGCTCTGTAGAGATGCTAACACGCTGTAGCTGCGAGTGATCTGGTGTCACACTTTATGTCAGACTGCACAGCATTTTTATCTCTTGCCCTCCTCTAATGAAGCAAGTGTCCCAGTTTTCTTGTTTTTTGGCTCAGGTTCACAAAAGTAAACATGTCTCACAAAGAATGTGTCGATGTAGCCCATGGATGCATCCCTACTGAAATCCAAAGATCAGCTGAAGTAGCAGTTTTATGAATTAAAGTCATACTCTCAGTATTAGTAACTTGTCCTTCATTGCCTGCTATTTATCCAGGATCTGGTTACCATGCTCTCTTAGGTGGTGTCCACAAGTCACTATCTTTGTTGAACTGAGTTATGGATTAATTTCAGTATCAGGATGTTGCTTTGGACCTTTGGCTGTTTGATCACATGGATACTACAATTAAAAGAGCAGCTTTAAAGAAGCACAGAACAAATATAAGATTGAATAACAATGAAATAACATAATTACTTTTGAATGTGCGACCCCATAAAACAAGCAGGGAATACTTAGGCTTGTGTCCAAGCATGTGTCATTGTAGTAATGTGGCCAATAGGGTGAATCACAAAGCAAATGGAAAGAGTCGAAGCGCAAGATTTTCTTTATGTACTGGCACAGGCTCCAGCATGACACACACTGGCTGTGACACGGTGTGATATTTTCCTTCATGACTTCTTGCAGGCTAAGTTACCGGCTTTGTGGATTGGGACATGAGCGACTTTAACCTCATCAGACTTGAAACGGAGTTGAGAGACTCTCAAACCTAAACCCTCTTCATCTCTCTTTATATCGGTGCTCTTATTAGCCTCATGAAATCACGGGACACACTTCACATGCGCCACCATTGACATTTCACTCATCGTGTTAATGATAATTCATGCAGCTGACAGCGCTGGGAGAAATGTTAATTTATCAGGCTCGATAATGAAAAAAATGAAAAAATAAAACAATGTATCGGGTGAATAATAAGGGAGTTATGTGCGTAAGAGGGGGAGTGACAACTGAGACACTATGATCAAGTCCCACAAATGTTGCATTTAAACAAGAGGTATCACATCACAGCTTGAATTATTTACAGGAAGTCATCTTCAGCAGAAAAAACAAACTGCAACAGGCTATTTATAAGTTGTTTTCATGTTGCCTGTGCTGTATAGTTACCAGAAGTCTTATATTAATTAGTACTGAAATTGCAATTTTGATAACTTGGAAAGTAGATGCTTCCCAGCAGCAGGTAGCAGAATACAGGATATTAAGAGCGCCTGATGTGTGGAGGCAAATGAGAGACCTGTGAAGGAACCGAGAGGAAATTAAAGGTCTGGAAAATTTAAACGCTTTGAGCAATGAGCCAGCTACGAGGATGTCAATTTTCCACACACCAAAGTGCACTAAAATTACACATATCATCTAGTGTGCATAATCATCGGCCCTGGAGCTAGCTTTAATATACAGTAGCTGTTAAATGGTACAGATACATAAACACATTCTGGGGCGGCTTTCTTGTAAGCGAAACCTGAAAATTTCCACCTGTGAGATATGGTCAAGCATGGCTAAGTGTGTATCAAGGGGGCAGATTGAGGCTTCGCAGCAGTAAGAGAGAAAGAGAAGCATCCAGAGAGTGGAGCTGATTGAAGTGCTGACCTTTTGGTGGGTCTGTGTAAAGAGGGGGCCTGCAGACTCTCAGTCAGCTGTCAGATACTGCATCCAGCCTGGTAGTGGGAGTAGGGCCCTGACACCAGCCTCCCACCACTTTGCCCTGTTTGTGTCATCCATTCCTCCATTCTTACAGCCTTCCATTCCACATAAACACCCACCCACCCACAAAACACACAACACACACGCAGGCAAGCGCTGCCGCAAACACTCACCCAGACGCAAACATCCACACAAACACAAATATATTTCTGCCTGTGCCAGCTAGGTAACATTTCTACAAATAGAAGTGTGGGCATTTGGGAGAAAAATCGCAAAGCTGCAAACACAGCCTGCTGTAGAGGTGAGATAATCAGCTTTGTGGTAACAGCAAATGGCCCCCTGAGTGGCAAGGCAGGTAATCATTGCACTGAGTATTTCTGTGGGAGAGGGGAAAAGTGCTTTTCTGTTCTCATGCATGTGTCTATGCATATTCACACAGAAATGAGCAGCCAACTCAAAGACACGCAGGTATAAAAGTATCACATACACGCACCTAGAAGATTAATTAGTGCGTATACAAAAGGACGATATGGTCGCTGATCTGCCACTTATGGTTTCTTTTTTTTTCTTTTTAAAGAATTCAAAAAATAACTCAAAAAAAAGGATGTATTTGCGGAGCCGTGAAACATCCTGGGCCATACCAATGCAACAAGACACAAAAAAGTCTGTTGTGCTCGGAACTGCACTCACTTCCTAAAAGCAGACCAGGTGGGGCACATTTACATGAGAGGCAAAAACATGCTGCAGATTTGCTTAAATTGAGCTTGGAGTTCTTCCATATCCCCAGTCTGTTTCGAGTTTAGCAGCGCTTTGATGATCTTCACTGAATTACTCATTACCGAAAAGAGACATTTACTCTTTCCTTTTTGTCAATTCAAGGCTCTAATTAGCAGATTTGAGTGGTTTCACGCACATTTTACAGCAGTATGCATGAATAAAAACTAAAAGATGCAATAGCTGTCAACAAAAGGCAATGCAAATTTAATCTTCCCTTGAAGAATAAAGAAAAAAGTGAAGGCGGCACATCTGTGCGTGTCTGTACGAGAAAATGTGAAGCCCACTTTCGCCGGGAAAGATGTGTAAAATATCTGCCTTCCTGCTGACAGTGAGGACTGTGGCTGTTTGGCATTCCAACTCGAGGTGTCACATGCTACAAGGGAGTGCATCAGCTGGGTGGGACCCATCTTGTGTGTACAGTATATACAAACAGTACAGCCTGAATGTGTATACCTGTGCAGATGAAAACGAAAGATTTCAGAATCTCATAGTGAACGGTTGAACCAGGTTAAACCACACACACACAGACATATATATATTGTTTCTATGATGCCAGTAGTCTGGCCTTTTGTGCCTCTGCTGAAAACAGACAAATCTCAGCGGTTAGTCATGGGGCAAAAAAAAGGAGCTCCATTTTAGGTCCAGTCTGGCTTTACATTTCTCATGACTCAATCTAAATCACCAACCAAACACAGACGTACACATGATGCATGTCTGACTGCTGTTTGCGGATGTTTGTGGAAGAACCCCAGTAAGTGTATATATATAAGTCACCAAAATTGAAACAAAATTATTAACTGACATGCTTTTCTAGTCAAGCTGTCTCCTTCTCTTTCTGATTTTATGTATGACAAATGGACTTGTGAATGGTGAGTTTATGAGCTGTCAAACCAAAAACTTGAGCCTTTCATGAGGAAACAAATGGTTAGAGGTATCAGCAAGAAGGATGGAAATATTGCAAGGCCAGTGACTGAGCCAAGGAGTGGCCATGGACACCACTAATGTGTGCCCACCATCTGACCACCCCACACAAATAACGTTGTTACAAAGTTAAAGAGAGTAATTCCTACTTCTCTTGGCTTTACTGTAATTTCTTTAAGACTGCTGTATCCACATGAACACCTCTTAACAGCAAGCCTTCTATTTAAAATTTATCAAACATAATCTTTTTTTTTTAAATGTAGGGCTGCATAAAAAGCTTACTGTTGTATACTCCATGGTGTACATGTCTGTCATACTTGAATAAAAGATGAAAGTTGAAAAGAGTAAGTATAAAAAAAATGACTACTTGGTCAATCAAAGAGACATCAGTTTCTCTGCCACACCAGTATAAATTATATTCTCAGCCTGGCTAACCACATAAAAATTGTCTGGTTTTATCCCTGATACTGAGACTTTAGCTGTTGACAGGACACACCCCAGTTTTGGGCCACTGTATCATTTATTAAGCTAAAGCCTTTTGTCAGTACATAACTTGTATTAGTCTATAGAGCTCTGAGTTATGGTATGCCTTAACTCATATATCTAATATTAGCATTCAGCTAACTAAACATTATCACTATTATAATTATTGCAAAGATTACCACATTACTACAACAAGAATTGTTGGATAATATTACTTTACATGTTCTGGAAACCTAGTTATTACACAGTAATTGCCATAGCAGACACACTGATCACCTTTACATTTCATGTAAGAGTAATGATACACCCTAAAGCCCCCACAGGGCAGGAGTAGCTGTGAACAAGGCTAGAAGTACTACCAGTTACACGCCACAATCCTAGCCTAGACACTCCGTTCTTCCCAAACATGGGACCAAATACTGATCCCTGAGTGCAAATATCATGAAATCGCTCCATTGTCCTTTTCCATGGTTGGTCACTTCTTTGGTGATTGCAATTTTCCTTTTAGAGAGAATCACACACACTTTCCCCTCTCCTCTTAAGATCACTTACTCCCATGTGGTGCGCCAGGCCCTGGGTGTGTTTTTGTGCCTCCTGGGGATTTTTCAAGCACATTTTCCTGCAGACTCTCCTCAGCTGGTTTAAACTGCTCTGTTGCCTTTTTCCAAAACATCTAGTGGATGTGCCTGGGCACGTGAGGATGCATTCACACACTGGTGCACATGAGCACACACACACACTCATCATGAAAGTGCAGCTAGTTATTTGTTGTCCTTTCAACTGCACAGTTATACTCTTGCACATTGTGTGTGTGTGTGTGTGTGTGCGTGCAAGGCTACACACACACACGGGTGCAGCCACAACATGCCAAAAGAGGAAATGAGGCAAAGTGTAAATAACACCAGAGGAGCACCTCCGGGTTGCCTTTCCTTCCTCTTGGGCTGTGTTGAAACCTTCATGTCATTGTATCTGCTCTGCCACCTGCACTGTTGTGAAACTTTCCAACTAACACTGTATTTCTTTAAATTACACTCGTGATGTGGCATTTCCTATATGCAGATTTAATGAAAAAAGCGGTGTCATTTTAGCAAGTGGTAACTTGCACTGGCTGAAGGAAGCTAGCATGTGCCATGTACATGTAAAGAAGGCTAATCCATTGAGTCATATGCAAGTTAGGCTGAAAAGGAAAAACAAACTTTATTTTTTTAAAGTTTAGCCAGTTTGTCTACATGCCCCATGGTCTGATGCCACACAGTGAGGATAGTCAAATGTGTTTGGAGTGAAATTCCCCACCATTTTTTTCCTACAGAATGAACACTTTAGATATGGTGCTCTCTTATTACTTTGGAATGATAACATACTACTTTCCAATCTGTGTTGTCTTCATACATCATACATGTACTATTTTTATCTATCTGGATAAGTCACAAGCTTCATGTCCTTGTAAGCTTTGCACAACAAAAGCAGGAATGCAACTGATAGAAATTCGATAACATCTCAAATGCTTTTTTAGATGACATGATGAGTGTGTCTTCCTCGAACCTGGACCAGATCAGCTAATCCATCAGTGCCGGTTGACACTTGCTTCTGTACCCAATGTGACGGACGAATTATGGCGACGTCATGGTCACAAGCATGTACACTGAGTCACTGTAGGAAAATATGCCAGCAAGCTAGTTTCCACCTTGAACAACAGAAACGAGAAACAATCCCCTAACATGCACAGACCAACTTTGGCCCTCAGCAGGACCTGTGAGGTGAATGCAACTGTAAACCTGTTATGGTCAGTGAGTAATGACGCACAGACTACAAACAATGTATCTGAGATAGTACAACAGTGTCACGATGATAAAGTACAGTGCTTAAACAACAGTTTATATTTGAACAGGTTTTGCACAAGACACGTGTGTCATTTTTGACATATGACCCAATAAATATTATACTGTTACTGTTACAAATCAAATGATGTCCCTGTAAATTCCCTGTGACCCTCTGCTACATTCCTCGTTCTGTTTTACCTTCCTGTACCCTTTCCCCACTTTAACTCTAGTATTGTTCCTTCTAAGTTTGCTTTTCCAGAGGCATCTGGATCAGCACAACAATGACTGAGAATGTAGACTGCAGAAATCCAAAAACACAACATCCTCTTTTCTAAATGTCACCAAAAACCAATTTATTGTAATCCTGCTTTTGATTTCTGTGTTGTAACTTGCAGCCTATGTAACTCTTACTGCATAAGCATGTTCCACAGGCGTTCATCCCAGGTCAGGCATGCTCTCAATGTAGCTAGTGACTGACTCCACACGTGGAGGCTTGGGAGGTGTGGTTTTCCATGACTCCAAATAGAAAAGCAAAGTGCTTTTTGAATCACTATGGAAAGGTCAGATGGTTTCCAGTGCAGAAGCACATACCACGTATGATGAAAAAGCCTTGAATGATTTAGCAAACAATCCCCTAATATTTGTCTGAGGAAAAGAGAGAGATTTTTACCCTGATATCACATATTTACCAGTATGTTAAATGAATAGCTGGACATTTGATAAAATACACTAATCCCCTTTTACACTGATAGTTGTGTGATGAGATTGATACCAGTCTTAAACCATAGTTAGGAACTGGTTAGCTTAGAGTGGGAACAGCTTCTCTGGTTTGGTGCACGTATTGCTTCATTCATTGCTCATTTACAAACATGTCATATTTAATTTCTTTAATTTTGCAAAAACAGAGGACATAAAAATTTGAATCTGATGTGTAAATTCCACACTTTTCTACTTCTTTTCTGTTAATTCCAGTTTTTTGTCTAAGCTAAGCTAATTATCATCTGGTGATACCTTTTGGCTGTAATAATAATGCTGGCTGGGTTTTTTTTTCTTTTTTTTCCCCACTCCCTTTGACAGAATTTGGCAGAGTTCATTTGAACTGGTATGTTTCCTGGTATGGCGCTGGCTTTTATGCATAGTCCACAAATCTTCAATACAGTTAAGAGGTATGTTTGGAAAATTAAAGGTGAGGTTTTCAAACCTTACAACACTATACCAAGTGTTAAGCATGGTGGTGTTAGCATCATCCCGTGGGGTTGTTTTGCTGCTAGTGGTACTGGTACATTGCACAAAGTGCCAGGAAGCTAATTATTCTAATATCTGCCAAGCAGAGTGCTCAAATATCCCACTAAAATTATCCCAGAAGCTTACTGATGGCTACCAAAAGCATCTGGCTGAGGTTCAGTTTGCTAACCAAATAATATTGGGTGTGTATGTATACTCTGGACCTTGTGTGGATTATAGAAAATCCCAAATAAATGTAAACTTGTCCAGCCAACGCTTTTTAAAGTCATTAAAGATGTATGCTGTACAATCATTCCACCTAGCTCAAGTCATTAAAGTTATTAAAAGCCCAAAATTACTACAACATTTATGCCCATGATGAGCGTATATAAACTTTTGATTACAGCTGCATGTAGTTAGTTGAAATATTTAAGCAATATAAATCTTTCATCAAACTCTAGTTTAATGTTCATTCTGACACTTATGTTTAATGTTGGTTGTGAACACATACACCACTAAAATAAATTATTTTTTATTTTAACATCATATTAAAATATACACTTTACAGCAGTCTAAAAACAAACTAGCATTCATTAGAAACTATGAGATAAGCTTATTTACAACAGCCTTGTTTTACACTTATTTACTGTGCCTTACTGGAGACTTACGGCTGGAAATGAGAAATTGGTTCAGATATTTATTGATCTATGTGCAAACATGAATAAGGCAACAACAGAGTTTGTATGACTTCAGAGTAACTATTTGGTATGACCTTTAGTCTTCAATATAACCTGAACTCTTTTAGGCAAGCTTTCTTGTAATTTGTTCAGCAGTCTTCAGGAATAGTTCTTCAGGCTTCTTGAAGAACATTCCAAAGCTTGTCTTTGGATACTGACAGTTTGCTGCATTTTTTTCCTATTTCTTAAACACACAATTTTCATTATCATCACTTGAGTTATTCTTGAATGATTCATAGTTCAGTGTTAAATGTTTTAAGAAACAACAAAAACAAAAAAACTAACAATAAAACCCCCAAAACTCTGACTGGAAGCAAAATGTTAAAAAAGAAAAACATTGAAAGACCTTCTAACTATATACATTAAACAAGACAGTCTGGCTGTTATATATAATATATAATAAAGAAATGAGGGATGTAGCAAGACTATATGGTAAAATGTAAAATATGGTCAATGATTATGATATGCTTATAATTCAAGGATCAAAAATCACTAATAATGTTAAGAGTCAGGAAGTTGGAGCAAAGTAAATTATTAAATGTGTTGTTGCTCTGTCAGTGACAGAGGCTAAACATTTATGAATAGTCATTAAGGTTATTTTCAAAGGGCTACTAATGATACTGATTATCTTTGTCACATCTAGATTTACACAGTTTCCACTTATTTCTTTCTTTAAATATCACACAGAGCAACTTGAGTGGAAACAGCTTACAATTTTGTACGTAATACTTGACAGATATTTCACAACCAACAGAACATTCAGAGGCTTGAACTAACTTGCTATCCTGATTATATTAAAAAAAAAGAAAAATTCTTTATAGGCATGTACTATGTACCAGTCAAGTCCTGCCTCCACCCCCATTTGTAGTCTGAAATTGCCCTTTAAATTGCCACTGAACTTGGCATATCACAGCCAACCCACTATGAAATGTGTCTGATTATATAATTTTTTCACAAACGCTCGTGGAAGCTCAATAAACACATCTTTAACAAGCAGTAGTCAACACTAGACACGTCAGCTGGTATAGTATAAATAGATACAACTGACTAATTAACTGTGAACTCATATTTGGCTGACTGGCTGTATCAAGTAGCATCAAAGAGAAAGAATAGACATGACTAAACATAGACAAGGCCGAGGCCTGGTGGAGCGAGTGAGGTGAGGCTAGTTGTCATTAAGTTTATCAGATATGCTGATGAAATAAGTTCAGGACTCTGGTGAGAGACAAGACTGCAATAGCAAACAGCAGGGCTCATATATGACCTAATGAATTCTGTCTGCTCTGCTTATTCCTAGTCCTAAATGGCTATTTCTGACTGCTGCTGGTTGCTGTCATGGAACCAGCAGCAGTCAGTTAGTGCAATGGGCTGGACTAATGCTACTGCCAAGCATTGTCTAGCTGTGTCTTGACAGTGATATATGCTCCCTTGTTTTAGGCAACCAACAAGCTGTGGCTACCGAGCAGCAAATGTAAGAACATGTTCCACTCTTAAAACTCCCACAAACCCAATATAACAGCATTGCTGATGCATGTGATTTAAAATGACATCAGACTGAGGCAGATAGATTGGTTAATAGTGATCGCTTTGGGAAAATTGCATCTCCTCCCCTGTCAGAGTGGAGTGGAAATCGGTTAGTGTGGGAGCAATGTTCAAGTGAAGCTGGAAACTTTTTGTAAGTAGTCAAGAGTTCAATCTGATATCAGTAATGTGGTACTGTGCAAAATCTTGAGTCACTCTTTAAAACATCTGCAAACATAAATAGAAATACAGTATATGAGGTGAAAGGATGGCTTTTAAAGTCTAACAAGCTTGAAAGTATGACCTTCTTTATTGTTCAGTAGAGCCTGAACTCTCTTAGGCAGCTTTCTTATAATTTATTTAAGTAGTCTTCATGAATAGTTCTCCAGGCTTGTTAAAGGACATTCAACGTTCTTCTTTGGATGTTGGCTGCCTTTTGTACTCTTCTTATTCCTACCCTGTCAAGATGATTCCACACTGTTTCAGCAGTGTTGAGGTCTGGGCTCTGGGGAACCTGATTCATGACTGTTTTTCTATCCAGGTATGCTTTTACTGCATTGGCAAGTGTGTTTGGAATCATTGTTATGCAGAAAAATGAAGTACTTGCCAATCAGACTGTTCCGCAGTAAGGTATCAAAATCTGATGGCACTTTTCTGGGTACATAATACCAATCTATCTATCTATCTATCTATCTATCTATCTATCTATCTATCTATCTATCTATCTATCTATCTATCTATCTATCTATCTATCTATCTATCTATCTATCTATCTATTTCAGCTGCCTTTCAATGTACCTTGGATTGAAACTGTCAGTGGCCACTGTCAAAGTTTGAGGAAAAAGAACCTTCCTGGTTCAGTAAATTCAGGATACACTGTATATGATAATGACAGTCTCAGGATAGCCAGTGCGTGGGTTGTGGAGCTGTCATGCCTGAACAAATGCTGCCACAGTCCTGTATAGGGTTAAACTGAAACCTCGCCTTTGATCATTAGTTATATACTGTGGATACAAAGGGTCAGAGGAACCTTCCCTGTGTGACTCATTTCAGCTTCCAGCTTTCCACCCATACACAGTAAATATTTAACTACACGTCATTGGTGGCATTCTGCAGTCAGTGTCCAAATGCACCTTGTCTCCGAAATGATGCTGGCATTTCATCAGTTTCAACAAAGTATGCGTAAATTTTTTTCAAGCGCTGGGAAGGTGGGAGGTCATGGTAGCGTCCATTTGCATGTTCATTTTATGATTTTTCAGAAGAAAGTCTGGATGGAGGTTCCCCTCATTTAGATTGTTTGGAACCTGTTTTAAAATTCTAGCATTAAGTTTACAGAGAGCAATCGGGACAAAGTACAATGACCTTACTTTTATGGAATTAGTGCTGTTATCGTGAAATACAAAGAGAAAGAGAAAGAGAAAGAGAGCAAGAGAGAGAGACGGCCAAGAGGAGGAAGAAAAAGGGGCAAGGTGGGGGGTGGCAATGCCTGGAAAACTGGGGCGTACTTGTGGAAAAAAAGGGGGCGGGGGGATAAAAATGCAGAAAGGGATGAGAGGGAAGGGGGCGGTAGAGCCAGAGGGAGACGGGAATACATGACGTTGTCAGTGGGGATGGAGGGCTATTTTGAGAATGTGATAGGGAGAAAGCTGCTGCGCACGTCTCTGGACTGACGTCACAGATGAGATCAACTCTCTGTGCAGCCTGCCAGCCCGATCATGTGGCCCTTAATGACCTTCGCTATCAGTGCTTAAATTACTGCGTATCAACTGCAAAGCAAAACCAGCTTCAGGGGGCACTGAAGCTGCTGCGTAGAAAACAACAGGAGAAAGTGAAGAAAACTAAAGTAGAAAGAAGAAAAGAAAAGAAAGAAGACAAAAGTCCTTTTCATGAGAAAACAAGTTGGGTGGGGGGCGTGGGGGTAAAAGCAGAAGAAGAGAGAGAAAAACTAATTAGCAAGAGTGTGAGTGGAAGGACCAAGGGTGGAGAACAGAGAGACAACGGGAGAGATATAAAACAATGCAGCGCCAGCCAAGATTGAATTAGCCTGCAGCTTTGGCTACCCCTAAGTCTAGGATGGAGGAGGATTAGTGGGCTGGGATTCTAGAGAGTGTGTGGGAGTGTGTGGAAGTTTTCAACCACGTGGGAGGAGAGCAGGGCGATTTGGCAAGTTCGGAACTTGCTTGCACCAACAAAGGAAATGCCTGCATCTGGTATTCATCACCAGTGTGTACTGTACACACACACACACACACACACACACACACACACACACACACACAAACACACACAGCTATTATCTCCTATCTGTTTTTTTTTTCTGTGTAAAAGTGCTAGGAGTACTAGTGCACATCATAACAGGTTGCTCTTAAACTGATTTTGTGTCCCCTCTACACACGCTGACCTCAAAGGGTGAAATTTTTACAACTGATACTACTCAGTGAATGGATAGAGCTCTTGCAAAAGTCATATCTTTGTTTTACCAGAAGTAATACGCAAGAAGTCCATTCTGCATTGCCAAAACCACCTACCCAACCACCCACAATCCCTGCCCCGAGTCTCTCTCTCCTACACTCACTCTCACTCTTGTTTTTTTCCAGTCGCTCTCCCTCCTTTGTTCTGCTCTGTTCTATTTTCTGCACTCCACGCTAACACATAACCTTTGTCGGACCACCAGTCCCTCTAGCGCTACGCCATAGGCTGTCAAACAGACAAATAAACAAACAGATACAACTAACACCCTCCCAGCCTGGCCGAGTTTCACAACTATAAAGGTTCTTATCGTGCCTGGCTTGTGTCCTGTGGGTGGATTTCATTAGCTTATTTAGCACATTCAGCCCAGTTCCAGCCTGTCCTATTGTGGGCCTTTTTAGTGTGAGCAGACCAGCTCTGTAAAAAGCAGCAATTATCAAGTCTACTTTGCGGGGGTGTTGAAGTTACACCATTTGGATGAGGTTGTGCAGTAAGTGGTTGACAGGCCCAGATCTGGGCTTTGGAAGTACAGTACAGCACCACTAGTGTCCTGTGAGTCGTGCAGCATCTCGACACAGGACAGACTGTGAACAAGACTAATGTTTCACTGCACGCAGACAGAATATGGAACGCGGTGTGAAGTGTCCTGTTACAAACTTGATAGGCTAAGCCATAACAGTACATCGTATTCTCTCACAGGATCCATGTGCAGGCTCAGATCGCAGCGGTGTATGATTCACAATACTATGCTACTACAAGGCAAAGGCTTGAATTGCTGCATATTGCATTAGGTAATAATTGCATACAGAATAATACAGAAAACAGACAGTGCTCCCATATGAGTATTACCTCCTGCTGTTGAGATTTTTTAACTTTGAGGTTAAAAATAATTTTATCTTTGAACCAAAACCACCGAATTAACCATACAATCAGACTGCACAGGACAGAGGAAGACAATTACACCTAACTATCACTTGTTTACAACATGAAATAGTCTGCCAAATCATGATGATCAACCCACTGTAGTATCAAAGTGTCCCCATGACAAGATTTAAGGAAGAGTATTCTGATTACATTACTTTCTACACAAATATGCCTCATCCACTTTATGTTTCACTTGGGAATGCGCTGACTCGGCATGGGGTGACCAACATGTTCTTAATGACATACAGAAGCTAAGCACAAAGAGTTCACAATGTTACTCATCACATATACATGCACTCTGTGATTAATGTGCTGTCTTTAGAGAATGAATACAGTGAGTTTGATTGTGAAATGTTTGGATTTTATCCAGTCAGTCTGCCTCTGGGCACTGTTCAGGCTACAGATGTTGCATTTAGTTGTTACTCACTTTCTCACTTACTCACTCAGCAGTACTATATATTTGATAATACTCACCCAAGTTGATATTGTGGTTCTTTTCATCCGTTTTTTTTTCTTTCTTACTAAGATAGGAAAGAGTCAGCAAGTCAAACTATCAGTTTCCTGAAAAGTTTCAACAAAAAGTTTTTTTGGACAAAAGTCGGGAATGTCGTGACTCTGGAAATGGATGTCTGGTTGTTTTGTCCTTGGCCTGGCTGTTCAGAAGTTACTGTAAGCTGTGACTAAATCTGTCTGAAGTGACACTTTCTTTTCTTGTCCCTTGTCATTGCATGTTTTGCACAATTTCTTTCTCTCTCTCTCGCTCTCATTTTTTTTCTCCTAACACTCTCTCTGGCACGTTGTCTGCTTATGTGTGGAAAGCAGCAGAGCTCAAGATGTGTCATCAATCATCTGTGCTGTGAGCCGGGAGGGCGAGCGAGCAACACTTCAAACAGGGCTTCTTCTGCAGGTGTGGGATCAGAGACCCCGTCCACACCAAAACCCGTCCCACTCAACTTCTAACCCCTCTGTTTTTTTTAACCCCACACTATATCTGAAGTACTTGTGTAACAAGAATCTCAATGCATTTAACCACTACTTTGAGTGATGTAGCTATTTTTGTAGCGTAATCCCAGAGGTACTAAAAAGTATCTGTAGCAAAGTGCAACTAGAAATGTGTATTTCAATGTGTTTTCTGCAGATAAACTATAATTTTCATTACTGCCGAAAAATCCACCCCACAAATGCATCTTGACCTGAATCCATTTTTTTTTTCAGTATAATACATTTAGTTAAAAATAAAACTGAAACTTGTGAAACCTAACATGTTATAAATGACCTCTCATATCAAAGCACTTGGGTTTTTTTTTTTTTATAGGTCTAACACGTCTTTTGACCCACAAAGGTCGTTATTTGTGCCTGCAATGCACTCACTGGGCCAGTAACAGAAACCGCTCGGACCTCAGAGCTATGGTTACTAAGGTTACTAAGTTCCTATTGTGGCCCAGAGTATAGAAGTGTTGTATTGATTGTAATTTCCAGTTAAAAGGAAACAATGAAGTGATATTACACTTCACAGCTTTCATGTGGATAAGTACAGACTAACTTCCAGATGACGTGCAGCTGTGTTCTTGTTAATTCCCTCTTTGAGTCGAATATCGTCAACTAGAAGAGCTCAAAAATGCTTATAAGTGATTATAAGCAGCTATCAAAAACAAATCCAGTTCTTACAGTTTTCTCCCACAAGAAGTTGTGTACATTTACGTCCTTGTACAGGAAAAGAAAATCATTTTAAGAAAGGAAAGGAAATATTCGACGTTGCACCCCCTACAAGTCCTGGGTCAGACTTAACCAGTCCAGGGTGAATGTATGAACGGTTAGAATTCGTTTGTACTATAAAACCTTGGTCAGATTCAAATGTTCACTTCTGACTGCACTGCACTGTAAAGAACAACGGCAGCCTACAAGTGAAAGGATTAAAGAAAAAAGGAAAACACATTTTCTCGTCTTTACTTTCTACATCACTTCAGTAAGTGACAAACAATTGTGCTTATGCAAATTTTGCTCGCTTCTATTCGACAAAAGATGCATCTTATCAATAATTACATGTAAATACTTTAATTTTATATTTTTTTTTCCATGATCAAATGTAATATTTGTGGCACCGGGGATCAAATAATTTGGAGTTATCTGTTTTGTAATTTTTGTACTTCCGAGCGGATGAGTTAGACATACATTTTTAAGCCATAAGTCATAGACACTCCTTATCGGTAACATTCTTCCCAGCACTATTTGAATCAGCACGTTTACATGCATCCTCGCTGAATGTGTCAGCTTCCGGTGCCACTGTTGTGAATGTAGCATGGCGGCGGGTGGTGGGGTGTGTCTTTCTAACTCACAGCCACTTAGGGTGAATCAGGAGGAAATGGTGGCAGGAGGAGAAGAGCAGCAGTAGGCCGAGTCCGTTGGGCATGGTTCATTTTTCTCCTGAGGCAGAGGGCGGCCCGCTGGTGACTTTGATGGATAGGAATGCTGCTCACCCACACACACAGACACACACACGCCCACACATGTCCCACATGCTGAGTCTCTCACACAACAACTTGCGCGTTTTGGCTTGCACATGACCCACACAGACTCATTGACTTCTACACATACAATCGCACACGGTCTGCTCTGTCCCACTAGATCTGATATTGGATGTGAAATGTTTACGACCCACCCACACAGCCTTCCACCCTTGTCAATAAACTCTTCCCAGAAGTACGTGTGATGCATTATCACGGAGATGGCCGCATGTGGGGGTTGCTCCTATATCCTTCATCACTGGCTTGTCCATGTGCATCGTAGTGCAACATGCAGCATATAGTGTAACAGATTTGGCTTTTAGGCTGCACGATGATAAATTCGTGCATTAATGCATTTTTTTTCACTTAATCACATTGTGATTTGTCACATTAGCAAAGATAGAATGAGGGAAGATACTACACGAGTTGATGCAGATCAGAATAAATGATATACTCAAAGAATGATCTGCCCTAGATACTAAAGAAAAACAAAACATGCCCTTTAATTTTTTTAAGAACAAAAAAAACCACCTCCCATTTTATAAGACAATGCCAAGATCCGGATTAGAGAGAGAGAGAGCTGCACCTTTGTCACCAAACATGTCAGATTGTGAGCTCAACTGCCAGGGCTAATTTGGGCAAAGAGGTCAGAGTGTTCTGCATCACCTGAGCTGTGTTGACAGCCAGACCTGCTGACGAGCACAGCCGAGCTATCTCATGCCTGAAAGAAGAACTTAAACTCCCAAGCGGCCACGGTGACAAACATCAGCGCACATTAGCTCCTTCTCGCCAAAAGTCGTGTACACACAGATCCATTAATGTGCAGCTGCCATCAAGTCCAGCATCAAAACAAGCTGAAAAGTGAAGCGTTTGACCCAAACAAAGGGTTGTGTTTCAAGTTAGTGAGGGAGTTTAACCAACTCCTTTCACTTTGCTCCACTGAGTCAGCATCTCCCAAAGAGAAAGAACAAGATGGAGACAGATAAGGAAGAAGAGGGAGCTGTTGGGGCCAAGCAAAGACAGGCCCCTTTGTCTGCTCATGTAGCCTCTAGGAGATAATGCCAGTGTTTCTTTTGAACACAACTGCCTTTTCTATCTCTATCACACACACACACACACATGATGATGATTCAGGTCTCAGACGGTGTGATAATATGCTGGTGGGGCACAGCCTCCCCTGCACAGTGGGAGTGTGTCTCTGTAATCAGACAGACAATCTGTGCTGGTCCTGAAGCACAAAAGAAGGACAGTTCTAGATTGGTGCATTTAAGTATTTTCTGATGGCAAAGTCAGGCTTTTTCTTTTCGTTTCTTTTCTTTTTTGTGTGTCAGTGAAACATTGCAAAACATGGCTCGTCCTTGAGGTGGACCACATTGTGATCATTATCACAGTTTTGACCATAGAGACGTAATCACTGCGCAGACATATTAAAGCAGACTGTCCTAATCTACCAATATCAACATCCACTAGTGAAAAGTAAATTTACACACGTACTTAAAAACAAATTTGTCTACTTCCTTCTTTTTCACTTCAGAGAGACTTCAATTCCTTTATCTTAAAAGCCATAGCCAACCTAGACTTTAAATATGTTTTTTTAAGTTAACTATGTAAAATTATATTAATAGATTTAGAGTTAATCCAATAATTACAAAGCAACAATAGCCTATACAATCTAATAAAGTATCATTATGAAAGAGGCAATTATGAATAATGAGTTCTATTAGTTGTTAAAAAGCAACTAATAGATAGTTACCGATTTGAATACACTTAGTTTATTATTACACTTTAGCCGATTTTACGTCTTGGTATCTCTGCTCCAAAGAGCAGCAGCCCGTAGAATAAACTGCTTACATTCTTGTTTAAAACAGTCATTTTGTACATTGTGCGCTTCAAGAATCCGCATTAGGTTATCAGCAGGGCATTAATTCCTCAAACAGGACCAGTGGTGTTTGTTTATCGGCGTACGTGTGCCGTATCCAGGGAGCGTGTTTACCTGTTGCCCGGTGACATTTTTCTCTATGTCGTCAAAGGTTGGCAACACCTCCAATATAGCCAAAGATTTAATTTCATTGACTCTTTTTTTAAGGTGGTAGGTCAGTGGCTGTCCGGGTTTCATGTCTCTGTGGGTGTATGCTACCTTTAAAAGTCGCTCCTGCTGCTGGGAGCCGCTGTGCTTGACACAGTTGGATAGCTTTATCGGTTAAGGATTGCGTTATAGGCGCATTCTTTCCCACAGACGACAGCAAGTTGGACTTGGTGGCAGCAGGGAAACGAGGCCACCTTAAATGACATGCTGACATAAGAAGAACATTACTCTCCACCCATATCCGAGAAGCGTCAGTTAAGAGGAGTCTCACCTTTCCGACTACGCTCTTATCACCAAGTAAGACACCGGTGACCTGACTACACGAAAGCATCTCGGGACCTGAGTGTTCCCATTACTGGCCAGGACTGACGCCCCGAGCCCGGGTCTGCAGCGTAACGACACGCACGGGGCCACCAGAGAATTTACTGAGACGTTATTGTGGATATTCAAGTGTTTGGATTTATCTCAGAGTTTTGTCGCTGCGTGGGTTTACTTTACATGCCAAAGCTGGGGCAAGAGACGGGAAAACAGCCGACTTTTCCGCGAAGCTTTACAGTTTTCGCCACAGTAATTGGTGAGTTCACTTTATTTTTATTTTGTATTTTTATCACGGCTGAGCTGTATGTTATGTTACGGGTGATGTGTTAGTAAAGTTTGACATGTGCTTTATGTGTTGGCGAGAAATTGATTAGAGACGAGTCAATTGCGGATCGATAGAAGCGTGTCAGCTGCTTGTATGAGACAATTGGGCGTAAATTCTGAGGGACAGCCTAATGTCGTGTTTATTGACGACAGCAGAATGTCATTGTTCCTGTAAATTATAATTAGTAGAAGACAGCAAGTCGTTGGTAATTATCTCAGATTAGAAGGAGAATGAAAAATCTTATCATACGGTGCTGTATGGTGACTGTCGTGCTCAATACGAGTAAAAGCTGCCATACTTTAATGCACAAGGTTTTAAAAACTGCATGTTCCAAAGTTAACCTATTTATACATATATTTATATATATGGCAGGGGTAAACGATGAATCGCTTGCATGGTTTCATTGTGAAAACTGATTCCGTTGCCACTGGGTGGCGACCGAGTATTTTTAATGTTTTTTTATGGTAAAGTGTCTTCTTAGGTTTGAGGAAACTGCAGAGGTAAGCTCGCTGTGTAGGCTTTAGGTGTCTCTGGGCTGTATGGTAATTTAAATATTCTTAGTCAGTCTGTCTTTGTGAGTTGCTCTGGTTACTTCTCTCAGGGATATTGCGCGCGTAGCTTATTGGTCACCTCAGACTTGAGAACTCGTGCAGCAGCAGTCCGAAGTCTGTGTTGCATGCATATACTGCAGCTTACCTGACGAGAATAACCTACTCTTGTCCAGCGTGGATTTGCGTAGGATTCGCGATCACTTGAAAGGTTTCTGCCTGCTTCTGAGGTCAAGGGGGGAAGAGGGTGGCGTCAGCACTATTAATGTCGTTACAGTACATCTGATAACTTGGAGTAGAGGGATCTGGTCTTTATTCCAAGGGTTTTAAAATAGCCACGTCCACGCTGGTGTTGTTGGTTAAGTAGCCCGCTGTTATAAGGGAAATAAAGCGAGTCCTGATCAAAAATCTACTCTAACGGTGTCGAAAGTTGATGGTGAGCTACATATGCTTAAATTAAGCAATCAGTTGTATATTCACACTATGTGCTGCTGTCAAACATCTCTTCAAAATAGGCGTTTTGGGGATTAATGATGATCGCTATTTTCAGCCTGTTGCACGGTTCCCACACAAGGAGACCCTTTAAACAGGCGCTACTTCTAGAGATGTGACCTGGCACTCATCATATTTGTCTCTAAAGATTATCTATAATTGGGGTATCTCGTGAAACGAGAATTCAGGAATGATTCAGCCGTGATTAACTTAAAAAAAAAATCGTCATTTTTACGGGGATTGTCTTTAAAGCTTCCATTAAGCTGTAAAGGCACACGGCCCTCGATGTAGCCCTTTATTTGAGTATACTGTGGTACTGGTGCATATTTTGCACTGTGCTGTAATTTATTATGAATGGCCTAAACTCGCTCGGCCTCCACGTGGGTGTCGAGCTCATCTTCCTATTGGCTGAGGTCATCGGCGTCCTGAAGGAGCTCTCCTATGATTGGTCGGACGGCCTCGGGGGCTGTGGGCGTACTTTATCGATGGTGGAAGTGGGATACTTTGTGACAATGTTCATTGTCGATATTTCAGTGGGGCTGCCGTGGGTATGAGTGCGCAGCGGAGAGCCTTTCACTACAGCCGCACGAGGCTTTGCAGCTCCGGATCGCGTGTCCCATTATCCAAAGCCCGAAAAAGCGCATAAAACATCCGAGAGGAATTTGTTGTTATACATTTTTTTTTCTTTCTCAGACCTTTTTTTTGTTTGTTTGGTTTTTTTTAAAGGTAACTGCCTGCGTAAATGAGCGTCCGTGCCATTTTTTTGCTGACAACATACTTGCGTTTGTGTGTTATTTGCCCGTCTATGTAGCATTTCGAAAGACTTGCTTGCACGCTGGAAAACGCAACAAAGACAAAGATCACACAAAGGGAAACGCGACGCTTGTGTAGTTAAATTTCCTCGGGGGATATTCTCATGATATTGACCGGAGAGACGACGGACTGGGTTTTATTCTGACTCTCGGAGAGCGAGAGAAAAAAAGGAGGCAGCAAGAG
Organism: Oreochromis aureus; assembly: GCF_013358895.1. Classification (NCBI taxonomy): domain Eukaryota; kingdom Metazoa; phylum Chordata; class Actinopteri; order Cichliformes; family Cichlidae; genus Oreochromis; species Oreochromis aureus. The sequence continues at coordinate 41,184,729 of NC_052963.1, read as the reverse complement.
GAAGAAAGAGAGAGAGAGAGCTCTGAATGCTGCCTTTGATTTGCAAGGAGATCAAGGGACGGTAGTGGAAGCGACGGATCTGCTTCACTATCCTTCTCACCCTTTTCACTCCCCGGCTCTGCTCGTCTTGTCTCCCCCCTTCTCTGAGCACAGGTTATCGGATGGACCAGCATCCCAGCGCCCGAAGCTGCACCAGTCGCGGGGCTTCGTCCTGCGAGGCCGTCCCGACTGAACCCTCCATGAATCTGTACATCCACTCCACCACCGGCACACGCTTCGAGCTCTCCTTGCCACTGGAGGAGACCGTGGAGGGACTGAAGAGGAGACTGTCGCAAAGACTCAAAGTCCCAAAAGAGAGACTCGCTCTGCTACACAAAGAAACGTGAGTAAACACGAAAGAAATGTATTGCAGTTGAACGTGTTTAGTAAACGTGGTGTTTTCGGATAGAGAAAATAATTACGCATACTTATTTCTTAAAGAGCCAACCGGTACTTGAGACTCTCTGTACTATACGCTGACATCATACGCCGTAATGTCTAGGATAGTCCGCAGTTCAAAATGTGCACAAACCTACTTTAGGTGCGCCCACCCTCCGGGGTTGAGGTAATATTTTCCAAACTACACTTTAACTGGTTAAGCTCTCGGGAGCCTCAGAGGCAAAGATATGCCCGCTTTGGTGATCAATACGTTCAAGGAAACTATTGACCGTGAGGGTGCACAATATTGGAATTATGCGCTGGGACTCACCGGTCACTGGAACAGTATTGACGAGGCAATCTGCAGACTTGCATTGATTCGTCCCCCGTTCTTATAAAAACTGAAGCATGACTGAGTTGCTAATGCTGCGTGAATCAAACATGTTACACATTAATGAATAAAGTCACACAGAAGTGCTAAGCTTGACTGTATTTATACTGCTACTGCACAGGTATACATTGTTCATGCGTGACTTGGTACTGCACCGAAGGTGGATATGTCTTGTGGTTGGATGTGAATGTGAGTGTGCAGTTGCATGACAATAGGCAGCAGATTCAGGAGAATAACAGCAGTTTGTGTTTGTGTGAGGTATCAAACGGCCAGTTTCGCGAGGGCTTGGAAAAATGCTGCTGTTTAAGCAGAGCTGCATGGGCAAGAGAATAGATAAACTCTTTATTATTCAAAGCGAACCAGAACCCGAAGCATTATGAAGCTATGAAATGAATCAGGCACAGGTTAAATGAGCTCACAATAGTGCAGGTGGTGCTATGCAAAAAAGAAAGGGGGGGCTTTAGTACATGCAAACAGTCAGCATTGTTTTCAGCCCCCATCCCCTCCCACCCATTGTAATCACCCAATAAATCACATCATCCTTTAAAACCTGAAAACCCCCTTTTTAATCCCCTCCTGCGCCTTAAACTGTAGACCTACAGCAAGTCGGGGCTGACGGCCTTTGTTCAGCGGCGTGGCATAAGATTTGGGTCATGCCTATAGACCAGACTGCCCTAAACATGCTTCACTAACATAAAGCAGGCAAACGGCCAGGCACGAGTGTGAATGTTTCATTGTGCATCATTTGGCTCTGAGATGCAAGCATTCCTGTTCCGTACCAGACATCAAGCAGTAAAGCCCTGGAAATGTGATGTGTTCTGTATCACATGATTTAACTTTCATAATCGCTGACAGAGCCGTAGCAGTTTGGCTAAGAACGGTTCCCATGCAATTCTAGTACTTGCCATTCTTTTCATTTATACAACTAATATGTTGTGGTTTTGGTTTCAGCATGAAGTTTTTCTTCCTCATTTGTGCAACTGATATTGCCAAGAAAAAAACAAAAATTCTTACCTCCACTTAGGCAAGTGGCAGTGGTGCCAAATATCCACTGCGAGCACTTGTCAAGCTCTACTATACTCGAAATTGAAATATGACAGCGCAATCAATACTTCTCTTTCGTGGAGCTTTACACCCACAGCTCTTTTCCAAAATAGTTTTGAAGTCGGTCTGCACCCCCTGGCTGAAGGGTGTTTGTATGTCTGAAGAGAGAATATATTCTCAGCACAGTCTAATTATCTTGTTCTCTCTAACCCCTGCAGGCGACTAAGTTCAGGCAAACTCCAGGATCTAGGCATCTCGGATGGGAGCAAGTTAACACTTGTGCCAACAGTTGAAGCAGGATTAATGGTATGGATTCAGCTTGCTGTGAATTTATTTTAGTTTGGAGTCCAAATCTAAAGAATGAACTTGAAACATTAGCCATATTTCACTTTGTATTTTATTTCTGTCATGCAGTCTCAAGCATCAAGACCAGAACAGTCAGTAATGCAAGCTTTGGAGAGCCTAACAGAAACTCAGGTAAGGATTAATATGTGTGCGTTTGTGTGTCTGTTGAGCCTAAATTAAGGCTGATAAAGCAAAAGTTGGTATCCTGCAACTTAAACTGAACTCCAAATTTTTTGTGTGCATATTTGCATTATGGCTAAAGAAGGTGCAGGCTTCAGTTAAGCACAGAGCAACACCCAGATATGGCAGAGAGGGACATGGGATGAGCCGGCTGCGCAAGCCTCTTTGCTTGTCTAATCTCAGCCTCTTAAACAAGCCAAACCAAGCTAGACAACCAGTGTGAGCTGTTAGAACATAATAAGCAACAACACCCTCCTGTATCCTAGTAACATCTGTGATACTGTGTGTGTGCATGCATGCACAGCCCTGTAGGAAGCTAGCGCGAACACCACACAAGAAGGACTTATGTGCTGTTGAGAGGGCCAGCACTTACTTCCATCTTTCTGTTTACGCCTTTATCTATAATCTCTCTCCACTCCTTCTGTATTTCACGGTCTTGACTGACAGGCACATATACACGAGCACGCACACGCACAGGCGAGTTTCCAGGAAGTGTGCTGTGGCTGCATGGAGACTGATTGTAGTCTCACTCACTCATAAACAGAGTGCTGGATCATCAGATGACAGTCTTCTCACTCAGTATTAGCACAGGGTTCCTGGAAGCCTAGTGTGCATGCACAGGCCAAGTGAGGCCTACACCCTGTGCTTGCAGTGAAACAGTTCTGTAGGCCTGCTTAAGTACAGTATGTATTTGAGTCAGAGCGGCATGACTCACCAAAATGATCAATAGTGAGTGTGAAGTTTAAAAAAAAAAAAGACTCCATGCTGGCCACAGAGAGAAACCGAGCGAGAAGAGAGGCGATAAGGCTGAACGCTCGCAGACAACAGTGTGACGTATGACACACTTTGCAGCTGACTGACTGACTCAGATCCACTTCCTTTTGTACAGTTGGGCAACACTGAGATGTACGTAAGTGTATCAGCAATGTACTACCGTGTGATGTCAGAACGGTACAAGACGGTGAAACAAAAACACTGATGTAAGGAGTTACCTGAACTCTTAACAGCGGTTACATCCCGAAGAATTTGCCCAACGCTGTTTAGTGGAATAATTATCAGATGATGTGGGCTGCTCAGTGATAGCAGAGTGTGGTTCAGTATGGCTTCTTGCCCTGCTGATAATTTTATGGTGGAAATCCTAGCCTTGGTGTGTGTGTGTGTGTGTGAGAGAACTCAGCATGCATCTCGTAGCACTGACAGCAGATGACTGCATGTGTGTAGGTGTGTGTAAGTGGATGTGTGCGTGTCTGTTACTGGATGTGTGTGTGTATGTCACACTGTAAGTGGGCTGGAAGCAAGCCTTGCCCATCATGTGGTACGCCTTTGCTGGGTAGCCAAGAGTGACTGTCATTTTCACTAGAGGCAGATGATAATTCAACCGCCGACCCAGAGGAACCGATCTCTCACTCTGCCTGTCTTCCTGTGTATCTCCCTGTCCATGTAACCTTATTATACTTAGATTCGTTATGAGTCAGGTGCTTGCGTTTTTCTCACGAAATGCTTACCACACGTTACCACATACACCACTTTTGCATACATATTTATTTCACTGTAAATGGTAATCGCCGGGGTACAGAATGAATAAAGGGCAACGGGAGATTGATGTCACAGTAAAACACAAAAAAGGCGTAAAGCTGCTTTAGTGTGTTTATATCCACAGAAATTGATTCTTCTTTATAATTCATGAAACGAAATGGAATGATATAGATTGCGGAGAGATTACAGATCTGTGTAAGATTAGAAAAATAGGAACACAAAAGCTTTCCCTCATTTCCTATCTCCTCTCTAACTCTGGGGCTATCAAAAATCAATCAATGCACTTAGCCCTTAAAAGTGTCTGACACGATAACTGATATGCCCATGCAACCAAAAATAGCCTGAGGGAGGTATGGGTTAGTTCTTAGAAAAAGGCATACAAGAGTTGGGTGTAAACCCCTGGACCCCTAATAAGCCATCACCCCTTCAAATATTTTGGTCACGCAAGGTCTTATTTCCAGATTGGATTCCGAGCTGCACTGAGCAGATCACCGTATGTCTTCTCCTTTATCGGGATTATGAAGAAGTCTTCAGCTACCAGGTTGTTAGCCAACAAATCATGCAGCGCACGACAGCTTCCAAGGGCTGTTTCAGGCTCTTGTGGCATGAATTTGGGGTGGGGGGCATTTAATGGAAATTCTTACCCAGCAATGATTAAAATGTTTGGTTTTTTTCATTCTCGTATGTTTCACCTCCCTCTCTTGTTTCTGCTTAGGAGCTCTCCCAGGGCACTATAATTTAAATGTGCTGTGGTTTGCAAGTCCGGCGAGCTGCCTCACTTTGACCGTGATGGCTGACTTCTTTAGCAAGGACAATCATGGCTGCCTTAATTCCTCCTCTGGCATCCTCCTAGACTTTTTTTTGCGTGACATCTAAGCTGATTTAAGCTACTGCCTCCTGACAGCCCATCAAAATACAGTTGCCTGCACTACTCACTACTCTTTTCTCATTCTGTCTGCTAAATAGCGGCTGTGTGTACAGCTTATATTTGCAGTCATACATGGGAACACACACTCACACGCACACACACACACAGCAAATTGAAAGGATATATTTAAGAGGATTTATGGTCATGATGAGAGAATGAGAAAATGTCTGAGCCTAGTTGTAAAATAAATGTATACTTCTATGACAAGTAGTGAAAGCAATATTTACCATTTCTAGTCACATTTAGGCAGCAACATCAGCTCTTCATCTACTTTGGCATTTGATTATGTGGCCCTTTAACACACAGGGACTATTTTCTCATTGATGCACATTGACGGTAGAATAAAAGCCAACCAGACGTCACCCTTACCATCCCTACCCCCACCCCCATTGCCCTTCCCCCCTATGCAGCCACCTCTTTGTTCCCATCCTAAAGCATGAACACCACACCGGCTCAGCTGACAAACATAAGACAATGATTAGTCACCTTTCCACTTCAAAAAGTCAGGGTAGGCACAAGGTAGGACAATCATTTACTCAAACCTTCTCCCTAATCAGTCCTTCCAGTGCCGTCTGGGCTCCATCGGACTCTTGGAAGTGACATAATAATTTTGTGTAAGCTTCGACGGTGATGTCAATTCTGAGTGTTCCAAAACAATATAAGTTATGTAACTATGGATCGGTGATACCAAAACGGTGACCTCATTGGAGCAAGCCAAGATAGTTGTTGCTGTCTTTCTGTAGGGTGAATTTTTAGATTGCTGACGGTGATGTTTGAGAGAGCAGATTTTAATTGGCTTGTTTTTGAATTTAGCCAAGTTTGCATCAAGCTCAGAAAATTTTCAGGACTGTGCCCACCAACTTTTCAACCCCTCTCAATAATGGAAAGTTCTAAAGGAGCAGTTCCTGTGGGACAGACACATCCTAAAATGACTAGTTCCTTTGGTGGTAGTACTGAGGTGGGGGGTGGGGGGCAAAGAAGGGCTTCAAACTCCAAAATCCTGTTGAGTGCAGCTACAGTGGTGCATACTGGTTTCAAAATCGATGTGCAACCCAGCTGGAGCGAGGCTCGGCAGGCTGCAGATTGACAAATTTTGCCTCGAACACTAACACAGTCTGCTTCAGGAGGCTGTGTGTTGCCATTCCATGTATCCCAGGGGAGTACGCTGTTACATATCTGCTCTACTTTTCTCGCTCCCAGCGACAAGCACCTCCTGTCCTCATGCACCCCCCCCTCACTTATTCCTCCTTCTCCTCTGGCCGGGATACGGCACGGTTTTGTCTTTGTGTCTACAAGCAGACAGACGCAAACTTAACAGGCTCTAACAATCTGTGGGGAGTCACCTTGGGGTCACCCGTTCCTTATTTCCTCTGCTATCCCTCCCTCAGGGGTTGCCACAGTGGGCTTGACAGGTGGAGGAGAAAAGAAAGGGAGAGCTTTGCACAAGTCAGTCAGTAATGTGTATTTGTGTTTGTGTAGTTAAGTGCTATTGGTTGGGACAGTGGGCAGGAAGGCTACACATGGATGAGAGATTACAGGGAAGATAAGATGAAGGAAGAAAAATTGAGATAAGTGGAGAGGTGCTACTAGGAAGAAGAGGATTTAAAAAGTAGTGCTTTAGACAAATGAACTTTGGACCTGTGTATGTCTGTGTCTATGTACACAATTGTGTAAAACAGCTCAATGCAAATGGTCAATATGTTTCTCTTTGCAGTCCTGCACCCTGTACATCACCTTATCTTGATGTCAGTTAATCAGTAGGATTGATAATACTGGAAATCACTGGAGAGTAATTGTATTGAGGATTTGGGAGTGCAAGGAATTGAAGAATGACCAAGTCTGCCTGTTGGTCAATATGAAGGGTTTCCTCCCCTTTTACAACCCCCAGCTTCCTCTGTCCTTCTCACTGCTATTGAAATTAAGGCTTTTTATATGCATGCAGCTTAAGAGACAGAGTCTTTGCTCTTTAGAATGGAAATTTCCTTTATTGTAACCTAAAATGAAAGCTACAGAAATTAATTTTGTTGCTGAATGTGTAAATCAAATCGTGTATGGAATAAAAAAAAACAATGCTGATCTAAAGGCCTTTTCAGTCCCTGCTCGTGTAAATCCTGGCCTTGAAAATTGCATTAATAGGCTGATCATGCGGTATTTTTGCACCTGTGTAATCCCCTTTGTGATGTTTAAAATGCATAGTGGGAGGGGAAGTGCTGGGATGGGTGGAGGGAATCAAGGTATGTTGTGGGGCAGTCAAAAGGGAGCTAGATTTGCAGGGAATTTCATTGTCCTATTATGTATATTCATCTCGCTGCATGTGTTTCTGTGGGTGTGCGCATGTGCCAACATCCATTTTTAATGTTTCTCTTTGTATGTTTCCTCACTGAGCGACCAGGGGAGACTTACTTCTCCATTTTTGAGTCGTGACCGTCATCGTTTTCCATTCCCCGGCGATACAGTGCTTTTGTGATTCAAGTAGCAGGCATCGTGACTAGTGGGGCTACTGTGTGGGAGGATGGAGGCCAGGAATATCACATTCGATAGCCACTACCAAGACTAATGAAGCCAGTGCTACTAGGGATATGGTGCTCTTGGCAGAGGTGCAGGGTTCAAAAGAGCCAGGTCATTTCAGTCATTCCTACAAAAACGTAATGAGGACATGAGAAACCTCTTAAAAAAAAAAAAAAAAAAAAAGACAGCATTTTTGCATGATCACCATTGCAATTACTTACCGTCTTTCTGTTAACATTCCTCCATCTGTCACAGAATTTCTATACCTACCTCTCCATTTCCCCACACCCACTTCATTTATCTCAGAAAGATGTGATGCTGTTTCTTCTTTCATTTGCCGCTGCTTCGTATGATGTTGTTTTTCCCAAGTATCCACAAATTTGTCTCACCGGGTACAGAAAATGCTGTGAAGTCATTCTCTGCCAGAACAGGATCCTGATTAAATTGTATTAATCAGCTGGTGTAAATGGCTTTCAAGGGAGTGAGAGGAAAGTGAACAGCGGGGAAACGAGTAAGTGAAGATTTCTTTGGTGTTGCTTGCCTGATTTAAACCGGATCTTGATAGCTGGAGACTAAGAGGTGAATATGCTCAGTTTTTCTGGCCAGTTATAAGGAGTGGCCTTTGCAGGAACCCGATCGTCTTGAACTTTGCCATTCTGATCTCTCCTTTCACGGAGCCGATCATATTCTATGATGGCCAGCTGTTCCTTTTTTTTTTTCTCCACTCACCCCCCTCTGTTTCTTATCAGGTACTGTTACAGATGCCTATCTTTCTAATGGTGCCTTTGAAGCTTCAACCCCCTCTGCCTTTAGGATTTGGGGATGATGCAAGTCATTGATTTTTTTTTTTAAATTTTTTTTTCTCCTTCTCTCTTTTGAGAGCCTTTTATTGCATCTTTAGCTGGTGCGTGTCTACCCAAAGACTATCAATAGCGTCCTGGTGCGATCAAAACATTTAGATCGATTGGCAGGTTAATAAGCAGTTTTTGAACCATACCTTTCACCTCGCTGTCCAGCAGGTGAGCAGCTGCACTGGAACCAGAATATGGCTGGAGGAGACGACTTCCTCCTCTCGCAGCTTCTCCTTCTCCTCCCCCGCCCGTCCCGCCTTCCAATCCTCTATCCTCTTTTCCCCAGCACAAAGCTGCTCAGTTGTTCATGAATGTCAGCTCAGTGCTGGCAGCACGCTCTATCTTTCCCTCCCTCTCCCTCTCCCTCTTCACCCGTCCTTAGACTCTCAGCCTCTCTCTTCCTCCCTTACTCCTTATCTCCCTTCCTTAGTTCGCTTAGTGTGCAAAGGAAGAACGACTGCAAATGAGTTCCTTGAACCACAGGGACCCCAATAAATAAAACTGTCAGCCAGAGATGTCGAAAGGGAAAAAAAAAAAGAGGGAAGGAGCCAGAGGCGCACTCTCACTGAATATTTCATCACCCACCACTACCACCACTACTCTGACACCTTACCCTCATTGCCAGCATCCCCATCCCCCCTTACCATCCTTGTTCCCTCCTTCTTTCATGCCATCCCCCCCTTCTCCTTCTCCTCCATCTTGTCTCCACCCCTCCTCGCCCAGCTGCCCCTTATCATATTCTCTCCCATTACTGCATAGCAACCAAAGTATCATACAAACCCCACCTCCTGGACACCCAACAACTAAAACAAAATGGCTGAGAGCACTGTTTCTGGGGTCACTTGTTAGAGAGGTGGGTCTGATGGCTACTAAATGAAAGAGCCATTTTTCAGTACCTGTATATTGCTAAATAAGCTTATCCGTGCAGTTTTTGGTGAGTATAATCAACTATGTTTACGGTCAGGAAATGCACGGCTTATTTGTTAGGCATGAACTCCTCATACTGCTGCTTCATTAGAAGGAGAACACTGGAGTGCTGGTTTCTTTCTGTCTGCCTTGACAAAACCCGGGGTCTCATTCTCCTATGGCTCTCCTTTATAAGTTGCTTTCATAAAGGACTGGAATTTGTACAGCGTCCTGCAAAGACCAAGGTGGAAATAGAATTGGAGGTCTGTTGCAGACTTAAAGACAAGCTATGAAGCGCTTTTTTGTTTGCCTGTGATGATCCACAAAGCGCTATCTGGTGTTTTTCCTGACGTCAATGGTAGCCAGCCACGTTGGCTGTCTTGACTGTGCTCCTGAGAGCAGACAGGCATGTTTGGACTGGAGCTGAGCTTCTACCCGAGACCTCTGGGATTCATTCGCTAGCCAGCTCTCTAGCAAGACAGTGCCCCTTTTCCTCCCCCCCCCCCCATCACACACACACATATATATATGCACTCTCTAACGCGCTCCCCTCCCCTTGTTTCTCTCATAGTCTCTGTCCGTCTGGAAAAGGCTTGTTGTTACACGATCACTCTCGCCAATCTAGCCTCTGGCAGGCAGGGCGCACTGTATCATCCTCCGCCTCCTCCCTTCCCTTAGGAAACGGGCCCTATTTCAGGTGTTCCACTCCACAGCTCCCGGCTCCCAGCTACACAAGCTGTTCGCCCTCCTTTTCGGGAATTGTCAGGGAGACGGCGTGTCAGATGAAAGTGATGTAGCTGTTTGGTTTGGACGAGTGGAATTCCACACCTGAACGTTTAATTTGGGTCTTTCTGATAATGTTCTGGAGGAAATCAAAGCCAACCACAAATATATGAGAGTGTCCGATGGAATTATAGTAGTTGAGATGTCCCCTGTCATTTTCCCTGCAAATGAGATGTCTGTGTTTGTGTGGGTTTGTGGCCTTTTAATTTCGTGCCTAAAAGAAGAGGTTCTGGTGGGTGGTGTATGTATGGAGACCCCATATGAGTCACATGGTCACACACATTTTTAGCTCTCATATACATGTGAAGGTTTGTGTGAGCAACTTCTAAATTGACTTTATGAGTCAACGACTGAGACTCTGAGACCTGGAGTGACAAAAATCAACTGGAGGCGGGAAAGAGGGAAAGAAGGAAAAAAAAAAAGTGTGAGGAAGCGAGCTTGCTTCTTTCGCAGGCTAATTTGAAGCCTGCTATGTGGTGTTGGGAAACTCAGTAGGAGTACATGAATTCTGTCTTGTGGTTTTGAATAATCCACCCCAGTCATTATAAAGGTAATCAAGCCTCCTCTCTGTTTGTCTTGCTGTCATCACAGTTGGTCTTTTTCTCTCACTTTTGCTCGCATGTGCTTGTATACAAAGAAAAACAGAGTGATAAAGCAAAGATCCTGTTCGTACTTAGCTCTTGGCGTCTTGGATGTTCCTTTCTTGGAAAGAAATAGAAGTACAGCTTTACAGTCTCCTTTGGTTTCATGCAAATTTTGACCCTCTGACATTCACTCTGTCCAGCTGTGGAGGTACCCAGAAAACATGGTGGTCATTCCCTCCCCCTCCATGTCACAGCGTAAATTTGAGCAACATGTATCCGTTTAGCAGCAGTTGCATTTTCTCTGAAGATAAAATCAGATCCGTGCAGGAAGGTAAAACCTGATCTCACATGGTTTCTGGAAACGGGATTCTGATGCGAAGAGTGAAATGTAACCTGTTTGAACTGGACGTCGACTCAGCCCGAATATATTTGGATCTAGGATCAGAGGTCTATAACGGATACCCAGAGGGTGTCCCCCCACCTTCTAAACATTGGGTTGACAATCTCCCTTGGGGCTTTCGATTTGTATGCATGCCGGTCTGTGTGTTGTGGGTTGACAAACTGTCAACACTTACTCTTGACAGCTGTCAGTCACAGACACAGTCATTGTCTCCTCCCCCTCCTCTGGTCTTTTCTTCATCTCTGTCTCTCTGTCTCACCCCCACCCACCTTTTGGAGCAGGCCTCCCCATTAGGTCTCAAACACATGCACACCTCTTCTCCTGACCTTTTATGTACGGAGTTTCCTAGCGATGTCACATGTAGCCCCCTGCGCTGTTCTCCTCCTCACTTCACACCCCACCTCGCGCCTGCTGAGCGTATAGCCTCACCACGATGGGGTAATCGTGGTGAGTGTGGATTGTCAATAAGTCATTAGTGGCTGACTTTACATTCTGAGAAGTTTGAGTTTCCCTTTATCCAGCAGCGCATTTTATTCTGATTTTTGCTACCTTACCAATTGATTATTTCCAATTTGAGCTGTAGCCATCAGATCATCCCAACCCTTTTCACCTACCCCTCCTCTCCCTTCATCCTCTTTTTCCACATCATGTCAATACCAATGTCCAAAGGTCACCCTGGCAACAGAGAGGCAGCGGTCAATAGAGAAATAAATAAGCAGAAGAAAAGAGAGAGATGTGATGGAGGGCAAAGCCTGGTGATTCAGAGGGTTAACTACAGGCGAGCATCTTACAAGGACACTCCAAATATAAGGCCTTTGCTCAGATTTTATTTTATTTTTTGCCTTTTTATATATTATTTTCTGTGCTTTGTTATTTATATATATCTATCCCTGTGCTCTGTTCGGCTTTTCTGTCCTCCCTCTCTCTCTGGGGACTAAAATCACACATGCAGTAGTGATTGTTGAAACCTTTTTGGACAGGGGCGTCACTTTGTATTTGCTAGTGCTGGCCATTTCTGCTTGTTTCCATTTAGGGAGAACCTGAGTCATTATTGCTGAGTCTTCAAGACCCACTGAAGCTTTGTGACTCCTGAATCACACTCACTTGGGGGAAAAAAAGTAAATAAATACATGTCAGACTCTCGTTGCTTGGGCTTCAGCAGCAAGTCACAATACACAGCATGAGAGCCACAGGCATACAGGAGGACGACAAGAGAGGTTTTGTTATTTAGCACGAATATTCCAACCGAGTCGTGACAACTCTGTACTTGTTAGTGTGTGTGTGTGTGTGTGTCCATCCAGGCCTTGGGTGGGTCACTGAAGGCCCCCCACACTTGGCTCCAGTTAGCTGTTGCCAATGCTCCAAACATGGGCATCCCTTCCTGATCTGCTGCAGATTCACAGACAATTGACTGTTCTGTGTTTGAGATGCAGGCGGGGTGGATTTCCTAAATGTGGGACTGATTTTTCAGGCCATGGGCCAAACAGAAGGGTGGCCTTTGTCTTTGAGCTGAATAACCCTGCTGACTAAGAACGGACTGAGTGGCAATGGGAAGCAAGGAATAGTGGGTTCTATTTGTGTGTATGTGTGTTTTCCAGTAGGCCTCACTATCCATTCCCTGCCAACAGAAGTAAATGGACGACTATTACAGACTAGTGTTTGACTGCACGATGAGCTTATGTGGTGTGTCTGTGTCTCTGTGAGAGGGGTAGCTCAAAGAGCTGTTGTGTGCACTGTAACTGGCATCCATGGCCCAGATTGTTCATTTACTAAGAAGGAAGTCGGTATGCATGGGGAGCCTTTCTAGTTCCATAATTTTTTACAGGGAACAGTTGTAAATACCAGAGTGGCGTTAAATCTGGATATAGAGCATCATATATTAAGTTAGACTTTGTCATCTGACTAAGCTGTGTTGATAACTTGCATAGAAGCAAAGACATTGAGTCACTTAACCCTTTTCCCCTTTCTTTATCAATAGGTCAGTGACTTCCTGTCTGGTCGCTCTCCCCTCACCTTGGCGCTGCGTGTAGGTGATCACATGATGTTTGTCCAGCTCCAGCTGGCAGCACAGCAGTCCGGTGGTCCCCAACTCCAGCACAGGCACCTCATCACCCGGGGAAATTCGGAGGGACAGCCCCGGGTTCCCCACACTCACCCGCACTCTCATCAACACCCCCACCATCCACATAATCACCCCAGCCCCCACTTGTCCCATCCTCACCCTATCCCCTCCTCCCCTTCTTCCCCAGGATCCCCTTCTTTTCCCCTGCCCTCCACACACCACCAGTCCCTTCCTCCCATGTACCACCAGTCGCCCTCCTCTGCTCACTGTAGCCCCCCTACTCCTCCACCACACTCCCCTCGCCCATCCCATGTCCCTGGGGGTCTTTTCCGCTCGCCCGCTCATCATCATCACCACCACCACCACCATCACCACCACTACCACCAGCCTTCCTCAGGCCAACCCAGCCACGAGATCGGCCAGGTCAGCCCTGTAGCCCCAGTCCTCTGCCCTGAGGTAAGCCTCAAGAAAATATTCTTATAATTCTTTCTAAGTAGTGTTTTTTTTTCGTTTTCTTTAATAATAGCCAATCATAGCAAAGGATTGGTAAGATGTTGTCTTATGTTATTTTCTCAAATAAAAGGGTTCAGTGGTAAAAGTAGGTACATCTTTACAATACATAAGAAAGGCACAGGCACTTGGGCTGCCATGAGAACGATAGAGTGGATGGGTTATAACCATTTGACCCAAGTGCCATCCTCGCAACTAAATCATTCTCCATTAAATCAATTAGATTAATGGGACATCCTTGTAGCACAAGGGTGAACCCGTGGTTTAGTCAGCTCTGGAGAAGCGTTACACGTGATTTTGTGTGTGCGTGTGTCCAAACCACAGTACATTTGTTCATCACTGGAGTACACTGTGCTCCCCAAATGCATGCAAACAAGCCAGCACACGCATACACCATGAGAACACAGCATTCATATGACCTCAGTCTTCCCAGGGTAAAGAGCAGTGGGCTAAAATTATAGGAGCAAAAGTGTTCTGGTGTTGTCATTTATCTTTCAGCGTTATGCTCATTTGTTTACCTTAGGATAACTTCATGAACAGCTGCACACACAGGCAGAAACACACTTACTTCTGTTCTTCAACCCAATGTGCTGTTTATATTTTCTGTACCTCCTTGAATAGTGAATGGTAACCAAATATCAGCGAACTGTGTGGGAGAGATGGTTCACTACAGGAAAAACAAGGAGACAGGCCAGTTTAGTAGTGAGAAAACGGATATGGCTATTCCTCATCAGGCTTTCACATGCATGACAAAAAGACACATGCATACGCACACAAAGCGCTTTCTTGGGGTTTCAGTTTCGCTTTCAGATGTCAGTTGAGCAATCCATGTTAAGCCAAAGTGAAGTTGTGAGGTGACCATCTTTAGTTTGATCACAGTAAAGTAACCAAATACCTTAAGTCTTAAAATATATGGCATGGCAGCAAGCTCAAATTTCCTGTTGTCTGGGGTTTCTTATAACCATCAGCCTTAACTGCAGAGGTTAATTACACTGTGCAAATGGTAGTTACACCCAGAGGTAAAGGGTAAAGGTCACTGACGGAGCTCCTGAAACAGTGATTCTGAGTTTTCACAGCTTTTACTCTAATAGATCATATGCCCTTGTATCCTCAAACATGTTTTGGGGTTTGGTCTCACTTTATGCTCTTTTAATAACAGTTTTCTTCCCCCCCCCCCCTTCAGGCTAACTGCAGTACCAACAGCTCCAACAGTGGCACCAGTTCCTCACCACGCTCCCGTAAACCCGGCGCAATCATTGAAAGCTTTGTCAACCATGCTCCCGGAGTCTTCTCAGGGACTTTTTCAGGTGAGAAAACAGAGCTCCCATTACTGACTTATGACTTATTGCTACTTTACGCATAAACCTTGCACATCTAATCCTTTATTTATTCAGGTAAAAATCTCATTGAGATTTAAAATCTCATTTCCAAGAGAGACCTGGCATCTCTGGATCTCACATAGTGAGATCCAGCTAATGCCTCTTAGTAGAACTTCACAAAAATTTTACATTTTCTTCTCTGCTGGGCCTTTGTTTTAGACTTGTACGCCTGCCAGTTTTAAATGTTTTGATTAAAAAAAAAATCAAATGATATACAAACATTATACAAACAAATATAACACACAAACATAATACTATTTTGGTCTGTTTTGCTTCCTCTCACAGGCACTTTGCACCCAAACTGCCAGGACAGCAATGGGCGTCCCAGACGGGATATTGGTACCATCTTGCAAATTCTCAATGACCTCCTGAGCGCCACACGCCACTACCAGGGCATGCCCCCCTCCCTCACCCAGCTCCGCTACCAGACCCAGTGTGGTTCGCCCACTTCCCCATCCCCCTCGCCGCCTCCCTCCCCTCCAGTTGCTGGCATGACGGGCCTCTCTGCCAAAGCTACCTCCGTGCCTGCCGGCAGCCCGAGCAGCCCTCCTCCAGCTCTGCATCCACTTGTGCAGTGCGAGAGCCAGATTCGCATGTGCAAACCCCCTGGTGAGTGACTCCACTCCACTCCCCTTCTGCACATACAAACATGTCATGAGCACAAACAAAAACACCCCCTCACACATTAAGTCATTGTGCATCCCTTGAAGCCCTTATGAAGCAGATGTTCCTGCAGTTGCCACAGCTTTGGCAGAATGTGTGTGCGCATATGTGTGTAAAATTGCATGCAGTTTAGACCCCGTCAGTGAGTTCTGCATTTGCCTTGCAACCTACTGAAGAGTTCATTGTTATCTTTGTCTTCGTTTCTGTTCTCATATCACATCATGTTTAGCTCAGTTCTGTTGGGATGCTTTTACATCATTGTTTTCAAGTGCTTATTTTCATCTCTAAAATACTGACAAAGCGAGAACAGAAAAGTCAGATTAAAGAACAAAAACAGTCATGCATATGTGTCTCTGGGGTTTTGAAGCAGATGAGAGAAGAGGAAGAGAGCGGAGGGGGAGGGGGGGGGTCTTCTTAGTAATGCAATACTAGCTTCTCCAGACCTGTTCAGTCAGGCTTCACTTGTCAGGCAATGGAGTTGCCTTTTGTCTTTGTGAGCTGAGGGGATAGGTTTTACCCCTTCAAGCCTGGGCTGGGCTGTGTTTATATTAGAAGAGGTTTGGGGTGATGTAGCCTACCTCCTAAATACGGGCTGCAGCTTGGGCATGTACAGACCTCAACATACCCATGAGACTTTGGTCGAGGCAGGTGCAAGAGTTCAGATGATGCCATTTAAGGACTGGGCTGGGATGTTTTAAAACCTCCTTTCCTTACAGCGACACAGGATGTTGTGTGTCAAACAGATGTCCAGCGCTGATAACATCCAGTCAGCATTGTAAGCTTGGCGTGAGTGCACTGAGGAAAACATCATTGTCCTCTGCCTCCTTATCTCAAGCTAGTCTTCAATGAGCTGCTAAATTTGCACAAAATTTACCAGCGTTAGTAGAATTGTCGTGTGGGGAGGATTGTAGAAATTATTAATTAATGTTTAATGTTTTCTTCTGTTTGGAAAAAGCAAGAGCATACATACCTATTGTTGTAGGCTGGCTTTGTTCCTCGTTTTCTGACCTTTAGTTGTGAGCAGAATGAAGTATTTCAGTTGTCGCTTCTAAACACTGACTCGCTGGGAATGTCCAGTATTTCACTGCATCACCCTGAGTGCATTTACAAGTGTTCAGTGAACAGTTGGAATAACACAGGCTTATTTTCCTAACTCAGGAAAGACCATTCCTTTACTGCCCCCACCTATTGACTCACCCCCACCCTTCCCCTCTTCTCCCGGTCTTGTCATTTCTCATCATCTCCACTCAACAGCCCAATGCCACTGCCCCCACCCGATTTGCTATCCAAAAACAGTCTGTAAAATCCATCTCTCTGTCTTCCTCCTAATCACCCCCTTCTTTTTCCATGTCTGTGTTGTGCATCAATACATTGTCTGTGTTCATTTGGCCTTTAAATAGATTTATTCCAAAATGCAGCTCTGAAAAGAATTTGCTTTGTGAACTCGAGGCCAGAGAGAGGAGGAGGAGGACAACGCGGAAGATGGGGGTTGTTAAAACCACAACACTAAGCCTCCATTCATTCATTCATCATATGGGTGTTTATATCCTGTCCGTCAGTCCACCAACTGTCCACTCATTAACCAAAGGCAAAGAGTGAAAGAATAGCCTGTCTACTGCCATTTTCCAATTTAACTGGCCTGAACCAACTTCCTGCTCACAATATGCGCTTCCAGAAAGCCGTGAATGGTAACCTGTCCAACTAAGCCTGGTTAAGCACAGTGAGACAGTGAATGTCCTGGTGTGTTGTGTGGACAGGGGCCATGTGCCTGTTTGTATCCTGCTCTAGTTGGTGTTCTAAGTATGCCGATGACTAAGAGGTCTCAGTCGGTCTTATCAGCCGACACCTGATGGAAGACTTACTGGACTTAACACCGCAGCTTAACTCTGCTTCACAGAAACCTGCCTTCATTCAGCTACAGGACAAAAACCCATGCTTCCCAGCTGCCTGAATATGTGTGCGCAACCAAACTTGGGTTGAAGAACCTCTTGAAAATGTCACATAGCTTTTCTGTCTCCTGAGAGCCTTTACCTTTTGGTGAAGAAGAGGAACATAAATATAAACACACACTCCATCACAAATTTCCTGGTTAAAGGCTGTGGCGACTAGCTTGGTTTCATGGTTTTGCTATATAGTATTGCTGAGTTCTAGGGCTTTTTTTAGACCAGGACTTGTGTTGAATTTGAACAGGAGGGTTTTAGAATGGCCTGACAGGTTGATTGTTAGCTAAATTCCTTTGCTGAGTAGGCTGGACCTCCCCAGCATCCCCCCTACAGCCCACTAGCCCCCTGCCCAGTCTAACCCTTTGTGTGGGGGCCAGGGACAGGGGCAGTATAGAGGGCACCAGCCTGAACCATTGTGGGACAAAAGAGGGGAGGGCTATGGGATTATAGGGCTGCCTTTTAGTCTCACTCCCACTGCAGCTGGCTTAGCTCAGGCACACAGAGAGGGGCAAAGCGGGGGCAAAGTTGGCTCTGGAAGCTTCTCCGAACCCCCTTCCTCTCTTGTGTCTCTTCCACATCCCTTCACCACCTCCTAACCCTTTTCGATTTGACATGTCAGGTCATGTTAGCTTTGTGCAGGCTGGGACTGCGCAAGCCAAAGGAAGAGGGAGGGTGGCAGAGAATGAGGGAGACGCATAGAAGGAGTCTTTGCCCTTAACCTCACTGCGTCCTGTATTTAAACCCTGACCTGCTTAGCCGAGGCATGGCGCATTATCCACTGGCAGGCTTTAACTCCTCTCGTCACACACAGACATTTGCCGGGACACACGTGCACCAGTAACGCAACAAATGCCCCAGCGATGCAGCACAGCACAGAGATACCTAGCAAAGCCAGCCAAGCACATCAGGTGCCCTTTCATTGTCGACAAGGAGAGCAAGAGGGAGAGAGAGAGAATGCAAATGAAGTCTAAAAGTCATTGAAGAGCTTGTGTCCCTGCAGGGCTGTCAGTGCCCTTTCAGCAGCTGTCAAAGTGCTCATATTAGCTCCACTTTGATTGGTTGCTTAAGAATATGTCCGATTTGTTTAATTTTTGCTTTCTAGTAAGTAGAGCTAGGCAGGTTATTTATTTCCAGATGGGTTGGTTTTACGGCTGAACTTTGCTCTGCAGACTTTGAGCTACTGCTTGACTTTGGTAGGTCAGGGAGATGCGGAGCATTTCATCTGCATACACATGTTAGAAGCACTAATTTATACCTTCTCCAGGTAAAAGAGGAAGCAAAAGTGCAACATTAGTGATGTTCAGTAGTGGCAGAGTGGCAGTTTATTAACATATTATTATTTTCACACAATAAAAGGGTAAAAACAAATTTACTTTCTGATTCAGGATCGTTACAGTATTTTTGCATGTTAAATGTGCCACTATTATTCCCACTTGTAATGAAGACTGGCTTCAAACAAGCACAGAGATGCTAAAAGAAACCAAGAGTGATTTTGCTGCAATGTGATTTTCTTTCTCTTTGTCTCCCTCCTCTTTCTTTCTGTGTCCGTCCACCCCTCCTTCTCTCCCCTGGTTCCCTGGATGCTGAGCAAACACAATGTTCTCTCTGCAAGATCACAAGACTTATCAAGACAAACAAACAAACAACAGCAATAAGACAACTGCAAATGAAGGCCAATCTTTATACAATCAATAAAAGGAGAAGCTCCTTTAATCTCCCTCTCCGTCCTGCACACTGCAGCCCCTCCTCCCTTTTTCTCTTCCTCCATCCTCTGCCTCTCCTCCTCCACCCACCTACTCCTCCCACCCTCCCTCCTGTTTGCTCCCTATCTCAGTCCTTGCTGTGTTGCTGGGCTGGGCTCAAAGGCAAGGAAAACTGACGCATCGATTATTCATAGATCACCCCTTCTTTCTCTATCTCTCTGTCTTTTTTCTGCCTTTCTCTGCAGTGCCCACTCTATTTACTACAAGGCTTGTGTCAAAGTCTTTGGAGATGAGTTTGGGGAGGGAGAAATGTGCTGCTTCAGGTTGAGTTTTAGTGTGAAAGGCAGGCAGGGGAGTGGTTAAAAACAGAGAGGAGGAAAAAAAAAAAGAGCCTGGTGTTTCCTTCCTCTGGGTGCCCTTGACCCATCTTCTGTTTGAAATCTTCCACTGTGTCTAAGAAAAGATCCGTAGTTGCTTCCTCATCCGTCTTTTCTGTGCCACGGTGGGTTGTGTACGAGTGTGGATTCTCTCTCTTGCTCTACAATTCATTCCCTATGTCTTTTAGTCACCTCTTTGGGTTCTCCAAGGTTATTGTGCTCACGTCAAGCTCTAGTCTTTGCAGTGAGGCTCCAGGCCAACCTTTGTGTATGTGTGTGTGTATAGTCTGTCCTTCTTAGCCAGCCCTAATAATAGCCCTAGTGTCATAAACATAGTCTGGAGATCCCTGTGGCCAGCTGTGTCCGGCCTAGCCGCCCAGGGCTCCGGTAGTGACGCTGATGAATGGCTACACACACACACACACACACACACACACACACTTAGTGTAGCTCCAAGCGCATTCCCAGAGCTCTTGCCAAGCCAAAGGCCAAGACCTCCTGCCTCACCACCAAACTGCCCTTTACACTGTGTGTGTGTGTGTGTGTGTGTGTACGTGTGCGTGTGCACGCATGTGTTTTTTTTTTTCTTTCATATTGTTGAGCCGTTTTGGTAAATTACCCCTTTTAGAAAAAACAAAATCATGACTGAGGGACTACCTTAGTGAAATACAGGCAGGATTTAAACAGAGACACTCCAGACAAACAGATTTTCTATGTGGGCATGTGTTGGCTTTCTGCCATTTCATTGTTTATGGCCATATTTTGACAAAGCTGAAGGGCGGTTTCACTTTTGACTAGTCAGAGCAGGGGAAGAAGGTGTAGAAGGGGGACCAGAGAGGGAACAAAGCCTTGTGGCAGAATATATGGATGTCACATGGAGCTGAGGCAGCAGAACAATGGCTTTAATGTAGAAGACCACCCCCCATATCCCCCACCCACCCTGTGGTGTACCCCCCCGTTCTCTGCTGATGACACATTGCCCTCACGCACAGCGTACAGAGCATCTGGATGCACGCATACATTTATATCAGGACAGAACATATTGACAGGAAGTGGAAAAACCAAGTCTGCCTGTGTGGCTGTGTGAAGACGTACATGTTTCTGTTAACTCTGAGCCGCTATTCACATCCTTCGTTTTCAAAAAGCACCATTGAGGCTGCTTAGTGGCAGTTTACTTTAGTATGCACTGGTAGACAGTGGTGAATATTTATTGCTGGAGAAAAGGCTCTGGGCTGCGCGACCCGATAAGCAAATGAGGGAAAGAGGTAAATTAAGCCCACACAGAGTCCGGAATTCATTCCGATGAAGGGGGTGGGGGGGGGGGAAGCAGAGGAGGGCACAATCGATTTGGAAAACTGACACCTACGGCTGATCCTTTACCCTCCACCCTCTTCCTCTGTCCTTTTCTCTATCCCCCTTGCCCCTGGGGTAGGAATTCCTTAACCCACACCACCAACCCCCACCTCCACCGCCAGTCCCCTGCCTGTCCCCTCCTCCTTTTTCTTTTTCACACTGCCCCACCTAGCTGTCTCTAGGGAGATATGGGGCAAGAACTGGAAGAGGGAGGGGTAGAAAAGGGGCTTTCTGTGTGTGTGTGTGTGTGTGTGTGTGTGTGTGTGTGTGTGTGTGTGTGTGTGTATAAAGGGTGAAGGGGTAGAATAGATGGAGTGGGGGGGAGGTCAATGAGTGGAGAGTAGGAAGCTAAAGCCATAATAAAGAAAAAATGGAAGGGGAAAAAAAAAAACAATCTTTGCTTTCCGCTCGTCTCTCTCCCTCTCTCCCTGCTTACAATTTCCATTCGCTTGCATTTTCTATTGAAAGCCAATAGCGTTGTCCTGGACCCGAGATGGATGGCTGCACTAGAGCTAAGGTTTAATCAATAGGTCTTTTTAATTTGCCATCGATCCACGTTAAAAGCTACTGCGGCTGTTGGGGGGTGTGTGTGTGTGTCTGTCTGTGCACCTGTGATTGTGTGCAGCTGTGTGTAGTTCAGTGCACGGGTGTGCACATAGTGTATGTATTTTTGTGTGAATACATGATGTACCCAAATACGGATGTGAACGTTTGTGTGTGTTGCGGTGCATGCAGCAGGCGCAGGGATGGCCGCTGTGCTTCGGTTTATTGACATTCTAGCCCATTATTTAATTATTTAATTCCCAGACAGATACTAATGGAGCTAGCTAATAGATTGCGGTTGCTTTCCCCTCCTTCTGAGGCCCTGAATATACGTATAAATGGAATTAGGCTCGACTTGGCCGGTGTAGGAAAGCATTCACGGTGCAATGCAAGGCCGCTCCCTTGAGACTAGACTCTCCTATAGGCACATCAACAGCTAGAAATGCACTTAGGAGCAAATCCAGTCACTGAAGCATGCCATGGGTAATTACGTTTGTAAATATCATAGGCAGCTATCAGAAAGTATCATGTCTGTCAGGGGTTTGCATCTTTTTGACCCTAGTAGGTATTTCAGCCTTGAGAAGGTCTCCCCCATTCACTGATAAGGGGATGAAATAGCACTGTGGAGGCTAATTATACTCTGTGGGGGAGGTTAACCACCAGATTCCAATGTTACATTGTGTGAATGGTGGATGTGTGTTTGTGTGCATTTGTGAGCCAAGGTTAAGAGCCTAGCATGTTTTAGCATTATCATCAGCTACACAGGCACACATATTAACCCCCCACCCCCTGTTCCTCCAGAGCTGTTAAGAGAAAAGACAATAAAAACAAAAACAAAAAAACATTTGCTATGTAAAGAAAAATACCTGACTGTCTTTCTACTCTTCTCTGCTGTGTCCAGGTGATCGTATACGTCAGACAGAGAACCGCGCAACCAGGTGTAAGGTGGAACGTCTGCAGCTCTTGATGCAGCAGAAGCGTCTGCGCAGGAAGGCCAGGCGGGACCAACGGGCTCCTTATCAGTGGCTGCCCAACCGCAAGGCCGGACGCAGCAATAGCAACAGCAGCATGTCCAGCGAGGGCTCCCTGGACCTGGACTTTGACGATTCCGTGTGGAAGCCCGATGTAAAGGCTGACTTGAAGTCCGAGTTCGTCATGGCCTGAACCAACTGCTCCCACATACGCATTCAAAGATGTGCAAAGCATTGCTTGGGATTTCCTTAGAGATAATTTTGAGGGAGCGGATTTGCAGGAGGTGACATGTAACTTCAGAGAGGAAATCAAAGTTGTCCTTGCAACAGTCATCTGTCACATGAAAACAGGCTCCCTGCAGACTCTAATCTCATTCTGCCCTTCGTGGGTGACCTTGTGAAAAAAAATAAAACAGCAACATTAGCAAAAGAACTTTCTTGTGATGCTTGGATTTGGACTGGCAACTACTGGACTTAACAGTGTGCAAGACTTTTTTTGGGGTATGAGTACAGAGACCATACCTGTACTTGAGTATAGCAGAATTCAGTGGGTGGTGGTGGTGGTATTTTCAGAATTTTTGTTTTTGTTTTTTTCTTTTTAAATGCACTCTGGGGAGAAATGAAGAGATCCACACTGGACATAACAGGACAGGAGCACCAGAGGCTTCAGTGTTTCCTAATCAGAAGAAGGGCAGAACTGCCGGACTATGGATTATTTCAGTGGGCATTCTAATTGATCTCAAAACTCATCAACAAGAGTCCAGTTTTTACCTGTTACGGGGTGGTTAAACCTTTTCTTTTTCCACTTTTAAGCATATTATTATATTTTATAAACAAAAAAATATGTAGCATTGTTCACAAAGCATTCAGGTTTTCATATACCAGTTCAAAGTAGTTTGCACATATTCTTGATTTATAACAGCTGGTCAAAATGTGCAAGGAGGAGGAGGTGGGGCCTGAAATAGAATAAATAATAAATATGGAAGTATTGATATCAACCTCAGTGACATAGGGTATTGATAGGAATGATTAATGAATACACAAAATAAATGAATATTAACAGAAAGTGCTTTAGAGGATTTTAAAATCTTTAAAATGTATATGAAAAAAAATCTATTTTTATTTCTCTTCCTATCTGCTGTTTTCAAAAAACAGCAGCCCTTTGTGGCTTTAGTCAAATCGTTGACTACCAACAAATATGTGCATCCATTCAATCATTCATTAGCTCATTCATGACTTTTTCTTTTTTTTGTCTAGCCACAACAAAAGTTACAGAAAGATCATTTTTCATGCAGCCAACCTCATGTGTTACAAACCTGAAGGGACTGAGGGATTTCGAGTTTGTGTACATAAATGTGACAATTGGCAAATGCTTGTTAGGGCGTGTGTGTGTAAGTTTGTTGTAAATTGATTTTTAGAATATCCTATGTTTTTGTCCAGTTGTCTTCTCTCAAACGTTCTCAAATTTGTGAAGTTCAGCTGCCGTGAGCGCATGGGCCACTACTTTGCAACATGACTGTATGAAAAAGCAAATTGGCTCCCAGTTTGATGCCCAATTGATGTGTCCCTTTTATCACAAGTTCTCATAATGATGCCTCTATATTTTTTTTTTTTTTTTTTTTTTTTTTTTTTTTTTTTTTTACTGGCCAAGAGGGAGACGAAATGGGGTCTTTATCCAGCATCATTATCTAGTGCCTCCACCAGTACATTCATTGACATATCAGGTTAGGCCTTTCACAGTTTTGCTGCTACACATGGGGACTTAAAATGTGGGGGAAAAAAAAAAACACGGGAGGGAAAAGTGACTTTCCTTTGCATGCAGAAGTGTGTAATTACGCTGATCTTTTTTCTATTGATGGAAGAAAAAAAACGAAACTGGTGCTGTGGAAATGAAGGTTAACAACATGCATGAATTTGTGAAGAAAATAAACAATGCTGCTTTTGTTGGCTAGGTTCTTTTGTAACGTTTAATTTTTTTCAATGTTAGAACAACCGTGTCCTGCTAAAGTATTACGACGCAAAACCAAAACGGATGAAGTTAAGTGTGGGCTAAGCTTTGTTGCTCAGCACTGAACTCTGTTGCGCGCAGTGAAGATGATGATGTGATGATGAGCAAAGAGCAACTGACTCTCTCTCTCAACTCCTTAAAAGCTGGTTCTTATCCCCCATGACTCTCAAGGACCCAAACAGCCTGCAAACTGTTAAACCGCCTCCCCTCCTCCCAGCCTGAATGCCAACAGAGGCTCGCGTGGATGCATTCTCACAGGGAAACAACAGACCTGAGGATTTACAGTACTGTCTATCAAACCTACTCAAGAGAAGCATCTGGTCTGTCTCTCTTATCTGTCTGTCTGATTGACCACCCAACCACGATTGCACTCCCAGAGATTGCAGTGAGAGATTACCTTTTTGGTGAACCTCATCTTTTTTTTTAAGTGGCCTTACCTTTCACTAAAAAAATGAGACACTTGGGGACACATGGGGGTGGGAATGTTTCCTGTTTGTTTTTTAAACTTTCTGTGCATATCGATGTTGGACACCGTTTTTGTCACCGAGGACACTGGGCATCTGTCGTTTAGTGCTTTTAGCTGGTGGAGTCTCTATTATGTCAAGGCTTCTGTGCCTTAAAATGTTGCCCTTGCAGTGTCAGTGTCAGATTTGAGCTTGTTATTCATTTTTTTTTCCCCACTTTGTTGGTTGATACACATGACTGTAGTATTTTGCAGCAATGAGAGTCGTAGATTTTTGGGTTAAAGCTTGTTTGAGTGAATCAAATACTCTTCAAAAGTAGATTTTGTTCCTCAGATATGGTCTTTGTCCCATTTCATTGTGTTGCCATGCTTGTTGGTCTCTGTTATTCAAACCACACATCCCTCTTAACCCAGTCCCCAGCTGCCAACAAGCTGCAAAAAGCTATAAATCTGTGTAACTTTTATCTGAGGAAGTTTACACCACAGAACGTAGATGACAAGAAACAGCCCAGATTCAGAATAAAAGGTCCTATAAGGACTCCCAAGACTACATGCACTTCCTGTTTCCTTGGATCCATCATTTTTAAAGGACAATTAAACCCCTGCCCCTCCCAAATGTTCATTTTGGGTTGTTTTTTTTTTGTTTTTTTTGTATATGTATGAACTATACTCTGTGTGTGCCTCACTTCTGTGTAAAACTCAAAAAGATGAAACAAAACAAAAAAAGATGACAAAAGCATTACAGAGAGGATTAAAAACAGTATGTTGGTGGAATTCTGATCACGTCATTTAAGTTGCCTGTTCTTTCTTGTAGCCAACTATTGAAAATAACAGGATTCAAGAATACAATTTACAATGTTCTAGCTCTAGACCGGTGTAGCACATGTGTGACTGTATTAATTTATAAAACCAAAATGGTAACTGTGAATTATGTATTTCTTTGTGCATTTTTAAAAAAACAAAAACAAAAAACAAAAAAACGACAAAAAAAATCAGTGGAAAAGGTTGTTGGGACATGGCAGCAGCTGATGTTCATGTCCGAGAAAGGGAAACTTTTTTTTTTTTGGTGGAATATAATGGAAACAGAATGTGTTTCTGAAAAAGAAAAAAAATGGAAAAAGCGAAAAAAATATATGAATATATTTTTTTTTCTTAAGCAATACATTTCAGTGTGACTTGTGATAGAACATTTTCTTTTTTTAGGTAATAAATAAATAACAAAATGAGTACATCACATTGTCTCCATGAGTATTCATTACTTACTCCTTCAATATGAATCAGTGATTTTCATCTGAGATCTGTTTCATGAGGTATTTTGATGTGAACGAAATATGAAAAGCTTGGAATTTCATTGGTAAAATATTGCTACCGGTGTATCCAAATGCATTTCTATGTGTTAATCTGAGTTTTTAGTGGGTGAATTCCCCTTATAGTCTTAAACCACCTTGAGTGTGTAAGTAAAAGTATAACCCCCCCCCTATATAAATACTATTCTATTTATTGTATTGTATACATAATGTGCAAAAATAGGGAAGTCTACATGCAGTGTTCAGGTAGCAACAGCATTTTTGGCAACTGGTTGACCCGAAGACCCATATATCATATATGTTGTTGCCCATTTTAAAGAGCCAGAAGTAGTTACACTGGTGATTCTTGAGTTTGTTGGGGCCCTGGGCAAAATTTCAAAGAGGAGACCCACCAACCAGGATTCATCACCACTGTGTGATAAAACATATGACGCTACAAGCAGCAACAACGCTGCTATAAAACAACAGTTACCCTCCAAATGGCAAAGTGTTCATTTTGATACCAAAGACCAAGCTGACTGGCTATGAAGTGCTAATACTGGAACTACTAGCTTCTATGTTCTAGGCTGCACTGCTTAATGTTATCATCAAAGTAAACAAAAGAAATCATGTGATGGAAGTTGTGTTATTCAAGCATCTCTTCCCCTTACAGCTAGAATAGATTTAGATATTTATATTTGATTTTTATTACCTGCTTCAATCGTCATGACCTTACTTTTTCCTCCTCTTTCTCTTGTTTCTTAGTTCTTTGTTAACTCCCAGAAGCAAGTTAACTTTCCATAGCAAGTTCAGCTCTCTATTGCTGCCTACTACTACAAACTTTGCACATTGCCACTGCTGTAGTATAAAGCTTGTCAGTGCTCAGGGGCTCCCCACTGACCTGAGAGCTGACCATATGTAGATGACAAACTGGAGTGCAACTAGTGCTATCTAGCAAGCTTGTTTAACTACATTAATAGACATTATAGGGGAATCAGACATCCTAAATAAGTGCTGCTGAAATTGGAACGCCGACTTTTTAAACTTGCTGTTTAACCACAGAGGAAGCCATATTATTTATCAGGTAAATATATGCTCCAGAACCAACATGACAAACACCTCGAGAGGCCCCGTTCAGTGACTCAGATAAGCGAAGATGAAGTCGAGCTAACCAGTTGCAGGTATACACAATTGTCTTGCTATCCATCAAAGCAGTAACATTATTTAAAAACAACTAACATTAAGTGTTAATTATGTGTAAATAAAAAATGAACTCCTGTAGTTGCTATGCTTATCCATAGAGACCAAAACTTCTTTACATTTCAGGGTGTAGGTATGTTCATTTCTACTATAAATCTATGCAAACTAACACGGGACTTGGTTTTGAAGCCAGTCTCAATTAGCCAGTTGAGACACTATAGGTTTCTGGGCTTTGCACTGGCTTAATTTTTTCACTGTTCACTGTTGAAGGCAGTGAAG
Organism: Oreochromis aureus; assembly: GCF_013358895.1. Taxonomy (NCBI): domain Eukaryota; kingdom Metazoa; phylum Chordata; class Actinopteri; order Cichliformes; family Cichlidae; genus Oreochromis; species Oreochromis aureus. Next base: position 41,157,116 of record NC_052963.1, on the reverse strand, counting down.
ACAGTGGAACCAAGGGTCTGAATTTGTGGCTGGAAGGCAGCTGAAGTGGTGAGGAGGTTCACTAAGGGAGCCTACAGAAATGTTCCCCACATCTGTGAGTATCGCCCAGCTCAAGATGAGACAGAATATGGAAGTGCAGTGACAGACTGTGGAAGGAGACTTGCCTCGTGTGAAGCCTTCTTCTTGACACATGTACTAACAACAAAAGGTGTTCTGAAGCAGCTTCCTGCTTATGTAAACAGTGAGGCTGAGAACTGAGCTTGACTTGGAGCATTAAGAAAAAGCTGAAAGAGAAAAGGAAGATGAAAGAACAAACCTATTGTCAGTCAAAGCCCCAATAACACAGCATACTGCTGTGAAATGTTGCATGGTGTTTCTTTTCAGATGCTATAACGAACATCATCATAAGTCAAAATGATTGAAATGAAATTGGGGTAACTCATATTTGTACATTTATGCTTGCTGAGGCAAAAGGGATCTTTGTGCAAAAGACTGATGTTTATCTCTGATTTCTAACACACAAAACCAGTAATTCCAATTAAAAAGCAATTTTTTTTTCCAGTCAGAGAGATGATGCTTTGTGTTGTTTACACCTTCATTCTAAAAGTGATAAGGACTAAAAATCTGTCCCTTGACCTTTTCTAATTGTCTGCCTCCCTTCCTCTTTCTGCAGATATGTTTCTCGTAACAAAAAAAAAAATCCTCCTACTTAGTGTCCTTCCGAGTAAAAGCAAACACCTCCGTCTATGGCTTGGGGTGAATGCAGGGACAGCATAGTTTGATAAAATAAGACTTTTAAAAGGTGATCCAAGCATTGTCTTGAACCCACAAGGCTATTATGAAGCAAACTATTTTCTGAGCGTCACAGAAGTCTACATAGCTTTTTAACTTCAAAGTGACAAACCCAAACTCTCTCACTCAACCTGTTTTGGGAAACAGAAACCACAATTATTTTTAAGCAGTGAATACTTTTTCAGCACTGAGTCAACACAGTTAACACGGATCTGTCTGCAATTCTTAAGAAATATGTAACCAGCAAAGACACTGTAAGCTTTTTTAGAAACCTTTTTACAACAATGTATCCATGCAATCAGCCAGCCATGCTGCAGCAGTGCAGTACATAAGCTGGTTTCATACATGCAACCCTGAACTCTTCTAGGACTCACCCAACAGAGTTGCATGTGAGAATGCAAATATCTGAGTCAGCCTGGTCAGATAAAAGCCAGTCTTAAACCTGCCAGCTTCCTAGTACAAAGTCCATTTGAGGCTGGATTGCTGTCACATGGTGGGAACAGACCAAGTAATAGTCTGGTACACTTTTCACAAGTAAATGCATGCCACGTTTTGCTTCCTGCATATTCTAACGAGGAAGCTCCCTTTCCTAAACTATGGAGAGCATTTTCAGAAGCATGAATACTTCTTAACCTGAGAACCCCAATTCTCCCAGTATTGGGGTTCACAGGGGAAACATCTGCTTTCACAGGCTTTGCCCCCGGGTCTGCTATTTGAAAATAGACATCCATGGTATCCACAGAAACATCAGAATCTTAGCCAAAAGCCCACAAGACATTTTCCATGACCACCAAACACAGCTAAAACAACAAACAATTAAAGAGCAGGTAAACAGATTAAGCGAAAAGTTGTGAACACAAAGTACAGATTCCCCCGTTCACTTAATGGCGTGCAATTGGCAAAACGTTGTTTCTGCTGAAAGCACAGATCTCACAGATTCCCAAACTGCAAGTTTCATCACAAAACGACCAGCTCCCCTTCCTAGAGGTTTAAAACCCAAATGTTACTTAACATTTTATAGGGGTAATTTCCACCAGAAGGAAATGTGGACAGAATATGTAGATCCCATTTGTAAATCTGTGACTTTTTAGCAGTAGCTCCTCCCACTTGACATCAGGGGTTCCAACTTTGGGATGAGCAATTTGTGGCTGAAAACTTGAAGAAATTACTGATGCAGTCATGTTGCCATGGAGCTGAATGTCAAGGACTGTTTCACTGTGTGGAATCCACAAAACAAAGGCATCCAAGAAATGAAGCTGTTTGGGACCAAAGGGAGGCCCTAACCATTGTTACTGCATGCTGAGGTGTGGGTAGGTTCACAAATATTCAGGGGTCAGTCATTTTTTATCAAAAAAAAAAAAAAAAAGGGCAGCTTTATGTAAGTGTTACTTCACAAATGAGTAAGTGACGCATTCACTGGACACCATCTCCAGCACTGTGTTAATATATTTTCTGCCCTGCCTGGATTAGACGCAGAGAGACAGCGGGGTGGTACACTATATGTGGCTTTGACTCATTTATGATGACAATATAACCAGATGCTTTCGATAAAGGTGTTAGTTTCAAGTTTTAGTTTAATGATTGACAAATAATCTATGAGTCATGGCTATTTGTGTAACAAAAGTATACAAAAATAGCATTTAAAAAGTTCTATGAGCTTCTTAGCCCATGTGTTACAATAAGCAAAAATAAAGCTTTTGGGGTTTTATTAAAGACAGCAACAGTTTTCATATTCATGGTAAAAGTAAGGAACAACAGTACAACAGTCAGTGTGGCTTATCTCAGATTTTGATGCTTTTATTGGGTTCTGGAATTGGGTTTGAGCTTTGCATAAAAGGGTCGATGTGTTATTTCCTCATAGCTGCTAAAAATAAAGCAAAATACAAAGAACCAAACTTTATAATTGCCGAGTGCAACTTTGACGCGAAGGTTATCCCGCCATCTGTCAGTTAGGTGAGACAAACAAAACAAACCGCAAGTGAGAATGTTGACACAAATTTACAGAGAATATTGCAGGTGTAGCTAACAGACTCTTCATACTGATTCTGCTCTTTCTGACTGTTTACTGATTTACATCTTACTGGATATAACATGAGCAAGAAGTGTGGCAGCGCGCTGATAAATTCTCATGGCTTCCAGTCATACTGCAACTATCAAGAGCCTCTTCTGAGAAGTCACTGCCTATTTCTGACTGCATCTGACTGTCAGTCTCAGCCTCCACACCTTTCTGCTGCTATGTGCAAGTTTGCTGTCTGTGGATGTCACTCTTTTTCGAGATAGAAAAGAACAGAGAGAGAGAGAGAGGCAGAGGCAGACAGAAAGAGGAGAGACAGGGCCTCAGCTGCCACCGCAAACTGAAACCTTGTGGCTCTGGGATTGAGAGGAGTTCCGCAGAGTTGGGGTTTCACACGTTTTTCTGTGATCTAAGATAAGACATGCTCAGCTGTATCCTCCCATCACTTAAAAAAGACATACACACTCACACATATGGACATAAAAAGAAACGTACACACACACGCAAACACACACACTCACACACACACACACATAAGCATAACGGAAAATATTCCAGGATGTCATGCTGTAAGAAGGCAAGTATCATATAGCCTGCAGTCATAATGAAAGTTCATACTATATATGTGTTCTTATCTCCGCAAGTGTTGCATGCATACACTTCCATAAGCTCAGAAAGTACTTAATGACTACTTTTCACATACTGTTCATGTGGCTTTAGTATGTGCCAATTTGTGTACGACTTTAAGATCTTGTAGGCATTTTGAATTTCGTGCTTGGAGCTTGATAAAGAGATTGTGAATTGGAAACGGGTGTAAATATCTAGCCTGTTCTGACATTGACTCCAGCCCTAAACCTAACCTATGTCACATACATGCCACATCCAGTTTGTGTTATCCAGAAAGTGAAATGTAAAAACTCAGTTTTCTTTTTTTTTCTCAGTGCAATTAGTGTAAATCATATTAAGATGCCTGGACAAAACAACAGGATGAAAGCTGAACTGGAATAAATTTCAAAGCTAATATTTCCTCCAATCTTCTCTTTCTACTCTCTCTGTTTAGTTTTCATGCATTTTGCTGTCTCGTTTAAGTGCATGCTTTTATCATTTCTACATAAGGAAAACAAACAACCTCTTTGCTCTGCTGAAAGCACCATCTGCACACGAGAGTAATGGAGCAAACACACTGAAGATGCATTTTTCGTCAGGTCAGGGCACAAACATCAGAGCTCGTCACTATGTCTCCTCCGCAGTAAGACCCAGCGCTATTGACATGGTCAGCAGGGACCTTGTTGTCTTTTGCCTATTTTTGTTTGTTCCCTGCACAGTTGAAGAGAAGAATGGCTTTCTGTTTGGAACATTACCTGATGGATATTTATGCAGCTGTGAGGCTGTGAAGAGGACCTTTGATATCTTGTTCAGGATTTGCGCGTGCACACACACACACACACACACACACACACACACACACACACACACACACACACACACACACACACACACACACACACACACACACACACACAATGGATTCATCTGCATAGCAAACCATACTGACATATGTACATTTTAATGTCAGGACAACTTCAAAATTTACATGGAGACTTGTGCTATTTCTCGTAAGTTACATCCCACAGTGCTACTGTGTAAACAAATTTAGGTCCCCACAATATGAGTAATATCCACCCACACACACACACATACATGCACAATGATTACTCTGTGAAACTCTGAAGAAGCCGTAACTGCCTTGCACATGCAGACTTTACACTAAAAAGCATTCAGCTGTTTTTCCTCATCGCTGTGGAGTCAACCTAAGAGTTAGACCTCGTGACCCCGGGGGACTCCTGGCACAGAGGTCATGGTTGAAACAAACCCTGGAAACTGTGTAAACAGGATGTGTACACCCAGCCAGGCATATGGTACAACTTGTGCTCAATCCTACGGGAACAGTCTAAGACCCCCCAGCATGGGACTGGCACTTGTTTGATTGGAACTAGGACCTTTGTCGCCATCAAAATATGTCTTGAGAAAATGTCATTTTGTTTATTTTTTGTGCACAAGTCTTCTTCTCCAAAAATTTCCAGTTTCCCAAAACTGTTTTCAAAAGCTATACATAACATTAGCCACTAGACACATTGCAGTAAAACTTACTCATAAATGTGAAATTATTAATAAAAACAAACCTTTTTCATAATAATGCATAATTTTAAAAATTTATCGAAAATATGCAAACAACAGATTTACCAGTAACTTCAATAGAAAATAAAATAAACTACTGGAAATTGTTGATCTATCATGGATCAAGCTGCTTAACTACAAAACCAGCTCCCTTAGCTCAGAGAGGACACTCTCTTATCAAATTTCTCTGCAATTTATTCAAAGACTATGAGAGGACTTAGTGTAAGTGAGTGAATTAGGTATTAAATGCAGAGTGGAGTTCCTGTCACCAGCGACAGACAGCTAAGATTTACCGATAATGAGATGGAAGAAATAGATCTGTTGATCACTTATCCGCGATATGCCTTGCATTTTTTTTTTTTTTTTTTGCTGTGTTTTCATTCTCAATCCTGTTAAATTGTTCCTCTGCCAAGGGAAAACTCAAATCAAGCACTAAATATATTTAAATCAAAGCTCAAGACCAAGCAGGAGACATCTGCATTGGTCTGTAATTATTTAAATCAAGCACATTTTCTTTTCTTTCCCAGAGTTCAGCTGGGCAATCCCACAGAAGCTCTCTTCACCTTGGACATTGCTATTACTCACAGATTTAGCACTTGGGGGTTTCTGGCAGGTGTCATATGTCAAATGCTCCTTTTGTTGGTGTCCTCCACCTCCTTTTCTTCTAAGAGGAAGATCACATACATTTCAGCAGTTGCTCTAGTGACCTTTAGCAGCTGTGGGGGTGAAATTGGCTCAACTTCTAGTTTTTTCTAGTTCTGCTTCTAGTTCTCATTTCTGTCTGCATTGCAAATGACTGTAGCCTATAAAGTAAAATACAACCTATGCACCACAAGTCATGCACTTAGCAAGTCTGTTCATGTGATGGTAAAAAAGCATTGCACAGTATCCTAAAGAATCCTAACAGGTATGACAGTGACTGTGTAATTGGCATGCACAGTTCAGCATTAATATGTACAAACTATGTCTCCTCTGTGGCTCAGCATGCTTCTCCAGACCCTCACATGTTGTAGATGCCCGGGCTAGCTGCCTAATTAGACCTGTGTCTGAGTTAATTGTAAAAGGTATACTGTTGTTGCTCTGTGGCCATGCTTCCTGTACAAACAAAGTGATTTCTCATGCTAAGCACTCAATGAAAAAGGGCAGGCCGGTGGTTTGGATGCCCTCCAACAGGTATTCACTGCAGCCAGAGCAGGCAGGGCATTTTTGCATTTTCCTCTTTGCAATGCACCCTCGATTCCTCTTGCCCCATTTATTGAACCACCATCCCATCCATCCACCCTTGGCCCCCATTAGTGAATGTGGCCCTATGAGTTATGGGATGGCTTTACAGTGCGCTGAAACAGCTGAGGTCATGGATACTGCCAGAGTGCGTGCAGCCTCGTGCGTTGAATGTAAATGAGTTGGCCTTTCTCCAGCCAGAAGCTAAGCAGATCTTGTCTACCCTTTCCTTTGAGACAACAGCCAAGGCAGGGATCCTGCTAATCACTCTAAAGTATATGGGACAGTAGTTAACATGTAGAAAAGGACTCTTCCGAGGGATTCAAGCTTCTTCTTAAACCCAAATACTTTTTGACAGCCATCTCTCTAACCCCAGTCGTGTTTTGATACCTTGCAGAGCATGTAGTGAGGAAACACCGGTTGTATGCGTGGGTTCAAGACAGTTTCCACTGAGAAAAGGTGAACTGCAAACCTCCCCCAAAGAGCAACAAACTCAACTGCAGGAGCGACAATGAATAAGTGGAGGAGAAAAGCTGACATTATGGTTGTTTATTGGGTGCTAGGGGCAGAAAAATAGATTGCCCTGATGTGGTTACAAAAACGTCTGGATAATTAACATTAAGATCAAATAACAGACTCTAACCCAACCTAAACTGCTTTATGCTTTAGTTTTAGTTCCACAGTCCCTTGAAATACCATGTCAAGTAGGATACACATTTACATTCCATTTAGCTCTAAGTGGAGATAATTGTGCACAAATGGGTGCAGTTTTGAATGCCTGATAAGGAGCATGCAAAAGGCTATTGGTGTGTGTATGTGTGTGCACACCGTTGAGCATGCATATGTGTTCTGACTGTGTATTTGTGTGGATGCAGTTAATGGTGTTTATTTAGCTTTGGGGGAAGCCCTGTGCCCATTGTTCATAAAACCCCATATATGGTAATGTAAACACTGTGCTTCGTAACGCCTCTGGAGCATACACACAAAAATGAATGAACACAGGAAGACTCACTCTGGCAGGAAGTGGCAGCTGCTGCCATGGTAACAAACTGAAACCCGAATCAGAGAGGGAGATTCGCCTCTTTCACTGTCTTGACGTCATTTCTAGTACACTACGACTATAACGCTGCAGCTGCAAAGCAGACACAGTGCAAAAGAAAAATACAGAGAACTTTCGAATGCTCACAGAAAAAAAAAGAACACAAGCACCCCCCACCCCCAGCACCCTCAAAAAGGCAAAAAAAAAAAAAAAAAAATGTTAAAAAACCCCATTTGGCCTATGCCCTTTTAAGAAAGTTATTGTACTGGAAAATCCCCATATGTTCACCACTATCAAGGACAATGATTATAAAGCAGCACTGACATCACTGGCTGTAACAATGGCACATTATCAAAAGTGCGACCATATGGTTCACGTGCAAGTGGCAAATTTATAGTTACAACTCCTTTGTAAACTCCAGCATCTCTCACTTTTACAGATTAGTGGTGTGTGAAGCAAACTGGTTCTTTTTTCTTATTGTTTACAAAAGTAGTAGCTCAGTAAGCATTTGCTTCTCAGTTCATGCTGATGATGCCAGCATGTCTTTATCACAATGATAAGAGAGACTGTGAAAACAGTCGAATAAATATAAAAATAAAGAGAATAAAAACTAACAAGGAAAAAAGCAGTTTAAACATGATGCAAACTAGGAAATTGTGGGTGTGCATGTACACTTTATGGACAAAGTTAAAAAAAAATGTCAGAAGCACACATGCTGTCAGTTTTCAGGTCAGGACACAAATGCAGTATGTCATAGTCCTCAATGCCCTCCAGGCTTAGACATTTATCCTATTTTTTCAACCATCTCTGCTGGTGAGCCATTTTTAAATTATTTATAGCAGTAACTATCTTGTTACTCACTCTGCTGACCCATTTGGCTTCAGCAGTCATTATTGTTCCTAAAATGAATCTCAGAAATAAAAACACTATAAAACTAAAACTTCAAGGCAACAACAAAGGCCACCCACTGTCAAAGCAGGTGATTTGTTGCCAATCAAAGAATCCCGAGCCCTCATGGCCTCGTTCATCTTCCTCTCTTTGTCCCCCTCGCCACCTAATTAAAGACTCTGCATCCATACAGATTTCCAGAGCTCCATTCGTCTGTACAACTGAGCTGTGACCTTATCCTTTGTAATTAGCTGTTGCTTTTTAATGCTGCTGGCGTTTATTAGGCTGGAGGTTTAAAGAAAAGGTGGGGGTCTGATTTCACTTGGCCCTCAATGCTAAATCCACAGATGACTTTTAAGAAGGAAAAGGGGAGGGGACATAAGTGTGTGTCGGTGGGTGTGTTTATAGAAAATAAAGAGGCTTGAGAGAAGATATATGTGAGTGCAAATACGGGTGGCTTGTATAATGGGAGGCTGAGCTCCGGTTACACACGCATTTACTCCTCCTGACAAACATCTGCCTTTCTCGGACCTATAATCATCCAAACCCTTCACCCTCCTTCCTATAATTCTCCAAAAGGTGACAGACAGGTGTTGGAGCCTTGGATATGCAGTATTATAATTCCATGTTTGTCAAAGGTTATGATTTATGATGGTAAATCTCTGAAAAGAGCCATACGTTGAAACATCTGTCTCGGTGGCAGTGTGCATAGGATCCAGGAGGTTCAGCACTTGAGCTGCCAAATTGTGGTTTTGTTTGACTGGCTTTACACAATCTGTCAGGTCAGCAGTAGTCAAAAGATACTTTTGGTTGAAACCTATTTTCAAATCTTAGGGTCATTAAAAAAAAAAAGGAAAGTCAAATTTATAGTGAATACTAAGGACATATACACACATATTTTCGGTCAAGCAGTTTCTTGACAGAAAATATTAAATGAAAGAAAAATTAAAATGAATTTTATTTTCCTCAGTTTCTGCGTACATCTTAGAAATGTCATGCTGGAGATCATAAACTGAACAGTGACGTAGATTAAAAACAGAAGATATGAAATGTGCAGATTTACATTTCTGTGTAGGCAAGCATTAAAAGTGTGAAAGCCAGCTGAAAAACCAATTCAAAGACATCTGAATCAGTGTGTCAGCCGATCATGATCATCTACATGTCCTTTGCCAATATATATTACTGCACAGATTATGTTTTTTCTCCTGTCCAAAAGGTTTGTTGTTTAGCAGTGCATAGGCCTGATAAGAAGATTGATAAAAAGGAGATTGTCATGGATGGGCAATTTTAAATCTTTTGATATCATAAATGCAAATATTGCAAATAGAAATGCACGACTTTTTTCTTTATTTGATTGTTCTTGCAGATTAAACCCAGTTGGTTTATGGATTTAGAAAGGTATGAACATTAAATGTGATGAAATTTTGTATTTCTTGTGTGAACATTTCACAGATTCTCTCTTTGGTTTGCTTTTTAATATTATTTATACTTACCACTAAACAGATCCTATGCTTTATTTTGATTTTATGTTTTTGACTGTCAGATTTATACATTCGTGTAAAATAGAGACATTCTTATTTCTCTATGAGTGACACATCAGCAGCCTTCCAGTAGATACCACTGAGTGTGATCCAATTGTCCATGGTGGGATCAGTGGATCATCCGGGACCCTCCTGCTATGCTGCCCGCCCTCCCCCGCCTCCAGAACAGCGTGGGGCCTCGGGTACAACAGGGGGGCCATGATCAATAGGGATTTTGTGTGTTTGATTGTCTGTGTGCGTATGTGTGTCTGGTTCGGTTTCTATTTCCCAGTATGTGTGTACCTGTTTCCATCTGTGTGTTAAGTGATGCAGGGAGGGGGTGAGTGGTTGGAGGGTGAGCGGTGTCTTTTAGTTCAGTGCTGTGGTTGTGACTGATAGGGTGGCGGGCCCCAGCATGTGGAGGCCCAGGGGACCGGCTCTGTATTGGCAGACTCTGTAGAGAGGCTTTCTGTTCCCCCATCGATCCCAACATGTCAATTAGACAGACTCAAATAAATGTGCCCTCAACCTTAGCAAGCCCGCTGTATGCAGAGCCTCCCATGTAAACGACACTCACACATCAACCCTCGTGTCACCGGAGCCGGGGCAATACCAAATAGGCTCTCTGGGTTAAAACTGAACTCAAGCTTTTCCGCTGCACAGATTGTTTTTCACTTTGACCCCAGCCTTTGCTCATGAGCAGTCAGACAGTGTTTGATGCTGTGCAGGTAAATTACCTTTTATGGTTCTCACTTCCCCTTTGGTTTCTGTGAAAAACAAGTGACATTTACAAAACTGAAAGCAGGCTAGGTTGTTTTTGTTTTTAGAATTTAAAAAAAGGTAATATGTAGAATAACACAGTGAAACTGAAGTTGTTTGCTCCAGTGAGAATAACTTTTGTTTCAGAAAAAGTTGTTTTTATTGAAAATTCTTAGAGGTAAATTTAACCATTAAAATTCCAAATATTGAAATTGAGAAAAGCCTGTTATTATAACAGTTTTTCATACTTCATTGTGGGATGTCGTACTTGGCACATGTTGACTAAACATATAGAGACAGTTCAGACTGATTCAAATAATTTTCACATCACCATCAACTTACCATGATGCAACCAAACTTTGGTTGAAGGCTGATGACTCTTATCACATCATAATGTTGCCCAGCAACCACCTAAAATGAGCATTTTTGCTCAAATTGAGCTATAACACCTCAAAAAGCCATTTTATTTTAAATTTTTCAACCAATTTACGCACCCAAAATTTAAATTATGGTTGAATTAGCCATGATATATCATGATGCCATTATGTTGCCTGGCACATCACCATTACGTTGCCAGGTAACTATCTAGCAATTGAATAAAATTTATTATTTTTAGCCTTTGAAAGCATAAGCAACACCTTATGAAAGCATCCTATTTTTTGACATCTCATTTGTACCCACAAAAGTAAAATTATGCATACCTAGCAACCACTTATCAATATACTAAAAACACTATTTTTTAGCATTTAGCATTTTTTTCCACAACATAATAAAGTATATGTTTCTGAATAGGCTGTTTAGCTTAAGTTAAACTAGATAGCAGCTGACTGTAGCCTTCTATTTAATGGACAGACATAAATGTGGTATCAGGGTATTTATCTAACACTTTTACCCAAACCCTGACTGACTATTTGAAATACAAGATTAATGCCTATTTCTAACTAAGCACACATGAAAAGACTCAACGCAACACACAGACACAAACAGACGTTTGAATAGCCGGATGAGACTATAAAACTCCAAACAAGCCCACCATTATAGAGACAGATTGAGGTTGGAGCCTCTTGGAGATAATGACAGGGAGAAGTGAGTGACCCCCATGACTGGAGGTGATAAACCGATACTACCTCTGTCTCTGCCCCTCACTACATCACCCTTCATGCCCCATATTCGCTGCTCTCCATCACCCCTCTAAACCCAACTCTTCATGCCTCCTTCCCTTGAGCAGACACCCCTGTGAGCTGCTGCCCCACCCTTATTCCACCCCCTCCTCTCCACCTCTCTGCACTGATCAGTAGGATTTACTGTGCACTCGTCCACAGTTCTCAGCCGGTCACACACGCCCTCTGGGTCGATCTCGGTCGAATTCAATTTGTAAGATATTATGTATTGATCCCTGTGCTCTGTCCTGTCCCCCTTCCAACCCTCTGTGAATCCCTGGCAGGCGCTCATTGACCCACATGCATGATTCCTTAGATCATCATCATGTAAGCACGGCAGTCTGAACCATTACTACTATATGTTTGGAGGCGATTAATAAGGGTGATTATTTTTTTAACATCTGCTGCCCAAGATGTACTTGATAACACAGAAGAGTGTAAGAAGCTTGACATGAAAGACATATTCCCTAAAAATCTTTTGTGACAGGTTTGTCAGTGCTTAAGTGATCTTATTTCTTTGGTAAATTAGTCCAGAGTGTTTGGCCTTTGGTAACAGTACATTTTGAGAAATGGCTTAAATGGAAAAACACACGTGTTTTCCTCTATCCTGCAGATTTATTCAGGACATTCTTTATTGAGAATGGATAACAGACCTCCTTCTACTAACCATCTTGTGCTTCCATTTAGCTTAGCCAAGAGGCTTTAAATCTTTGAGATCAATAATTGCTCCCCTGTTTCTCTATAAAACCCACAGGTAAATAATTCAGATGAGATTGTGAAATCCTTTACAATATAAATTCTACGGGAAAAAATACTTTAATTTCGGTGTGTGATTTACGGGTATGTATATTCACTATCACAGGCCCATCTACAAATTTTCAGGTTAAATCAATGACTATTTTGACTGGATACATTGAGATATATAAAACATTTATAACTAACCTCTTACATCATTATCAAACATGAGGGAGGCTCTGTATCACCTTCCTGCAAATTGCAGTATTACAATGTTGTTAAAATAAAAAAGCAATTATGTATTCAACCCAGAAAAAAAACCTTAGCCCCGGACTCTACCTAACACATTATGGTGCACCATGAGCAACTGACACATAAACAGATGAGCAGAGGGCTTGCATGGCTGCGACAGATAAGAGAAATAAGGTCACATGCTAACAGGGGAGAGAAAGCTCTCCACGAAGGTGGACAATGGCTATGACATTTCAGAAACCTGGCTAATTCCCCGGAAAATTTAGAAAGGGCACGTTGCGTATAATTGCATCATGAGGTGATCATGTTCAAAGCATATCGCTGTAGCTCTCCTTTTTTTCTTGTGCCCACTAATGGTCACAACAAACTCTTATTCAAATTACCACGCTTTATGATGTGCATTTCAAAATAAATCTCAAGCAAATACACTGAAGTAACATAGTGGAACAAAGCAAAAAATCTTTAAACAACAAATGAGATTTAAATTCTTATCTCAGCCTGACGGTGTACAACAATCCTTCATCTCAAACTGAGGGTATGAGGGACAGTGCATGCACATGTGTACTTAAGATGTTAGTGATGCATCCATGTGCAAGTGTGTGAATGTGTGTGTGTGTGTTTAGGGGAGAAACTGAGAAAAAAAAGAAAAACAGGAGGTAGACGCAAGAGTCCCTGTGGGGTGAGTAAAGGACGGCACTGTGGAGTTTCCTCGTCAGTGTTTGGGATTCCCTCTGTTTACCCCTCAACTTCCTGTCCCAGTAAGGAAGCATGAAACACTCTCTGACTCCCCTGGCAGGAAACATGAGCCTGCTCTGCTTTGTGACTCACCCTGACCTCCAGCCAAACCTTCATCACATGACAGTTTTAGCTGTACTGCGGGGAAAATTTAAATGAGCCGAGAATACAAGTGTTCATGTTTACAGTATACTTATATCTCTCTTACTGTGCGCAACATATATTTTTGCCAAGGCCTTTAACAACATTAACACCTAAAAGAGTAAATGTACAATACTGTGCAAAAGTCTTGAGCCACCCCTTATTTCTACATATTTTGCTTTGAAGGAGTTTTTACATTTTTGTTTTTGAAAAAATGGCCCTGAGCAAAATTTTTTCTGGCTTTTCAAACTTTTCAGAGGATTTTTTGTTTGTTAAGCCAGTTAACACTGGCCTATAAATCAACCAATCAATCAAGCATAAAAAAGGTATCTAATTTGAGAAATGAATTATTATTGTGACTACAATAACAGACAACTTAGCAAAGAACCAATTTTAAATGGTGTCTTTGTTACTTGGAGCCTGCCACAAAACACAAGTCTATGAAAAACACCAACAATAACAGTTTGACAAGCATAAAATTATATTTTTGCACCAAAAAAGTGATTTCCATAAAGGTGCATTGTTATTTCGTACATTGAATACAAGTCCTTAAAAAACTGAGGAAACTGGACAAGTGGCGGACAAAAAAAGAAGAAGTGGCAGATGTAAAAATAAATCTACAGCACATGAACAGTATCTGAAAGACATGTCTTTAAGAAACAGGGAAAAAAATCGCAGCAAAAACCTGACACAGTACACTATGGAGTCACTTACATAATGATGAATCCAAATTCAACATTTTTGGTTCAAAATGTTTTCCAATGTGTATGGAGGTAGTCAGGAAAGGAGTAACACACAGCAGAGGCTCTGTCATGGTGGTGGTGTTGGAGATCAAGGCTTTTGCACAGTACTGTAGCTACTGCAAAAACAGACAACCGGATTTCTTCATACATCTGCTTTAACTTTGCCAGCATTTAATTATAAATAAAAATTAAAAAACTGAGTTTGTGACACTTTTGTAAAGCTTTTGCTCAGTACAATATGTGTTGTTAACCTCGATGACACCATGCAGCTGCAACTTTTCTTTTATTATTTCTTTTCATTAGTTTTGTGCCCTCTGTTCTACAGAGATCATTCAAAAGTTTGCTCCCCCCTCTCTTCTGAGCTTATTAGCATGGAGAAATATTTTGTTCCAGCCATAAGGATATTGACAAATTACAACTTTACAATTAAAACTCATGAACTAGTTTTCTGGCATCACTCTGAGACAGGATGTTTCTAATTTTAGGGATGTTGCGCAAATGCAAGAAAGCAGTTCTACATATTTGTTTAATATGAACATTGAAGGACATATCCTGGTTCTATCCATATCCAACAGGGAAAATATAGCTAGAACCTGTGTATCGTAAAGCACACTCTAGCACACTAAAATAAACATACTTTATTATATGTCTAAACCTATCTTGAGTGCCTGGACATGGACTTCTTGTGCCTTATTTTAGCAATAATCTTTTCAGTTTGTTTATTTTACCATTATTCATTTCCACTGGTGTTTAAGGAACAAGCAATCCTTCTCTTATTTTATTTTTTTCTCCAAGTACACGTGCCTTTTTTAAAACCATTTTTAGTAAAATTCTTTTTCTTAGATTTTTTTTAAATCACTGTCACAGCTGTAGGTTAAATATTGAGCTACAGCCAGCAGCTGGTTAGGTTAGCGTTGCATAAAGACTGAAAACAGAAGGAACTTGATCATGAGGACTACCCAAAGGACAAACAAACAAGGCCATACGCCTATCAGCATCTCTAAAGCTCACCAAGTAATGCTGTAGACGTTGACTGTTTATTACACACAAAGATTTTAGGATTTATAATGCATCTTAATATTGCTTTCTATGTACTTATGGAGATGTGTTATCTGGTTCTTCTATTTCTAGTCTCAGTGAAGACTATTTACCAAAGAATCCATCTGGTGTCCATCTTTTCACTAAGCTAGCTAATTTTCTGAAATTACAAGTAATATGTGTTCTCATTACTGCTTCAGCTAAAGTCCTTTTATGTGCCCAGTTTTATTATTTTTTTTAGTAAACAAACAAAAAAACAAACACAAGAGACATTGTGTGAGGAATGAGCTGTCATGGCTCTAACATTTGGATACAACTGGAAAATTGTTTTATTTTATTTTATTTTTTTTTTAAATATCAGTAAACCTGGAAGCCTGACATTAATCTTCTTTTAGCAAGTAAAACATTTCCACAAACACTAAATTTCAGAAAATTGTGAAGAAAGTTCACTGGAGCCACAATGAATAAAATACACAGAGCAAGAGCAGTTACTTACTTCTAAAGGTTAGTGCTACAGGCAACTCAGACGTATGCGGCTCATTAAGGACCTAATGAAAAACTTGGTCTCCGTCCAATAACAGCATATGTAGATTCTCAAGCCGCTGGCAAACATTAAAACATAATTTCTTACTAATTTCTTATTTGCTTAAAAACTACATTATTAGTCCTAGGGAGGAGCAATTTCTTATGCTTCCTGTAATGATGCTTTTCTTTAAATTTAGTCCAAATTGTGCAAATTTAAAGCTGATTTACCCATCTTTTGAAAAAGAAATTAAATTCAGGTAAATTTATGCAATATAACACTCATGTCAAGGTGCTTAATACTGTAAGATAAAAACCTTACAGTATTAAGGAGATAACCCTAACAATCAAACAACCCACTACGAGCAAGTATTGGTAGGGTCACTTAATCCATCCCTAACTATAAGCTTTATAGTAAAAGGAAAGCTTTGAGTCTAATCTTAAAAGAGTGCGTCTGTGTCTGTCTTCCAAATCCAAACTGGAAGCTGGTTCCAGACAGAGTGACCTAGAAGCTGAAGTCTCTACCTGCGATTCTACTTTTAGAAAAATTTATTTTAAAAATTTTATTTTAATTGCTGTGCAATTCAAGCACAGAGATGACCCCACTTTCAGGGGCCATAAGATCACTTGTAATTTTCACAAGTCCTGTTTTTGTAATATGAATTCTGAAACTTGATTGAAGCTCATCAAATAAGCTATTTCTATACAGATGATCAGTTAGCTGGTTTACAACTGCTCTTTCAAGGTTTTCTTTTATATAAGAGGAAGGCTGAAAAATGGGCTATACTCAGCTTAGACATCTGGGTTAAGTGATGGCATTTAAAGTATAATTGTTTAATTTCTGCCACCTTAAAGGCCTGTGGTATGTATCAATTTAATAGAGACGAATTACTAGTATTTAAAATTGTCGTATTTATTAATGGTAACATTTTTTGAACAGTCTTGTGGGAATGGGGTCTAATAGACACAGTGATAATTTAGAGGAAGAAATTATTCAAGTTTGAAATTAGAAAAACTGATATTTATTTAAGAGTCTTAATAAATATCAGCAGTTATTAAAATTGTACTTAATGTCTGTGGGATGACTGAATATTTTTCCCTAAAGGTTAAAATTTTATTTGTGAATAAGTCATAACATCACTATTAGTTAAAGTTGCAGTAATACTTGGCTCAACAGAAATGACTCTTTGTCAGCTTGGTTACAGTGAAACCTGGACTTGTTCCTGTTTTCCTCTATCAGTGACCAATTTTATGGAGGGCTTTTTTATAACCTATTTTTCCAGGCCAAACAAAGATCTTTTAAATGAGTGCAATGTCATTTTCTCTTCATAATCATCTGCTTTAAAGTGCATATTTGTGAGTTAGATCAGGGAGTCAAAACAGTGTGATTTGATTTCTTTTACAGAGGTGCCACAGTATCCACAGTCGTACAGAGTGAGAATGTCATACTATTAACAAGATAGTCTTTGGGCACTGAAGACGAATGTTAAAAATCACGCACTGTAATTATATAATCTAAACTGACCACTAAATCACATTACAGGTCTAAGAAATCAGATAGAAACTTTTAGTAAGGGCTGGCCTACTTTTACTTGTACTTAACAACAAGTAAACCTGTTTTTTGTGTTTTCTAATTGGGGTGTGCAATGCTAAGAGTTAAGCTTTCATATGAATTAAAACTATGTCTTGGCCTTTGTTTGATTGATTAGTCAGAGTGGAAGATTGCATCCATTCCTCCTCCTCGGACTGTGCTTCAGTATATATATTCTTTGGAAACCAGGTTTCTCTAAGGCATTATAAAAAATATTTAGCTCAATTATTAAATGTTATACTAGCAAGGAATCAGATGAGAGCAATCTAATGCTTAACAGTCCACATTTAAATGTTTTGCTCTTTGGTGCAGTTATATTTGCCCTCCTTTTTTTTATATAATTAAAACATTTTAATTGTATTTTGTTTGTATTTGCATTTTGGTTATTATTAAGTAGGCGGGGTGCAGAGGAAGTTTCTAGGGTTTTTAGGGTTTTGGTGGTCATTCTGTTGGAATAAATAAAGTCTCTAGTAAACTTAGTTGCTGAATTTGTGGCTCCATGTATTAGCAGTAACATGGAATACCCCCTCTTTTTGACACACTCCCATGTGTCAACAGCAATTAGACTGGAAGAGCCAACCCGAGTAGAGCTCAGTCAGCAGTAATCGTGGTATTTGGGTGGTACATGTGAGCAGCCAGAGAAAGCTATCCATCCATCCATTCGCTTCCGCTTATCCTTTTCAGGGTCGCGGGGGGCGCTGGAGCCTATCCCAGCTGTCATAGGGCGAGAGGCGGGGTACACCCTGGACAGGTCGCCAGTCTGTCACAGGGCCAACACACAGGGACAGACAACCATTCACACTCACATTCACACTTAGTGGCAATTTGGATCGGTGGGAGGAAGCCGGAGAACCCGGAGGGAACCCACGCAAACACGAGGAGAACATGCAAACTCCACACAGAAAGATCCCGGCCTGATGTTGGAATTGAACTCAGGACCTTCTTGCTGTGTGGCAACAGTGCTAACCACCGTGCCACCGTGCTGCCCCAGCCAGAGAAAGCTGAAACCTGCAAATGGTGTAAGCAAAAAGATGTATTTGCCAACAACGTGCAAGAACCACTTCAGTCTAGTGTCTACTTGTGCATACCTCAACCTTTTCAAACTATGTTATCTTTGGGATTTCTGGAAACTAAATAAATTATTCACTCAGTAAATTTAAATAATGAAATAAAATCAAACAAATTGTCTGTTCGTGCAACAGGCTGCAAGTAACAAAGATTGAAAAAAAAAAAGAAATTCACTGCTAAGTTGCCTGTAATGTGCAGATACAAATTAGATGTCTTTTTATGCTTCAGTGATTCATAGGTCAATGTTGAGTTGCTTAATAAAACAAAAACGTTCCTCTGAAAATCATCAGGTAGAAAGAATGAATGGAAAATGAGTGAAAAAGCAGCATGTCCAAAGAAGAACTATGAAAGACCTCCAGAAAGCTTGGAGAACTATTGCTCTAAACTGCTTTTAGAAAGTCTGTCTTCTTGGTAGCAAAACATAAAGAAAATAGGGGTGGCTGAAGACTTTTGACCTGTACTGTAAGTCAATAAGAATATTCATCTGCAGCACATGGGTTTACCAAATTAAATGGTAATCCATCAGTAAGCTCCACACTTGAACAAACTGTTAGACTGACATTGATGTCATCCCTACTGCTAGTGTGGCTAAAAAGGAAGATTTATCATGTTAATTCTTCTTTTCTTTTTTTGGAATCCATTGAAAACAAAACAGCGAAAACCTTGGACTATGCCACAATGTATAAGCACTGACTGAGTGATGACTGGCTGTTGTTTTTCTAACTGTGTTGACTGTCTTGGAAGTGTGCTTCCTTCCTTCCTCCCCTCCAGATTTCAACTCTGTCTGAGTTTGGTGTCGTAGGCCAACAGTCAGAGACGAGGCCGGCAGTGAGCCTGGACTACATCAAACGTGCACCAGACACTGCAGCCGGAAGACAGGCAGGAACCGTGAAGCTCTACTCAACTCTGTCACTGTCTATCATCAAAAAACTGACCTAGAACAAGCAGTGCTGCAGAAATGGGGGTGTCCGGCAGGTGGGAAAGAATGTAATCCAACATACAGGCTGTTTTTTTGTCAGCATTTTCTTTTGTTGAGCATTGTCTGAGGAGAGATGAAAATGGAGAGAAAATGAGAATATCAGAGTTCATGATAAGTGGCAAAAGTATCCTCATTTATCTGCAGTCTTTTCTCTTTGTACAAAGCAATCGCAAACTGCAGTACATGCCAATTTTCTGAAGGAAAAGGTTATTTTCAGAGGATGAAGATAGACTTTCCACTTGACCTGTGTATAATCAAAGAGCATAACAATGAAACCAGGTTCTGTCTGCGGTTCCCCCCCTGCAGCTTTTTGACATTTAGCAGAGCTGTCTTTTGACTTAATGACTTGTGAATGAAGAGAGAGACAAGGTAGTGTTGTGTGATTATTGTTGCATTCATTCAATTCGTGCAGCTATCTGTCATTTTGTAGTTGATTTCTATGTTTATAACAACCTGTAGAACCAATTAAAATGGTTTGCCCAAAAACAAGACATGAATTTGAAAAAAGGAAGAAAAGCACATCAAAGGTGTATGTAAATTGGAATACCTTCTTTCAACTAGGCAGCTCTTTCTGAAATATTGATTAATGACTTGGCACTTGTTCAGCAACAACAATGTGTCAGACGTGAACGAGACCAGGCAGGACTTAAACCAAACCAAGATAAACAAAGTCGATACACAACAAGAGAAAACTAGCACAGACTGGACCGGATCAGACCTGTCAGATGTCTGTCAGTCTGCACAGATCTTCTCAGTCAGTCTGGGAGGAATTGATCTCTTGGATTGATCTATGGCTCAGTCCATCTGCCTGATCCAGACCTTAATGCCATAGAGCACACAAGAGGAAGAGATGGGGAGGGTGGAAAAGCATAGCAAAGCAGAGATAAACAGATATCAGTGCAGATAGGTTGGTACATCAGGAACTGTAGGAGGGGACGGAGTCTAGTCAGTCTAGTCTGGACAGCTGGTGTTGATAGCCAATCTGCCCAATCCTGGCGCATTTTGTAAAACATGAAACCCAGCAACCTGATAGCATGAATTAATAAATGAACAATTTCTCTTACAACAGGGCCCCCTGCTCCATCTGGGTTTTCTTTACACAGAGACAATAGACACTTTAGAGGGGCCCAAAGGGGTGTTCATTCCCTCAAGTACTAACTACACAGGCCACTGGATGACTGAGAACCACTTGATCGCATAATGACACGAAGAGTTGATAATGCCGCTCATGCAGCCATCAGAGTTATACATAGTGTGGAGTCTGTGAATAGCTGCTGCTTCTCTGTTTCTTTTTTGGTTATTTAGAGCGGGCCTAATAAGCAGTGTGGGTGGTGAATGAGGAACCATTAGCTCAATAGCTGAATGAAACCAGTACAGCCTCCTCTTACTTCTTTGCTTTTCAACCCCAGCAATAGGAACACCTGCACCAGAGACAGGCATAGTAGGAGGAGCACAGGGACAGGGGGTAAAGAGTGCCAGGGTTAAGAGGTGGAAATGGATAACAGGATGAGGCAAAGAAAAGAAAGAAAGACATTCTTGCCAAGAGGGAGATGGGAAGATCAATATCACTCTTATGTTTGTCCTTTAAATATAAGGCCAAGGCAGCTGGTTAGCTTACCTTAGCATAGAAAATGTAAACGGGGGATTGCTGGCCTGATACTGGTTGCCTGGCAGCAATAACTAGTCTAACATGTAAGGTCTTCAAACGGTTTCAATAAACAACATATAGCAACCTAGGTGGAAACAGCAACCTGCAGGTGCTAATAATGTTTCTTGCAGGGAAAGCAGCTTCCCCGTACTTCCTCCTTTGTTCGGTGAAGCTCAGCTGACAGCTACTGAACTCAGTTAGATGTATAAAAAAATAGTTGCAATAGCCTTTTATCTAACTATTTGCACACAAAAAACAAGTGTAATTCAAGATGTTGAACTATTTGTTTAAATTCTTATCATTTGTTTGTTTCCACTTCCTAGAAACAGAGATTATCCTACATGTCTGTTTTGCAATTGACAGCTCCAATTGATGAAACTGGTGACGAAAGGTGAAAAGAATGAAACCAAAGCATTGTGGGTGTTGAGTGAGCCTGTCAGGCTACTGATGTATGGCAGGGCAGATGTAGCGAGGGGGAGCTGGAGGGAGGGCAGAGGGTGGGGGTAGTTATGGGATTGTTGAGGTAAGCTGGCAGAATAGAAGAGAAAGAACAGCGAGAGACGGAAGAGGAGCAGGCATGCAAGCTATGTGATGACTATCAGAAAAACACAGGGGCTGTCTGTTCTTTTAGCCTGCCTCGGCTGGGAGGCACAGGGCTGGGTCCCTAAGCAGGTGTGCGGGGTGGGGAAACACAGGAGGGGGGGTGGTGGGGGGAAAGCAGAAAGACAAGCAAGGGAAATGGAAAGTCAAGCAGGAACAGAGAAGAGGAGAAAAGTACAAACAGTGTTGAGTATTGATAAAAAGGCTGAAAGACAGACTAACGCCACTGAGATGAAAAAAGAGGTCAAAGCAGGTGGACGAGAACGGCACGCAAGGCTTGCTGGAAGCTATCATGGTCATTAGTATCTCTCGAATGGCTCAATAAAATGCTCAGACACTGGAAGACAGTATGCCTTCCAGCATTTGTCTGTATGTTTAGATGTCAATATAGTAAAAGCAATGTATCAGAGGAATCAGATGGATCAATAGAGAGGAGAGGTGAGTGTAACTGAACCACCGTGACCCTTAGCTGACCTTTCATCATCAAGACACAAGTCTATCTCACCTGTCCCACAGATGTACACATGCACGCACACAGACAACTGAACTCTCACCTTATTAGTTTATTACTTCACCGATTCCAAATAGTTTTTTCTTTCTTTTGTCTTTCTTTCAAAATTGATGCATTGCAAATATGTGTAGAAGGAGAAAATGCATGCTCTTTCACACAACTGTAATTGATGTGCTACTTTTCCTGGTTTCCTAAACCCAAACAGTAGTGTAAAGCTAGATTCATCCATCTCAGACTGTACGATATACAATATTTAGTTCAATATTAAATTTCCTTACTTCAGTAGCTCATGAGAACCATGCAATTAGTGTCAAAAATGTCCACAGAGTTCACTCCCATAATGAAAAATTCTAGAAAGGAAGCTTCACTTATAACAACTATGGAATAGCTGTTGTCATAGGATGCTAACAGGATTTACCTGAGCAGACACTGTGCCAGTTTTACTAACTGGATAGCCTACATGTGTTAATTCAAATGATGCTGAGTCTGAGTCTGTGCAACCTGTATCTACAATTTATCTACCATGTGAATCCCACTGAGCACAAATATCCGTGCCCAGTCACGTTTGTCCAGTTAAAAGGGTTTTTTTTTTTTTCAGACAGGATGGTTATTTCCTTAGTGCTGACACAGAGAAATGCTGTTTCTCAAACTTCCTACTTACACAATTGCACTTGCTATTTTGAGGACATTAACCACTTCATGCTGCCAATTAAAACAACATTTATTATATTACATATATCTGATATAGAGATTAAAAAAAACTGAGTGTGGGTTGCTCTACACTTGTCACTCATTAAGGACACACTCTTGGCTAAATAGCAGAGCAACTGCTTCTCTTTACATTTGCATTGCATTGCAACATTACCAACTAGTTTCACTGTAACACCATTTCTTTATATGGTCATCAAATAAGTATAAAGATTATCATTATCAGTGCAACATTTCTTTTTCTTTTTTTTTTTTCTGTCCCATTTGGATCTTTAGCCATCAGAATTGTTGTCTTAAGGCCAAGAGGGATGCCAAGTGGATTTACTTTACCAAGTGGATCATCATGGCCTTGCCATATTGGTCCATTTGATTGACCTTTATTATAATTATGTATTTATTTTAATTTCGGTTGTTACAGACGGGACAGACATGACTGGGGGATAGGACAGGGAGAAAGAATGAAAGAAAGAGAGGGAGAGAAAGTAAATAGAGGGGAGAAGAGATGGTGAGAAAGGGGAGAAGAAAGAAAGAAAAACAAACAAAACACCTGGATCACCTATATGGAGAAAAAAAAACAGAAGAGAAAACAAACAAACAAAAAAAGAGCAACATAATAAATACAACACCATCACAATAAACTAGCTAGCAGTAGATAACAGTAGATACTAAATATTAAATGTTATTGTGCAGCACACAAGATAGACAGCGCACGATGTGCTTTGAGGTAGCAGCCAAGAAAGGTGTAGTTTGTGTCTGTGAATACCCGTGTGTACACCTGTGTGGATAAGCATGCTTGTATTCCAAAGGTTTCTCCATGTAACGATCTGCTAGGGAGTGAGGGGAGCCATAGCCCCGTCCCCCAGGGCATGAAGCAGGTATGGAGGAGATCCAGGCCCCAGACATCCAGAGGCCCCAGAGTACGAGGACCCAAGGAGGACCACCAAAGGGGGGCAACCGAGCCACCCTCCTGGGAAGAGCTGAGTAGAGCCCCAAACGAGAGGTCACCCAGCAGCCACGGAGCAGAGGCCAGAGGGGGTTGCAGTGGCGTGCCGGCGGGCTCTGCCCGCGGGCTCTGCCGGCTGCCAACTGCGCCAGAGAGGACCGAGCTTCAGGCGCCAGGCCCCGCCAATCGGCCACCAGGAGTGAGCCGGTACATACATGAGCGCCCAGCCCCAGTCGACAAGAACCACCAGCACACCAACGTCTGAGGGCATCAGCCACCGGCAGGGAGTGTGGTGAGGGGAGATAGGCCTCCGTACTTTGGAGGGCCTGAGATGTTCCCAGAGAGGTCGAGTCTAAGACCTGACATATAGACACAGACGAACAGGCACACGCAGACTCAAACGTGCATTCCCACCCCCATATACACAACCAAATACTCGGCACTTACCCAACGTGTAGACAGACACAAATAGACACTGCACAGACAATCACACTCCCCAAACATACTCTATATCCCAGGTCCAGGTACCCCCGCCCCCAGAGAGGGCAAGCCGCACCTAGACCCAGGAGATGTAACCCTTCTCTCTGGGGTGGAGGCAAGCGGACCGCCTCCTTATCTGCAGTAGCAGGGAGGCCCCGCATCCCAGACCCCAATCTGACGGCCAGCACCTCCTCCCAGCCCCCCAGCCCTGACGGCTAACAGAACCGGGGTGAGTGAAGACCCCAAACCTCCCTCCGCCCGCTCATATGTAGTGTTGCTGTGTGCTGTTCTAAAGTGCATTTAAAACACAGGAGGGCATGGTGCTTCCTGCCAGAGAGCAGCACGGCTCCTCCGAAAACCCTCAACGTCTATATGCATTAAAATTGAGGGTAGGGCACCAGCGCCAGAGGTGGGTTGGAATACACCGACCATCCTCTGGATGCTGTAAAACATGCCCACCTCCAAGGCCCTATATGTATGTATTATGTGAGAGTGTGAGTAATGTGGATGTCTAGGTTGCAGAATAAAATTGAGGCACAGGCGGCCACAAGGGGACAGAGGGGGAGTGCCTCTCCTGCACCCTGGTGACATATCTGCACCCCAAGCCCTGTGTGTGTGGGTGGGTGTGGTAGAGCGGGAAGAGGGAGGTAGCTGTGGATGGGGAGGGAAGAAAGGGAGGGGCAAGCGGCCCCTCCCTGGGGCCAGCTCCCCCGCTGACCCCAGTAGGCACCCCCACACTCTGGAACCCACCAGGGCAAGGGGGCCCAGGCCCATCCGGACCGGGGCCCACAGCAGCAGCACCGCCCAGCCCTACAGAGTCCGGGGCAGCCCACCTGACTCCACCGCAGAGAAAACTGCACCCACCCCATCATCTAATCATCTCCCAAACTACACAAGACAATAGACACCCAGGTTGAGTTCATTCTCTACCTCTCCTATATCTCTCCCCCACCTGCAAAGTGAGCTCCTGTAGAAAGGAGACCACCTGCAAAGATATAACAGCCTCCCCACCAGTTAGACAGCCCCCTAGTTGGGCCGATGCACCAGAGGTCCCCTGCACTGGGGCTGAGCCCCCCTGCACCCACCCGCCCACAGCCCCGGCGACACAACAGCCAGGACCCAAGCCCCCAAGGCCCAGCCAGCACCCCAGACCAGGGGCGGAGCACCCCCAGACCCCCAAGCCTCCACGCCCGTCCCGGACCCACCCGGGGGCAGCCAGGCCACCAGGCCAGTAACCAACGTCCGCCAGTGCAGACCCTCCCCCATCTCCGCTGTACGCAGCCACAAGGAAAACACCATCTAGGAGCCACCAGGGCCCCTAACCAGGTCATGGCCACATCCCCCGGGTTAGGCCCTCCAGGGAAACGTCCCTAGGGACTCCCCAGACATCCTAAGGCCGTCCCTACCCCCATGTCAACCACAATAGCGAAGGCAGGACCAAACCATGACCCCCCACCCCCACTAGGTGATGAAGCCGATCAAAGGAGCCCAAAGGGATTGATCAAATGTGATGGCAGAGGCTGTATCAAGACTAATGTGATCTATTAGATGGTTTTTATATTGATTAGAATTAAGATTATTTTTATTTTTCCAGTTAAGGAGGATCGTTTTCTTGGCAATGCATAGGGCCGTAAAAACAATGTGGGCTGTGTTTATTTCTGCAGTGACCTCATCCAAGTTGCTCAGCAAGCACACTAAAGGGGAGGCTGGAATGTTACATTTCAGACACTTTGATAAGTCTTCACATATCTCACGCCAAAACTTCTGAACTGGTGGACAGAACCAAAGAGCGTGGATGTAATTGTCCGGTGTATTTGCTAGACAGTGTGAGCAGTTGTTGGAAGACGTATAGCCCATCTTGAACATCCTATGACCAGTATAGTGCACTCTATGTAATATTTTGTATTGTATTAATTGCAAACTGGGATTTCTGATCCATTGAAAGGTTTTAAGCATATCTGAGACCAAAGGTTTTGGTCTAAGCTGATTGATAAATCTGCTTCCCATTTTGCAATAGGAAGGGATATTGATTCATCTATTTTAGAAAGTGTTCTGTATATTTTAGACAATAATTTGGGGTTTTTTAGATTAAAAAAATGTACCACACTTGGTGGTGTTTGTAATTCAGCTTCACTGGGATAAAATTTCTTTTTTAGTATGGATCTAATTTGTTGATATTCCAAAAATCGTTTATTGTTGATCCCATATTGTGTAACTAGTCTGTCAAACGAAATAAAGTCTGTTCCTTCCAATATATGTTCCAAGTATTTAATTCCTTTGCAACTCCAATCTGGAAAGTTTATCATATTATTGTTTTGTAATATGTCCGGATTGTTCCAGATAGGTGTACGTTTGCATGGGATTAATGAGGACTGTCATTTTTAGAAACTCCCACCATGCTGTCAGAGAAGAGCTGATGTTGATGCTTTTAAAGCACTCATGTCGTTTGATGTTTGAACTGATAAATGGTAGATCTGAAATCTCTAGATTATTACATAGTGCCTGTTCTACATCTATCCAAGGTTCATCTAAGAAGCTGTGTTTAAACCATCTAGAGATGAACTGAAGCCTGTTGGCTAAAAAAATAGTGATTAAAGTTAGACAGATCTAGTCCTCCTTTATCCTTGGTCCTTTGTAATGTTTTTAAGCTGATACATGGGGGTTTATCTTTCCAAAGGAATTTAGAAATATATGAGTCTAGAGATCTGAACCAATCTTGTGATGGTTTATTTGGGATCATTGAAAACAAATAGTTTATTTTTGGCAAGACCATCATTTTTATAGCGGCGACCCTTCCCAGGAGTGATATGGGTAAAGATTTCCATCTAGCCAGATCGCTTTCTACTGTCTTTAAAAGTGGGATGTGATTTAATTTAGTTAATTCTGAAAGCTTAGGAGAGACATTAATACCTAAATATTTTATATTTCCAGATTGCAGTGGGGTAGGAGAAGAATTATGGAAGGAGCAATTAATCGGAAGAACTGTAGATTTTGACCAGTTAATTGAATAATCTGAGACTCTTGAGAAAGAATTTATCAATGCAATCACCCCAGAGATATTGGTTTGTGAGTTTTGGAGAAAAAGTAACACATCATCCGCATAAAGGCTGATTTTATGTTCTACATTCTTACATTTTATGCCCTTAATTGTTGTAGCCTGTCTAATTGCTGCTGCTAGTGGCTCAATAAAAATTGCAAACAGTGAAGGGGAGAGTGGGCATCCCTGCCTGGTGCCCCTCAGGAGAGAGAAGCTGGAGGATGTTTGGTCATTTGTTTTGACACAAGCTGTTGGGAAATAATATTTTTAACCAGTTTATGAAAGAGGTTCCAAAACCAAATTTGTGTAAAGTTGCAAATAGAAATTTCCAGTTAACTCTGTCAAACGCCTTTTCTGCATCAAGAGACAATATTATGGTTTCAATGTTTTTACTGCATGAGTAGTCTGTTAAATTAAGTAATCTACGTGTATTAGTTGATGAGTGCCTACCTTTTATGAAACCAGTTTGGTCAGGATCAATTAAAAGGGGGGTTGTTTTCTCTAATCTCTTTGAGAGAGCTTTGCAGATTATTTTAAGGTCTACATTAATAAGGGATATTGGACGATAGCTTGAAGCAAATACAAGGTCTTTGCCTGGTTTTAGTAAGAGACTGATATTTGCAGAGTTCATATTTGGTGGTAGTCTACCATTTTCTTTGATTTCCTGCAACATTCTGTGAAAAACTGGTGCTAGAATCGTCCAGAATTCTTTGTAGAATTCTGCAGGAAAGCCGTTTGGACCTGGAGCCTTATTATTGGGCATGCTTATCAGGGCTTCCTGGAGTTCACCTGGCGTCAGTGGCGAATCCAGTGCCATTGCTTGGGTGTCTAATAATTTTGGAAGAGTTATGTTGTCGAGAAATTGATCAATTTCGTTTTTAGATGGGTTATTTGTGGTGCATATAAAGTTTCATAGAAATCCCTAAAAATTTTGTTTATTTTTTAAAGATCATATATTGTATTCCCAGATAAATCTTTAACAGCACATATGGTTGTTTTTTCTTTATTGATTTTTAACTGGTTAGCAAGAAATTGCTAATGATTTGTTACCGTGTTCATAATTTTGCAGGCGAAGTCTTTGTACTAAGAATTTAGTCTTTTTATTAATAATTTCATTTAATTCTAGTTTTGTTTTGGGTATTTTCTTTAATATTTCTTGATCTTGGTGGGATACGTAGGCTTTTTCTAAGGATTTGATGTTTTTTTCTAGTTCCTGAATATTTTTGTTTTCTTCTTTCTTCTTATGTGATGAGAAAGAGATTATTTTACCTCTCATCACGGCTTTCCCTGCTTCCCAGAGGACAGATGCTGATGTTCCAGGAATGTCATTAAAGCCTAAATATAGAGTCCATTCTTTTTTAAAGTATTTGATAAACTCTTCATCTTTGAGCAGTGATGTATTAAATCTCCAGTTTTTACTTGGTGTGGTATTATTCTTCTGTATTAGTGTTAAAGATACAGGAGCATGATCGCTGATAGCTATCATGTGCAACATTTCAGAACATAAGGTACTTTGAAAGTTGTTTTATAATGTTGTTACTGCAGGTCCCAGTCTTGCATTTTCTAAATTAGTAAATGTTAAGCAGACAGAAAAGAGCAATACAGGAATTTACAACTGCCCTGAGCAAAACAACCAATTGTTAGCCAGTAGGAGGGTTAGCTGATAACTTCACAAGCACTGATGTGTATGTAGATACTAGGAATAATTTTTCATATTTTAGATTTTTTATTTGGGTATCATATTTGCCAAAACAGTTTATTTGTTTGGCTAATGCAACTCACCTTTTTGTGTTTCCCCTTAGGGCCAAGTAGGTCAACGTACAAGAAACAGGAAATAGAAGAATCCAGTAGTGATGTGTTAGGAGGGGGACATGGCATGAAGCTTCAAAGCTTTTTGTTTGTTCTTGAAAATATGATAGAAACCATCTTTGCTTGTACTTATATTGTTTGTTATTTAGCTTTTTAATGTGTTAATCCCACATAAAGATTCATGTAAGGTAGTAATTTTACATGTTCTGTTCATGTGTGGCAAATTATCCTCTTTGTTGTAGAAGAATTAATATTATATGTGCAGAAGGCATCAGCAGACAATCACAGTCAAATGTTTGATTCAAGAGAGCACTTAGCTGGAAAAATGCATACATAAATAAATAGCTTACACATTATACTACATGAAGATGTAGTAGCAAAATAAGACACACTGAAAGGCAGTTACTTTATGCATTTTCAAAAGCCTAAAAAACTCTGTTAGCTTTAATAGTTAACATATCCTGAATATTTTGCACTTGAATTAAATGAAACGAAGTTTTATTTATTTCATTCTTAAAAGTTAAGAGCTTAGCGTGTTTGCTTTTTGAAAGTTAGCAGAACTCACATTGCCTATCCTTTTTTAAAAAGTCTGTTTCAAGTACAGATAGCATTTCTTTTTAGTCTAAAACAGTCAATAATCACCATTAAGGAGGTGAGGGACGTTACCATGAACCAATCATGTAATGTTAGCTAGCTAGTTAATGTTCATGCATGGTTTGTTCTTTAAGGTCCCTGCTGTTCTAGCATTAGTGGCAAACATAATATTTTAGTTAGGCTAGCATGATATCTTATGACAATATTCTATCGATGATCCACATTTAACAAACTGGGTTCCTGTGAAGCAGGAAGGGCATGTGTGATGTCTGCTACACCTGTCTCATACAGGCTGAAGAAATATATTTGCATAAATTGCTGTGGTTCACATGCAGCACTATGTGTCAATAGCACTTGTGAACAAGTTGACTCTTTAGGTCAGTAGTGCCACTGATAAAATGGCTACCCAGCATTTGTCTAAACAAAGCTGATAAATATAACTGGCAGCAGGAAGCCTTGTTTTTCTCTTAAGCATGTTTTCCCATAATGATCTGATGTCATAAATATTTAGTCACATTTTTGGCTTTAGGTTTTGTGGTTGTAATGAAAACATACTAAACCTTACATTCATACTGAACCTTGAATTTTGTGCGCCATTTCACATCTTCCAAAAATATAACTCTTTTCTATTTCTGAGTGTGCTCTAAAGCTTTGAAAGGGCAAATAATTGGCTTGTGACTCCTCACTGCAACATAATTAAGCGCAGATAAATCTGCAGAGACCAGCGTAGGCCCTGTCTGTGAATACACACACAGACACAACACACACACACACACACACACACACACACACACACACACACACACACACACACACACACACACACACACACACACACACACACACACACACAGTCACAGCCACTGTTGCTTTGTCAGCTGCTGCTGTTTCTGGTAAAGAGCGCAGGCTGTGGGAGTGCAGGGACATTTCTCGCTAAGGGAAGTGGTGGGGTTTTGCGGTCTTGTTTTAGCCCTTCTTGTTGAGAAATGGCCAAATGCTGCTTTCATTTTGAGCCGAGAGGCTAGCAATTACACTCTGCTGGTCACATGACTGAGATGCATGGCTTTTTACTGCACCATTGAGACCCTCCAAGGCTGATATGCCAAGAATGAAAAATAAAGAGATGACCCCTCCCCCATCACCTCCTCCACCACCACGACTCTTTCCTTGCACGCACACAAATAAACAGGCACACACAAATTCATACAGTCTGTCTGTTGCCGTCTGAATAGCATCCAGCCAAATGTGTGCATGCAGCTCATCTTTGCATTAATCCATCTCATAGTATAAAGAATACCTTGCTCTAGAATTAATGAATTTGCCAATAATGTTCCAAATGTTCTGGGGCTAACATGGCTCTAGCCCGTAATGCTCTTATGGTTCTCTGCTGTATTTGCTTCATTGAAATATAATCAATATCCAGAGACAATAGATGACCAACAGCATCAGATGAAAAGAAGCACTCATTTAATTGCTGGAGAGTCATCATTAATCTACTCCAGTGTGTGAGTTTCTTTAGCACTGAGTGTGCTTCCTGTTGTTTGTACGTTCACTTACTTTGTTTCAAAGTGGAATTTCTTTTCTTTCCCTCCCAACAACAAGGCAGCGCATCTTTTTCTGCTTGAGGAGGACGTTGATGAATTACTAAGAGGCCAGCCGGAGAGGCACAATTAAGATTCCATCAGGATAACAGAAAAGGTAAATTATTTACATTAACAAGAAGGCTCAGATCACCCAAACATTCCACCACAAATGGACAAAAAAGTGCCCTCTCCTCTGGAAACTGGTGGAACTGGCATCCTTAAATTGTTTGTGCTGATAATTAATGAGCCAAGCAAATGTTTGCATGTGTGTCTGTGTGATAGGTACGTTAAGGTGGGGTGGAGAGAACATAGGGGAGGTAAAGAGGAGTGATGTGGTGGGTGGTAGAGGAATGGGTTTGCTCATCAAAATGGCCAATGAGGCACACAATATCTTGTCTTTTTGATTTTTTGACTTGTACGTGAGCTTGTACTCTTTAGTGTATGAAGATTTGTCTTTGGATCCAAAGTTAATTATACTGTATGTACACTTGCTGAAACAAAAGATTCAGCTGCTACTTTTTTAACCAAGAAACTGCTTTTCATGTTCATAAAAGTTTAATTATTTTAAGAAGGATTTGATGTGTAATTGAATTGTGTAGGCTCTGTTTATATATGACTATTTGATCACTACAAATTAATTGACATTTTTTTAAAACATACACGAACCTAAACAGAGATGTGCATATGTAAGTTACGAATTCTGGTATCCAAAGCTTTCAGTTTAGGGATTTCCAGTGGTGAGGGCGTGAGTGTTCAAGTAATCCCAGAAGCTATGCTATCAGTGACAATTTGACCATTGGAGGGCCTTTAACACAAATTGCTGCTGGATGAAGAACCACACTATAAAAAGAATTTCAAGAAAACATGTTAATTTGCCTGGGATAGAGATACCAGAGCCCAACCCTGGAGCTAGGCTTGGGGGAGGGGCTCATCTGCTAATGCTTGGTGGTTGGGACTTTATCCACAGGATGACAGGATTTTGGCGTGTTACTGATCAGGCAGCAGTTGATGGCGGGGACCTTGGCTCCCCAAGCACCAGCTGCTGAAACTGGCTTTGAGGACATGGAATTGGAGTAGTTCAAATGCCTCAGTGTCTTGTTTAAAAGTGGTTTAAAAATGGAGCAGAAGAATGGCAGGTGGAACAGTAAAGCATCTGGAGTGATCCCCAATGGTGAGAAATTAGCTTTTTCTAAAGAGTTCCCGGACCTTACACTGTAGGCAGTGTTGGGAAGGTTACTTTTAAAATGTATTCCACTACAGAATACTGAATACATGCCCCAAAATGTATTCTGTAACGTATTCCGTTACGTTACTCAATGAGGGTAACGTATTCTGAATACTTTGGAATACTTAATATATTATCATGCTGTTTACAACTACGTGAATGTACTATTGCTGTGATTTATTACTGTTACTGAAGGTCCGAAACGTAGTAAAGGGACCTCTGACTAATACCTCGGGTTAGTGTCGGGCTGGTAGCCGAAAACTAGCTTTACTTTGTTGTGTGGGTCAACTTTGCTTGTGGGAGACAGAGAGAGGCGTTGAAAGGCTGCTCCAACGAAACTTATTGTTTCCGGAGGAAAACACGAACACAGTGTACAGTTGAGTCTTAATAGCTTACTTACAAATGGGCTCCTCAGGCACTCTTCTTGGCTGCAGTGGTTATTATTATATTTACATGCTTCCAGCTCCCGTTTTTGCTCCGTGACAGCTCGGACTTTTCCTTTCTCTCCCTCCCTCGCTCACAGACACATAACGTGTATGGCAGTCCATTCTCCCTGCAGCACGGACTACACTGCCCATCAGGCTACATGCTTTAGAGCTATGCCTGTAGCATTCTGTCTATTAGCTTAGCACAACAACAACAACAAAAAAGCGCTCTCTCACCCAGGAAACACGCAAAGAGAGAGCGCGTCACCCTGTAACCATGGCAACCGTAACGCTGCCGCCTGGAACAACAGAACATAGCTGTCAAACAAACCCAAACAGTCCTGACCCGCGACAATATGAAACAGGGAAGTACCGCCGTGTATTCCATTTATTTCACCAAAGTAACTGTATTCTGAATACCACCTTTTTAAACGGTAACTGTAACGGAATACAGTTACTCATATTTTGTATTCTGAATACGTAACGGCGGTACATGTATTCCGTTACTCCCCAACACTGACTGTAGGGAGTAACTAAAATTCCTCTTGGATGTGTCCAACCAGAAATGGATTATAGGAAGATGTAGGACATGCAGGAAATATTATATTCCCAGGAAAAAAAAATAAAATAAATATATATATTTCCAGTGGTAGGGAAAAGGGAAGGTTTGGACAGCTGTTATAGTTTCTATCTTCACAAGTAAGTAGGGTCCACTTTTCATCAGACTTTGAGATCAAGGATCTGCATGCCTGCCCTCTCTGCAGAAAATGCAATCCAACTATACCTGCACCCTTAGGGAGACTTCAAGCAGACTTGAAAAATGTATAATGGGAATATATGCAGCCAAGTGTAATCCCACTCCCAAAGTGCAGATGAGCAGGATAAAATAGATGGATGGTAAACATGTTACTGGTGTTGGCCACTTAGAGGATCAATAAACACTGACGTCAACACTGACAGTTGCATTTAGCAGGTAAAGAACAACATTAGCATTCATTTGGAGAAATTTACATTATGTGTTGTGTGTTAAAGTCAAACATTCACTCCATTAAGGAAATATGTAGACCAAGATGTGCCATTAGATTCAATAGTCGGTCATTATACTATTTGCTGGTAGGCAAATTTTAAAACTTTAAAAAGACTAAAGAGCACAAAAAATAAAACACAACACATTAAACTATCAGCAAGCAGTTTCACACACTATAAAATAGAAAACGAAGAATACTGGTTTGTAGTCTCTGAGTTTTACTGGCACCAAGATTCTTGAGAATGTGTAGCCACAAAATAATAAAAATCTCTACACTTAAGATAAATAGAGACACGAGAGAGAAACTAATATGGAAGGAATCAGAAACATAAACACATCTGCGTAAGAAAAAAGTCAGAGTGGAAAGCTATCTGATTATGAAAGATGCATTTTGGACTGGCTTCTTTTGACAAATTCCAAAACAAACCTTTCCCTCGTGTGACATTTAGGTAACAATTTTAAACTGACAGCCCCATGTCACCGTTAGATTTATTTGGAATGTATACATGCAAATATTTATGCACTTTCTCAGATTTCCAGTTCTGGGCTGTCTACTTTTGTTTGCATTAGTGAACACTTGAGTGTTTTTTGGCAGTATTCAGCTCCTGCTTCTTGAAGCTTACAGAAACCAAGCGAGGTGCATGCATCAAGAAATCCTTATTGATAGTGTGCGACAGCTCAGTCATTTAAGAATATGTGTATAGTTACTCTCCCACTGTATAGTCTTTGCCTAGTTTTGTGGAAAAAAATCAAGTGAATGTTTGACC
This sequence comes from Oreochromis aureus, assembly GCF_013358895.1. NCBI lineage: Eukaryota > Metazoa > Chordata > Actinopteri > Cichliformes > Cichlidae > Oreochromis > Oreochromis aureus. Next base: position 41,122,384 of record NC_052963.1, on the reverse strand, counting down.
AAATTTCAAAGATGACCGCATGCGCTGCATGTAGTAACACAGGAAAAGAAATACCTTTAGTCAAATTTACATGGGTCATGTTTATTCTCTTAAGGTTCTTTTAAAAAATAATTTTCAGATATATTTTACTTGTAATATAGTGATGTTACATACAGCAAATGTAAAAACAGTATATCTTATAATAAATAATAACTATGAACATTTCATCCAACATTGCTGCACAGTCTTCTGTAGCAGGTGCAGTGTGAGCATTTTATAATTCATAATTTCTCCTATTTAGACTTAATGTAATTCATTTAATTAAAGTTTATTTATACAAGAACACCTCAAATTAGTAAGGAAGCACCCATCATAAGAGAACCTCCTATGAACAAGCAGTTGGTGACAGTGGGAAAGAAAAACTCCCTTTTAAAAGGAAAAGACCTCAGGCAGAATCATAACCATTTCGTATTAGAACATCATGATTATAATGATTCACAATAGTCCAGCCTATAAGTAATAACAATGTTTAAACACAGAATCTACCAGACTTTTGTTGCTGACCATATCTTTTGGATGTTTAGCCATCTTTTGACTCCAATGTGGCATATCACAAACAAAACCACACGCTGTACTTAAATGCCCTTCACAGTCAGCAAATCTCAATCCACCACTTTTGGATGTGGTGGAACAGGAGACTCACATCATGTGTGTACAGCTGACAAATATGCAGCAACTATGTGATGCTGTCATGCTAATATGGATCCAAATCTCTGAGGAATGTTTCCTTCACTTTGTGCTGCTTGCTACAAGGAAGTAAAGCAATTCTGAAGACAAAAGGAGGTCCAACCCAGTACTAGCCAGGTGTACTTAATAAAGTGGCCAGTATATTTGTGTGTATGTGTGCGCGAAAGTGTGTGTTTGCATATTTGCACAGCTGTGTGTGTTTATACCCACCAATGCATGTATGTGCCTACGCATGCTCAACATGAAAGTTTGTGCTCGTGTGTGTGAGAGAGAGCCAGAAAGAGAGAGTGTGGGTGGGATACGTTTTGACAAAGTTCCCCATTTTTCAGAAATAATCACTTGTTCCTGTTACAGCGACAGAGTCGTATGACTCCGGGCTGCTGAGAAGGCAAAGCCAGAAAAAAACTGCTTCTCTCTTTCTTTCTGCCTGTCTCTCTCTGTCTCTTTCTCCCGGTGCATCCGACCCTTGTCCTTGTGGCTGCTAACGAGGGGGTGTGGTTGTCACTGGAGGCGTTGAGGCTAAATTACCATCTTAATTAGCTCATCTTTTGACCGACAAACACAGAACTGAAATGTCACCACACTCATAGGGGCCATAGGAAACACAATTAGGGAAGTCATTATTGTTTTAGTAATACCCCTGTTTCTCAGTTCATTTCCTACATTCTTTATTCCTCCAACTCTTCATTTCCTGGTCATATTCTCCCACTCCTATCTTTGTAGTTTGACCCTTACAGCCCTTTCTACTTCTATGAATTGCAAAGCTCATATAGGAAGCATGTAGGATGGAGTTAGTCATCAAGTGTTTATGTCTGTTGTGAACCTGCTACTCGGGCCATCACACCGAGCTAACAAGGCTCAGGAACAGCAGCAAGGTTTCACTTCTGCATATTAATGACAACAGCTACACATGCACGCATATAGTGATTTCGCTTTTGACAAGCACAGTGTGCTGCCACTGAACCATGACCTATTTCTGACCATCCTTGCATCTAGACAGCATTATTCTGCAGGTATGCATATGCACACAGTCCATGACGCTTTTGACCATAGCACTAATTACACTTTAATATAATTCCCATTTCACTGCATTTCATTTTAGGCCAGAAAGATAATAATTATATACAATTTCCTGTCTTTACATGTGAAAAAAAAGTAATATCGGTCAGTATAGCGGGAAAAAAAGAAATTTAATCCTTTCATACATGTGCTTATCTAGGAGAAATTATGGACGACCTTAGATAGTTAATCATAAAACCAGTTAATCATAAACCTTGCTTGATTTGTGGCAACTACCAGTTTGTTCCTAAACTGTGTCATATACACTGTAAATTCAAACATTTTGACATGAACCAACATGAATTTTCACCTCTTGTCAGTTGTGCACTTTGTGACTGCTTGTCTTTATTTAACTTAAACAACCATAGTATGTAATAGTGCATGCATATGTGAAAGACATGTAACACTGCACACTGTAAAATATCTTGTAGATAGAAAAAAACAAACAAAAGCAAAACCAAAAACAAGCAAAAAGAAAACAGTTTTAGGGAGCCCAGCTTCCAGTCCTTAGCAAATACAAATATTGTCTCTTCGATATGTGCAAGTATTTAGAAATGCTCTTTTCTACCTCTGAGCTGTGTGGCTGCTACTTTTACTTGTGACTCTGGCATGTGTGCTGAAACACCACTGATCCTTCACCTTGATATTCATATTTGGATAAAGTCACAGGAAGTCAAATCTGGAGAATAGGGTACATGGTGAACTAAGATTGCATTAGTATGCCCAAAAATCTCCTTGTGTTTTCAATGCACTGTGTGCTGGCACACAACGTTACTTCAGACTGTTTCTGCTGAATAATCTGCCTTCGATACCTCAGGATGTTAGAGAAGACATAGCTGACATCCTTAACATGCACAGCCCATGAATGCTGTAAAAAAACAAAAATCACGCATAGTTCCAGCTCCCATCTCCATCAATGGTTCTTCATATTAAATGCAGGTCAGTGGATGTTTGCTCTCTTCACAGGCTTGAGGACCCTGGTGACATATAAGACACAGACTGTAAGTGGTCAGAGCATAGCAGTCAAAAAATAGCAGCCACACTGGAGTTCATTTGGACATGCTAGAAAGGATTATCTTGGTTTATATGCTTCATTGAATCCATATTGATAGCTTTTGGGTTTTCCCAGTGAAACCATCTGACGAGTCAGTTAAACCTGCCTGTTAGGCCCAGAGAGCTTCCTGTGTAGATCTGACCCTGGCCCACTGCCTTTCCATTCTTCTGTGCTATCACAACACACTCATCATGTTGACACCAAATGTGTTATCCAGATATCTGCACCCTCACATGTTTTGAAGTTAAAGCTAACCTTTGTACTTCCTATGCATGCCTCTACAATCTTGTATGCATGCATGTATGACAGCACCTTTTTGGTATTTGTATAGGAGTAGGAGATCTAGTAGATGTCGGACAGGAAATAGTTTGTCTCCTGTCCTGCTCTAATCTTACGCAGCCAGACCTCTGAGTCATTAAGCTAATGGAGTAATTTAGACACAGAGGTTGGTTTGTAAAAGGGTGGAGGCACAATCAAACTATACAACAGAGAGTTTGCTCAACAAGAGGATGTTTTTGTGCTAGCAAGCTAAGCAATCAGATTTGATCGTTCTTTTAATTGAGCTGTATTATTTATTTATTTTTTTTAGCTTTTTTTGGCTAACATGCTGGGAAGTAAACTATTAAAACTACAGTTCAAAGGTAAAAAATAACCAACATTTAGCTAGGATCATAAAACCGGTGTTTTATTTTTCTTTAATCAGAATAGTGGCTTTCTTATAGTTGAAATGTGTGAGCTTGTATGCTTATAGGACTATGTATATCAAACCTGCAAGGTACAGCTTTTTTCGGCCTTTGTGATGTGGGACTCTTTAAATGTCACACTTCAGCTATGAAATTATTAGGCATTCAACACTGCATATGATCCTGTATATCCACTCATGTATAATGTCATCTGTTTATGGCAGAGTGTGCTCTGGTTCTCCTCGGGGGGCCTTCACTTAAGCTCACCACAAGAAGAAGTGGGTCAGTCCCTCTGTGGTGATGCGTAAGAGTCAAGCGGTTACAGGTCTATGCAAAACAGGGACCGGGAGGAGCAGAAGCCTCAGTAAATCAAAGGCGGTACGGCAAGTAACATTTAAGGCATCCGTTAGAAACATACAGCGTGTGCAGCATATATGCTGTGTGGTGTCTATGTGGGTGGATTGAGCGGCGAGCTAATCAGATGTGTTATGTGTATCGGGTGAAAGCGTGGATGCTCACGGAATATGTGAGAAATCTGTCTTTGACCTCGAGTCTCACTTTCATACTGCAGCATTTGATGACTTGTCACGTGGCTCGATTTAGACATGTTGTGAAGGACAAGCCAAGGGGCTGGGAGAGAATGAACCTTTTAGAGGATCAAACCGTGATGTGTCAAACTGAGAAAATGTGCATGAAGCAATACAAGATCATTGTTGTTGCTTTGTTAATTTATAATGGATTATTTACATTTCTAAATACACCCACACTTAAAGGCGCTCAACAGAACTTCCGGAAACCAGTAATATTAATGAGACCTGTAGCAGTTGAGTTAACTACAGTCAGCTTTCTTTTGCTTGCATTTGCATGTAGCACGGTGATGCGGATGCTATAGTAATGCACTGTTATGCTGCACAATTGAATGTAGTGTATGTCATGTATTTTGCTCATTCCCTGACATATGATGACAAAGTTGATTTAGATGTGGCAAAGCTACTAATGTTGGCTGCAAGAAAAAGTGTTCATTCTGCAACCAGTTGGCGACTTGCTGGAGATTGTCTAGACCTTTACCTGCAATGTAAATGCTTTGCCTTTTGAAATATGTTGGTTACAATGGCATGGTACAGGTTTTACTTTAAAGGTGAATGCTCTCCATTTCCATGTTTAATTGCACTCAGGTTTCACTACAGCTCAGAGAGTAAAATGGCCAGTGTTTCCAAACCAGTGAGGATCTTTCATGCAAACTACGGGTGACTGAGACAATCCGACCAAAGCAATCACAAGGAGGTTTTAGAGTTCAGGGGTCTCTTAGTTGGCTAATCCCTACCCTTGCTATTGTTATTAACTAATTAGCTCTTAAAATAATTTTACAAAATAGCCAACTAGCACTTCTACTTGGCAAGGATTTTGCGAATTATAAATTAACATGACAGACAGCTTAGCTAAACTGCATGAATCTGATGATAATTCCCATTAAGTTACTGACCAGATCAACCTAAAGACTTGGGATTAGTCTACTAATTGCTACATAAGATTGCTTGCAAATTGTTTTGTTAGTTGACAACCTAGTATTAGCTAATGGTGGTCAGGAGAAAGGCAGCTCGGGGTCAGTTCTGATTCCCAAAAGCAAAAAAGAATCAAATGCCCTGCTGACATTCTTCAACAACCTTAGCAAACACCATTCTGTTGAGTTTGCAGTCTCACATGCAAGTTTGAAATCTAATTAAATGCAACATGATGTTAATTTTGTAAATTATGGCCTAACGTGGCTACACTGGTCACTTGCTATGTCACTCTGTTTCCTAGTCAGATCAATGTCAGGTTTTAGATGGTTCAGTCAGGCACTCAGTTTTACAGTGTACATCATCAACAGGCATCCATCTTTTACATACAGTCTATTGTTACAATAATTTCACACAACGGTAATAAAAAGGTGCTTAATACCTGATGAATCATGCAATAAGGATTTTGAAATGTAGAATAGCATAATAGTCCATATACTGCCTTTGGTTATTGTCTAAGTGCATACTTTTCTTCCAGTTTTTTTATGGTTACTGGATTGAGAATGAGTTTCACATGCACTAAATACTAAGCAAATCTGATACCCCAGTTCTGTTAAGTTCTGAGTTATGGCTCTCACTTTGATTTTGTTTGTATAGTGGGGGTGTTCCTCTTTTCTTTTCTTCTTTCCTCTCCAAACCTAATAGAAGATGCTGTTAGAAGTCCTCTCCCATGGGAAGAATGCGACAGATCCCACATTGTTCATTGTTGTTTGCCTCTTTTTTGAAAGAAATGCAGAAAAAAACTTCACAATGGTGTGGGCAGGGATGGGGAAAAATGGAATTACAAAGATCACATTTTCATCTTCTTTGATCTTGTGTGTTAAGAGAAGGTTTTGGTGAGTTGGTGTGTGCATGTGAGGGGGGGTGACAATGTTTGTATGAGTGTGTCATGACAGAGACGGGGGGGTGGGGGGGTGGAGGAGGGGGGATAAAAGCAAAGTATAAGAGAGAAAGGGACAGTGAAAGGAAGAAATGTATGGAGGAGGGGGTATAGGGATGTGTAGGCCTAGCTGTCCTTGAGGGTTTGAAACGCATGAAGGGAGGAGTTGCTCCATGCAGCGAGAGTGGGCTGTTTATTTACTGCAAAGAAGCTGTCTCCCTCCAGGGCTTTCCAGAGGAGCATGTCCCCATCACTACCTCAGCTCAGCTCCTGTACCTACCCTCCAGCTAAACATCCCAGTTAAGCTCCACCTAGCCAAAAGAGACAGCATAAAGAGAAAGAGAGAGAAAAACAGAGAGTCACTCTCCTCCCATAGCCCTTGGCCGTGTTCTTTTCTACCCCCGTCTGGAGCTGAAAATGGGGGAAACCACGCAGCGCCTCTGCCTCGGCACCGAGGAAAACAAGCAGACTCCTAATGCCAAAGAAGTGCTTATTAAATCCCAGGCAGCCTTGCAATTGTGCTGTGCAGCCAGTCAAAATAAGAAATTGTTTGTTGTTGGTTTATTCACCCTGCCTCCCTCTTATTCCACATGCTTTCTTAACCTCCTCCGAATAAGCCCGGACTTTCTGTTTTCTCTATTTCATTCTCCCCCTCCCTACTTTCATCTTTCTGTTTGTGTGAAATGATGTGTGGCTGAGGCAAAAACATGGGACATGACAGCCAAGCAGCGAAAACATGCAGATGTGACAGTATGAGAGGGCCACTGGAGGGCAGAAAGAAGGAGAGAGTATTAGGGAGAGAAAATGACAAGCACAAACATAAAAAACATAGAACTGAGATGAGACATTGCAAACAAAAAAAAATTGCATTGTGCAGGAGGGAAAGGGAGAGAGTCAGAGGGATGAAATATTTGAACTAGTGAAGGAGATTGTTAGTGTGGAGAGAAGGAAAGGGAAAGGGTTGGGGTACACTGTGAACAGCAGATTGTGGGGGCGCATGTTGTCGAGGTGGCCCAGGTCCCTGGTGCCCTCCTGTTTCATGGCTCTCACAGGCTGTCAGTGAAAACAGCCCAGCCATGTAGACAGCTGTGCTCAGGAGGCTGCGGGGGCGAGAGGAGAGGACCTTTGTTTTCCATTTCGCTCCTCATCTCCATCAGTGTCCTCATTTCTCTCCCGGCTCGCTGTATATCCATTCCATCCAAATTTCTGAGCTCTGCCATGTTTGTTCTCTTCATCTACAAAAGTACCACAAAGGAAACAAAAGCCTTGGTTTTGCATTCAACAGCCTTGACAATATTTACATGTCTGTTTGCTCAAGTGTGTGTTGGTTTTTTTTACTGTTGTGACTCAAGTCAAACAGTGTAGACTGAAATGCCCCCTTTTTTGGTCTGGGACACATATTAACCCATTTCCTTGAGGCTCTATTAAGTATGTGTGTGTGTGTGCCTGTGTCTGTTGGCATATTAGCGCAGGAGACATCTGAATTGGAAGCATCCCGCTAAGCAATAGATGTGCAGAACTATGAGGCTGTCATTTCCAGTTGCTTGAAATCAATCACGGGTTTGTTTGAGCGATTTTTATTGGCCCTAAAAAGTCCTAGCCACAGGCTAGGGGATAGATTCATCTTCACTCCGCAAAACAATTCATCTCCCAACGTAGAAACTTAAAAGAGTATGACAGCTTGTCGTCCAGAGTGTCTCTGCGCGTTAGTACCTTTTTGTGTTCATGTCTTCAACATCAGAGGGATCATAGAGATCAATGCTCTCTCCTGTTTCCTTTGAAGGGACAAATGCTGTCCCTGTGGTGGCCCCCCTCCTTCATATACCGACCTCTCTGTGCCTCACGAAGGCCTTCGCTTTACCTCCTCATCTCCCTCCACCTCCTCCCCCGCTCCCCCCGCATTTCCTGCCATCTCGGCTTTGTTTACGAGCCTCTCCCCTGGAAGGACAGGTTAATAGAAGACCTGGCTGAGCTCAGGTCCGCCTGGTTCCCATTCCCTCCTAATAAGATGTTTCATCTAGTGCCTTACTGCCTGCATGCCGGTGGCAAAGTTTTCCCCATAAGTACTGAGTCCAATATGCTTGTGTATGTGTCCTTCCTTTCTATTGTGGCCTTGAAGTACAAAAAACAACCAACTGGAGTAAACTGTACAAAACTGAAGAAACAGCTCCATTTCAGATAACCAAAGACCTTTGAATTGCACAGCTTTTCAGGTTTTTAATAAAAAAAATACCTGTTGTGTGTAACGATTTTATTGGAGAAATGGTCCACTTCCCTACAAGGATCACTTAGGTTTTTCCCACAATATTCTCTTAGTTTTAAATAGTAAATGTAAAAAAATAATAAAGTGCAGGTTTGTGTTTTCTTCTGAATACTCCGTGATATGATTTAAAGACCTTTTAGCTACACCTGGTACACAAGGTGGTTTAGCAGGAAAAAATGATTACCCAGTTAGAGAATGTTAATTACTGGCTCTATTCTTCACAAGCCCCGCCCCCCCGCCCCCCATCGATTCCAGATCACAAGAGTCAAACTGGATATCTGATACTTTCAGTTTGTGTGTGTGACCAGGGGTTTACAGTACCTTGTACTGGGTATGTTACTCAGCTGCCGGAGAATGTTACAATGCCACAAAAGAGCATTTGCCTCATTTGTTTGAATGCTATACATGAATTTGCAATATGCTATAATAAATTTAATTGCCCCAGGCTCCAATTAGAATTGAACACATTACTCAGTAAATAAATGAATATCTGGGGGAAGTATTTGGAACAAACAATTTATTGTGATTGTCTGTTAGGGGCATAGACAAAACGAAAACTGGTCTCGGCCAAATAAGAATATCAATATCAATTCTGCAAGCTGAGATGTTGCCGTACATTGCCCTCTGCAATATCTGGCAAATAAGTTAAGAGGAAAAAAACAAGTAACAAATGCCTGCTGCAAGTAGGGTTAGGTGACACAGTAGGATTTGTTTTGGAAGGTTTGGGATCGACTTTTAGTTGACCATGTTTAATTGTTACAGCGTGCTTTGACTGGATGACAACAGGGATGGACTGGCCACACTGGGATAATTTTTGGCTTGTGATAAACATTCAGTTTGATCAGCAAACAGTTTACAGACCACACAGAATCCACGCGTCAGGCACGTCCCTCTCCACCACAGACTGCTCACTCTCTCTGCAGTCTTCACAGCGCAGGTGCGAACACCAAAAGTGCACATAATAGCATCTGCGTAGCCTCTTTCTTTCTCTCTTTCTCATTCTTGCTCTCTCTCTGTCTCTTTCTGAGCAAGGCAGATAATGTGAACCAGGTAATGTCAGACACAGTGATCAGATACAAAGGAAAGACAAAGGTGAGAGGGAGAAAATAAAAAGTGATGCAGTTAAATGATGAAAAATATGCAAGAATCAGGAAGCAGGTCAGTTTAAAACACTAATAAAAGCAGTTAGAATCTACTTTAAACTACTGTAGCTCATGACCAGTTTGATGAGTTTATCTGTGAAGTTTTTTATACTGTCCGATGATGTTTTAATATAAAACACTGGGAAATTTGACCTGACTGTATCTCACTCTTTGTTTAAACCGTTTATGCTAGTTATTTTACCTGGCTTTGTACATTTGTATGTATGGTTATTGATGTAGTCCTAGGGAATTTTCACTGCAGTGGGTGATCTTCGAAAGCACAGTGCTCTTTCTGAATAGCTTTATATACTTCTGATTACAGATGGTCTTCTTACGCTTATAGTTTTAGAGTAATTAATTTGCCAATGTAATAAAAATGACTATTTTTAAAAAATCTGTATAAATATCATAATAATAAAATTAAATCACATTTTTTAGGTGAGGATAATTTGTTCATGCATAATGAAATCAGACATTATCATAAGCCTAAACAGCATGTAGGTTTAGCTGCAAAAATAGCAGTCTGGTAGTTCACATGAATACAACTACTTCATTCCCCATTAAAAGCAGTTTTCACAAATGCTCTGCACACCTAATTTTTTTCTTTAGAAATCATAAGCTAGAAATGGATATGTGAAGCTTAACTAATAGTCAGGTCATTGAACTGTTTTAGTGTTTTGCCATCACGTGTGCTGCCTCCTGCACAACTGCATATGCATATCTAAACTCCAGAATGACCCAAAGTACTTGTGTGAAAATGGATAAAGTCAGAGCTCCGTATCCATATTCACTACTGTGCCCCATACATATATATGGTTGTCTGCCATTTTTTTCTTTGTTAAGGTTGAACTGTGTTTTGGCACCTCAGGACCACCGTACTGCAGCCCACAATTAAAGACAGAAGAACAAACCACTGAAAGTCCCTCTCTCAGGCACAGTTACCCTGTAAATCAGCTCCCAAGGACACAGTAACAGCTTTCTGAAAACACAGAAGCACAAGAACTGTGGTCTTTTTACTGGTGTACAAATGAAAGACAGGAACTGGAGGAATGGAGAGTCAGGCCTTCTCCATAGTGTCTGGACTTTAGGTGGTTTAAATCAACTTTACTAGCTGTGCTCTAAAAGTGAACCAATTCCCTCTGGTCCAGAGGGAGACAAAAACGCCCTGGCGCCTAGTAAGCAATGTCCGCCTCACCCTCTGAAACCCAGGGAGGAAAAGGAAATGGCATGTCCTTCAGGCTTCAACTTTGACCCCCCTCTCTGATGAAATATGGGGCCTGCCCCGTGGTGCAGACTTGTTTGAACTTGAGTCTCTGCTGGGCAAGTGTGTGCATATGTTTTTTATTTTGTGTTTGTGTGTTTTTGTACATTACATAGTACAGTTATGTGATTAATGGTTAATAACTTGGAACTGTGACTTTGTGACTTATTAGCAATCACATAATGTGACTGATGAGAAAAAGGCATGATTTTATTTCCGTGTGTGTGTATGTGTGTGTGTGTTTATCGCAGCTGTGTATCTTTGATAAATACCGGCCTTAGCAAGATTTGGCTTTCCAAGTCAATTTGTGAATGGAAATAAATTGCTAACATCCAATTATACTCATAAAAAGACATAACAGGACAAAAGAAATATAATTAAGTTTCATGGAATTTCTTTTACTTTTGTTCCGAGGTGTGTTAATTATGCAATTATGAGTCTACGAGAAGAGTATTATTGTTTTATTATTAGAATGAATCACTCGTGGTTGAGAGGCGTTATGAGAATGTTTGCACAGGACTCTCTGGCACTTTGATAAATGTACTCGGAAATGACCTGTGTGTAAAACCAGTTACAGTGTTCATTCATATTCGATATTACACTTGGCACATGATCCATGAGCAAAGCACAATGACCTTTACCGTACCGATGAGCAGCTTTTCACTCTATGTTTCAGATAAGGGAGAATGTATGCCTGCTGAAGCAGTTGCGTATGGACTTGAACTGTGACATTTTGTAAGAATTCACTTGGCTCTTTTCCTCACAAAAGCCACATGTGCAAATAAGTCCTCATATCACCTCATTTAATCTGTTTCTGTGAGTACATTCCCCGAGGTACTGCAAACTAGTTTGGCAGTTTCTGGCAATATGATGACATGGCAGAAGATGGATGTATTGCTTTCATGTATTTGCTTCAGGAAAAAATGAAAACTCTTTTGCAAATATACAACGGTAATAAGGTATTCTAAATTGCATTCATATGATATATTTGATGCTGGCTCAGTGATGGATAGCGTTTCAAAATAGACATTGATATTTGCTTTTTAAACATACACGAGAACACAGAAGTGAGATTTGAAATTTTCCACTTCCCTTCAAATCCTCCTGCTGTGGCTGTTAGTTGAGGTAATTAAGAGTTGTCTCTGTTTCCATGGCACATCAGAACTACAAGCCGGCTTTGTACAAACTGATCTGACGGATGTCCCTCGTACTGTGCCTGGTGTTGCCTAATTGGCAATGCGCACGTTTCCATCTCTGCTCTTTTAAATTTCAAATTATGGATGAAAACGAAGGCTGCCTGTAGCCGATGAGAAAAGCACCCTCAGACTATGGATGGTGGCTGCAAGTGTCGTAACCTAGCAACCAGAAAGTCGCTGTGTGAGTGTGCACCGAGGGAGCGAGAGAGAGAGAATAGGAGAGAGCGAGAGAGAGGGGCTTCCTCTTGAAAAAAAAAAAATATATAAATAAAAAAAGCCCCTTATGCTCATTCCACTTTATTCATGCCTTTGTTTGACCAGCTATTTTAGGACCTTTCTCTCTCGCCCAAAGATTCATTTATTTTTAGCGTCATCTCATGTTTCCTGTCTTTTTCTTCCTGGGTGAACACTGCTTAACCCTTTTCTATTTTTGCTGTGCCGCCTGCATCTGTTCCACAGAACCGCATGGGAGAACCAAAAAGGGAGGATGGTGGCAATGTGTGCGCGTTTGTGTGAGAGGGCTTAGAGGAGGGGAGGAGAGACAGGAGGGAAGAGAATGAGGGAGGAGAAGAGACAGAGGGAGTGCTTTCCATCTGTTTTTTGGCTGAATGTAGTCTTTTTGTTTGAGGCCATCATGCCGGGCAACATGTTCTGTTTTTGAATATGGTTGTTTCACCATCTGGGCTTTCACCTATTACAGAACATTGTTTTTGTCTTTGTTTATAGTACATTTGTGTTAGCCGTGTGCAAACACTCATGTTAGACTTAAACGCACTCTTATATGTGTAGTCTTCTGTTGTTTATGCAGAAACACAGACTGGTCTTCCTGCAGCCATTTTGATGACAATTAAAATGTCACTTTTACAGTTTTAAAGGGTGCAAATGCAGATAATCCAGTTTTGTTGGTGTAAACCCGTTAAACCAGCAAATCCTCCAGTATGATGGTCAGTCTGCAAGACTGAAATTCTAACTTTAATTATGTGCCACTCTACTTGTGCCATGTCTATGCTTTCCATCGTCACAACCCATTTATACCCTCATCTTACTTTAAGTAATGGGTCATTTCATTGTGAGTCTCGGTGTAGAAATATCAGGTCTTGCATTCTGCCATTGACTTCTTCCTCTGAAATTTGTTCTACAAAAAACCAACCCTCTGCCTACTGTTTATACCAGCACTCGTGACTGGTGATATCATATGCAGACATATTACAGACAAGTCACGAGTAGCCATATAATTAAGTTTAAAAAAATGCTAATTCAGCCTATCAATAGTACAGTTTATGCTGGACTGACGTAAACTAAACTACAGGGTTCATGTTACATGGAAGACACATCTCATCCAGTGCAGCAATGTGAATTTTTGATTTTCTTGGCTTTTTTGTTCACTTGTTAATGCGATCTGTATTGAGGCTTTTAGTCTTTGAGGGTTATTTACTGACAATATCAACTATACAAAACATCAAAATTATCTTTTAAACATTTTCCGTGTATCCTCATTCAACAATTAAGAAGACTGCATTAACCTTGTGAGGAAAACGTGATCCTTCCATTAAAAGAAGTTCCAATTACCACTCAGATTTTTGTTTAATGCAATTTATACATTTACTTGTGTTTATATTGCTAACTGTCATGGGTCTCTTTGGTGTATACACAAACAGAAGACATCTTCTCTTAATCTCTCCCATATTGCAACTGCTTCTTATTCCTTCTACCGCTGAATTTGCATTGTCAAAGCAGTGATCATTTACATGAAGGCATTGGTACAATTCATTTTAGTCTGAAACCACTCCCTCCCCTGAATAAAGCACTGCAGTCACAGTCACAGTCTGCGTGTCTGTGGGGAATGACGTGGAAAAATAAATGAGCGAATCATATAGGGGTGCTAAGAAGCTGATGTGTAGCTCTCCAGTGGCAATGTGATTTTACTGTCATTGGCTGGAGAAAGGTCAAAACTAAGGAACATTGAAATGGGGAATAAATCGGCAAGCATACTGCAGTGCATGGGGAGAATGGGCCTGCCAATGAAGTCCCAATCTATTCCCCTCACGCTCCCTGTTCACTCCCATTACAGACCTCATCAGCATCAAATCCCCACTAGCAGCAGCAGCAGCACCCTCCCCCCACATACAGTATGCTCCCTCTTCCTCATGGATGCAAACACACACGTTTGCCGGCCTTCAGAAAGGACAGCCATTTGTTTAAATCTTCTGCATGCTGTATGTTTGTGTTTATGTAAGGTAATAACCTTTTAATGCATTTCTTTGGGAATTCATGGGGTCATCAGCTATAATCTCATACCAAAATTCTGAATAAGAGACTGCTTTCTGAAATTTTTTGGACTTTATATGTGATTTTTTTTTTATTCCATTTAAATTGATTATTCTTTACTTGATTTGTGGTAATAACCAGCTGGAGGTCACAACCCTGCACCTCTCTTCTGCTCATCTCCTCTCTCTTCCTCCTTCGACACTTCTACATACCTCTCCCCAAGGCGGTGGACCCAGATACCTTTGCTACATCAACACAGGTACACTGCAATCTCCACCTCAACCACCTTGCAGTCTTACACCCCTTAGTGTCCACCTCAGCTCACTTCAGCTCAGCTATCATGACAGGACGGGCAGATGATGATAAATGCAGAGGAGGAAAAGCAATTACTGGATCAGTTAGGTGTAGTAGGGAGCGCTCAGGGCACTCATTACCAACAGACTGTAGAGTTTGGGATGCATACACACACACACACACACACACACACACACACACACACACACACACACACACACACACACACACACACACACACACGAATGTAACTAACCAGCAGCAATCCTTACATATGACAAAGTGTTGTTCTGTTTCTTTGTTTAATTCTTTCATTTATTATATCTTAGCTATTATTAATTTGGTGCTGTGCATGCAAAGACCTAAAACTGTAATGAGGATAAACAAAAGGATAATAAAAAGATGAGATCAGAAGTGGCAAGCAAATGACAACAACACTGTTACAGATGCAGAACATGAATAGGTTAATAGCAGTGTAGCGGTAATGTGCCATGCATTTGTCATTGTGAGCTATATAGTTGTGTGACGTGCCATCTGCACACCTGTCAAAGCTGAGGATGCTGCATGTATAGAATATAAGCCAGTGAGGAAAAGGCAGCCTTGGTGATTGACAGTAGCACTGAGGTTGTCATAGGGACAGCTGCAGTCCTCGCTGTCCCCTGAGGAGGATGCAGAAGCACTAATAATAAGGGAGAGACACATTCACACAGATGGAAAGAGGGATATTTAGGTGGAAAAAAAGAAAATCATGATTTGTATTTACCCGGAAAATGCACACGCACACACACAGACACGTGAACACACACATCAGCATTCTTACTTGCAGGCAAAAACAGAGGGAGTTACCTGAGCTGTGTGTGTATGCGAGTGGTGGGTGGTGAGATCGCAGGTCAGGCCCACGCAGTCCCCATTCAGCTGTACAGTATGCAGCACGCACCGGCAACACCGAGGCCAGAATGGCAGACGGAACAAACAGGAGCTCATGCATGCACACACACTCACAAAGAAGAAAGTACACACACATATTTAGACATGAAGGCACACACAACAAGGTTTCCGTGTCTGCATATCCTCTGTGTTGCTGCCCCCTAACTCTATCAGAGACATGATGAATTTTGTAACATCAAGAAAGCGTCTACATTAACCCGATTAAAGCCCATAAAAACAGACAGCACAAGACTACACATGAAAAAAAGGTTAACAGAAAATATTTACTTTAGTTTTCCCAAATGTTGCCTGAAGGTATTACTTTTGCGTGGAGATAAGCAAAAAAATTAAAGAAATAAACAAGAAATAAGAAAAAAAAATAACCGTATGTTATAATGTTTTAAGACATGGTCCCTTGTTGCCTTAAAAAACTTTCAGTTTTCTCTCGCTGACCAAATGTCCAGCCACAATTACATAAGAGTCCACAGGTCTTAATTGTGGGTTTCCTTTACCACTACACACAGTAAACATGTGATTACAATAGCAGCTTGATTATGTTGGACATCTAATCACTGGTTGCACTGCGGTTCACCGTGATATCACTTTCCTTAATCTTAACTGTCAGAGGAGGTGTGTGTTTGACTTTGATAATGTGTCTGTTTAGTTATTTATCTTGCATGGGCATTTTGTCACACATCTGACCATATTTAGACTGGACAGGATGTTCTAAACAAGTTCATGCTTGAGCACCGCTGGGAGAGGATGATGTAGTGCCACTGTAGGTGGCAGAGATACACAAAGTCTTAAAGAGTGTTTACGTGCAGTGTGTGTGTGCGTGTGTGTTTGCGTGTGCGTCAGAGCTGGAGTGAATGTTTGTGTATATGGGCGAGTGGGGGTGGCAGGGCTATAATCTGCTCCAAACTGCTTGCGGGCAGAGGCGAGGTGGGCGAGACAGTGATACAGAAAGAGAGCAAGGGAAGGAGAGAGCGAGGAGGGGTGGAGAGGAGGGGGGTTGAGGACAAGCAAGGAAGAAATGAGTTGGCAAGAGGGAAGAAATACGGAAAGAAAGGAAAACAAGAGGGGGGAGGGAGATACAGAGGTGAGCTGAGAGCAGACTGAATTCATACAGCTTACTGATGCGCTACAGGTACTGTACCCACTGTCCTCTCTCCTCTCCCACCCATTGTCATGCCGGGCTCCGTGGGCGCCAGCAAGGCAGCTAATTCCTCTGACATTTACGCTGCTTTCTCAGTCCTGGAGTGATGCAAGCCTGGCCGCAGTCTCTGTCAGCACCCACAATGGTCTCAGGTGAACGAGAGGTGGTGAATGGTACATAGCTGACGTTGAACTCCTCAACCCTAGCTAAGGCCTAGCCAGCAAGGAAGCCCTTAAAAAACACTCTCTGAGCCAAGGTCCTGCATATTGTGTGATATTATACGGTATGTCATGAATAAAATAGGATTAGCGTGGGAGTGTGGGTGGAAGAATAAGAGAAGACAACGGTGCAGAGGAGACCGAAAGAAACTGACGGAAAGAAGAGGGACTGAAAGAAATTGGAAATTGATAGTGTGAGGAATTTGCAAAATTTTCACTCTTCCGTGCCAAATAATGCACTTGGGTTTTTATGAATGCAATTGAAACCTAAAAAAAAAGACTTCAGGACTTTGGCCCGTACTTCACCACAAATACGCATCCAGTAATCCCTTGCTACTGTGTAACCTTTTCATATCTTCTAGCAACCTTCATTTAAAAAAAGTATTAAAAAGATCTTTGTTTTTTAATGCGTGAGTACAAAAAAGTTTTCAAACTTTTCAACTATTCAAACTACTCAGACCATACAAAATCTGAGAATTTTTTAAAATACTCTCTGTGGGATTATTGCCAGATACAGTTAGGTCCATAAATATTTGGACAGAGACAGCTTAAAAAAAAATTGGTTCAGTACATTACCACAATGAATTAAAAATGAGACAACTCAGATGCCTTCATTTCAGGGGCTCAAAAGTAATTAAACAAATTAAATAACTGAAAATAAAATGTTAATTTCTAATACTTGGTTGAAAACCTTTTGCTGGCAATTACAGCACAAAGGCTTTCAAACTCCTCATGCCAGTGTTACAAACACATATAAATGCCCCTTTAGAACAACAATGGGAACTGTTAATTTAAGCTGCTTGACAAGCAGGGGCCACACCTCCATTCTGATGAAACAATGTTTACCGAACGAGTATCTAGGCCTGGAGTTTGGGAGGGCCTCAAGAAGGATCGATGACAGCTCAGGGCCAATCAGATCCCCTGGGCTCCGACTAGAGGAGGAAGGGTGGGGCACAGGGACAAGAATAAACCAGCATGTTGGGAAGGAAGGTGTACAACTATAAGGGGAGTGTGTGAAGTGTGATCCCACTCATGACATTCACATAAACTATCTCAAATAGTTTGTGAGTTTGGTCCTGTATGAAGCTGTAGTTAGAAGAGCTCAGCAAATGATGAACTGCAATGAAGGAGTATAAGCTAAATTGAAGGGAAACATATTGTAATATACCTTTAAATGTACACACATGTATTTTTGTGTATTTTGCAATCATAAAATAACCACCTGAGCAAGTATAGGTCACATATTCTACAGTAATTTGACTGAAACATCTTTGTTTGTTATTGTGCAAACAGGTTTGCAGGTTTAAAGTTCATCTTCCTCTCAAAGATAGGAGACGTCATATAGTATGGCGGATATATGATTTGACTATGTTTCTGTTTGCTCTCTGTACACTCTGTAGAGTGGTGTAACATGCAGATTCCTGTCTGTCTGTAGGGCACTCTATGGGTTCCTAAGGTTCACTCTTTCAGCAGTATCTTTTCTTCACCTCCATTTGCTTTTTTCATCTCTGCTGTCTTGACTGATCCATTTCCCCTCCTTCTACTCTGCAGGCCTCACTGCTAGATATAATTGTCCAGACACTCACAGAGCCTGAGGGAACAAACAAATGCACACAGACATTCACTACTACCTTACATAACCCCCTCTAACATGGACTTTAAGGTATTAACATCGGAGACATGTGAATCAGCCAGGCGGCTTTAGACAAACTTTTTTGACAATGAACAGCAGCCATCTTATTAAAGCAAAGTCACTCTTGTCATTCCTGAATTGCCTTTGCAAATGACTGTAAAGAAAATGCAAATCTCTCTTTGTGGGTTTTAACGCTTCAAGCTGAGACATGCAAATGATAGATAGAATCCATTCTCCTGCCGAGTATAGCTTTGTTGACTGTTGTAGTCAGTCTCCACGCTGACTGTTCTCTTTCTTTTTCCAAATGTCTCAAAGACCCAGCACCTATGATTTAGCATTTTAAGAGTGAGGGTATGAACTGTTTTCTCCATCTTCTGTTGATGGTTGCTTCACTAAAATCACTTTGCATGGCTTTGAACTTAAAAAACAAGAAAAACAAGCGCTACTGCTGTCCTGGTCATTGACCTCTCTTCTTTTTATTCCTCTCTGATGTCATATCTTTGTTTCTGCAAAGGCGTGGGTTCAAATAGAGTTCACAGTTGGAATGGAAAAGATCTGGAGGGATGTTATCATGGGTGGGATGATAGGAGTGGCACTGACCATGCAGTGATGAAATGGTAAGATGAGGAGTATATGACTGATTTGATTGTTCCTTTGTCATCAGTAAATGATGACAAGTGATAAGAAACAATGGATTGATTTACTGTCCAACACTCCTATTAAATTAAAGGCAGTTTTTGAGTTTAAGTCTGTCTCCCTGCCCACCCATATATAGACATGTACATAAACACATGCATGCAGATTGGATACAGACATGGCATTGGCATCCAGGGCAAGACAGCATCATTATGACCGAGCTCCAACTGCGACTCCCTCCCCGCAGCCCTCAGTGCTCACCCGGATAGATCTAAATGATATTGACAGTTGAATAAATTTTCTGCATGAAATCATGTCAGCTCTAGCATACCATCTCTCTGCCCCCCTTCCCAACACCTCTAAGACCCACTGAAGTGCTAAATAATTATATTAGTTTCCAGAGGCTAATTTGACTGAGAGTAATAATTCTGGTCCCATTTCACCATAGCTGTTTTCATGCATTTAAAATTGGTATTGGTAAATGAAAATGAACCACGGGGTACCGCAGGGTGATAATCAAGATTTTGGATTGTGGAGTACCTGCAGGGTTATTGACCCTATGGGCGCTCTCTGACATCATCACATATTAGGATGGGCGATTATCAAAGTTCCTCGGTATATGAAAGGAAAAACTGTCACAGGAACCATACTGATGAGTACTTTGCAAACCTTTGAAGATACTCCAGTAGCAGTTATAAATGTGAGAAATAAAAAGCGTGCATATTGCAAGAATTTAATAATAAAGCCAATAAAAAGATTACCTTCTCATGCATGTACACATAGAAAACAGTTCAAATTTGTAGTTCCATATGCTAAAAAAAAATCAATACATTACACAGTTAAGAAAAAAACAACATCAATATAAAAGCTATTTTAAAGCCATTAAGGAAGCAGAGGGACATGTGTATGGACAGCAAAGGAAGAATTTCATTGCACAGAGAAATGCTATTTCTACTGTACACATGACAATAAACACTTTGAATCTCTGAATCTTGAAATATACCTGCTTTCAGAACTTTTAGACTTTAGGCTGTTGCCCAGGTATGTACTATTTGTCACTTCAGCAGACTTCTGACAAATTTATTTACCATGATCTTTTTGCAAAACACAGTTACATATGAGACTTGTTTGCCTTTTCTATCAATTTAATAACATATATGAGCCTCTAACAGATAATGCTTAGTGCTTAAGACCTGCTACTCAAACAGCTACAGTAACATTGTCATTTATGGCTTCTTTAGATCTCCTGTGTCTCTTTACTAACATTGCAATTACCAAAATAACAGAGTATTAACATGGTGTACAATAGTGTTCATTTATTGCTGATAAAGGCTTTGACCTTTACACCTTTCCTGGCTCAAGTACAATGAGACTGTTTGGTTGCAATTTCCTAAGACAGGTTTATGTGTTTTGGTTGTAGATGCTTTGCTGTCTGGAAATGATGTTATGTAAGTGTGCTGGGTTTGACTGGTCTTTCCACTGCTGGAGTTTCTGCCCCCTGGTACTTGGAGCTGCAAACGTCTGACTCCTGTGACTGCATGACTGCATTCTATTTATTGTGTGCGTGCGTGTGTGTGTGATTGGAGGGGGGGTGATCTAACAGCATAATAAAGAGCAGTTACATCATCTAAGAAAAAAGGCAGAATTCTCCCTCTTTGCCTACAGCCTTTCAGTCAAAACAAGGACTACACTGTCTGTGTTTCAGCATTCATGTGATACTCAATGTGTTTTCCATTAAAAGAGAGATCTCAGTGTCTTTTCACTGTTAGGTCACTGTCACACAAAAAATGAAAATCTATTCCAAGGTTATTTTTTTGGTAAATAGTCATATCTTCTGGGAAGAGTTGTTCTATGTGAAGCGGAAGTTCGGGAATCAGAGAACAGACAAAGGTCGGTGGCTGCAGGGTTAAGGCAATATGGGTAAAGTAGCGTTAAGGCTTCCTCTCAGTGAAAAGCCCTTTAATCCTGATGAGGACAAACAGCTCACTGACATACACACAGACACAGACACACACACTCATATACACACACAGAGTTTGCTGATGAGGGAGCCAGGGGTCACCCTGAAGAATAGCTGCTGATAATGATAAAAACATTCCTTCCTCAATATAGCACTACAGCTCCATTGACATATGATCTCTCTTTTTACTTATGTTTTTTAATTCTTCTTGTTATAAACTTTCTAACTCAGCACATTGATTCCAATTGTTCTAGTTTTAGGAACCAAAATAATGTTCTGAGACTCAAATGTATTTCCCAGTTTGGAAATAAACACGCGTTCACTTCCCCTTATTGCTCAAAGTAGTTTTACAAAAATTTCTCTGTCTCCATAATCTGCGCTCTCATGGCATCGGTGTCAACACCCAGAGGCCTGTAGTCTTAAACAAACCTTCCCCACCGCCACTGTACACCAAGCCACTCCCTGGTGCAACATCAGGAAGGCAGCACTGACAACTCTATAAATGTTGGCGGTCCGTCCCAGAACAACATTGATTTTGTTCCAATCAATCCAGAGTGATTGCAGTGCATGGTAAATGACACAGTCTGTGTGCCATAGCATACATTTCAGCATTAACTGTTGCTGGGCAGACTTGGACATCCAAATGGTGGGTTGGTCCCGTGAGTGTTACAACATCGAGAAACATCAGTGTTCATTCTGTTCACTAGAGCTCTGTGGGAGGCCCAGCTGTCACCCATATCTCAACTCCAATTCGACAAACTTGATCTCCATTCAGATTCTTACTTAATTTAAGTGACTGGCAGCAGGGAAAAATACACTCTCACCAAGCCAAAAAAGAGACCATAACTAATCAGAACATATTTTCCTATTAAGAAATAGAGTAAATTGACACTACTCTGTGTCAAAGCAATAGATGACAAATGCCAAGAAGCTCAGAGAGATGATTAGGTCTGTTAAACAGCAAACAATTGGGCAAACTCTGTCCAAAGTTAGCAAAATAACTGGCATTTTATGTTGTTCAATTAATACATAAGGCTAAAAAGAAGAATAAAATTCACTGAACTAGGGATGCTAAGGTGGATTTTGTTGCCAAAATAACAGTCTCTTTGCTGAAGCATCTTTATATTCAGTGACTTGATAAGAAAGTTCTATCTTTTGATCAAGGCAGCAAAAAAGATTTTCTCTCAAAGGCTAAGTCCAGCTCCTTTAATCACTGTCTTTGGCCTTTTTTCAGGAAACACCGTTTCCTTCACCTATGAGCTTTTGATTGCTAACGTAAATTGATATTGCAGACTCTTGTCCACAGAGCGTATGAACGGTCAAGGAACCGCTGTGGATGTTATTCTAGCTGTCAGGCTTTGTTTACTTTTCATTTGAACATTTTCCTGTCTCTCATTCCTAACTTTTGTATGTTTTCTCTTCACCCCGCCTGTTGTTTTGTGTCATAACAAAATGAGTTTTACTCCCTCCTCCAATAGTTTTCTCATCCTCTCTCCTTATGGTTGATTTTGCTGTTTATGTTTCCATTCATTCTTCCCGACTCACATGGAGCAAAGACGGGACAAAGCCTGCTCTTTCACTCTCTGTGATGTGGGCTTGGATATGTGTGTTTGTGTGCGTGGTGGTTTGGCTTTTGGTTTTGAAGTACATCAAGAGAGGTGTATGTGATAGCTGTGTGACGTTAGTTACATGGTGATGCAGGTCTGCGAGACAAGCTGCATCATGTTGTATTTCATCTGTATTTGTCTTTATATGCACAGAATGAAAGGGGAGGGAAGTCCTGTGTTGACAGCCAGTCCTGCTGCCTCTTGACTGTAGAAAAATATTAATGTACCAGTGAGCAGGAACACTGCCAGCACTCCTCCTCTCTCTGTGTCAGTCCATGTCTGGTTGCTGGAAAAGACTTCTAGAGTTGTATGAGTTTTGCTGCCGGACCTGCCGCGGGCTTGGCTTAAGGCCCTGACAGGGATCAGAGTGGCATAGCAGCTCTCACGCCAGGGCACACACAAACACCAGTGTATACTGTACACATACAAACACTCTCACACACTCGAGTAAACGCGCCTGGTAAGAAATGTCAATCACATGCTTGTCCTCTCGTTTCCTCATTGGGAAATCTCAGCGATTGAGGTGGTGATTTGTAGTGCCATGGCTACACAGGAGCATGCTGGTCCCAGCCTGTACACAAACAGACATAACCACATTTAGACAGAGCAGGAACAACCTGCAGACAACTTGAACAGCCTTAGGCCATTACACTTGTGAATACACCACACATGAGTGGCTGCCTGTCAAGGCAAAGGGCACTGAGATCAGATGTGACGTACTGCTAAGAATTCAGTGCGTAATCACACACGGCAGAAGAGTAATGATAAAGATAAACATTTTCTCTTCAGGACATTATTGCACTTTGTGCTAAATTTAGGATTGGTGACAACCACGCTGTGTATCATTCAGTCCGACCAACCCATGGCTCTGGGCCATTTCCTGTTAACTTTGACCTTTTTCTCCTGCACTGTCTCTTTCTCTGCTTCTTTAATAGATATCATCTACAGTGTACTTTATGCTGACATATAGCTACAGAAAAGGCAGAGAGAACAAGACTTTATTAAACACTGACAAATGAGTGCACACAAATGAAAGTCTAATGAGTAAAAACAGAAAGGGGCGAGAAGACCTGTACAATGCTCTTTTGAAGTTGATGGTTGTGTTGTAAAAGCAGCAGAGCAGAAAGCGAAGAGAGGTACTGTCCCTGTTGGTAAAGAGCGCTCACTGCCCTTTGTGTTTGGTTTAGAAGAGGAGGAGTAACTGCTGACCACATCAACCACAAGCCTTTAACTTATGGTGCAAGCACTTTCTGCATGACCTTCACATTAGAGCAGCATTAAACTGTTGTCTGGATTTCAGGGTTTTTTTAAAAAAGGAAAAAGATGGACTAGAATGTTACCTTTCAGAGTATAAAAGCTTGACACTGGAGCAGAACCCCATTAAAGTACAGTTCAGTGCCCTTTCTTGCAAAGCTATTTTTCCCTACCTCTTCAATTTGTTATTTTAAAGAGACACGACGTGTAACTTGAGTGAAACTGAAACTGCCTTTAAACAATGGCATAATCAATAAGCTATGCTGAGGTCTCAGAAGGGTCAAAATTAGTTTTTTCTTAAATGGATGAAATGCTCTACTGCTCAAAAACATGCATCGAGCATGTATTACGATAGTTATTAAAAGTTAACTTTATTTGTGCATTAAATCTTATGTCCTGTGTTAAAATACAAATTGCAAGCATAAGGTGATAAACTTGATAAATTAATTAGCCACTGATCAGTCAACCTAATGCAATAAAATTTTATGGCTTAGATGCTTTCACTGTCATTTCCTGTCGAGGCACGTGTTCGCATGAAGCCATGACACAGGGTCTGGGTGTGAATTCAGCAGAAATCTATCTTTAACGATCCCCAGAGAGAAAGCCGGTCATTAAAGACAAAATCAACTGGCAGAAAATGACAATGTAAATTAGTCTTGCCCTGGATGCACTAGTTCACAGTAAAATATTTCAGGCTGCTCTGTGTCTTTCTGACGAGTTTAATCATGCCACTGGTTTCACAGAGCTGCTTCCTCTCACCTCTGACTGTGTGCATTTACTAAACACTGGCCTGGGAATGATTACCTCCCTCCTTCTGCTCTGACTGTCTCTGTATATGTCTGCTGATGTTGTTTAGAGGAGTACAGACCACTTCAAATTGTCCTCAGTGTGGAATGGAAACGGCGACAATCAGGGGGAGTGCTGCAGCACATTCTTATATGTCACTTTTTAGCAAAACACACAAGCCGAGCTCTTGTTCTCTGTCTCCGCATGGAGTTTGCAGTGTGGGCAGAGGGTGATGAATACAATGGAGAGAAAATAGAGGAGAGGAGAGAGGGGGAGTGGGGATGGAGGAGAGTGCGTGGGTGAGCAGATAGGACTGGAGATGAGGGGGAGGGGGCAGGTTAAGTTGGTGCCTACACAGGGCTCTATCCCACAGGCTCTCTCCTATCTCCCACGCCTGGCCCCTCTAACCTGGCCTAGCTTCTGTTTAATGTCTGGCTCTGTCACACCTCAGCCCACTCCCTAGAGATCTGCACGTCTGTGGAGTAAAGTACATTTCAAACTATTTCTCCAAAGGAGAAAAAAAAAAAACACTAGCGAAGACTTCAGTGTAGATTTTTTGGGCCTTTCATCTCTCGAGCAATTTCGGCTTGGCTGCATCTCTGGCTCTGTTTCTCTTGGCTCTTAAACTCTTTTTACCTCTACTTTTGAAGGACTTGCAGCTTCTAATAATTTATTTGACTACGCTTTTAAATTATCCATATACTTATTGCACATTCAAACAAACTATACCACAATGTCATTTTTTAAATTTGACTTTTGACAGAAGAAAATTAATATAAAGTTGTTTATTATTTGCTTGATAAACATTTGTGATGGTGATAAGAAAAAGGTTTCATACATCTTTGGTATCGACATGAATTTCTGAGATCTTTTGCAGATTTCATTTGCTGCCTGCGCTCTCAACAACTCGTAGGACAAAACACAAGCAGTTACTCATTTCAGGGTGTGAAATTCTGTGGTTCCCTTGGTATTGCAGAGATATGCACAGGGTGTACTCTGGCATTGTTTTCTTAATGAACCGGCCGATACTGGATAACGAAAGATAATGGTCCTGGATTTGAAGGTTGGGGGATTGGCAATGGAGTAAAAGTTAATCATGTGTCTGCAAAATTTGGTTTGTTTTGCAGACAAATGTTTTGTATCAGGGGAGGGAAAAGAAAGCTTGCAAAAAAAATCACTTGCTTAGGACTAAGAACAGAAATAACTTGACTGAGGTTTGGGTTAAAATGTGCCTCTTCCCTACATAATGAAAAATGATGCATATCCACTTTGTTAAAATGCAACGCCAAAAAATGAATCCTTTCTCAGTTGGAGCAACAGTAATATTTAAAACTATGTGTAAAGGTGTGCATCATGCACATACTGTGTGTTCCTATCTGACTGATGTTTTGTATGATCTTAATTCATTGAGCTGTTGATATATAATGTTTTGCATTGATCCATCGTCTGCCACATTGAGTAAAACTATATCATATTAAAACATAAAGAATAAATATATGCAATACACTTTGTTTCTACCCCGCTACTTTATCATTGCTGTCAGTGCCAACTCTGATACTAATAAAGTCACCATGTTAAGATGTTTGCACTTTTAGTAATCAGTGACTCCTCTGGTTGAGATAATGGTTATATACAAGTGTTTTTGGCAGGTGGGGAACACTAAACCCTCTGCTAAGCCCTGTCATTCAGCAGGCATACTGAAACATGTCTGGGCACTCATCTGGGGAACCACTTTTGAAACATTACCTAAATGAACTTAAATGTCAGTGGGACATTTAAACTGCATGTACAGAATATCCAGTGAAATCTGTTAACAGTAGCTTGAAATTTTTCTGGCTTTTCCCACAAATGCTGTGTTAATAAGCTTTTATCGCCTGGATGATTTTTCTTCACAACCATCTTTGCTGTTGCTAAACTATCTCATAAATTTGAATTCAGAATGCTTGCCATGTCTCTCTCTTATGTCTGCTGCTTCCATGAACCAAATCTAGCAGTGTCCATGGATACTGCAGCCTTCCCTGCACCGGAATAACATACTCCATCACTGTAACCTGTAACTACAATCTAATAACTAATAAAAAAACTAGAATCGTGCAGTTTGTTGACAAAGACATTACTCTACATGAAATAAACATATAACATCAGCAACGCGTCGTGTACAGATCCACTATTGGTTTAAATATTTAGCATGAATTGGAAAACACATGCAAGCTTTAAATTTTCAGTTTGTCAGATGTCACTTGCTAAGAAGTCTTTATCTTTAAAAATGATCCCTCAGCTTCCTCTGCCGCTCCTACATCTTTCTTGATCTCTAAGAGAGTTATCGCATTAACATTTATTTCTCCTGAGAATTGCAACAACGGTACCATTCGCTAGCAACACACATTGTGTGTCAAACAGCACAGAAACAATATGTGTTTTGGGTGATATTTGTTGAGTGGTTTGAATCACTACATTTGAGATTACCTACATTTTATATTACAAGTTATGTCATATGTGCTTGCACCTCTCAGGTTTAGCAAGCCAGACCCTGACTTACCACCACTTTATTGGCATCCACATGCCTGAACACATGACACGGGTGAGAAGAAAAAAAGAATGCATGCACCACATGCTGACTTAACCGTCTCCTGGCATTAGCTGAAGGGCTCAAAAATGGATTTACTTTATAGTGTTTTTTATGAAATGATATTACATTATTTTGTATTATGTGATATGTAATCACAGTCAAAGTCTAGAACACTTCCTCATGGAGTATGCCAATGAAGGATTTGCTGTCTGAGTGATTCTTTCCCTCATCTCGGTGCATCCTTTGCTTGTGTTGGCCTGGAAACAGGTAATGCTTTACCAAATGTTGGTTTACTGTACATAATCGCTGAGATATTCAGATCCACATGAGGGCTGGATGAGCAGATTAATAGTATTGACAAATCCTAATTAGCGTCATGCTGAATCAAATGATTAATGTGAACAGTTGTTAAGGAGGCAGTGTGTGTCTAAATAGACCCAGAGGCTAGATAATACAGTAATAGCCTATGACTCACGCTAGCACTGTTTTAATGAGAAACAGACAGAAAAAGACAGAGAGAAAAAGAAAGAATGTCAGACAAACTGAAAGTAAGAGAAGGAGGGAAAGGAAAACAGAATGAAATGACAGTGTTTTGCATTGCTATCCTGTTGAGTGCCTATCTTCCTGCCTGGCTCCCCCAGTGTTTTTACACCTCGAGTTTTAAGCAGCGATGGGATTAGTTTGTAGGATTGTTGGCTTGCATTGTGTGCTGAGAGGATAGGCAGCGAAATCCCTTTTTCAGCCACCACTACTTATCCTTGTCCCTGTGTTGTCTCTTTCAAACAGAAGCGCCTCGCTCTACATGCATGTAATCTAGGTGACAAGAAAGAATGAAAAGAGAATTGAATGTGTATGAAGGGATTGAAAATGGGATGGCTGACAGGGAGAAGAATGTGGCGGGTATGGAGGTTAGTGGAATAGTCTTCGGAGGAAAGAGGGTGTGAGTGTGTCTTGAATGTGAGCTGACTTTGTGGTTCACAGGTAGCTTCCTCGGCTCATTTAAAATTGGTGTGTAGGCTCATAACATGAGCACTGTGCATTTATGTCTGACATCAGCATGTAAATAATTCATTCTCAACTTCATGCCTGAATTATTGATGTCTTAAAGATTACAGAAACAGGCAGCAGAAAACAGCAGTCTAGAGGGAGGGAGCGTGATGCAAGATGGAGAAAAGAATTATGATTTCATCATTATTTACAGTTTTGTTCCAAAATGAGTTTTTCGCCAAATGAAAAATGTGACATTTAATCAGATAAAAAATGATTGCTAGCATGAAAATAAACTTGTGGTATAATATATTTTGTTATTAGCCTTTTGTAATTTATAAAACAATAACATTTCAAAGAATATAATTGAGCAAAACAAAACTCGAGAAACATGGAAATATGGAGAAGGTTGTCTGGGAAGGCCAAGCACAAAGGTGCTATTGTGCCCTATATACTCTATAGAAGTACAGCTTTTTATAATTGCATTGTGATTCTATGGGCAGCAGTGTTGAGCTGCTTACCAACCATCCAAGTGGGGATAAAGCCAGCTGTTGTTTTTTATCCCTGGCTTCTTCTCTTGTACCATGAAGCATTATCACCAAACTTGTTGAGTAGCTTTCTGTAGCAGAGTTGGGTAATTTAGTTAGTAAATATAAATGAAATCTGTTACATATAATCAGAAAAACTTACTAGCTAAATACTTAAATGTAGAATATAACACTTGCTTGGAGGTTCTGTATCATTTTTGTATTGCAGAAAAGCCTTCTTTTGACATATTTCCTGACAAAACTAGCGAAATGTGAGCGCAACAGCATCAAGACAAAGGGTAGTCTTCAAGGAGCATTATATGTGTTTGAACAGGTGTCAGCCATTTGACAGTATGCTCTCAAATTTTGAGTATTGTTTTTGATTAGTTGAAAATACACTGCCCTCCCAAGCCAAATTAATGCAAATCTGTCACTTGAGTTTCCCATGCCTATGACCAGCTTAATGTACCAAGGAGACTGGCCACATCATTAGGAACTAACTGGCTATTCAGTCAGTATCTAAATGCCTGAGCTCCAAAATCTCTTTAGTATTTCCTAGTTTAAAAAATCTATGTGACCCATCTATGTGAAACTGTGAACATCTTTATTCTAAATTTTCAACATGCAGCACCAAACAACTACTCACATCACAGATCTTGCAGGATCATGGGTACTGAGGAACTACAGAATCCAATAGGGTTCATACAGAGGTGAAGGAGCAGAGGTAGCATAAGTCAGATTCAAGACCTTTTACCCAAAAGACTAGGGTCTGTGCCCTGTGAGATGTAGCTGCCTGTTGGTTAGATTTAGATAACTTCTCAGTAAGGTTTAGGAAAGATTCTGGCTTTTCTTAGAATACCCCCCGTCACAAAGTAACCACATAGTAGAAAGCAAATGTTTCCATTTGCAGCTACCATCGCCACCGTTTTCTTGTTTAACAGGTTGATGAGTCACGCTGTGGTCTCACGACATCTGTTATGGTGCAGTGCTAAATGATGTTAGAGGCTGCTGCCCTTATATCATTTTTAAAAAGGACTGTCTAACTGTATGCACACACATGCACAAACTATACTCTAACACAAATGCTTGCCAAAATGTCAAGTTGGTTCAGAAAACCCCTTTTCAGATTTTTTAGAGATCAAATGTCATTGAGCACATGCAGGACACTTCTGAAATAGGTTTGTGGTTTGTTTTGTCATTTGGTCAATTGCAATATAACTCAATTTATCAACTGCAAACTCAAAAATAACTGTGATCTACCATGTATGTTGCCTTTTCTGAGAAATTTCCACAATGAATAAACTGCCCTATGAGTATGTAGCATAGAACTGGAGCACAACAACAAAAGAAAGTTATATCCATGGATGGATGGATGGATGGAAGGAACATGCAGAAAAGGATTCTTATCAAAGAAAGGAAGAGAGACTTCACATTTCTCTGTATCTTTTGTTTACTTTGTTATCCCCTTTCTGCAGCAACCAGAATGAGACTTGTGTGCTTACGACATCTTTTTGTGGGTGTAACTGTGTGTTTGTGGTGGCTGTGCTGCCTGCTCAGGGAGGCACAGGGCCCAGACACTTGGAATCATTTAGTGAGAATTTTGAGTGTGGGAGGAGAGGAATGTGCGCCCAGATAAAAGAAAGAAACGTGAAAGAAAAACAGAGCAAAGAGAGGGGGTGGAGAGTGCGACAGATAGACACAGATATAGACAGAGAGAGGGCAGGAATGGAGAGTGTGGCAGGTGAAGTAGAGGTGGAGGGAAGATAGGGGGATGTGCCACCAGAGAGAGAAACATTTGGAGTGGAGAAAGACAAGCTAAAGTCAAAGACGGGGGTGAAAAGCAGGGCATAGCGAGGGAAACAAAACAGAGAAAGGGAGGGGAGAGCCCAAAAGACATAGATCTGGAGCAAATGACAGACAGTGGGAGCAGCACAGAAAGAATAGGAGAAAAAAGCTCAGAAAAAAAGTACAAGCTGCCCACTCCTTACCTACTGTTCTCCATTAAGCTGATTTTTTCAAATGGCTCTTGCAGGTCTCGCTTAGGGGGAACATCTATTCCTATCACAATGCTGCCTACACACACCTCGCAGTGACAGGCAGAGCGCGAGAGAGAGAAAAGAGGGGGGCCCAAAGTATAAATGAACGAAGATTTATAAGAGAGAATAGTGGAAAAGGAAAGGAGGGGGGCGACCAGAGCATATTGTGTAACTGAAAGTATAAACCAAAAGTACAACATGTTATGTACCGTTTATTATTAAATCAAAGAAAATATAAACAATGTATGCATTTTTATTACTTCAGTGACTCAGTGCTGAAATAAAAAAATGCTTTAAAACCAGTGGTAAACCACTTTGTATCAAATGTGCACAGATGTTCAGACCTCTTTTCTCTTTTGTATACATTTATATTTTTGTTGTCGACACATGTACTATACCCTCCCACATCCTTATTTCATGTTTCTGGTCTCTCTTGCCATCTCTGATTTGTGCTAAAACTAACAACCTTATACGAGCATCCCTCAGTACCGACTGACTGTGGCTGACTGTAATTGCATCCGTTTGGGTGTGTACACAGGTGTGTCTGCAGGACAGCCGGAACATGCAAAAGCTCTGTGACTATCTGAAGAATA
Organism: Oreochromis aureus; assembly: GCF_013358895.1. Classification (NCBI taxonomy): domain Eukaryota; kingdom Metazoa; phylum Chordata; class Actinopteri; order Cichliformes; family Cichlidae; genus Oreochromis; species Oreochromis aureus. The sequence continues at coordinate 41,091,110 of NC_052963.1, read as the reverse complement.
GATGCCAAAATGTAGGTCTGAATCAACAGCTGATCAGCGTGATTCAAAGCAATCACTAAGGCGTCCAAAATCATATTTCTTAATTTTTACTCATCCCAATCGGTGACGGCAGATGGCTGCCCTCCCTGAGCCTGCTTCTGCTGGAGATTTTTTGCTGTTAAAAGATTATTTTATCCTTAAGTGTTCGCTCGCTTGCTCATCAGGGATTCTTTGTTGTCACATTTACCTTCCAATATGAAGTACCTTGACATGACTGTGTCTATCATAGAACTGAATTTACGTAATTAATTAAGGTCAACTATTTTCCTACTGAGAGATGAGAAAAAAGTTATTGCGCAAGAAGCCTTTCTTTATGTTCTCATACAAATTAAAATGACAAAGCATTCAATGCAGCATCTATCCATGCAAATGTGCATTTCCTTCTGCCCTTATACAAGCTGAAAAGCCAAATCATATGATGAAAAGTGACTATCCATGCAAATCTGCAATTAGCCTCCTGACTCAGCTGATGAGCTATGTATTTCAGCTGGACAGATTATACACCGAAACAACACCAAATCAGCAGCAATTGTTCACTATTGACAAAAATCAGTCCCTTGCTAGACCCCTTGTGTGCAGGTCAAGATGACTTCCATCCAAAATCAATCTCAGGGAGTATTGCGTGCATCTCTATGGCCATTCCTCTATCTTCAAGGGAATAATATGCAATGGGCACGCGTTTAAAAAATTTAATGATGAATCAGAGTTCAGTTGATGGACGTGAGGCCCTATTGACCAGCTGGGGTCACGCAATGAACTGGGCCAGGCTGACCTTCATGGCTCCTGGCAACAAGGCGGGCACATTCAATCTCACTTGACCCACTCAGCTTTGACCCTTGACCTGTGGCAATGCTGCCCTTGTGTGAACTATCACCTTGAGGGATCAATAGCTCTTGACCATCGCCATAGGCTTTTGGCCTGAGCGCTCATGGCGATGGAGGGACCACAGAGATGGTGGAATTGGGGTGCAGGCTGGCAGAAGCAGCTGACCTCACAAGGGTCGGTCACTGACTAATGATGATGCGGAAGATTTATGCTGAAATCCAATCCGATAAGGGGAGAGGGTCACCGGAATATGTGTGGATATGTAAATTTCGAATAGATCAAAGCAAATAATTTTTATCCGTCTTTAATTCCAACTCTGAATATTTGAGCTACAAATGTCAAATTTAGCCTACAGACTTCAAAACCTCCGGCTGGAAATTTGAACTCAGTGAAAGGAATCCTTTCAAGTTCTCCCAATCTGTTAATGTCATACATGGATACCTCTCTCTGTACTTCAAACTAGGTTTTCGCATTTTGATCCTTAGTTATTGTGGTTTTGTTGTGTAGTTTAACAAGTCAGATCGCTAATCCTCTTATGCTAGAATGGTGTAGCAGCGGCATCATAAAGTTGAGCTGCCCTGCATTCTAATCAGGAAGGTAAAGTTCTTTGATCTCGAGTTGGAAAAGCTTCCTCAGTTTCTGCTTTAGAGCTGATACTGTGAATAGTAGCGGCTTTATGGTCTAAAACCCTTCCAGCATTTGCTTTGCTGTTGCTACAGACTCTGGTATTATACTACTTACAAAAACAGCCATTTCAATCCTTATTCCCACATGACAATTTCCAGCTTTATTTTAACATTAGACTGGAACCTCAAGATTTCAATACACGCATTGGCAAATGGCAAAACGCACACACAAACACACATTGTGGGTCTCGGTGGGTGTCGGAGAGATATGCTGAGGGTGTTTTAACAGCAGTGAATCATCAGCAATATAACTCGATGGGAATACTGAATGCATTCTTCTCTCTGAGATTATACACACAGCGGAAAATATGAAAATGGGGCCCTAAATTCATGACACCAAAGAGTCAGAGTGGTGGGTTGCTAGAAAAAATCACTTTAACTTTCGAATGAAGAAAAACCACTTTAGAAAATAACTAAGAAAATTAGAACTAAGAACAAAGACACAAGGAGGGAAAGAAGATAATGAAGACAAAAATATTGGGGAGCAGAATGCATGTCCAAAAGAATGAACTCAGAATCAGTTTAAAACAAAGTGATGCGGAGACTAAGATGGGAAAAAAGCACCCGAATTCATCAGATATATGAATGAATTGAGATGATGTAATTTTAAGAGAACAAAACATCCATTCTTTCTCTGATAAATGAATAAACAAACTTAAAAACAAGAAAAAAATCTGATTTGGCCTCATATAGGTTTGATATTAGCTAACATATGCCAAAAAAGGATAGAGTACTGAAAAAAGTCTAATTACACTATGCCTTAAAACAGAAAACAAGCTCATAGACAAAATATGTGCAACATCTTCACTGCATTGACAACAAATATGTTACATTAAAAAAAAATACTCCAAATAAGTAAAACAGAAGCAGCTAAGAAACACATTCAACAATTTGCCAACACATATGTGTCATAAAGAAATGTGCTGAAAATACTTAAAAGCTTATGTAAATGATTAAATGTTGCAAGTCCTACACAACACAACAGACGTTCCCACAATACACCAGTAACTGAAGAATCTAACAACCACTCCAATGTTAAAAAAAATAAATATAAAATGAGCAAATATTTTTAACACGACTGCACTTGTGGAAGCATTGTAGGGGTTTCTTTTTCAGGGATTCAGGCACATCCCAGTACATATACAAATATGTACAAATATGTGTTTCTATCGAAACAGCATCACAAAAAGCATTATTCATCCAAAGAAAACTTAATGTTACAAAAAAAATCATCAAACTCCTGCCTCACAAAGCCTTAGTCACTTCACTGCAACAGCCAATAGTTAATGGGAGAGACAGGTGCTTCGTCCTAGATGGTTCCTTGTACATAAATTCTGTGTGTGTGTGTGTGTGTGTGTGTGTGTGTGTGTGTGTGTGTGTGTGTGTGTGTGTGTGTGTGTGTGTGCATGCATGTATGTGTCTGTCAGCTTTTGTGCAAGTGTCTGTTCTCTCATTTCCCATTTCTCATATCTCATGTCTGCGGTTTCACAGACAGCAGGGCCCATCTCACGAGAGCTGAGGCATGACTCAGACCTACGCAGACTTGTGGCTGGCAGCTGTGACTCAGAGAGGAAAGAAAAGGATGGAGAGGGAAGGGGAAGGGAGTTAAAGAGGATCAGAAACAGAGTGAGGTGGAGGGTGTCGGAGAGGGAATGTCTTGTCCTCTTCACCCAGCATCGCAGAGATGAGCAGCTGGCCATGAATACATGAGTGGCAGCATCACTCACACATGCCACTGATACATGCAGACACACAGGAGCAGCTGAAAATAGCAAAACAGAGGCCTTCCGCAACATCTGCTAATTATCTGGCAGAAAGCAGGCCCGGGCCCTGGATCAGAGTAGTCCCAGCTGTGGGCCTGGACTGGAGGATGGCACTGATAGAAATGGAGAGTGAGCAGGGAGAGAGAAAGCTTGGTGAGAAAAACTGTCAATAACAAAGAGCTTTACAACAAGCAAACTGGCTCCCTGTGCGGCAAGCGCATAGATCAGTCTGTCATAAACACATAGATTTATTTTATCCATATGTGCTGCAGAGAAATAACTAAGGCCCCTGCCTTCCAACTGCATTGGCAGGAATCACAATATCCTTGACAGTCAGTCAGTTTGCCCACCTTCCCTCTGTCTCCATCCTTCTCTCTCTCTCTCTTTGGTATCTTCTGCACTCAGAAAAAGAAAGACAAACTCATTTCCATACAAATGGAGTGAAAGCCTGCAGCCCAGGGACCCAGTGGAATTGCAAATATTTCATCTTTGCCTGGGAGCCTCGCACTATTACACCTTGGCCATTATTCCCTCTGTTTTATTCTTTCTCTTCTTTTACTTCCTTTCTCTTCTTTGCTCTCTTACACGCTCACCTCTGGTATCCACCCATGCTCACGCTGACCCTGCGCGTATCTATATACCTACTGTCTTCCAAATCACCCATCTAACTTCAAAAAAAAACAATCCCACTACAGTGTTTATAGCATTTCATCCATTCGCTATTCCTCAAGTGCATTTAAAAATAACTTTGCTACAAAGTTAGACTCAATTTAGACTACGAGTCAGGAGTCTTCATTGAGGAAGTTTTTGAGCAACTTTTGGGGTGAACACATTTATGACTTTCGAGTGCTGCAGTACAGCTAGAAACCAACTGCTGCCCCTCTGTTTCACTTTCGTCTTCTTTCTCTTCCTCCAGAATCCCTCCATCCTCGCCTACTTCCTAGCATCTGCCCAGTGCCCACATTCTTGGGCACACATGGTGTCCAGCAGCTGCCAGGTCAACATAGGTGCTGGTGCACAGATTGCCTGGCGCTGGCCTCCTACTCAGGCGAACTGCCAGTTGTGGACACAGAGACAGCCGGGAGGTACTGCGGAGGGTAGAGGATTTAACAGACTTCATAAAACACAGTGTGTTGGCTGTATTTTTTAATTACTGATCAAAAGTAAAGAAAAGCATGCATGAGATAAATGGTCACATGTAGACTATGCATTGATGATAGCTGTCAAATGTGTGTTGGATTGGCAGTGCGAAATCATTTAATTTGAACATTATCATTTTATGGAAAATATCAGTGGGGGTAGATAACCTGCAAATCTCAAAAGCATTTAGCACCCCCTTTTTCATTGGACACACAAAACATATTAGGGTTTTTTCTGCTTACACTACATTTTATTCTCAAGAGGGAGCCCTGTCCATGGGAGTCCTTTACATGGCTTATTTTACTAGTAGGTTTTACAAAGAAGAGCAAAGGGAAGACAGGCTAGGCCCCAGATGGACAGTGTGTAATGTTGTTAGCTATAGTTAGCCAATTTAGTCACACTGCCAGCAGCTCTCATTACATGATCTAATTCTCCCTCTCTATATATCTCTTCCCCTCCTGTTTCTCAAACACACTCACACACACACACACACACACACACACACACACACACACACACACACACACACACACACACACACACACACACACACACACACACACACACACTTTCACACAGGGCAGAGAGGATGGAGGATGAACCAAGAGGTGAAAGACAGATAGACTGATGTGTGTGTGTGTGTGTGTGTGTACGGGTGGAGCTGGTGGAGGTGGTTGCTGCACTACCACTATGTCTTCAAGAGGTTATGCAGGGCCCCTTGCTCAGGAACTCCTAGTTTTCCAACAAGAGAAAGGCATCAAAATTGAATGATGATATTAATAATTCAGCGTCAGATCTCTCCAAGAAAACAGGTTTTCTGAAACGATAAAATAAAAATCAATGCTGCCTCTCCTATCTCTGTCTTTCTTTCACTCCCCATCTCTTCATGCATGCATGGAGGAGGAAGGAAGAGGGGGTGGAGAGGATCAGCGTATGTGGCTGCATGCCTCTTTGTTCGTGCCCCATGTGTGGGAGCTTCTGTCGGTGCGCTTCTGTCTGCGTTCTTGCAGGTTGGACATCAGCTTCGTGCCCGGCGGTCTGCGCTGTTACTCAGTGAATTCCCCGGAGGCAAGAGTGCTGCTTCAGCCTTGCCACCTCCAGACTGGGTCAGAGGAGAGGAGACACCACGTGGAAGGAGGTGCAAATCTCAGTGGACTTACAGGAAGAAAAAAAAAACAAAAAATAAAAAAAAAAACAGGCTCGCACACACAATCACATGTAAGCATACACCCATCTGAGCAGACACTAAACAAAAGCCCTGGCTGTGATACAAACAGGCTGCTCATGCGTTAGAACAAAGCCGTTTCATTGACGTGGTTGTGTGTCCATTGTTAGGTTGATGTGCTGAGCAAACCAGGATACAGCATGAGCTAATTATCACCTCGGTATGAAGCTGTCTGAAGAGGAGCAGGTACACACCCACACTGCATGTGCCTGTGTGTCTGTGTTTTGTGTCAGAATGTCAGACACACCACTGTGTTTTTAGTTGGCTCTGTCTTTTTTTTTTATATATATATCTCCAGTACACCAACCTGTCTTAGTCTGCTGCCTCTCCCACTTAGCCCACAGAGATCCAAATGTAAAAATAATACTGAAATCTGTCATTTCTCTCCTCATTTTTACGCAGTGGTCGCATGGATGGGTTGTCAGAATTTTCTCCATAGTCATTTTAAATTGGGGAGTTTGCAGCAAGACTGTGTGGGCTGGGTAGTTTACAAATGTTTTTGGAAATACTAGACTCGCAAGGTTAGTTGGTTGGGACATTTCTGGCGCTGACATGATGAGGAGGAGGAAATGTAAATCAGATACACAAACTGGAGGAGGACTGTTTGTCAAGTTGTTTCCTAAATAAAAATACGTTTTATTAAGAGATGCTGAGATTGGGCAGTGCAACAATAACAGCTATGTTATTCAGACTGTGCCAGAGAGAAGTTGGGATTTACATTTGCGCTTTACCTAGACTGTAGTGCCTTTTGCACTCTTGTCAGAAGTAATTTATATAAAGAAGATACATTAATGTTAACTAAAAAAAAATTCAGCAGGTACATGTCCGGGCCAGACCCAGGACACGCTGGAGAGATTATATCTCTCGGCTGGCCTGGGAACGCCTTGGTGTTCCCCCGGATAAGCTGGAGGAGGTGGCTTTGGAGAGGGAGGTCTGGGCTTCTCTGCTTAGGCTGCTGCCCCCGCGACCCGGCCCCGGATAAAGCGGATGAAGATGGATGGATGGATGGATGTGCTTGCAAAACCATAAGTATTTAAGTATGTACAAGGTGAGAGGTTGGCAGCTACAATGTCCACAGTTTGACTACTGGTCAGCTGAAATCCTTGTTTTTATTTATTTATTTTAATCTTGTGTGGACTTAATAAATTCATCAACACAAAAGAGGCACAATTTTAATAAAAAACTGAAGCTACAGATTCAGGCTATAAGGTTAAGTACAGTGCTGAAGGTACATTTAAATAAGAATCATCCAGTGCCACAGCCTGAAATTCTGTACGATCAAACCACAAAGTCTGCAGCTTAAATCTATTTACTGTCATGCTTTTATTGGTTTGGGGTGAAATTCACCGGTGTTGTGCTTTGTTAACATGTTCAACAACAAAGCCTTTTAGATTTGCTGCCCTGATTCATGCCTCTGACTGGCTTCTTCTGCAATGGCAGCTGAAGCTTGTGACTGCTGATGTAAGTAAAGCCATTAGTTCTTCTTATTGATGGCCAAAATGCCAAAATCTACAGTAAACAAATATAGATTTAGTTAAATATACAGTAATCTAAAATGAAATCTTAAAATTCTAACACAGTGTGGAAATCTGGTGTTCTAACCGCTTCGTAACACCACTGTCCATGCAACATTTCTTCAAATGAATGTTGATCCAAGGGATTTGATTCTACATACAAATTATGTTGTAGATGAAGGCTGCTTTCTATTCGCGTGCTCTATATGCTGTCCCCATTTTATGGAACACATCCTGCATGGGGAGATTAGAAGCAGCACTGACTAACTTCCTGTGATTGTTGTGGACAAGCGACGAGGCCTTGTATGTTTGTGTGTGGGTGGCACATCTGGCACTGGAAGCTAATAATCTGTGTTCGTGTGTGGATGTGTGACTCTGCCTTGTCTGTGTGCTTCAGGGATTCATATCTACTTTTGTGCATCTAAGTGATCATTTGTATTTGTGTCTGTGTATTAGTGCTCTCTGATGTATGTGTGAATGTTCCTACGCATGCACGACCCTGAAAGTTTGCCCATGCTTATGTGCGTACATCCTTTCCAAGTGTGTGTTTGGTGTGTTGTGAGAGATGGAGGAGGTTCTGCTCCTCTGACACAGCCACTGTGTCATGCAGACATATCCAGAGTAGAAGAAATCATTACACTATGTTCTCTGTAATAAATTAGTGGGTTGAGGTAACCCAAGGCAAGGTAATACAAGGTTAATAATGCACTGTTATTCCCCACTGGCAGAAATAAACAATCTCCTCTGTTTATTTGCCTTCGCTACACTCCCACGAGAAGCCAGAAACAGCAGGACAGAGGCGTGGAAAGAGGGAAACAGAGGGAAAAAAGATAGCGGGATGAGAGTCAGAAAGATAGATGACAAATAGATGATGCTCCATTCCCGCTCTGACACCCACCTACCCCTCCTGCCGTGTCCTTCGTTTCACTGCAGAGAAAAATTAAAACAGGTCGACCCACGTTTTTTTCTCCTCTTTTTCCCTAGTCCCTTTTTCCTTCCTCCACACTGGGTCATCTCTCTCTGTTTATCTGTCTTCCTTTCTCTGTCTTCCTCCCACTCTTCTGGTCATTGGATGGGCCAGGATGGGAGTCACGACAGGCTCTGGGATGACCCCCCCAATATCTGTCATTTATCACATCCCACAATTGACAGCTGCCTCTACCCACTCACACTTTCACCTCTGCATTTCTCATGCAAGACAATGTGTCACATGTAGCATGATATACTTATATGCCTATTCTTTCATTAAAAAGAAAGAAATTCTATATCCACCAAAACATACCAGTTTTCCATTAACAGTATTTCACTCTATAAAATAGAAGCTTTGGCCAGTTTCTCAGTGATACTATACAGTGTGTGGTTAACTCTTCACTTGGAATGTAAAACAAAATACAGTTGCGCTATTGAGTGTGGCGAGCAGGTCAAATTTCAAGGTATGCTCAAATTTGAAAACAATGTATTTATGTCTCCCTGGATCTTTTGTATGATGTACCTCTGCTAAGTGTATATGTGTGTGCTTGGAGACACACAAAGCCTCACCATTATTCAACATATGGCCATTAAATAGCAGCCTTTCTATAAGAGCACCAAGCCTCAGGAAGAAAGAAAGGGGACTCGTCATCCCCGTCGTGCTGTGAAAATGAACAGTATTTCATGATTTCTGTGAGAACACTGTGAGCCTTCATGATCATGCAGCAACACAACAAGAGACAGAGCAGAGCAAGGGGAGAGATAACGAACTTGTCACGTTTTGTTGCAAGAGATGGCGTTTCTTCTTCGTGACAGTTCTCCCCCTGGTGACATTCAGGCCCCCACAGTCATCATTCGATGATCTCATGGGTGACACTCACACATAAACACAAACACACACTCACCTGCCCAGCAATAACCTCAATGTACTTCCTGAATAGCCAATTCACAGAATTATGCTTAGTTTAAGCAGAAACTGGGTATGCTTTAGGAGCCCACACATTTTTTGCAAACAAATACATGTATCCATGCAAAGGTTATAGTTCAACCGTGAGCTCGGCCGATCAGTGCACATGCAGCCCTGGTTAATGCAGGAGTAGGAGGCAGAGACCACAGATACAGAGTGGAGTGAGCACTAGTGTGAGAGTCAGATAGGAAGTGAAGTAGCTAAAAACAGAGCTCACATGTGAGGCAAGCCTGTCAGAAGTACTGAAACCACAGGGACTCACTAACTGGGTCACCAGGGCCTCTGGGTCTGGGTGAGCTGTGCACTTTTCAAAGATAGGCCAACTTCTCTACATTAAAGAAGAGCAGAGGAGTTTTTGATCTATCTTGTCCACCTTAATCTCCACCAAGGGAATGCTCATTATGCCCTCTATACCGCCATGATCATTTTTTAGCGTTTCCATTTCCCAAGGTAAACACTTATTTTCTCCGTAGGTCTTTTGCGGTGCATGTGCATCACTAAAATGAGGTCGACATATCCCTATTGATTCTGTTTAAAAGCGCATCTCTTTGTAAAATTGACTAGAAAGCTTTAGATGAGGTGTGTTTAACTTGAAGAAACCTGCATTTGTAAAAATGCGCACTAATTAGTGTTGGGGTCATTACTCACAAAAAGTAACTATTAAGAAAAGTAAAGCAGTTAGTTGATCACTGGAAAAAGTAAATTGTTATATTACTTACTCGTTACTCTGTAAATTGACCTGAAACGTATTGTCATATAATTACTAGTTACCAGTCCATATCTCTATTCCACAAGTGCTATAGACCACTCCAACATTTCTTCAGTCTTGCACAAGTACTGTATAAGCTGATTTTAGTACCAATTCACAGAGAGAAAAAGGCATGTTTATTATTTTTTTCTTTATAAATGAATATAAATGAAGAACTTTGGACCACAGCTAATTGTAATGTAATTGCTGAATTTTATATAGTAACGCATTACATTACTAATTGAAAAATGCAGTTATTGTGATTATTGTAACCTGTTACTTTGGAACACGTCACACCCAACACTGATACTAATCCAGCAAGTGCATTTATGTATGTGCAACACAATGGGACATTTGTTTTCTGCAGATTTTGTTTTACTTTAAGCAAGCAGAAAATCTTCCACTGAAAAATGTGCCAATGACTGTTAAATCAGTTCCCAGCATGGAGCAACAAACTGATAATGGAAGATTATTGACTTAATTAAATGAACCCTGGGAAGCCTTGGTGCATTCCCTTAAATCTCCAATTTTCATTGTGAGAAAATTATAGCAAACAGTATTTTGTTAAAAAAAAACATGCATAGCAGAGATTCATAGTAAAAGCTGATATATGAAATGGGCATTGTAGTGTACAGATCAGCTGGGCAATTGGTTGTTTAATCAGATCAAATTCTGGAGTTACTTTCATAAGGACGAATCATTACTGTAGCCTTCATGCATTCCTTTTCATGGCAGAGTACCTGTGAAAAACAGGCTGCTTTCACAAATTTGAATCTGTTAGCCTAACAGAGGTTGCTAAGACTAACTTATTTACTATTTCAAACTAATATCACCAAATAAAAGAATACTTCAGTGTTGCTTCATTGCAGGAATAAACGGTCCAGTTGCAAGTATAACTTTGTTTTGCTAGGGCGTTGCATCAAATTTGACACTAGAGGCAAATTATCAGAATGATCATATTTACATGTTTTGTCTCATAATTGTTTTCATAATAATAGGGACATTCAGCAATGATTTATACGCCTTAAGCTTCAATCAACAGTATGTTCAGATCAAGCTGAAAATTCACAAATTGTATCATGATTGTTCATGACATACAATTCCATCAAACATGTCTAGCTCCATGGGAAGCCATTTACTGTCGCACTTGTTAACAGTGTGAGGTTTGGCACATAATGGATTTTATACTTTCAATAAGCTGCGAAAAAGTTGATATTTTTGGCACAACTTCACCTACCTCCAAGATGCATGTAGGAGAGAAATATGTCTGAAGAGGTTGAAAGTCAAGGAGAACTTTATTGGTTGACTATCATGATTCAGCTGCTACCTTCATAAATAAACTTTTGGAAAAAACAAGATGTGTCTCTATCTTTTCCCCAAAAAATTCACATGACTAACTCGCTAGCAGGTTGTCTGTTTTGACTTAGACCAAAACAATTGCACCAAAGCCCTTTGGAGGAAGTGATCTTGGTGCAGTTCCACACGAACTACAGAGCAGTTATTTACAGTCTGGACGTGATCACAACCAACTACCAAGTGTACATTGTAAGTCCTAAAAAACCTAAAAAAAACCCTAAAAAACTTCCCACAGTCACTTATGCTTTACATTGTGGGATGCAGCAGGTTACTATAGATGTGCTAAAGGTCTTTAAAGGCTAGCAACTAGTCATGAAACGAATGGAAATACTCCATGTTTTCCAGTAGTCTGCAAACAAAACCTTCTTCCTGTATTTTCTTTTGTTGCTCCCACCTCAGACACATTTGGCCAATAAGCAGAGTGAAAATTGTGACTTTTTTTTGTAGTGACGCATTTTGGTTTTCCTTGAGTTCTCTTGGAATTTCCTCTATAACCAAACCAAATCACTGGGAAAAAAAAAAACAAGTTTAAAATGTCATTACCAGATTCAGAGGAGAGTAAATTAAACATAGGTGTGAAAACACGCTTATATGCAAACACTGACAAACTGTTGGCCAAGTGATGGTGAAACTGAAAAGTGCAATGTAAATTGGAAACAGAGACCATATGCCTTCAAAGCAAAAAGTTCCTTTTTAAATGCATTGATTGATGCAACAATGCACATCCCTTACTGTGATGGCATTGCTCTCTGTTTCTGGTCTCCATCACACTTTTTCAAGTTTCATTACAACTCAGAGAGCAAATGCAGAGTGTTTTTTAGACAAGTTGGTGTCTTTGGAGCAAATAACAGGTGACCATGCCAATCTGCTAGCAACCAAAGCCATCTGAAGATGATATTTGGTGCACCACACTCTTTGGAGCTGATTTCACCGAGCAACAGCCAGCAAAATCCAGCAACTAACCGGCTGGGAAATACACATTTTGTCCTAGTAACTGTAGGTTGCCAGTGGCTTGCCAGCTAGTCTGTAGGCCCTTACTTGATCACTTTAGTTATATTTTTTTATTTTTATGTGAGCATTTGCTTATTGCTGTCACACACAAAAGCATCTAGAAGTTCTTGGCTCAAAGACATTAATCAAGCCAACGCCCAGAGCCCACACAGAGCAGAAGGGGCAGGCAGCCCACATGTGCACACTCATTCACAGCAGAAGCTCACATGAACACTCCTTTGCTATTATAGGCACACCTACAATCTCACATGGCCCTAAGCACTTACCTGCAGCTGTTGATTGTACTTCCTGTGTTCTTTATTTTCCCACAAAACTTCACACACCCACAGCCTCTTTGCTGCCTACTTTGTTGACAATATCTTTTCTCTTCTTTAAGATCCCCCATGCGGCTGTTTTTCCGATGACTGTGTCTGAGTCAACCAATTACGTTGGCATTCGTCTTGGTTTTATTATCTGAACACAGTGTGCCCAATCTCAAGCCTCTTCACATTCGCATGGTATGTGGTCAGTTTCATATGGGCAGTTTGGCAAAGACGTGAATGAGATCCAAGCTTTTCTGTATGATTAATGCAGGATGACTCATTCACCCCAGCGTTCCGTCATAAAGACACATACGTGCACAGGCACACACAAACACTTACACATGTGTGTACGGGCATACAACACGCACATCATTAAATACATAAAAGGAATATATGTATGTATTCATCACACCCACGAAAATTTCAGTGCTCATAGATTTCTTGCCAGATGTCAAATGGTTTTTTATGCAGTTAATATGTAGGCTGTGGCTGATGCTCTCATTGGTCTTGAAAACTCTCCGACTCTGCAGCTGACACTCAGTCCCTTCAGAGGCTAGCACCAGGCACTGAAGCTTCACTTCCACAAGAGTGTCTCCTTTCGCACAGCCAACCCGTATTTTACGGTTTTCTGTCATTCTGGGTGGTTCGGAGCCAGTACAGTAATTCCATATGTGTCAGCAAAGAAGGAATTCAATGTGGGTGATTGTAAAACATAATTGCTTAAACAAAAAACCTCAACTTTTCCTGAATGTGAACAGCGTGTTACTGGATGATCTGACATCTGACATGCCCCTCCTTCTCCCTCCATCATGTCACTTTGATTCAGGATGAAGACCCATCTGTTTGGACCATTTTAAATTTTGTAGAGTAGCCAACTATAGCATATGATGCACTGAAAAGTCATATTAGTATTTACGATCTTACAAATTTTCTTTTTTTAGTAGAAGCGTGCAAGTAGTGTTTGTGCCAAACCTGTAGCTCTGCAGGTAAATTAAGGCAGTTAAAGTATACCTTCCTGTTTTGTACATGTTCCAGCCTTTGTTTTTTTTTGTTCTGCCTTCAGTCCCCTGCACTTCGTCACTCACAGCTCCTCTGGTTACGACCTGGCCCCTCTTGGGTGCCTCTGGGGCCCGCTGGCTAAATGAGTTTCAGCAGCCCCAGGAACTGGAGTAGCTGGCCCCTAAGCTATCTTTGGATTATAGAACTCTAACCTGTCTCTCTATCAAGGCCTCCCAAGGCCTTTGAAGTTTCTTTTGGCTTTTCCTTCGTCACGCTATCCCATGAATGAATGAATGCTCTGCCTTCACCTCTGCCCTCTACCAACTTCTCTCACTCTGTTTTTCTGCTCATCTCACCACTCCATGTCCTCCCCCTTTCCATCTCTTAACCTCCACAGTGAGATACCCCCTGCTTCTCCGTCCCACTCCTGGTTTTCCTTATCCCACTACTATCCCTTTCTCTCTCCTTTCTTTGTGTCTTCAACTCTAAAGACATTTCTCCTGTCTTCACCCAGTTTTCCCTCAGTCTTTATGGTTTTCTCCTCTGGTCCTTTTTCTTCATCACTTTTATTTCCCCAACCACTCAAGAGCATCTTTTTCTCCCACACATTTCTCAACTTCTCACATCAGCTTTTATTTCCTTCTCATGTTCTACTTTTACACCAAAATGTCCACTTTAACCACTCTCTCACTCACTATTCGGTTTACCTCCCCCTTCACTCCTTTCAGTACCCCTCCCTCACACATTCCTTTGCGCTGACTGGCTGTGTTTACATTGACATCCCCTATTCTGTATGTGGACCACAGTACCGCAAACCCATCAGCACAGAAGCACACAGATGCGCACAGACCCCAGTTCATTAACCCTCTTGTCTCAGTTTCCAGACAAAATAAGCGAAAGTACGAGTAAATAACACAGTTGAGAAAAAAATACAAAGCAATGCCTTGTTTTATATCTGAAAATTCTATTATCACATCACTCTTTTCACACTAATTACACTTGTACAATGTAGTGTGCTCTCTAAAGGTGGACATTTTTCATTAACATGAATGGGACAGTGGGAAAGCTTGAAGTTCAAATGGAACTCAAACACATTAGAGTGCATTTTGCCAGCAGAGGTTACAGAGTAAAGTCAACAGCTGCCAAACTCTAATAGTGCCTTTAATCATATACCACCTGATCCTGCAGCGTGATAGCAGGGTAGCCACAGCCCAGATTCATTGATAAATAAATGCAGCCAAGTGCATCTTTTTATAGCTCCAGCAGCCAGAGGACAATATGCAACCACATGCGCTGTGTTTATTTCATTAAACGGAGTAAGTGGTAGAACAAGGTTGCATGGGTGGGGTAGAACAAGACAAAGACAACAACAGTTTATCTATCATAAGGTCATCTTTTTCCGCCCTGTAGACGTCACCAAATGACAGTCGGCTCATTCAAATGTCACTGCCTGCTTCTTGGGTTGTGTAATGCTACGCACACATGACCATTTCTGTGCATTATGTTAAGACAGAAGAGTAGTACAGAGGCGTCTTGTTTATTTGCCGAGCCCTACTCAGTCCATTCCAGGTACTGTGTTGTGCAAGATGCTCCCAACCACCACTGCCTCTCCTAAACCCTTCCATATTAGGATGTTAATTCTGCTTCATGACATACTGTACAGTATGTGTGTCACTATTTCGTGTCCTGTGGTATTCTTGTATTCACCTGTCAGTCTGGCTTAATGCATCTTATTATCCACTGAAATAATGGTCTTTTGTGGACAAGCCTAAGATGATAAATGGGTTAACACTGTAACAGTTGGCTTTATCACTAATCTGGTATTATTTATAAAGCTAATATAGCCAACATTCATGATTTAGCATAGCTTGACTAAACCCAGTGTTTATGGGTGAAACACATGCATGACCAATCCGGAGCTCCTCCTCAGTCTGCCCTGTTTTTTCTTGTTTTGCTTCTTGCTTCACTGATTGATCTTGTGTTATATCAGTCTATGTGTGTGTGTGTGTGTGTGTGTGTGTGTGTGTGTGTGTGTGTGTGTGTGTGTCTCTGAGAGAGAGATTATGCTGACATATCTACCTTGCTAGGTCACTGTTAATTACCATAAAGATAACAAGGTGTTGGCGGTGGTTAAAAACATTGGCAGAGTGAATCATTTTAACCTTACTGGAAAACACGCCTTTGCTTCCAGTAAAGGTCCCTAAGTGCACACACGCCTCTTCCCTAGGCTTCCCTGAAAACTGACATATATGCCAATGACTCTGAGACTGCCCAACAAGGAGTTAACACCTCAGATTCAGAGATATGGCAAAGAGAGGAGTGGGAGGAGAAGGATGGTGTGAAGGAGAAAAGGAGTGGCTGGCAGCAAGCTCAAAGGTGGTGAGCTCAGGGCTGTGGAATCAGGAACTGCTGTTTGCTCTTTATTCTGCTACGCCCCTGCACTACCGCCACCGCAACACCCACACCTCCACCCATGCTCTTTACTCGTGCAACCTCTGCTCCACTCCGGTCCAGCTGGAATGCTGACTTTCAACCCCCATCCACCCCCTCTATATTTCTCAGCCCTACTTCTATTGCACAACGGAGAGAAAGAAAGAGGAAGCAGCAGCGTCCCCTGTTATAGGCTGCCTGCCATAAGTTTTGTTTGACCAGCAGTCTGTCTGTGAATGCGAAATCAGAGAAAGTTACCTTCTGTGCCGTCTTTTACTTGAGTGGAAGTGCCACTGTCTGACTAAAAATATCTCTCTGAGCAGCAGAAGGAAAGTCTGATTCCATACGAGGCTCTGTTAAAACCCACAGATTCAGCAGTGCAGACCTCAGTCTGATTCCAGTGAGGATCATTCCTGCCTCTAGTGCTGAAGTTTGTACTGATTGAGACAAGGAAAAATATTCGCATACAGTCTCAACTGGGGCAGATTCCAGTAAAAGCAATTTGTGTAAATCTGTGTCCAGGGAAAATGGCTTCAGAGTGGGCGTTCTGATCTAAAAAACATTACTTTTCAGCTTTGAATGAACGTTATGGCTCTTACTTTGGCACACAGCCAGTCTGTTGTAATATCTCTGAGTCATACTGGCGGTATCCTCTGTGAGGTTCAGAAAAGAATGACAAGTCCTTTTTCGTTTAGCTGTTCTTCCTAACACATCAGCCTTTTAAATAAGCCAGGTCAAGTTAACCTTCCCTCAGAGTTCAGACACTTCAGGCATGGCTGGCATGAAGTACTCATCAACGTATTTGTCACTCTCTATCTTTGGTGGTAATGGACCATAGATGCTGTCTGTCTCCTCTTCAATGTTATGAGTCACCCACTGTACTGTATGAATAAAAGCCTTGTGTGTGTGTTCATGTGCGAAACAAAAATTACTACCAAAAGAAAGAAAGAAAGATTGTGAAAGCTGAAACATCTGTCATATGTTTGAAATGAGCAGGGAAGGGATGGATTTCTGCTTACCTGTGCACCGTCAGCCCAGGAGGGGCAACAAGGACATTTGTCATGAAGCCGGGGAGTAAATAGTGAGGAAACAAGCCACCATCTGTCTGGGCCCATTGATTTTCACATGAAAAGCAAATACATCCATTCTGTTTGCGCTGCCTTGCAGCTCTGTCTGCCTGTTGGGCAGGCACAGAGTTTAAGTTTACCTTCCGACATCATGTTCCTTTGATAATCCTTATATATGACTGAATCTCAAGCATGCTGTCTCCCTTTTGTGGGGTGTCACTGGCTTAGAAGAGGAGCAAACATGAAGTGCTCTGATCCCTAGTGAGTCACTGTAAGATACAGAAAGCCGGCATCACCAGCAAAGTGGAAGGTTGGTGAGGTAAGCAGATAGCATGCCTGCTCTTTAAACAACAAACAATACAGAAAGGTAGTGATGTGTACATGAGCGAATGGAACAAGGGCACTGACAAAAAAGGTCAAGGATCCAGCCTCTTACGTTCTGATCTTTGAAATTGCAACATTTTCCTTCTCAATCCTCCAGCCTACACCTCAAAGTGAGGTAGATGTGAGTGGACACAATATGTCACAAAGGTGTGTTTGAAGGTAGGCACAAGAAGAAAAGGCAGGAAGAGCAAGATGCAGAGACTGATCCTGAGGGAGAGAGAAAGCTTTAATGTCTTGTGTCACCACCACCTGCCTCCTCTTATGAAATCTCTTCATGTTCCACCCACTGAGTTTCCAATCCTCCATTCTGCCCTTGAACAGACACTAATTCAACCACCGAATCTAATCCCTAATGCAAAGACCTGATAATTTCCTTTCACTGTCACCATGTAAATGTTTATCATTAAATAGGTGGTATTCATAGAATTATCACTGAGGGTGTAATGACTTTTTATGAGGTCTGACTAAGGTTTGTGGGTAGATAACCTAACAAAAAGTGCCGAGGTGCTCTCTGTGTGTATTATCCTCCCTATTTGGCTTTGATCGTTTTGGCATTTTGCTGCAGACACTTTAGATATACAGCTGATGCAACCAAAATGTCATCCCTCTTTTTGTACAACCGCTGGAGAGAGGGCCTTTTCATTTAGGGGGGAGAATTTGAAACAGCTCTAACCTTTCATCAACAATGCTGCCACTTTACGCGGTGGAATTCCTAATTCAATGAGAGGCGTACCAAGGCACCTGCTTTCATCAGTGCTTAGGTCCTCTGAGAAAGTCTGCAGAAAGAGAGAATAGGGATGGAGAGAGGCATTATCAACTTGTTGACAACACTGGGGTGTCAAAAACAAAATGAAACAAGCACCTAAGGGCATGTGGCACAAACAAGCTTTTACGGATGGGACAATAGCAAAAGCTATACACACAGCTACACACATACAGATGCACAGATACAGAAGTATGCATGTGCATTGCATTGTGGGGATCAAAATCTGTCTGTATGTGTGCACTTTAGCTCTTATGCTTGCAGATTCTGTGTGTGCAAATCCATACGCATTTGTCATTGTAATCTTCTTATGATCTTATGCATGTCGAAGCATACCTGACCAGAGAAGACAAAGTGAACATACATTTTCAGCCATGCAATCCCTCAAATAGCCTCCACTCCTACATGGATACGCACAATGTGTCATCGCTCGCTTTGTAGTTGCATTCCTGTCCCTGTTCTCTAACTATCTGGTGAAAAGTCTTTGAGTATTATCATAGGGGCCACTTCTTAGTACTGTATTTCAAACTTTGCTTTGCTTGGTCTTTTATTGCCATTTTACTTTTTTCTTCTACTTGTCCCTCTGCTTCCTCCATATCCCCCATTTCTGCCTCCTACACCCCCACCCTCCTCTCTTCCTCTCTCCACATTCTTTGGTGAGTGGGTGGAAAGTTCAATGGGGATGTGGGATCCCAGAAGGGCAGGGGGTTTGCCTCTTAGTAGCGCACAGCACGAGTGCAAATCAGGGGCTTCTTATCCACTGGTTCAATCTCCCTCCCTGCATCACCACAACTTAACAGCATCTGTCTGCCTCTGCTTATCAGCAGTGGAGGTAAATGCATAGTGGTGTGGCACTCATTGACTGGCCTAAAAAATGCCCCACAGATTCATATTAAAGAAACTCTGGTTAGTATCTCTTAGTTACAAAGGTACAATGTGGTGCTAGTAGTACCTCATCACCTGAGCATCTTTTACATATAGCTATAATTCTGAAACTACTGCGGTTCACCTTTACCTCTTTTTGCTGCTGTTCTCCACTTCAAGACAAAAAACTGCAAACAGTTAATGAAAGAAGGACCTCTACTGGATATGTCTTAATACTGCAACTGTAAGAACTGTTATCTTTTAGATCGAAGTAGTGTCATCTTTGACTCCACTTTCTCTAACAAGAACAGGATTTTGTTGGATGTTTCATTAAAAGATACACATGCCTGAAGTAATTATATTAAACTGACAAACTGCCCAGTCTTGTAATGAAAAAAGTATTTACTGTCTTTGTTATCTGTGTTACTTTTGTTACTGCAATGCTTGACTGCCTCACTTAGAACACACTTGGCAAGTCCAAAATGAAAGGGTAGGGCATTGCTGGTAAGTCATCTCCAGTAAATTGCATAACTTTGCTATAGCGACAAACCCATCACAGTATTTTTTGATAGCATTCCTCACCCATTTGTCACAGTGTTTACCTTTTGTTCACTCTTATCTCTGTTGCAGTGCAAGCAAACAAACTGGTTTTAGAAGCAGCTCTGGTCCGTGGGCTGTGAACGTAGGAGAGACACAGGAAGTGGTGGGCGACCAGCAAACTGTATTTCCCCTTCCTGTCTATGTCCTCCCTCCCTGCTTGCCTGCCTGCCCTTTGGCTATTAATGTAACTCTAAGCTACCCACCACACACCCACATGGCTATTGGGAGATGTTGTGCTCTAGAAATCACAATCGCGCATGGACACACACATGCATGCACAAAAACAAACACGCATACAGTCCCAGCAGCAGATGCCAAGTGATATCAGAGTAAATAATTAGAAGCTAAACAAGCAGGCAATATATCAGGTTGCAAAGTGTAGAGAACAGAATGTGCCCTCTCGGCTGCCTCTCGTATCAGTCTATTAGTTTATGTCTCTTCTTCTTACCTTGCTGGTGCATACAGACAGCAGAAACAGACAGCAGGGTGCAATTAAATAGGTGTCCATCACTCAATCACTATGCCTATCACAGCCACGAAGGAGGTAATGTACAGTTTGCATGCACAGTAGGAAAATACCAGCTGCGTGATAACAAGGCTCTCTATTCTTTAAGTAGGTACACCTGCCCCTGCACACAAACACACACACACACACACACATTTCTAACACAAACTTACAGTTACACACACTACAATGGTACCATTACCATTCAATACTGCAGTGAAAGAAATGATTGGTCATTTCTGTTTGCTATTTTTTCCTCCCTCCTTCAAGTAGGCCTGTTATTTTTGAAAGTGGGCTCAAAAGTGGGCTGAAAAATTTGGCACTTCAGCGGTGCACTTTCAGTTTCCACATCTCTTCCTCTCTTTGTTCAATCTACCACTTGTACATGTAGCACAGCCTACACACACAAGCACACACATACTACACACATGTGCCCATGATCCATGTTCCCGTCGCAGTCCTTATCTCCTCCCCCTGGTCATCCAGCTCATATGTGAGAACACAGAGAACACACACTGGCATGAATCACAGTGAATCATGGAGCCCAAATAGCACCCAAAGAGAAGTGTTGCATTTATTTAGGACATGGGCTATTTATAATGGCCTGGGCGCACAAATTCTCATTATAGGCCACCGAGGACGCTGACAATGGACAGGCAGATGAGGGGGTTAGTGAGGTAGTGACTCCTTTTAAATGTCACCTGCAATGTAGCTTCTTATCTACGTGCTGTTGTGGTGCAGTCCATCTGAATGCAATATTTAGAGCAGGATGAGGTGGAGCGCAGGTTTTTTATAAGACACAATGATAATGTTGCACATAAAATATTAATTTTGGTTTTAATTTGCTGAGTCCTTATGGTAAAAGGCTCTAATGTTTCACCTGCTTAAAGTCAAATTGAATTACTCGTATCATGTTTAAACACTTACTATAGATCGTCCAGAGTAATTTATTGTTTATAATTGGTGATTAAATTGGAACAAAAAAAATTAACAAAACTTCCTACACCATAAACATGACAACAAAGTCGAACTCCCATGCAGACCTCTGCCTAATAAGCTTGTTTAAGTCTAATTAGCGTAACAAGTAGCTGGAAAATAAACAAACATAATTATCATATCAAATGCATTAGCTGTTGGGGGGGATGATAGACTAATTTGACAAACACTTTGTTCTTCTGTTTTCTTTTGGCTTATTTTCTCTCCCAACATGCCAATCATGCTCAATGCATCACATCAGGACCGAGATGGGAAGTACAGGCTCATCAATCCTTGGCAAGCTAACACCGAAATTACACTGTGTCTGATCTTGAAAGCAACAATAAACGGAGCCCAACCCCCCCAAAAATAGCCAAAGAAAGAAGAAAATGCATTTCAGGTGAAAGAGCTTAGAGAAGCAATCAGCACCTCAACAATTACATCCAGTGAATTGATTAGATATTGATTGAGGAGAGCTAGACACCTGACCAGAATCTACAAATCCAACACACCCACATTACCAATCAACAGACGCTGATAACACCGCAACAACAACAACATAATAAACATAACACCGTCATAGCTATTCTGTCTTTCTTCTGTTCCAGTGAAAAAAAGGAGAGGAGAAAAAAGGAGGGACCATTTCATTATCAGCCAACATGTAAGCTCATGCTGCATGGCTTTACCCAACTAGGCGTTGTCATGGTAGCAACTTGTCACCTCATCTGTGTCTCACCTTGAATGAAAGGAGGCCTGCGGGACATGTGACTTCCACTGGGAGGATGTAGGGGGGCGTAGTGGAAGTGCGTCAGTTCTAGGAGCAGCTGGGGACACACCCACGGCAACCTGTGTTAGTGTTTGTCTGCATGTGCGCGTAAATGTGCGTTTCTGTGATTTCGTAGAAGACAGCAAAGGAAGCTGGTTTTCTCAGGACCACGTTGCCACCACAGGGACAAAATCAACATCAGTAACAACAGTGGCGGCAGCAGCGAACCAGCTGCTGCTCCATCTGAAGACTGCCCTTTACTTGGTGGCTCGCCGAGGAGGGCTACTCCTGTTCTCATTATGGATGGAGCCTTGTATCCAAACTATACAGAGTTCATTCATAAATTAGCACTCCACCCTCTTGTACAAATATGATCACTGGCAAGTAACCAGGTGACTAGATTAACTAGATGAATACTTTTAACATTATTTGCAAGTTTTTATTGGTTTTACTCCACCACTTGTCGTATGCGCTAATTAGATCCCTAAATCTATGTTAAACAAGCAGGTATACACAGAGTTCATTTACAAAGAACAAAACTATGCACTGTCTTTATGACCTGACTTGTACATCAGTGGTTTGCACTGTCAATGATTTGTAGTATTTTCTAGTGTTTGTCTGTATTCTCACTCTGCCTGTCTAAGAGTCAGAAGTCCCTTTTTCTGCATTGCCTCTTGAAGTTGTTCCTGTCTCTTGAGTGTTCTAGAATGAGATTGCTGTGTATGCGTGTGTGCACGTGTGCACACGCGCGTGTCTCCAAGTTTGAGTGTGCTGAGGGGGTGATGAGGGGAGAGGAGGAAAGGCACGGCAGGTTTCCATGACAACAACTTTTTATTTGTGCTTTCTCAATGGCGTTGGTGGAGACAGACATACATGATAGATGGATAGATGGATGGATAGATAGATAGATAGATGGATAGATAGATAGATAGATAGATAGATAGATAGATAGATAGATAGATAGATAGATAGATAGATAGATAGATAGATAGATAGATAGATAGATAGATAGATAGATAGATAGATAGATAGATAGATGTGGATGGATGTGGCTAAGAGAGACAGAGGGAAGACACAGGCTAGTGGGCTGGGGTGCATGGGCAGGCGGGGGTGGAAGAAGGCAGCAGAGTTGTATTCCTGCTTGTTTGCTTTGTCTAGAACAGAATGTCTCTTTGTGTACACCCCTCCCTCGATGCAAGACAAGGAACCAGCAACTTGCTTGCAGCCATCCAGAAATACCCTTTGAATATAGTGAGATATGTGTCTACACTACTTGATAGGAAGAAAGAATACGTCTCAAGAGCAGACAGGAGCAATAAGACCCATGTGCATGTGCCTAGACAATCGCTGTAGGTGGGTGTTTGCCTTTCGGTGTCTTTTTGCGGTAAAGACCTAAATAATTTGTCACTTTCCCAAAAATAACTTTCAAACCGAAGATGCAAGCTTTGTAAGATAAAAGATTAAGATCTGACACGAGGGACCCAAGGACCGGTTACTGAAACCTCTCACTACCTTTGTTTACTTTGATGCTGA
Organism: Oreochromis aureus; assembly: GCF_013358895.1. NCBI lineage: Eukaryota > Metazoa > Chordata > Actinopteri > Cichliformes > Cichlidae > Oreochromis > Oreochromis aureus. The sequence continues at coordinate 41,067,679 of NC_052963.1, read as the reverse complement.
AGCCCAATGAATTTGACGCCCACCTATAGTGCCGGAATCGGGTGGCCTGAAAAGCAGAGTCACTGTGCAACTGCAACATCAGCAAATCAACAAGTGATATGCAGAGTTTTGCACATATTAATGTATTTATTTAGCATGCATAATTCATGAAATAAGGGCACTTTTTGTGTTATAGAACAATGCATGCTTAAGAAATATGTTGCAATTAAGGCAAGGCCTTTTTCACTAAACAGACATTTTTTTAAAAAAGTGGAGGTATACTCTTGGATGTACCGCAACATACTTGACAGCTCACGAGCTCATATTATCTGTCAAATACTACTGAAACCCTTGTTTACAGTTGTTTATGTGGAACCTTGTGAATCTTACGCCCACTTTGGAAAGTAAAGTCAGCCCACCTAAAGACCACTGGTATTCTCTCTTTTCATCTGTGCAATGCACAGATTAACCGAAGATATCCATTTTAATCAAAACAGAAAATTGCAAAAACACATACAAAAAAAGCACTGTGTGGCATTCATTCTTAAGATACAATGTTTCTCACTGCACTATTTTACTCTCTCAGCAACAATTTGGGCACACACATGCACACACACGTGCACACACACACTGATAGACTGTCTATCTGTGTGGGGAATGACTCACCTCCTCCACCTGGAGTAGAGCCAAGCCTTTCTCGCCTCCTCCCCCTTCATCTGTGTGAGCCCTTCACTTCACTCACTCCAGTTCCACTATGGAAGCATTTCAATCATTCAAATTAGCTGTAATCACAGCCAAAGGCATAGAGTGGGAATGGCAGCACGTCACTCTGCATACTTGAGAACACTTAATACATTGATTTTATATTGAGCATGCTGTGTTTCAAAAAGGGGGAGCTGGGGAGGAAATAAATAAGCTATCCAGGCCAAGCCTTTTTTGCCATGCATGCTTCCAAGACAAAGGATGGAAGCAGGGATGAGAGGCCGGCTTTATAATGAGCAGTGCTAAGACTCCTTTCAGTCTTCAGCATTGACATGTGAGAAGCGGTGCATCAGTAGCACCAGCTGCAGTCTTCACATAATGACACAAATTATTGGCTCGTTAATGGGTAGCTTAGCCTTGAGTGTTCAGCCTGCAACACCATTGTAGCAGAGAGGGGAACACAGGATCAATCTCTGCCTCCTTGGATGTGCTGTAAAACATGGGATGCATCTAGAGGACATCTTATCCACATCTCTGTCTCACTCTCTCTCTATTTCTTTCTCCCTCTCTCTCTTTCCCCCCGTCTCTTTCTAATTCATACTGGCCCCTGGAGACTCATATTAGGAGACTCCTACACTCGCCCCTCCTACACCCTCTTCCTCCTCCGCACACCACCCTCAGAACCACTATCTGTCCACCTCCACAGTCGGCTTGTGGACAAACCCAGAATAACAATGTGATCTTGCCTCTTAAAGATACACAAGCAGCTTTTTGCATCCTTATCTTCAGTTCATTATCTATCAATTCAAGAGCATGCTACTACATTTATGTACTCCCCGTAGCTCTGAGGTTAAGAAAAATGAATAAAATACAACCACTTATAGATTTACTTCATTTGATAGAATTGTTAGCTGTGGCATATTTGTGCTGGCATTCAAATATGCATTGTAATATGAAGCAAAATAATGAAAAGAAAAAAACCAAAAAAAACCCCAAAAATGATCATAGCTATATAATCATCAAATACAAAAAACTCAACATCACAGTTGCATTTGACCACTGAGGCACTGAAACACCAAAGCCTCTGCAAAGCTGCAGCTCCGGAATAGCAATCAACATCAAACAGAGAGTCAAGTACAAGACGCAGCACTCACAGGCTGCAGTCAATGAAGCTCTCACAGAAGGTATTGGTCCTCACTGGCCTTTATTAGGTTTACTTAGAGTGCCCTCTTCTGTCATTTCAATGAATTTTATAAATGACATTGCAAAAATAGCAAAAGCGATTATAATTTTGTATATCTAAAGAACACACATGCTCGCCCACGCACACACATACACATACGCATGCACGCACGCATGCACATAGGTTAACCTTATTGTTGATTTACTCGTCCTAATTAATTTCCTGCTAGGCAAATTGATTGATATGAAAAATTCCATAGTGTAAAATCTGTAAAATTACACGTAACAACAAAGAAGATATATATCTATATATATATATATATATATATATATATATATATTAATGTATTTTAAACAAGCACAAATGCAGATCTTATGTGCACTTTAAAAAAAAAAAATATCTCAGCATGCCCATTTTGCAGCTTCTCACCTGACTGAAGCTGTCAGTGAAGCTTGACAGGCCTGAGTCTACCACAATGGAAAACTGTGGTGTTGAACAGGAAGCCATGAGGTGCGCTTGTGTAGGAGGTGCTGAGGTAGAAACAGGGTAGTTCAGAAGTTAGAGTGCTTACTGCAGCACTATCGTCTTCTATTTTTAACCTGACTGTGGTCTTAACTTTCTAATCTTAATTGCTTGCACCAAGCACAATTCGTTTAGAGTCAGTCCACAATTACAGTTTCAAAATAGCTTGCTGCAAGCAAAAGTTTGTGTAGTGGCCCTTTAATCGTGAGTTCAGTTAAGAGTAAAACAGTTTTATCTTTCCACTTCATAGTGCGTGTGTATGATTGAGGTGGGAAGGTCGGGGGGTGTTTACTGTTTACATTTTAATAATTTTGTACTCTTGCATTTCAGCCTTCCTTTTGGGTGAGAATAATTGATCTTTTTATTCAAACATTTTTGTGCCCTTCTTGTTTTTGTTCTTTGTTGTTGTTGTTGTTGTTTTACATAAGCATCACTGATTTGTAATCTCAGCTGCACAAGGCTTAAACTGCAAGGTGTCCCTTAACCTAACCCACAGTTTGAGACAGCAGTTTACTGTAAGGCACTGGCCCATCGTACACATACTGCCACCTAGTGGAATAACACCGAATAGCATTTTGTTTTGTTTTGTTTTGTTTTTCAAGCCTATGGCTATACGGTACAGAAGAGAGATGACAAATTAAAGGAAAAAGCAGAACCCTCAACCGCAACAGGAAGAGGACTCACTGCCTTTGTTATGCTAGTTTGGACCCACTTGTCCCCTTAGAGGTACAGGTTACTGCAAATAAGGACTATGTTGTTCAGTGTAGTGTAGACTGTACAATAATCATTTTGATCTCGTGAAGTACTTCTTTTGCGATGAGTGATGAGTGTGCTCGAATCCAAGATGACAATGTCCTTATTCATGGGGCATGAGAGGACACTGGATGGCTTGGTGATTATGAAAATATTTGAATCATATGCTATATATACTCCAGTGTCACCAAAACTCATCTGAAGTAAACATCTGTGGCAGATTTTGGATATTAAAGGACTGAACAACTTTTAAAAGTAGGTTCCAATCCTTCAGTGGTGTTAGATGACTTTTCAAAGCTGTAGTCCTTTTTTAAATAATGTTTTAAATCCTTTTGTTATTTTTTGTTTTGTTTTTTTCTGGAAAAAAGGATATTGTTGGTGGAGTTGGTGGATACTCCAGATGAGAAGAAAAAAAGAGAATTTATTATCTGAACATATAAGATTTTAAGATAATGCTCATAGCAAGCATGAAGGACCATTCACATGTCCGTAAATTACATTTCAAGTATAATCTGAAGATTCTTGTTTTTCCCACATTTGAGAAGTCAGTAATGAGATGTAAAGTTGGTTATGGAGTCCGCCATTAATGTAACTGAAGTAGGCATCTAGTGTCTGCACCATTATTGTGCCAGTATGCTGATTTATGAAGAGGCCTCAAGCCTTGCTTTAGCTCTTTCTGAAAACTCTAACCCTCAGTCATTAATATGATTAATATTCAATGATATTTGTTGATGAGGTCCGCCCCGAGTTCCTGAAGGCTCTGGACGTTGTAGGGCTGTCCTGGTTGACACGCCTCTACAATGTTGCGTGGAGATCAGGGGCAGTACCCCTGGACTGGCAGACCGGGGTGGTGGTCCCCATCTTTAAGAAGGGAGACCGGAGGGTGTGTTCCAACTACAGGGGGATCACACTCCTCAGCCTCCCTGGGAAAGTCTATGCCAGGGTGCTGGAAAGGAGAGTTCGTCCGTTAGTCGAACCTCGGATACAGGAGGAACAATGCGGTTTTCGTCCTGGTCGCGGAACACTGGACCAGCTCTTTATCCTCTCGAGGATACTTGAGGGTGCATGGGAGTTTGCCCAACCAGTCTACATGTGTTTTGTGGACTTGGAGAAGGCATTCGACCGTGTCCCTCGGGGTGTCCTGTGGGAGGTGTTGCGGGAGTATGGGGTGTCTGGCCCACTGCTACGGGCCATTCGATCCCTATACAACCGTTGTAAGAGTTTGGTTCGCATTGCCGGCAATAAGTCGGACTCGTTTCCGGTGGGTGATGGGCTCCGCCAGGCTGCCCTTTATCACCGATTCTGTTCATAATTTTATGGACAGGATTTCTAGGCGCAGCCAAGTGGCGGAGGGCTTTCACTTCGGTGGCCTCAGAATCTCGTCTCTGCTTTTTGCGGATGATGTGGTTCTGATGGCTTCATCAGGTGGGGGCCTCCAGCTCGCACTGGAACGGTTCGCAGCCGAGTGTGAAGCAGCGGGAATGAGGATCAGCACCTCCAAATCTGAGGCCATGGTTCTCAGCCGGAAAAGGGTGGAATGCCCACTCCGGGTCGGGGATGAGTTCCTGCCCCAAGTGGAGGAGTTTAAGTATCTCGGGGTCTTGTTCGCGAGTGATGGGAGAAGGGGCGGAGATCGACAGACGGATTGGTGCTGCGGCTGCAGTGATGCGGACGCTGCACCGGTCCGTCGTGGTGAAGAGGGAGCTGAGTGTAAAAGCGAAGCTCTCAATTTACCGGTCGATCTACGTCCCGACCCTCACCTATGGCCACGAGCTGTGGGTAGTGACCGAAAAGAACGAGATCGCGGATACAAGCGGCAGAAATGAGCTTCCTCCGAAGGGTGGCTGGCCTCTCCCTTAGAGATAGGGTGAGAAGTTCGGCCATCCGGGAGGGGCTCAGAGTAGAGCCGCTGCTCCTCCACATCGAAAGGAGCCAGTTGAGGTGGTTCGGGCATCTGACAAGGATGCCCCTGGGCGCCTCCTGGGTGAGGTGTTCGGGCATGTCCCACCGGGAGGAGGCCCAGGGCAGACCCAGGACGCGCTGGAGAGATTATATCTCTCGGCTGGCCTGGGAACGCCTTGGTGTTCCCCCGGATGAGCTGGAGGAGGTGGCTGGGGAGAGGGAGGTCTGGGCTTCTCTGCTTAGGCTGCTGCCCCCGCGACCCGACTTCGGATAAAGCGGATGAGGATGGATGGATGGATGGATGATATTCATTAATATTCAATACTCGTTACAAAATAAAGAGGTTAGAAATTTTCCCGTGTGTATTTTAGTTACAAAATCAAGAACTGCTAAATATATAAAGAAAAGTTGATTTCATATGAAAACCAAGGCTTAGATGGGACTGACTCTCATAATTTTAAATGAAAATACTAACTCCTACTCTAACGCTTTTACTGTTTTTTAGCGATAAATGTGCCAAATCATTGTCATGTATTTTAATATCGTGTCGCTCTGGTTTGAAAAAGAATGAGAGATCAGGTTAAGCCTTAAATCTTCTTCCTGAAACGGTCTCCAGGACTCTGCCCATCTCTGGACTCCTCACCTTGTAGTGGTATTAGGCAAGGAGCCAGCATCTAGTAGTCTTCCTCATTTGAATAGAAACATCAATTAAAACATCAAACCTTTATTTTTGGGTTTCCAGTATCATGTTTTGAGAATCTAAATTTATGAACAACTATATAGTATTTGAAGGTGTTTTTAATTACAGCAATGTAAAAATGAGAACATTTGATCCTAATCAGGATCAATCTATACTTTTATGTGGTTTATGCCAAATTATGAACTTATATCTAAAAGTCACAGCAGAAATCAAGATTTATTAGACCATATTTTTTCCGTCTTCTGTTGTACATTTTGGTGATATGACATGAGTTATAGCCTCAGTTTCCTGTTCTTAGCTGACAGCACTGTAGTTTTCTCCTGCTGCTGTGGTTATTTGAGTCACTGTAGCCTTTCTCTCAACTTGAAGCACTCTGGCCTTTGTGCTCTGACCTGTGGCAACAACAATGAATTTTCATCCAATGACATACCACATAGTGGATATTTTCAATTTTTCAGATCTTTTAATATAAACCTTTGAGCTTATGTGGAGAAATCTCAAAAAATTAATAGCTTCTGAAATTCTCAGACCAGTCGCCAGACATTCGGACCATGGCACAAACAGCCAAGTTCAAAGTCACCTCGCTTTCCATCCCCTTTCTAATGCTTAACTTTAATTCGAGCAGGCCATCTTGATCATGTATGCATGCCTAAATGCTTTGTTGCTGGTGTATGATTGGCTGATTAGATAACTGCTTTACTAAGCAGTTCAACAGTTGTACTTATTTAGTGTAAAATGGTGGTCGATAATCACCGGCTACTAATGAAATATAAAAGTTTTAGGGTTTTTATGTTTGTTTGTTTTTTAGGAGTACAGAACACTGAGTATGTGAATATGTGAACACTATATGTGTTTAATTAAGAGTTTAATTACAGCAATGTAAAAAAGGAAACTGCCACATGGTGGCACTAAAAGCAAAATAAAAAGGGTACCAAACCATGAACATTAATACATTCAAAACACCATGTTAGTCACCGCTTAGTATGACTATAGGCCAGGCCATCTGGGGCATCTCCAAAGATGGAATAATTGAGCATCAGTCTCTCTAAAAGTATATTAACAGAATTTAGTGATTGCATCAAATAATCATCATTTCTGAGAAAAAGCTTGTTGTTTGTTAAGTTTCTAGTAGTAAAAGTTCTCCTAGAGCACTTTTCATCATCAATCAGGGTTACATTAGAGTTTTAAATAGGCGTGTTTATCGATTTCTGTTCATCTCCAGCCAGAGACAAGTCTCACATATAAGCTAAATTCTCCCTTGGACCACAACTTAAAGAAAGACCAGAAATAGCATTAAATATTACCATCATGTTTACAGCATTGTAATGCTTCTCAGGTTAATAGAGCACTTTTAAATTAGTATATTATTGAGTGTTTATTCAATATTACATGTATCAAAATGCTGCTATTAAGTATGGAACAAAATTTAAATAATGACATTTGTTTCTTCTACCTTAAAAAGTATTATGTCATTTACAATATGTATCGTAGTCATGATGTTTTCTCCACAGAGACATGCTGTAAGGAAATTCTGAAGGCCCAGGAACATTTTGTTGTACCTGAAAGTTGTTTGTTTTTTTAAGTGCAAAAATTTCTGGGTGTGAAGAGAATTGTTTTAAATTATATGTGTAAATTGAAATAAAATAAAATATGGACATTTTCCAGGCTGAGTGCAGGTCCAGTTTCATCTAAATGTCATTAGGGCCTCAGAATTCCTTCTAGCAAAACACAAATTCACTTCACTTTGCAATGTCCTGTAGTCATCATAAAATCCCCATTCACAATCCTTCAATGCAACATGTATGGCTGCTTTGTATCCGCCAATAATTTTCCCTGTATGAACTAAAATAAAAACATATCTTACACAATATAAACTAAAAACAAAACATGCACTATTACAGCTATAACATGATTTTATATGTAAAGGCAGCTTCAATCTTTAAATATATCATTATTTCAGAGACAGAAGGATGTCTTTGTGTTATTTGTAAATGTAAATGATGTGGCTTTCAACCACACAAGGAAAGGATTTATTTGGGCTTATTACTGTAGGGTCTTATATGTATAAATGTATACAATACAATGCAATGTCAGATGAATAACAACCTATAACATTATTTGTTTACCAAAAATTATCTCAAATGCAAAAGCACTGAGAAAAATTAAGCAAGCCTGTGATTCATTAGCTTGTAGAATCACCTTTAGAAGCAATAACTTGTCTGTATGACTTTGTCTGTCTTTTACATTCCAAAAGTTATGAGTACAGTGGTTCACAGAAATTCCCATGGACCTCACCCATGATCGAATCTTCACTCTAATCAAAATGCAAGAGAATGTCATGTATTTGGGTGAAATTTTTATTTAAAAAAATATTAAAAATACAGCCTGTTGGATATAAATTGCAAATGCTATCCATATGATAAAATGTATGTGTGACTCAGCTGACACTGGGAGATAAACAATACAAAAGTAGTAAATTTAGGTCAAAGTAATGAGTAGTATCACAAACTAACCATCTCTTATTACCAGCTTCAATTACATTTTTGATTTTTAAATAAATCAATTTAGATAAATATAGAACTGTACAGACTTGTTCATGCTTTCAGTCTCTTTGCAGTACCTTCAAGCCCACCAGGGGGACATAGCCCACACTTTTGAAATTAAAGCAGTAATCTGATGATTTGTGGTCTGGGATGAAGCCAAATTACTAGACTAAGTTATACTAACATTAAAAGAGTTCAAAATATAATAACACACTATATGTCACATAAATAGAAATAATGCAACATTGTAACATACACTGAAATAAGAGGTGTACCACAACTCTTATTGGACACGCCTTATTTTTCATGATTACATGAAAGTATAATGTATGTTTGTTTTTTGTTTGTTTGTTTGTTTGTTTTATAAAATTTTAAAAATTATTCCTGGATTGCAACTAACAATGTTTTGATTTGATTTGTAAACAAAATGTTTTGAGCTGGAAAAAGATGAACTAAATCTAATGAACTAATCAACTATGTGGTCAAAAGCCACTGAGCTATAATTGATCATTAATTTATAATCCAGATAATTTTTTATTTTTATTTCAAATGTTTGTTGTTTTTTCTTACAAAGCTGATTTTTGGTTGCAGTCTAGGCTTGGAAGTAGGAGTACTGAGGCTCCTGCAGGACACTGGTGGTCAGAGGCTATGCTTCACCACAATGACAAAAATAAAAATGAATAAATAAAGACACAAATACAAAGATTTTAAGTAATTCTTTCTGGTATTTTTCAAATTGAGTCATTTTTTTTCTCCAAATGTTTAGATCTCCCATTAGTCAATTTTGGTGAGCGTATGAAACTACAACCTCAGATTTTTTGTCTTATTTGAGTAACTGTTTCCTTCCTACCCACTCAGCAGTCTGACCATTCCCCTCTAAACTCTCGCATCCGGTGCTGCTCTAAATTGGATCATGAAAAACACTTTAGATGGCTGAGTTGGAAAATACCAGTTTCTGAAATACTCAGACCAGCCTGTCTGGCGCCAAAAACCATGTCACATTCAAGTTCACTCAAACCACTTTTATTCTAAAATTGTATGGTCAGTTTGAACTTGAGTGAGTCTTATTGTCAACATGCTCAAATGCCATCTGATTAGCAAATTAGATATTTTGTTAACAAACAGATGAACAAATGTATCTAATAAGAAAATTAAAAAATTTTATTTCACTTTTTTACAAGTGAATTTAATATTATGTATGTAAATATATGTATACGTATGTAGTCTTAATGTTTCTTTAACTGCAACAATGTAAAAAAGAAAACCACCTCATGGTGGCACTAGAGGTAAAACATTACCAAGTTCAAAATGGTTATTCATGAGGATTTAAACAGTCATCCATGTTACTTAAATTATCCTTATATGAGACATGATAGACATAAGATTGTTAAACATGTTTACTAAAAGGCCAAAGTCCCCTGTTTTTGTTTATATAACTAGATAGCACGTTGAATCATTTATCTATCCATGAAGAATGTAAACAGAACATCTCATACTACGCAAATTATACAAACCTCTGTTCCAAAAAGTGAGAAATCTGTGTAAAATGTAAATAAAAAACCAATACAATGATTTGCAGTTGTGACAAGCCTATTTTTTATTGATACTACAAAACTAATCTATCAAATGTTTAAAACAGAAAAAAAAATATGAGAGCTTTTTGAATTTTATGGCAGCAAAAAGTTGGAGCATTGCCATGTTTACCACTGTGTAGCATCTCCTCTTTTAACAAGTATCCATAAAAATCTGACATCCGAGGAGACCAGCTGCTGCACTTTTGTGGGAGAAATGCTATCCCATTCTTGTTGTTGTCATGTTTTTCTTTTCATGATGCTCCAAATGTTTTCAATTAGTGAAAGGCCTGGACTGCAGGCAGGCCAGTTCAGTCTTTTCTACTGCCAAGCCATGCTGTTGTAATAGACGCTGTGTGCTATTTAGCATTCTCCTGCTGAAATATGCGAAGCTTTCCCTGAAAGACATTCTCAGGATGGGAGCATATGTTGCTCTAAAACCTATATATCTATATCGTTTATTGGTAATGTTACTAGCTAAAGAACGAAATCCACTTTACCTCAGTCCATTTTAAATTAGCTTTGCCCCAGAAAGGATGGCAGCGTTTATGGGTCATGGATCGTATATTGCTTCCTCTTTGCTTTAACATGCATTTGTAAGTGGCCCAGTGACCCATGTTCTTAAATATTGATTACCGGAAGTGCTCCTAAGTCCAATTATTCCTACGTTTTCAATGATCTAGTGTGAATAAAATGTAGGATTTTGTGTTTTTCAGATAATTGCATTTGGTTTTATTTACATTTTACACACCCTCCCAATTTATTTGCAGCTGGGGTTGTATAATAATTGAAAGGTGCCAGTTAAAACATGTGAAAACTGACCAGTGAACCAAATTAGAAGAAGCTGATCTACAGGTATAATATGAATACATGGGGACTCAAAGGAAGTGGCAGCCTACAAAAACATTAGTACAGTGTATTTCTGTGTAGTCTCTGTGTAGTTTTATATTAAAACACAATTTTGCCTTTGTACAGATGTAATTTGCCTGGTTTATCTTAGTGTATTTTATTTTTACATCAATGACAGCATAGATTTTACGTCGGCTTGTTTTAAAATAAAATGTTTTTACGAATATCTATTTTTTGCTCAATTCATAATATTATCCTAGGCTATCACAGTATATTAAAAACATGTACAAATAAGCTCCCCTAAATAGTTTTAAATTCAACTTCATTTGAGGTAATGAAAGTTAGTGTCTGATATATAATTCTTGTCGAAAGAAAACAGGGGGTCCCAAGTACTGAGAAAATGCAGTGGGAAAGCATTAAAAGCAAAAATCATACACCTTTGATATACTTTATTATTTATTTATTTAGAGCATGCAAAGTAATACCATATCAGCACATGTCACATCTAATAAAACTGCATACAGAAAAAGATGCTTTAAAAAGTCATATCACAATAACACTTTTTTTTTTTACCAACTGATGTTATGTTTTTGTTAATTATTGTTTTTGGGGTTTTTTTTTTTTTTTGTCTTTTTACAGAGATTGGGATAAGTATTTTTACGATTGAATCTTATTCTAATCTCATTGAAGAGCTATCTTCTTCAGTGATGCAAATATTGTGACATGATCCATCACGCATTAGACGTATTAGTATTTCCCATTAACATTGATTATGGAATCGATCCATTCTTTGTAGGTGGGTATCTTAGTATACCTATGGATTGATGAAGCACTGGGATTTGGGCTACTGCTGGTAGACACCACCCCATATGCCTTTCCATCTCCACAGACTAATGGACCACCAGAGTCTCCCTGAAAAGCATTAATACATGTGCTGATTAGACCACAGAAACAAAAAAGTTTCTGACTAAAAGTTTAATTTTTTCTAGTGATGTCAGCGTTAATCTCCTTAAAATGACGTTAACGCCATAACCGCATTAACACGGCAAATCTCCATTAGCTCTGTTAACTTGCTAACCCCATTAATGCGGTTATGGCGTTAACGTCATTTTAAGGACATTAACGCGGACAACACTTATTTTTTCATGCTAAGTTACAAAAAAAGTACGTACTCTTCCTGGTCCAGTCTCGCCCTTAGAGCAATAAAACTTATCCTTAGCACACCTCTCATCATCAGTCAGGGTTACATTAGCTTCTAGGAGTTTCAAAGACATATGGTTTTCTTCTTTTGTTCTTCCCCAGCCAGAGACGACACATGATTGTGGGAGGGAGCCATCACCATGGTCTGCGAGAGCAATGGACTTCACTTTATTGTTAAATTCTGCCTTGGACTTCAACTTAAGGAAAGAGCAGAGATTAAAAAAAGGTTTATTAGATATTAGAATTATAGCATTTTGATGCTTATCTAAATTAAATCATTACAGTAATGAATCATTATTACTTATGGCATGTTATTAAGTACAAATGAATGCTTCTCCTACCTTAAGGACCATTATGTCATTTTCAAAATTATCTTCATCGTAGTCATTATGCGGAAAGGCTTTCTCCACATGCACGTGTTGTACACCATTCTTATGATGATAATTATGAAGACCCAGGAATATTTCGTACGTCCTGAAATACAATAAGAGCAAAACTGTTAAGTGACAATAAAGAGATTATTTATTTATCTACTGTGTTCAATAAAATAAACATATATGGAGCCATCATAAAACATATTTCCCAGTTTCAAGACTTATCTTATTAGGGGCATTAGAATCCCTGGTAGTTAAACATAAAGTGTGTTTAACCTACTCAGCTTGGCAGTGGGCTGCAGTCAACACAAAATTCTCATTCAGAAGGAAGCCACCACAGTGTGCTGTATGACCATTTGCCTTGTTTTGCTGTAAAAGCACCATGTACGGTCTGCTATGTGGCACGGTCTCATGGCCACCGATGATTTCCCCAGCGTGGACTGAAAAAAAATCCAATACTTTATAAAACAAAAACATACTGTCTTATAGTTCAGACATGATGCAATACATAATGGATGCTTTGATGAAGGCACGCTACTGGGGAAGCCCCTGAATGTGTTTATAAAACTCTGTGAAGACAGAACTTCAGGGTTAGATGATCATGACTGCTCCAATGTGTCTTCACCAGTTCTGCTTCATAACCAGTGGTATTCCATAATATTTATCTGTATGCTATAAATCTATTTATTCATCGTATAACTTATTCTAGGCAATTACTTCTGCACAGAGGCAAAGCAGGTTTCTTCATGAATTACATAATATAATACGTCTATCTGTGTGGTGGGAAGAATCTTACCTTGATCATGAAGAATCAGCACAACAGTGAGTATTGCCAGGTTACAGTGGGCGAACATGATGAGACAAAAGGCAGGCTGAGATCCTGAAGAGCAGTGGAACACATCACTGACAGCTTCACTCTTTAAATACTTCATTACATTCGAGACAGAAGGACGTCCTTCTGTTATTTGCATATGCAAATGATGTGGCCTTCAACCACATAAGGAACACCTCCACAGCCTGACAAAAACTCTTATTTTTATAGTATTCATAGTATTACATTACGTATATATTTAGATTACCAGTTAGCACTTCAGGCTTAATGCTTGTCATAGCACAATGAAGGAAATATCTTTGTAATATTATAAGTTAGTAAATGAACTGATTGTGAGAGACGCATAATTCATTTGGCTATAAATTACTTCAAGATTTTTAAAAAATGCTTCAGTAAAATCTCTCTCTCTATACATATACATATATATATATATATATATATATATATATATATAGATAGATATATATATATATATATATGTAGGTAGTAGTTGTTTTTTGGCATAAACAGATTGTGGTGAAAGGCCAACTGCTGGCATTATCTGGCAAGTCAGAAACAACCTAACCTGCAGATAGGGTGCTCTTTGTCTTATGTAGCCATCAGTGGTTAAGCGTGCAACTGGAAAAACAGCTGAGCTGATAAAAGCGATGCAGACGTTTGAGGTACGTAAGATCTTTTCTGATAAATTGTCAAAAGTGGGATGTCTGTTTAGTTCATGGCATGAGCGTGCGACTGTATGCCACTAAGGCCAAATTCAGCAGCCTGGGTTCGACTTCAGCCCATAGCCATTTGCCATGAATCTTCCGATTCTAGTGCTTTACTGCTACTCTCCGCTGTATTATCTAATAAAGACAAAAACCTAATAAAGACAAAAACATTTAAAAAAAGAAAACTGAAAGTGTTTTTGCAACAACAGCTTGTGCTCCAACAATTATATCACATATTATTAAGAAAGATTTAAATAGTTAGGGTGAAAATATAAGTGATGCAGCAGTGTGAAAGAAGCAAGTAATGATGTCAGGAGTGTGTAAAACTATACATTACTATCAGCTAGGTAAAGATACTTTGTCCTTCAAGCTGTTCTTATCTTTGCATAAGACAATCATAGTTTACTATATACTGAATTTACTATAGTCATTGTTTAAATGATTGTTTATGAGAATGAATTGTTAACGTGAATGCAAATCTGATACGACTCTCTGTAAGGTCTAGGTTCCAAGAATTGTTTTCAAGAAAGCAGTTATGAACAGATCTATGCCATGAAAACTTTCAGTCCACAGATCTACCAACATATACAATAACAGATTACCATGTACTTTCATAATGATGAAGACGAATAGTCACTTCACACTAGTAAAACCAGCAGTCACTATAAGAAAGAATCAGTGTGAGTTTTACTAAATACAGAAGTGCTGAAGATCAAAACTTGACCTTATTCTGTTCACCTAATGATAATGATAGAAAGCATTAGGCAATATAATTAGCACACTTGATATCGTTACGTCCCCAAGAATAAGGCTAAGGGATGAGGGGAGTGACAATTGTACGATTGGGAAAAGAGAAAGCCAAAGAGAGCAAATTGTGAAAAACTATGTTTTATTAAAAAAGGACTCATCTCAAACAGATGGCAACACAGCTATTTCAACTAAACAAAAGTCATCCGCAAAGTAAACTATCCTAAGGAAAAGACAAAGGAGATGGTTAACCAAACTAAAGGCATACTTTTGCTGCCAGCAGATATCAGCTACTCAGTATCAGCTCAAAGAAAAGACATCTCATAGTTAACGCAAGTAGACCACAACACTAACACTCTCCACCCAAGACTGGTCCACACACCAACTGAGCAGCACTTCACTAGCTTATATACTGCTGGGTGGCTGACTGCTGAATGACGCCAGTGCACTGTCTCGTCAGGAGAGATGGATGAGATATGACACACCCACGCAGCACACTGACCTGCTAAAGCAGTAACATTATATTATGAATTATCCAGTTGTTTCATTTTGAAACAAAGTGCCTATTAACTGCTGTCTGTCTCAAGTGACGTGGTACTGCTTATATTGCCTAAAGTATTTTCAAACAGTACTTGTAAGCCCATTTCCTGGTGACCTGAAATATTGTTTTGACTTGCTGTGAACAGTCACCTAATAGGATTTTAAGAGTGTATCCATAAAAACTCAATATTCAGATAGACTACACATTTTTGTATATTTTTAATCTAAACAGCAAGGCAAAGTAACAGACATAGCACCCAAAATTCTGCAAATTCTGTCTGTTACATGAGCTATTTATGTAAGAATAATAAAGGCCTTATATTTTTTGATAGGATATGATTACATATTTATTGGGGAGAATATGCACCTGACTCAAATGATTAGTTACTTCTCAGTTTCAGTTACTACTTTTTGTTACAGGTTTTAAAAAAGTAATCAACCAAAACAAAAAATTTTGAAAAATAGCATATTTTTTACTACCACTCTACACTTGCTACTCCGGAGGTCTATTTTAAACCTTCAGTTTTTCTACTCATTTATCTGTTTATGTATGTGAAGTAATGCGTTCATCCATCCCATTCTCTTCTTTGGCTTGTGTATGGTTTTAACTTTTTTTTAAATATTAAAATCTCCTCTATTTTTGCCCATTATAATTTTGTTTGTTTGTTTTTGATGCAGATTGTTCTATGATTCATTTGAACTTCAGTTCATATCTCAGTCTTGTGTAACTGATTGAAATGTTCCTGCATCTATCAATGTGCCTGCAATTTGCAGAAAGCAGAGATTACTATCACAAACCATTTCCTCTGCATGATTATGTAAAATCTCAGTATTTCACACGCAAATTTCTTTCAGTCTTTGAGGTGCTATTACATGTTTTACTCTTTTTTTTTCTTTGACGTGAAAGCGCTTGAACAGTTGCACCTTTTCTCAGACTCAGTTCGGTTTAAAATGTAACAATGGATACTGCATTAAATGTGGTAAGAATCAACTAATTTCAGAAGGCTTATATTGGTGCAGGAAAATCCTTTTGCAGCACATAGTGCTCAAAGTGAAAGGGCACACACATTTCGGTCATTGGCTCTTCTGCTAAGCATTGACAACAAAACAGGGAGACCTATATGATGTAGCGTATTTTCGACTTGCTACATAGTCATAAAGAGAAAATTATGCAAATGATTTTCTGCCCAAGACGATTTATTCTCAGTGAACCAAGTCATTTTTCATTTTGTAGGTATGCCGTGGCAACCTACAAAATAAAAATGTGCCCAAATGCTGACTATGCTAAAGTGATCACTTTTCTGATGCATTATCTTTTTGCGGCTTTTTATCATTTTATCGCCACTGTACTCCAATCAGAGAAAAATAACTATGCGGGAAAGAAGCCTTTCTGCACGCATCGCTGTGATGAAGAGAGATATGCTGTGAAACGTTCGTCACAGAGCTCCTCAGCTCTGTAACGAGCTGGGGATGATAAAAGATAAACAAGAAGTCGTGCACAAACTTTCAGAATTTTGATGGTGGTTAAAACCTACTTTACACTGGTTTCACTACCAGCCAGTAAAAGAAAGAATCCCCTGAAAATGAGGTGAATAGGAAACTACAGTACCGCAAGAAGCAAAGAGTCAAAGCAAGCAGAAATAAATTGACAGCTCTTTAGAATTCATGCATCAGGTATCAGGCATGCAGTGTCCAGGTTCTTGTATTCAGAAAAGATTTGAACATTAAGATGGACAGGAGGAAGGCACAAGAAAAAAAGAGAAAGAAAGAAATATACAGGGCAGACATGAATTGAAAACACTGGCAAAAGCGCACTCATAGACTGTTTACATTGTTGTAGCTTGTGTTCTGTGAAATCAGTGCAGGCATGAAGGGTTTCTGAAAGGTTTCTCCAAACCATTTGAGCAATTGAAATAATGCTGGACTTTTTTTTCCTTTTAATGTTTCTAGTAATATTTGTATCCGCTATAACAGGCACATTCCAGGCAATCTAGGTAGGTATGTTACTGGTTATCTTTCAAGGGTACATGGATAGAAAGTGGTAGAACAGGTACTCAGATTTGTACTCTTGTCACAAATATTTAGTTTTTGTTTATTTTTGTTGTTATTGTTTTTTTTGTTTTTGTTTTTTTAAAAATCTGAATAACCTTGCTTGCACATTAGCAAATACATTTGTTCTGGCCTATTATTCCTTATGCAAAGTGTAAAATTATGTATTCTGCATGAACAGAATGTTTTCGGACTATGACATAAGTTATAGTTTTATTTAGATATTTCCGTAGCCCTACATTTTAATGTCACTGCTATATACTGCACAGTGATTTCTATAGTAAATACCTTATTTGAACAAATATATTTCCTCCAATGGCATTCCATCAGAACAAAACAGAAAATCAATAAATTTTTTGGACATCAGTTCAAATGTAAGCGAAAACATCCCTCTCCTTTCGTCTCAAAGAGCGTCCTGTCATAAAGTTTCTGGCCTGTTTGTGTCCATTCATTAACCTCATAGGACCTGGCTGGATCACATTTTTGGGTAGTCCAGACCAAAATACAAAGTTTTGCTGTACAAGGGTCTGATATCTACTTACGAGGACATTTTCATCTTTCTCTCATCTTTCTCAGAAACAAATATTAGGTAAAAAACAAACAAACAAAAAAACCCATCTAATTCTTTGTTTTTACATTCGTTAGGTCTCAATCTGTCCAAATAGCAAAGAGAAATTAAAAATGCATGCCATGAATAGGTTCGGGTCTTAGGAGGTTAAACTGCTGCCATCTTGTGGTTACATTTGGCTAATGTGAAAATATGCAGGATTAAATCTGCTTCACTACAGCCAGGGTTCTTGTAATAATAATAATAATAATAATAATAATAATGATGATGATGATAATAATAGCATATAGCAATTATTTAACTCGTAGTATATTGCTATTCAAAGGCTTTGATGGAAACTGCCGGGACTGTCCAGCATTTTTTTGTTGTTGTTGTTTGGGGGGTTTTTTGTTTTTGTTTTACAGGAATAGACCAGACCGCGTGTAAACTCATAACCTCTTCACCAGCTCCATGCTCCAGTTCAACAAACCCTCAGCTGCCCATTGTTCTTTCTGTCTACTCTGATCCCTGAGGTAAGAAAGCTGCTTTTCATTGCTCCGACCTCAGTGGATGCGTCCTGTTCTGTAGGTGGTGCTTCAGCACCCTCTAGTGGGTGAGCGAGGTCATGCAAGAGCATGAAGCCTTTACAAATAAAAACATAAATACATGAATACAACGACTTTACATACTTTTCTCTGGTATTTTTCACATATTAACCCATGGATGGATGGATATTAATTTTTTTTATTAATATTATATTATATTTCCTGTGAGCCAGTACTAAAATGAAAAATAAGTATATAGTACATATTTTATGTACATTTTCTTTGATATATATAATTTCACAGAGAGATATTTTATATTATATTATATTAAAGCATGTTTTTTTAAATAAAGAAAACATGTCCCCATGTCTATGGTATAATCAATTTAAGATCATTTATGTGCATATGCCGTGATCTACTGCTCTAGTCTAATCTGCATTACACTTTATGGCAGGAAGAAACTGGAGGATCAGAATCAGAAAACTTTAATAATCCCTAAGGTACCTATGTGGGTTACAGTTGCTCCAAGACAGTAACAGCAACAGACTAAACTAATTAAATAATACAATGCATTACAAAGTTTACAAACTTAAGAAACAGCACTAATATATAGAAGCACTCAATTATAAATACCAAGAATATTACAGATGTGAAATATAAATGAATGACATTTAACTCTAACCTGTGAACTTTGTCATTTGTTATTTTACTGTAGAGTGTGTGCAAAACTAGATGGAGTGAGATACACAACGATTAATTTAGTCATAATGTATACTAGTAGTTAGGGCCATGCGAACTTCGATTTGAACTTCAGCAGATCATCTTGACTATGTTTAGATTCCTAATGCATTGAGTTGCTGATGGCTGATTAGATGTTTGCATAAATGAATAGTTGAACAATTGTGCTCAAAGTGGTCAGTGAGTGTACATGTTCATAAAATGTGCTTAAAAGAGAAAAACCTGATTGCCCTAAAGGCAAGCTGAAATGATCACCAAATTCTTATGTACATTCTCAGTGTTATTTAGGTCATATGAGACATCATGGATATACAAAGTGTTGGATGTGTTTATTTGAACAGCCAGTGTACTGTATCTCATATCAGGTCATTTAATGATATATCATCACATGAACTATGTAACCTGAGCAATTTTTTTCAGATCCCAACCCGATGTCTCCATTTAACATAGAATAGAATAGAATAGAATAGCTTTTTATTGTCACTGTTACAAGAACAGTGAAAGGCAGTTTGGCATCTCTCCATGTGTGTGAAGTACACAATAGCGTAAGTATTTACACAATGACAAATTTACATTTACACAAGAAAGATATGTACAAGTTATACATACACCTGCAAACATACACGCACATACATACATATATGTATATATACATATTTGCATCCGTACATGCATACACACACATATTTCCACATACACACTTACATCTATATACATACACATACATGCCATCTAACTAGCAGGTGCATTGAGAGGTGCAGTGTGATCAGTGATATTGCACATTGAGTGGGGTGGGGGGTGCTGTTGGAACTATACTAAATAATGTTATAATAAATACAGTTTAAAGAGGTAGGGGTGTTGTTTGCATTGAAGTATAAACAGAAATACGATTTATAAATAAGGTGTAATGTCCATGAGTGTTGGCAGTGCAGTTATCCTCCAATCAGGGTGGAGGTAGGGCATGTTTGACAGCCTGTGGGTAACATTGTGCTTTTGTGATTCTGTTCCTGTTTGTTTCACTTGTAATGCATGCTTTAGCTTACATGTTTAACATCAAGTGCCTTTACAATGTATTTCCTGATTTTTGTTCATATATCTAGGAAATATATATGTTTACATTGACTTAAAATATGCTGCATAATCATGTAAGATATGTTTTGTTTGCATTGCTATTATGAAAATAAGACATCAAAGAAAAACAGTGAAAGAACAACAGTTTATTGTTTCATTAAATGTTACAAACAAGCATATCGTTATGGGTTCTCTTTGAATCTACTCTAAAAGAAAGGCAAAGCAATAATTAATTATTGCTGTTTTTAAGAACATGAAATGCAGTGTAAGTATATTAGATCACAATGATATCTTGTCTGTTAGGCAGTCTCAGTTCAGTGGAATCAGTCTAAATATTGATATCTCAGTCATCAGATCTCTAAGTGATCTGAGGTTTAAATGTATTATGACTTTCACTTATGTTTTAGTATGCAGTCAATCCAGTCTCTGTATTCAGGTATCATAGTATAACCGCTGGTGTTTTGCTGGTTGCCAGACACCACCCCATACGCCTTTCCACATTCACAGACTAACGGGCCACCAGAGTCTCCCTGGAAGTACAAGCACAGTATGTAGTTATTGTGATCATAAGTGAACAATGAGCTAATTATCAATGCTGATCAAACAGTTTCTTTTTTCATTCTTGTTACAAGATGCAAAATCTACTTACTTTGCCTGGTCCAGTTCTACCTTTAGAGCAGTACTTTTTTTCCTTAGCACAAAACTCAATGTCAGTCAGGTTCACATTGACTTCTCGGAGTACGTCAGATGCTGTACCATTCTCTGTGTTTCCCCAACCAAGGACTGCACATGATTTTGGGACAGAGCCAGTATCATCACGGCCTGCGAGAGCAATAGATGTCACATTCTCGTTGAACTTAACCTTGGGATGCAACTTCAAGAAAACGAGAGATAAGAAAATTTTAGTATCAATATATACAGTATATATACTAACAGCTGTTTGTTGATGACTGAGCATTTCCTAATATAATAAATGAAAGTTGATTATGGCTCAAATTAATAATAATCTTTTTGTTAAATACAATTATTTTGGTCTTTATTTACCTTAAGAAGCATTATGTCATTCATTAAACAAGTTTTGTCATAGCCTTCGTGTGGAAAAGCATTTGTCTCATTAACAGTCACAGTCTGTACTTTATTGCGATCTTTGTAATCATGAAGTCCCAGAAAGACTTTGTACGATCTGCAAAAATAGGGGAAAAACATTTTGAAACAATAAAGATAATAATTTTTAGTATTGACAAAAGAAAAGATAAATACTTCATGAAACCTATATCGCAGTCAAAGGTTATGGCTTGAAGTTGTGTAACTTTAGCATTATTGTGATAACAAAATTTACTTGGCCACATAATTCATTTTAGATAAACATGAGTGGGTAAAACTCACCTGGCTTCGCAGTGGGCAGCAGTCATCACAAAATGCTCATTTACAAGGAAGCCATCACAGTATGCTTTAATACCATTTGACTTTTTCAGCTCCAAAATCACCATGTACGGCCTGCTATGTGGTGCAACCTCATGGCCACCCACAATTTCTCCTGTATGAACTGGAGACAAAAAGGTTTTCATATTCTATGCATCAAAATCTTAACTTCATGGACTCCGTTCTGACTTTGTATAAAAGTTTGCGCTATGAAAAGAGCCTTACCTTGATCATGAAGAGTCAGCACGAGTATCAGTGCTGTCAGTTTACAGTGGGTAAACATGGTGAGATCAAAGTCAAGGTGAGTTACTGAAGAGCAATGGGGCACTTCACTGACACCTCAGTCTTTAAATGCTTCCTTGTAGTAAAGGAGGAAGTGTTTGTGTTTTTGTACATGCAAATGATGAGGTGTCAAACCACATTTATAAAGAGATCATCTCCAACACGTCCAGAAGCTGAAAAAATGTAGCTTATTAAATGTAGCTCATTAATCTTAGTTGGAGTCTTTAAGAGACAGGCTTTGCTATAAATTGGTCCAAGATTCAAGTATATGACTTGATAGAGTTAACTCACAGTACGAACTCTATGAACAATGTTAAAGAAAGAAAAAATTTTATAACATTTTGAATTTATAGCAAGAATGTTAAAACCATGGGGTAAAATGTTTTTTGGGGTTCATGATGAAAAAGAAATTTAAAAGAAAATTAAGAAGCTGATTAACTTAATATACTTTAAGAGTGACAACAGTGTAAATGTGAAAAGTTATTGTTTGTTAGCATGACGTGTTAACTGGAAAGCTATGACTGTTGCAAGAGTTGCAAGAATTTGTGCACATGGCTTCAAGAAAGCATCTTCACACTATTCAGTGAGAACGTCTGACGAATTACTTGGAAGCAAACTATTTTCAGAATGTTGGGGGCGCGTGAAACAGGAAGCCAGCTGACATGTAGCACCAGTTACAGGTCAAGTCATCTGTCACCTTGCATTTTTGTAATACTTTAGAAGTCGGGCTGGTGTTTGACACTTACTCCATACCCTTCCTATTACCACTAAAATGTTTTTTAAAAAAAACATGCAGGGAGCAGATTAGTGAGCAGCTCAAAGTAAAGCCTGTAGATCAGGGGTCCCCAATCCCAGTCCACGAGGGCCGGTGTCCCTGCAGGTTTTAGATGTGTCCTTGATCCATCACAGCTGATTTAAATGGATAAATTACCTTCTCAACATGTCTTGAAGTTCTCCAGAGGCCTGGTAATGAGCTAATCATGTAATTCAGGTGTGTGGACCCAGGGTGAGATCTAAAACCTGCAGGGACACCGGCCCTCATGGACTGGGATTGGGGACCCCTGCTGTAGATAGACACCCATGTAGTTTGGGTATCTGACTATATGCCTACTGGACACCTCCAATGTAAAGTGTTTCTTGTGTGTCCAACTTGGCCAAAGCAAAGCAATCGTGATCTGAAAAATACCTCATCTGCCAAAAATGATGAAGCCAATGTTATATCATGTTATACAGCAATGTAGAAGTAGCAGGATAAATTCTTAAGTATACAGTGTTTTACTCAGACAGCCCTTCGCGGTATAATATGATACGCCAGTTGTACAATCACAAAGGACGTGTTTAGTTTGTATTACAATGATGAAAATAAGACATCAAGAACAAAGAGCAACAGTTTATTGTCTAATTATGTGTTACAAACATGTATAACATCGTCATCATTGTAATCAGCCTGAATATTGATATCTCAGTCATTAGATCTCTTGATAGTGATCAAGTGTTTCACTTGTGTTTCAGTATACATTCAATTCAGTCTCTATATAAGTATCTTAGTATAAGTGTGGACTGTTAGATCATTTGGGTTTGGCCTACTGGCAGACACCACCCATACGCCTTTCCAGCTTCACAGACTAATGGGGCACCAGAGTCTCCCTGAAGTACAAGCACAGAATGTAGCTTTTGAATTCTTAAATATATAAAATTACAGTCTTTAAAATTACACAGGTGTATAAAATCAGTAACCACAACAATTTAATTTCTGCTCTTCCTGCTTGCTTGCACACAGGGCATAAAGGTTGCCAATAATTTGCTGACTCAACAACTGCATAGTTTCTAACCTCCTCTTGCATAAACCTCAGCACAAAAATTGTGCACCAGGAACTTCATGGCATAGGTTTTCATGGCTCAGCAGCTGTAGGTAGTCTTTAGGTGGCCCAGTTCTTGTGTCATTATGTATGTATGAACTGCACACCCAAGTTACATTATCCCAAATACAAATCCCTCTAACCACCTTATTTATGAAATTATTTTAATGCTTTGATGCATCGCCTTTAACCCTTTAATTTTTTGTCACTTTTAAATCTGTTTTTTTCCCTTTGTAGCTCATTATCAATGATATTTGTGCTTTTGATGAATCAGTTGATGGATTCATTACCAGTTCCAGTTTTGTATATCTGGCTTGGTCACATACCTAGAAATGTTCTTGCATCTATCGTCCTTGTTTGTAATTTTCAGGGACTGTTATTGCTTGTGATAGAATACTATCACAATTTCCCCCAGCTGACTTGTGAAACTGCAGTGTATTCTTTCAGTGTTATCTGGGTTATCTTTCAGTGTATGAAGCTATTCCTGTCTGGGTATATCCTGTCTCTCTACAGAGCCATCATCTAGGCTTGCAAGAGTAATAGGTCTCACATGCTTGCTTTATACCTTTGCATTATATTATATCCTCTATGCATGAATGCCCTTATGTTCAGTAGATCATTTATGAAATTCTTTGCAATTTGGTGCTCATGTGGAAATTGTTCCATGTTCCTTAACAAGCATTTCCACATTCAGTGTATTTTATTACTTCTACACACATTGTGAACACCTGGTCGCAGGAGCTTGTCCCAGCTGTCATAGGGCGATAGGCACCTGGACAGGTCACCAGTCTGTCGCAGGGCTAACACACAGAGACAGACAACCACATTCACACCTTAGGTTACTTGATCAATTAACCTAACCCCAGTAACTGCATGTCTTTGGACTGTGGGAGGAAGCCAGAATACCCGGAGAGAACCCACACAAACACTAGGAGAACGTGCAAACTCACAGAAAGACCCCGGCCTGATGGTGGAACTGAACTCAGGACCTTCTTGCTGTGCGGTAACAGTGCTAAGCACTGTGCCACCGTGCGGCCTTAAACACCGTTTCCTGATTTTGCAGGAAAAATAAAATTAAGGTCATCTTGGAAAAGTACAGTGAAATGACAACAGTTTATTATTTGATAATGTGTTACAAACAAGCATATCATCCTGGATTCTCTTTGGATTGACTCTAAAACAGTGGTTCTTAACCTGGGTTCGATCGAACCCTAGGGGTTCGGTGAGTCGGTCGGCAGAGCCTCCGCCGTGACATGCACGGCTCATTTTGTGCACCAGTAAAAAACATATCTATGTCTTGGATTTGAAAAAATCACATTTTATTTTTCACTAAAGAGGGGTTCAGTGAATGCGCATATGAAACTGGTGGGGTTCGGTACCTCCAACAAGGTTAAGAACCACCGCTCTAAAAGAAAGACTAAGCAGTAATTTACTTATTTTTGATTTTAAGAGCATCTAAGATCAGCAGTTATCTAACATTTATACTTCTTTTAGACCATAACTAACATCGACCCTCAGGATTGTAGCTGGTAGGAAATAAAGCAGCTCTACCTTAGAGTGAAAGTATCACTTTTGTTAGGCAGTCTCACTTCAGTGGAAACATAACAACTCACTTATCAAATCACTTCTTTTTCATGGTGAAAACAAAAACTCACACGTAGAAGTTTATCAAATTTTGTGGTTTTCGCCATCACTCTGAGACAGGATGTTTGTAATTTTAGGGACAAACATAAGTTTGTAGGATTATAATATAATCCAAATATGCAGGACTGCAGTCCTACATATTTGTTTAATATGGAGGACATATTCTGGTCAAAAATGACTCCAAGATTCCTCACAGTAGTACTAGAGGCCATCCAGAGTACATATGTTTCTATGATTTTTTTGGGCCAAGTATAATAACAAGTTAAGTCAAGTCAAGTGGCTTTAGTGTCATTCCAACCATGAGCAGTGGTACTGTACACAGTGAAATTACACAATGCCCCTCCAAGACCATAGCGCTACATATGACATATAACAGACAATCAACACAGGACTACATAAAGTGCAAAAATTGCAAAAAAACCCCAAAAACAAAACAAAGACGGTGCAACACCAGCCAGAACAGAATAACTTCAGTTTTAGCTTCATTTTTAAGCAGATGCAAAGACAAGAGAAGGAAACCGTCATGAGGCTGAAAAATCAACATCATTTTCATTCAAATCATTTTTAAATCTAAGCTTTTTGTCTCATTATAAATAATATTTGTATTTTTGATGACTCACTCATTGAGTCATTTGAACTTTGTTCTGGTTTGGTCACATATCTGTGAATGTTCTAGCATCTCTCATCCTGTTTGTAATTATCAGGAAGTATAGATTTCTATCATAGTTTCCTCTGACTGATGTGTGAAACTGCAGTGTATCTCCCATGGTTCATTATAACTGAGTCTTTCAAAAAATGTCTGTTTTAAGTCTTCACTCATAGCAGTAAAATATTTCCCTAATTATGTCACTCCTTATATGGGTTAATTTTTAGAGAATACCTGTAAATCAGTGTAGTGATGAATACCTGCAATATTTGGTCAAAAGTTTTGGGCCACACTTTTTAATCGTTGAATTCATCTCTCTCTCTAATGGCACAGGTGTATAACATCAATAACCTAGTCAATTTTTGGTCTTCCCAGATAGCCTACAAACAACTGTAAGTGATTTTTTTTCTTGCAAAGTAGAAGAATTTAGGAACCACAGCAGGACAGCCACAAAGTGACAGACCACGTAAAGTTATAGAGAAGCCAAGTGCTGAGGCACATTGTGCAGCACAAGTCACCAACTATTTGCTGACTCAAAAACTGCAGAGTACTAATCCTCCTCTGGCATTAACATCAGGACAGAAACTGTGCTCAGTGAACTTCATGGAAAGTTTTTATAGCTGAGAGGTTCTTGTAGGTGTAGTGTGGTGGCCCAGTAATTTTATCATCATAGAATATGTATGAACCACATGCTACACATACACATATTGGTAGGTGAACCATATACAGATATTGAATATTTAATATAATTTAGAAATTTACAACAATGACCCTTAAAAATTACAGTTTTGTAAAAGTAAGTGAATGACAGAAACAAGAAACAAATTAGTAAAATATTTGAATTTAGAGAAACTCTGTGACAAATGACAGGAAACAAACAACTCAACATTTCAATCATAAAAAAAGAAAGAAAAAGCCTGGTGTCAACCTCTGAAAAGTTAATGCACAGTGGAAACGAAGTGCTTTCAGAGGTGTGGGAAACGTTTTCCCAAGTCTTTTTACACGGAGGTATCGCCCTCTGGTGGCTATTTAAAAGAACGGAGGATTAAGGCTTAAGAAACTAAGTTTTTAATTTTCGTAACTGAGGTCATCAGTAGGAGGACAGCGGTCCGATTTTGACGGGCTGTGAGAAACGTTTCCAGTATTTACGGTAGCCTTATTTTAATGGCAGCTTTTTTCAGTGCCTTTACGGTAGTCATTGTACATAGGAAACACACAGACCAGTAGCATGCAGTATAACTCATTCAACGTGACCCCCCTTAGCCAATCAAATTATTTATTGAAGTTGCGAATTCCCGTGTAAACCAAGAACTGCGATATCACTTATCAGTTCGATTCCTTATCAATTCTCTTATCAATTGTCATTGGTATCAAGAAATTATATTAATGCAAATCAATTGAATACTGTGGGTCAAGTGTTTGTGCATGTTTGTTACGTTATTTCCCCTCTTTTTGTGATTAGTGTTGAAATCATTACTCAAAAAAGTCATTATTACACAGAACCATCACAAAGCCTATATTCCAGTGAAAATTCCGGACCAGATTTTGAGCCATCCACTGTCTTAATTCCAACATGGTGTAAAAGTTTGTGCCATGAAAAGAGCTTGCCATGATCATGAAGAGTCGGCACAAGTATCAGTCCTGCCATGTTACAGTGTGTAGATATAGTGAGGTCAAAGTCAGAGTAAGTTACTGAAGATCAGTGGGACACTTCACTGACACTTCAGCCTTTAAATGTTTCCTGATCACAGAGCCAGAAGGAGGGATTTGTGCTGTTTGCATATGCAAAAATTAAAAAGAAAAAAAAAACTAACTGAAATTAGGAATTAGGAATGTCTGTAAATAGTCAAACAACACCTGTCAAGTTAAGCAAAGTACAATTGAATAGATTTCAGTATTTGCACAATGAGCTGGATGGTACTCTAATATTAAGAATAAAATGACTGTTCTTTTCTCATTTAAAAAATAAGTTTTACATTTAATATTTTTTTAAAAGCTTTCGAGTAATTTGTAATTTGTTTTCAAATAAAGTGACATCTTCAGATTTTTGCATCTTGTCTGCTCATAGTTGTCTGTTCATACCAATGACTTTATAGAAATTTATAACAGCGGCCCTTAAAAGTTACATTTTTTGTTTTTAACAATTTAAGTAAATCACAAAAACAGGGGATAAATTAGTAAAATGCCTGAATTATCTTATTATTGTGAGAGAAATGAAAAATCATTGCAAGATTTAAGTGTATGAGCTGATTTTACCAGATCAGATCAGACATTTTGAAGCTATAGAACATGATGGCCTTGTCATGAAAAAAAAAGTTATACTGGACACTCTTGTGGAAGAAAATAAGTATGTTGCATGGAGGAGACAGTGTTCATATGTCATAAAATTTAAACACCCCACAGTCGATCTATGCAAATACAAAGCTAGAGATGCACAAGACAATGTGTTAAAAGGCTTGTAAGTGTAAATGAGATGGCAAGATCTTCTTACCCCCAAAACACAAATGGTTTTACAGATGGAAGCCAGTGATATTTTTTCACACATCTGGCACAAGGCCAGTTGCAGACACACTGCTGGCCCTATGCTCACTGCTGTAGACACTGTAGATGTGGTTTGGTTTACGTGGCCCAGGCTCATAGAAAACCGGTCTAGCCCAGATCCGGCATCAAGCTGGCACTTCTGACTGACTGGTGTCATGGCAGTGTGTATGTCAACCAGATGTGGGCCAAGCCTGGCAATGATGGCACTATTTATGTTCCTATTTTCCTGTTTTAGTTAGAAGATCCAAATGCCATGTTGCAATACTATACTGCTATGGTAGTCAACGTTTCAAATGCAGGTTTGACAGGTTTGTGAGTTTACACTTTATCCAAAACCTGAGGGTTTACTCATGTTTACCACTGCGTGGCTGTAGCTCAGGAGGTAGAGCAGGGCACCTACTGATCAGAAGGTTAGTGGCTCCCTGGCTCCTCCAGTCTGCATGTGAAGAGTGTGAATGTGTATGTATGTAGTTAAGAAGCATTCAGTTTAGAGAAAGTGTGTGAATGTGGCATGTTGTATAGAGCACTGTGAGTAATCTGCGAGAGTAGAAATACACTATATAAGAATCAGTCCATTCACTGTCTGAACAGAGTTTCGTCATGTTACTTTTGCACTATTATGTTCCAGCACATGTTGTTATTACATGGCTTGATTAAGGTACACATTAGGCTGACATCTGGGGCCAGAGCTGAAACTGTTCTGGACCAGCGCAGGACCAACAGTGTGTCTGCAACTGGCCTTGTGCTGGCCCATGTGTGGGCCACCTCTGGCAAACCAGATCTGGGCCACCAAAGGGCCGTCATTCTTTGCGGTATGTGGGCCATGTGTAAGCTCATTGTGTGGGACAGATCCGGGCCATACCAATTTTGCTATGTGGGGTCATTAACCCATCAGGGGGACCTGTATCTACTCCTTTGTGCAGGGAGGAACAGGATGAACACTACCAGAGCCCTACAAAAGGACCTCCAGCATACCAGAGGTGTGAATGTCTTTGACCTCCCAATCAGAAACAGAGTTCATGAGGGTGGCCTGAGGGCCCAACGTCCCCTAGTGGGCCCTATGCTCACTGCTGTAGACACTGTAGAGTCTGATTGGGAATTGCCATAGCATACCAGAATTGGTACGTCCACCACTGGCACCCTGTGCTTTTTACAAATGAGAGCAAGTTCACCCTGAGCTCATGTGACAACTGTGAAAGGGTCTGGAGAAGCCGTGGAGAATATTATGCTGCCTCTAACATCATTCAGCATTACTGGCTTGGTGGTGGGTCAGTGATGGTCTGGGGGGTTGTAACGCATATTAATATAGATATAGCACTGGTTGTTTTGGGGTGGCGGGTTCCCATTGAGATCTGATATGTACAGTGGCCCTGAGAGGTCAAACAGACACCAGCAAATAGAAAAATGCTGCAAAAGCACACAAAACACTTTCCAAAATTCAGCAACAGCGTTGCCAACAGCTTTGGTTGTGGTTGAATAGGTTTGTGTATTTGTGTATTTTGTTGAGTTATGTGAATCAGTTGAACATTGAAATGTTCTAAATTCTGTTTCCAGAAAGCAGAGATCACTATGACAAACCTCTGCCTTTCCTTTCCTCTGCCTTATCGATCTAGTTTGGGGGTTTTGAGATTTTTTATAGATGCATATATCTAAAATGAACACTGCCAAAACAAAATAATATAGCTTTATATATGTGTGTGTGTGTAAAAGAGTTGTACAGGACCAGGCCTCGACATGAACAATACATGAAATTCCAGCTACTGGTGACCAGACAATGATCTGAACCACACCAGTGAGTCCACCTCTGGCTGTCTAAAAAAAAAATGTTGGCCTAGTAAAAGTCCGGCTTTAAATCGGATTGCAGTGCTTTGGCATGACCTTAAATAGGCTATTCATACCATTCATGCAGAATTATTTAACCAGTAAAATTCTTTCTCCAGGTAAGATTACTGTAATATGTGTGGTTTAAACACAGACTGGGAACTGTTGTGTGAAAATTTTGTTAAATACACTAAATTATAATTTCAGTTTTGATTGTGACTACTTACTATTTCATATCATTGTTTTATCAAATAAAGCAATTGTTCTGAAGATGTAGCAGGACATGTTATTTCCCACCATGCCCACAAGGGGGACTCCACGGACTGTACTTAGTGCAGTTGGACCACTTACAATCAGTTCAGCCAAGCTGGTAGTCACTGTGCAGGGTTTGATCAGATCCATAGTTAATTGCTGCTTGTGTCCCAGTCCTTGATTTTTTATGACAGAGTTATTAACAACAATTATAATTATTTCTGACTTTTCAGAACCACATGCATACACATATTCTCTGTGCTGCATTTAAAAGTAAACCCATCAACACTGTTAGGATTCTTTGTCTGCATTAAGCCTTAGGTGAACAAAGGGAGCACAGTCTAACTGATGCAAACTCTGTGATTACCACCAAGTATAGCCAGCATGTTAGTGTAGAGCCTTCACCTTAGCAATAATACATTTATTTATATTTACAGACAGAGGTGGAATGGGAGGATGAAAGGCAGAGAAAACTGGAGGCTAGAGCAGGCAACTAGTCACATGCAGGTCTCAGATTTGAGTCTCAGATGTCTCTCTCTCTTTGAGATGTTTGCAGACAGACAAACAGACAAAAGAATAAGGATAATAAACAAATATCTGACTTAACTAAGATATATGGCACTAATTAGTTTCAATCCATATGTAGCAGGATGGCTTCTATAGCAGTCACTGCAGTACTCAACATTAGAAGACCTTCTTTTGTTTCTTTTGAAAGCTTGGTCATCCTAAAGAAAGTTGGGGCTAGGTTGGGGAGGGAGAATAGGTGGAGGAAGGAGGGGTAGAGAAGAGAAGTTGAAAGGGAGGAGAAAAAGGAAGTGAATTAAAGATCGAGGGGTGAGTGGAGAGAAGATGAAGAAAAAGTTGGAAAAGGAGGAGGAAGAAGAAATTATTCCTCTACCTGAGATGAACTATCGCTCTCCTCAATCATTGTTGTTGGGACATATTTTCTTTTAGACTCCAGATGCCACTCTTTTTCTTGATTTTCTTGTCCACAGCCATTAGTTTGAGTCTCTATTAATTTGCTGTTTGGAAGCAGATAAACAGAAAAAAAAATAAGTATAATAAACAAATCTGACCAACATTTAAGAAACTGCAATGTTTCACCCATAAGTTATCTCTCTGTTATATACAACATTACAAGTGCAGAGTCTCAACTAATTTTAAAAGGTTTGCATCAATGGAGAAAAAAATCTATTCGAGATGTAAAAGTACACAGGCATATTTATACACTGGCCATTCACTCTTGAGAATTATCAAACAAGATGTATATAGTATTAATGGCAAAAACATGAGAAGTTGTAAAGACTGCACTAACTGCGACTCCCCAACTAACTATCATGGAAAAGTTAGATGCTGGACTGACATTGGGCAAATTACAAAAGGCCATCAACTGTCTTGCAGTGAAAGGGTTACTGGAAGTGATGGCAGTGGTGCTGAGGAGAACCTTCCAAAAGGATAGCCAATTCTGCAGTACTCCACCAATCAGGCCTGGATGGCATGACCATGCCCAGAGTGCTGTGGACCAAAGAATGGAGGAAAGGGTTATCTTCCAACAGGACAAGGAGCCCAAGCACACAGCCAAGATAAAAAAAAAAAGAGAAAGAGAGAGAGAGTGAAAGAACTTAGAGAAATTAGAGAAGGACATACACAATCAGTTAGATCCAAGAAGATTTGTGAAGTTATATTTCTATTTGCAATTATGACTGTATGCATCAAACAATTAACTGATTAAAGTGCACATTTTCTGCTCTAATTCAAGTATTTTCTTAACTGCTCAGGAAATACACACATTTCTATGCATAGTCCCTGATTTCCAAAGGCTTAAAAGTCAGTCCAGGAAGGAAAAGTGCAGAAAGAAAATAATTTTTAAAAAGTCGTCGTTTTCCGAACAGATATTGTTAGCCTTACACAGTGGATGATGAATTATAGCTAATCTTATGTACAGATGTGCATGAAGTTGGCCAATGCATGAAGTTCTCAGTTAGAGCTAAAATCTCAAGAACTTATTAATAAGAGAGTATAATTTTTGGCCCATTAATTTATATCAAAGGCAAAGTAAGTAGTGGTTTAAATTTTGCAAAACTCATGAAGGCGATCCTGGGATTAAAAAAAATGGGATATTATAGAAAGATGTCTCTTTGAATATACAAGGTATTGATCCAAGTGGAATGATTTTACTATGATGCATGCAAGGACCAATCACACATACATAGCTGATATTTTAAAACCAGCTGAAGATTCTTGTTTGTTTGAAATTTGAGGTGTCAAGAATGAGCTGAAACTCCATTCCAAAAAAAGTTACAGTGTAACTCTCACAGAGTATTCCAGTAATGTTACTGAATAACACCATATAGTGTCTACATTTTTAATATGTTGCTATGCTTAAACATGAAGAGTCCTCAGGCCTATTTTGGATTTTCCCTAAAAACTCTTAACGCCCATTTATTAGTTATAGTTAACGTTCTGTTCTCCTTTAAAGAAATCTGACAATTACAAAGTAATGAAAAGTGATATCTAACAGTAGTGTCTTTTCTGTATCTAATCCATCTATTTAGATGGATTGCTTGGACAAAATGGCCACCAGCCCTCTGTTTGTGTCTGCAGGATGAAAGGGAGGGAAAAGTTAGGAGTGTGGAGCAGTGGCTCCCCACAGAGAGCCTTCTTTACCAACACAAATGCTGCCTGGCACTGCTCGGTCCACTGGACCAGATCTGAGGTGCCCTTTCGCCCCCCAAGTTGTACCCCAAATACTGTACCTCCCTCCATCCAACCGCACACTTCTTCGGGTTGGCCGTGAGCCCAGCCTGCCTCAGGGACTCCAGGACCACGGCAACCTGCTGCACATGCCCCACCCAGGTGTCACTGTAGATGATAACATCATCCAGGTAGGCACTACATATGCGGCCGCAGCACCTGGTCCACGAGGCACTGGAAAGTGGCTGGGGCTCCGGACAAACCGAACGTAAATCTGACGAACTGGTACAAACCGTACGGAGTGGAGAAGCCTAGATGCACCATCGCTCTCCTCAACCATTGTTGCTGGGACATATTTTCTTGGACTCTGCACACAAGGGAATCTGCCAGTAGCCCTTGGTTAAATCCAGTGTCGTGAAAAATCAAGCGGTGCCTAACCGGTTCAGGAGCTCGTTGCCCCAGGGCATGGGGTAGGCATCAAACCATGACACTTCGTTCACCCTGCAGTAGTCAGCACAGAACTCATCTTTCTTCACAACCAGAACTATGGGGCTACACCATGTGCTTCTATTACTCCCATTTTCAGCATTTCAGCCAGTTCTTTCTGAACAATTTGTTGTTTATGTTCGGGCAGCCTGTAGAACAGATTTAATGCCCAATAATTAGTACCGCTCTTTTAGTGTGCGAGACATGAACGATGTGGCCTGGTCAGTAGGTATCTCTTTCGGGATGCCGACTTGGAAGATTACCTGAAACAGCACCTACACCACACTCTTTGTAGAAATGGTGCACAGCGGCAATGCTTCCAGGTATCGCATTGCATAATCCACCAGAACTAATACAAAGCAGTAGCCACGTGCACTCCGGTGAAAGGGCCCGATGAAGTCAATGCCAATGCGCTCAAACAGGACCTCCATTAATGGTAGTTGGCGCAAAGGCACTTCTGGAATGGCCGGCTGGTTAACCAGCTGACATTCTGGGCAGGACATGCACCATCAGCGCACATCCGCTCAGATGCCCGGCCAATAAAATCGGGCCTCTATTCACTCCAGAGTTTTATCATATCCCATATGCCCTGCCATGGGGTTATAATGAGCCGCCTGGAATATCATTTCCTTTTTAGGCACCAACAACTGGGTGTGTTCTTCCTCTTTGTGAGTGTCATGACCCACTCAATAAAGCCTATTAGTCAATAACAAATACTACATGCTACTAACGGCTGTGATCGCATCCCCACATACGGCCCTGAAGGGTATTAAACCCCAGCCAATTTGTTCCAAAAATCAGGGGATGCGGCAGGTCAATTTGGTTGACCTGTATTATTCTGTCATATTTCATTTATTCTATTATTGTTCATTTCAGCTTTAGCTTTGTAGTTTTAACTATCTTTACTCATTTTTCTTCATATATCAATGTCTGTTGTACTGTAGTATGTTGTAGTATGTATCATATTGTAAATCTAAGATACAAAAATAAATTTTTACTTAAAATGAGCTGTTTACTCATTTGCATTTTCATGGTGAAAAGAAGTCATCTTGAAAGATCACAGTGAAACAGAAAATGTTTCTTGCTTGATAATATGCTGCTAAAAACAAGATATTCTGGATTCTCAAAGCTGCACAGCACAAAGTAAATTACTTTTTTTGTTGATTTTAAGGGCAGGAAATCGGAGTTTTGCTTGCCGGCGGACACTACCCCATAAGCCTTTCCACCTTCATAGACTAATGAGTCTCCCTGGAAATACATGAACAGTATGTAGTTATTGCAACAATTGAACAATGAGCTTGTTATCATTATTAACCTAACTTTTTTTCTCTTGTTAAGATACAAAAACTACTTACATCAGTTGGTCCAGTTGCACCCTCAGAGCAGTACTTATTTAGCTTAGTACAAAGCTCATTGTCAGTCAGGTTACATTGACTTCCAGGAGTACATCAGAGTCCTTACTGTTTCCCGTATTTCCCCCAGGCAGGAACGTCATGAAAATAACCTTACCTTTGCCTTGAAGAGTCAATACATATATCGTTAGCGCCAGATTACAGAGGGCAAACATTGCGAGATGAAAATCAGGGTGAACTACTGAAGAGAATGATATGACACTTCACATCTTCAATCTTGAAATGCTTTCTTGGAACAGAGAGAGAAGGAGGCGTGTGTGTGTGTGTGTGTGTGTGTGTATGTGTGTGTGTGTGTGTATATTTGCAAATGATGTGGCTTTGAACCACATTCACATCCACAAATATTAGCTTTTAAAAAAAATTACATTTGATTAAGAAGACAAATGCATATGTTTTTCCTATCTTAGACTGTATTATTATTGTGAGAAGGAAAGTAGTTGTTAGCTAAAAAGTTAGTTCAGATAAGATAACTATAGCCTTTATGAACCACATTAATGATGAAGAGATTTTATGGATTTAAAGCAGATTTCAAGCAGTTTATGAGGTTAACAATAATGGCCACAATAACCATGTGGTAATGGTAGTCTACAGTCATCTGGAAAAAAAAAGGAGTGAATTACATGAAAATGTTTGACACAAGCCCAGACTTACACAAGTAAGTTAGCAGTTTCCACATCTGCTGATTGATGCATGTGAGAAAAACATGAATACAAAAATGTGGTAAAGCATAAAAGTACAAATAAAGAGAAGACGTCTTCCTACAGGGAGACTGGATGTAGTATAAAATATAATTCACGTATGAAAACGCGGACCTCTGACATTGTCTGATGAAAAGAAAAAAACAGCTGTGGTAAGGATAACTTAGAATTAATCTCTCCTGGTGATACAGCAATGTAAATGAAAAACACAAGGAGTGCAAAACTATCATGCAGGAGAATATATTTACCTTAATCATAATGTTCTAACCTTCAGTTTTCATTCCTTATACTTAGTTCTGCATAGATTACTGTCACTCTTTAAAATCTGTATTAAAAAAGAAGGCTTGTTAACTTGAATTCAGATCTGATACATTTTTGCATGAAACAGTGCACATGGGTTCAAAAAATCATCTTTGTAACAATATTGTGATCACAAGAGATAACAAGAGATATGCTGTGAACCTTTAATGCATAGACCATTTTAAATGATAAGAGATTAACAAGAAGTCACGTACATTCATAATGACGACAGTTGTGGTTGACACTTACTACCAGTTCTACTAAAAGTCACTCGGGGAAAATAAGAAAAGAAAAAAGAGATGACATTAAAATTCAATGTAATAAAGATGGCCTTCTGTTATGCCAGCTGCAAACATGCTAATGCATCTTTATCAGCTGAGTTTTCGTTTTTTCACTCAATGAGACATACGTTGTCTATCTGATTCTACTTGAGAGTTGAGAGACTTGAGAGAAAGCGAGAGGGAAAGAAGAGGAGAAGAAGAGTAAAGAAGAGAAATGTCCTTTTCAATGATGAAGCTAAATGCAAAAAAAGTCCCATTCAAGGAGCAGATCAGTCAAAAGAACAGTCAGAAAGACACCCACGCAGCCTGTGAAGATGTGTGGGTATAGTTTTCTTAAAACTAGTGCCTAATCTTTGGAAAATTTAAAACAACCTTGGATTTCAATATCCTAAAAAAATAGCTATGTACATTGTTCTGCGTGTCTAGCCTTGTGCAGTAATGTGAAAAAGAAAATGATTGGAAATTTGTTGAAGCCATTTTTAAATCCATGTTTTCTCCACTTTTGGTCTTTTAAACTAAGAATTAACATATTTCAGTTGATAAATCAATTGAAGTTCAGTTCGATTCTCAGTCTTGTATATTTGGAAAAATTTATGTATCTGTCATCCAGTTTGCAGCAATCAGGAAGTATAGATTACTATCACCATTTCCTCTGTCTAACTTGCGAAACTGCAGTGTAAAACACAGAGGTTTTCTCTGTCTTTGTGGTGTTTTGTTGTTATAGTAAATAGCCACACATATACTGTGAATTTGAATTATTCTCTCGAACATTAACAAACATATATACCCATATGCTGCACAGCACTTCCGACACAGAGATCGAACTATCTGACCTCATCAGTTATACCAATACAAAGCTAGCATAATGTTTCCTCTTCACATGATTTGATTTATTTCTATATGTGGACAAGGAAAATTAGATGATGAAACTACCTAAGAGCTACATAGACAAGGATAGATAAAGAACTTACGTCCATGTTTCTCAGAACACGGCCCTCTGTAGTTGAGTGTTTACCATTTACTGGGAGCAATTTAACTTTTCTAGTTAACATGCAAGCAAAGGTTTTTGAGTTTGGGCTGGAGCCCCAACACCGCTTTCAAACCTACAGCCAACTTATAGTCACCATTTAACCTAACATGCATGTTTTTGGACTGTGAGAGGAAGCCGGATAACGTCAAAAGAAGACATGATGAGACACTATGAGCCAGTCAGTGGAGGATTAGAACCCAGGATCTTCATGCGAGGTGACATGCGCCATGCGCCAACTATAGTGCATGCAGAAAGTATTCACAGTGCTTTATGTGTTCCACATTTTCTCATGTTACAGCCTTATTCCAAAATGGATTAAATTCATTTTTTACTTCAGACTTCTACACATAATATCCTATAATGACGAAGTGAAAAAGGTTTGTTTGAAATTCTTGCAAATTTATTGAAAAAACACACAAACAAGCAAAAGGAAAAACATGTATATAAGTATTCTATTAGAAGCATGTGCAGTTTACCACTGTCATACATACATTATACACGCATACACACAAAAACACACACATACTGTATACATACATATATTCTCATGTATCCATATGTTTGTATAATGAAATATAAACACAGTGAGTAGCACAACAGTTTCTTGTTGTTACAGTCCAACATATTATCTTGGTTTCTCTCTTAAACTAATCTGAAATCTTAAAATCTGCTGATTTTAAGAGTAGTAAATGCAGTATCTAACATTAACATTGAAAAAATGGTATTCATTCTACATTTAAATTTAAGATTTTAAACTATGACAAAATGAAACTACAGGTTTGCAAAGAAAAGGTTTGTAGCTGGAAGAAAAAAGGCAGCAGTGTGACCATTGCACCACCTTGCCACCCATCATTTTAACAGAATCAGTCCAAATATTCAGATCTCAGTTATCATATAACTTTTTTTAAAGATAGATTCGTTACATGGATTACCACTTTTGATGACGACCTATGACAGAATCAATCCAGTCTCGTTTGTCAGGTATCTTAATATAACTGTAGAGCTTAAGGCCATCTAGCATTGAGTTACTACTGGCGGACACCACCCCGTATGCCTTTCCATCTTCACAGACTAATGGGCCACCGGAGTCTCCCTGGAAATACAAGAATAGTATGTAGTTATTGCAGCAAGTGAACACTATCATTATCATTACTGACCAAACTTTTTTAAGGTATAAAAACTACTTACCGTGGATGGTCCAGTGGCACCCTCAGAGCAGTACTTATTTTCCTTAGCACAAATCTCATTCTCAGTCAGGGTTACATTGACTTCCAGGAGTACATCAGAGTCTTTATTGTTTCCCGTGTTTCCCCAACCAGGAACTACACATGATTTTGGCGCAAATCCATCATCACGGTCTGCGAGATCAATAGGTTTCACATTCTCGCTGAACACTGCCTTGGTGCTCAACTTCAGAAGCAAGGAGAGACAAAAATATTTGTTAAAATATTACATTATTACATATTTCTGACCCTTCCTTTTAATGATGTTTGTTTCAGTTGAACATTATCTAAAGGTAATAACAAACAATAATAAGAAATTAAATTTGACTTGGAAGAAATAATTAAAATTTGACAACAAACCCCCCAAAATACTGTTGTTTCTTTTACCTTAAGAAGCATTATATCGTTGCTGTAAAAGACTGGATCATAGTCTTTGTGTGGAAATGCATTGGTCTCAGGCACCGACACCTGCTTTACTCCCTTCTGGTTTTTGTAATCATGAAGTCCCAAAAAGACTTTGTAGGACCTAAAATGAAATCAGTGCAAACACTTCTTGACAGTGTAGAAGAGAAGAGTGTTGGTCTGATACTAACCAAAGAAAAAAACAATTTTTCATTCATGAAACTGCCATGAAAACTTTTATCCCAGTCCCTGAGTTTATGTAGAGTAACATAAACCCAGCTTACTGCAATAACAAAATATACTGGCCACATAATTCTTTCTAGGTAAACATAAACTATGTTAAACTTACTTTGCATGGCAGTGGGCAGCAGTCAGCACAAAGTCCTCATTAACAAGGAAGCCATCACAGTGTTTGTTATGACCACCTAAGTTGTGCAGCTCCAAAAGCACCATATATGGTTTGCTATGTGGCACAACTTCACGGCCACCAATGATTTCTCCTGTATGAACTAGAAAGAAAATTTTTTATCAGATTCTGCACATCAAAATCTTTATCATGCACTGTTTCAGTTCTGACTTTGGATATAAGTATGCATTAAGAAAATATACTTACCCTGATCTTGAAGAATCAGCACAAATATAAGTACTGCCAGGTTACAGTGGGTAAACATGGTAAGATCAAAGTCAGGGTGAGCTAATAAAGAGCAGTGGGACACTACACTGACAGATTCAATCTTAAATTGCTCCCTTATCACAGAAAGAGAAGGAGGAGTTTGTGTCATTTGCATATGTGAATGATGTGGCTCTATTCAGTAACCATATTCACACAAGATCTCTCACCTTCAGACCCTGATAGGTCATATTTTTATCTGGTATTATAGCTGGTTATTGTACAGTCTTACCTTACAATATAAAGCACCTTGAGGCATCTGTTTTTGTAATTATAATTGTTGCTGTAATTGACACTATATAAATAAGACTGAATTGAATTCAATTGAATTCACTTTAATTGAAAACAGTATTAGTGACCAGCACTTCCTAGAACAATCCATTTCACTGGAGGAATGGCTAAAAAACTATCCACTAGAGTCCACTAGAGGCCTGTGTGTTTTCAACATACCCAGAGTATCTTTCCATGATCACTTACCGTAATACTGGCAATCAGCATAGGTAGTTACACAAAGTTAACCCTAGGTTTCCTCTGCATGAAAAGAGTGGCATTGGCAGCATCTGACTAATCACAATAACTGACAATAATAATAATAATAATAATAATAATAATAATAATAATAATAATAATAATAATAATGGATTGCATTTATATAGCGCTTTTCGGGACCCCTCAAAGCGCTTTACAATATCACTATTCATTCACTCTCACATTCATACACCGGTGAAGGCAAGCTACAGTTGTAGCCACAGCTGCCCTGGGGCAGACTGACAGAGGCGAGGCTGCCATATCGCGACAAGTGTACTCACAGAAGTTTACTTGACTTTTCAAAGGAAGATTAAATTGTGCTATGGAAAAAGATATGAATAGATTAAACAAGCAATACAAATTGAAAGCATCACAGCAGTGAGTGTAAAAGGAACTGCACAGTAGTGTTAAAAGTGCGCATATTGAGGGCTTTTGTCATTATTAATGTAATAGTAATATCTCTGTTCTATTCCTAAAGTTTAGAAAAATGGAAAAAGGTAAAGATGCAGATTTTCTGCATTAACAGACTTACCAAAATTACAGCTCTATCATTAAGACAAGGGAAAATCAGATCGATTATCATTAAATATTTTGTTAACTAATTGCTAAAAATTTAAATGGGAGTGTACTGTATAACGGCATCTATACAACGTCCAATTTCCAAAAATATCAACGATTACATGAAAAGCTGTGTGAAAAGGACAAAGCTGAAAATCAATAGTGACCGACTGTGATCTCAGGTGGCAAAGCATTAAGATCAGGCATAATTCTGTTGTGGAAATCATATTACGGAATACTTCAAGAAATCAGAAGAAAACACAGTTCATAGACAGAAAAAGAGACGCAAAAGTCCTAAATCTTTAATTTTGAGGATTTTTAAATCCAAGTTCCCGCAGTTTTGGGGTTTGTTTGTTTTTTCCTGTTAATGAGTCAGTTGAAGTTCACTTTTTTTCTCAATCTTGCGTATTTTGCTGTCTTAGTTACACATATTGAAATGTTCTTCTGTAATCTCTTTTTGCAGTTATCAGGAGGCATAGATTACTATCACTTATTCCGCTGACTTGTAAATTGCAATTTATTACATACTCCACTCTCTAGTCTTCTCTACTCAACGTTAGTCAACGTTTATGGCTTGCTTTACAGCCACAGAGACCTCACTAGACACATGATCTTCTGCTCAAAACCAGTATTGCATGGGCATTGGTTTATCTCAGCGGTTGAGCAGGTGACCACATGCCACAAGGCCAAATGTAGAAACCTAGGTTCACTTCTAGCCAAAGTACATCAACTCATTTTACTTTTGCAGATTTCTGGTCAGAATCTGTTTGTTTGTTTTTTAAATAATGCACCCAACTGCTGACTATGCTAAATCATCTCTATAAGTATATATTTATACATATTTGTTTTGTGGCTTCTTTTCTTCTTTACATCTCTGCTGTATTCAACCAGTGGCATACAAGACTTCCAGACTTCCAAAAGCATTTCTGGAAACATTATAGAAAAAATGGCATAAAGCTGTAGGATCTACCAACATATCTAATAGGAAATTAAAATGTTTTGTTCATTAGAATGGGATTCGTGGCTTACTCTTGCTTGCATGCACATGCAGTTTTGATGTTCTTATACGGTGCTCATGTTTAATTTAATTAATTCAGTTTTAAATAGACTGAAGTCGTTCCTTAATTTATTTATTGTTTACTGTTTGGTATTTTGAACGCAAACCTGATGACATGCAATCGGTGTAGGCTGCAATAAAGGGTGCACATGGCTTCAAAAAGCAGATCAGCAAGCACTGCAAGAAAAAAGATATGTAGTTAATGAGACATTTTGTACACAGATCCATATATATGATAACAGATCAACAAGAACTGATAGCTGACACTCATTTCAATCCAGTCCTGTCAGAAAGAAAGGTCAAAAGTATTACAGAACATTAAAAGTTCTCTGTATCAAGATGACTTTGATTCTTTCAGCTTCATGTTAAAAGATTAAAATTCCTTATTTGAAATTCCTATTAAAGGCTACATTGTTCACCTCACATATGTTAGTGCTTATATTTTTAACAGGATTCTCAGATAATATGAGTAAACCAGTGGCAGACTGCTCATCAAGTGCACCAGGACATTTCTTGATGGCCTGAGTCTTATTTTTATCTGCTGTGAGCAGTCATTTCGGTGAAAAAGTAGCGATCAGGAATGAATTTGCAGCCTATCTCAGAATCCATAATGCAGGAAAAAACTCTGTCACTGCCACTGTCCCTGGTTTGAATGTACCAAAAGAATACGTAGAGCTGCCCAGTTTGGGATGGAATCACATTCTCTAGTGCAAGCCCACATGTTAACATAGCTCAAAATATAATGAAAAACATATTATTATAACAAATGACATGACTTAAACTTTTGGAAATGACACCAGATGCTATTGTGGGCTGTTAGCACAATATACTGTGATTTATACCTAAGTTTATATAGTTTTTTGATGCATTAGCTATCAGCTTTAATTCAGTTTGAGCATCAGTCTTGTGTGTCTGTCTTGGCGACGTGCTGAAATGTTCTTCGGTCTGGCATCCTGTTTATAAGATGAAGTTTAGATTACTGATATAAACTGTTTCCCCTGTCTGATGTTGTAAAATTGCTGTGAGGAATCTCTCAGTTTTGAGTTGATCTTTTTTTTAATCATGGACCAAAAGCATTCAACAGTTGCAACTTTTATATATTAGATTTATAATTCAAATTGTTAGGGTATTGTTACAAATGTCATTGGGAGAGTGCAGCACCTGATGCTGGATTACATAAACATCTACAGTATAGCTATGGTTCAGAAGTTTACATCCACTGAAAGACCAAAATTATGATTCATGCTAATGACGAGTGGATGCAAACTATTAACCACAAATGCATCTTCCATAAACGTTTGCCATGCCATGCCAATCTCTACAATCTCTTAAACCTATTTTCTGCATATTCCAGCATATAAAATAAAATATTTTTTTGTGTTTACACTCACTTTTTCAAATAGATAAAAGTAAAACACAGCAAAAAGCACTAAGCAGCAGCACTAAGTCCTGTCGCTCTTAAATCTATTTTTCACCTGTTTAGCAGGAGTAGAGCAGTTGGGGAGTTGCCCGGTGCTGCAGCGGTCATGTCAGTGGGGGGATCCAGGGGTTTCTCTGTGAATTTCCCATTCCTGTGGCGGCTTGCTAGGTGCTTGCTCAGATTTGAAGTTTACTTTTTCACTGTGGAAAGAAGTTTACTTCCCGCAGTAGGGACACTAATGTTTTTGTCACTTTTTACGGAGTAAAACTTGAAGGAATGTCAGTAGTTCCATGCTTTTAACGCTACATGGTTGTACTCTCTCACACACTCCATATTATCCATTGTTGATCTACATACGTCTGTTGCTGCCACGGACATCGCATTCACATCATTGTCATGAGACACTCTCACAAACAAAATCACGGTTTAGTAACGCAGTAACACAGCATGCTTACGGGACCTCCGCCTCTCTGGGAACATCTCAGCCCCTCCCCAGGTGTGGCGGCCATGTCTACAACGTTGGTGGTTCTCGGTGTATGGACCTGGGTGCTCAGGTATGTACCCGGCTCACTCCCAGTGGCTGCTTGGCGGGGCCTGGCGCCCATGGCCTGGTCAGGCCCTTTCTGGGGGTAGGGTGCCCTCGGACCTCGGGCCTCTGGGACCAGGGCTCAGTCCGCTCTGGCACAACTGGCTGGGCCTGTGGGCTTGTGACCGCAGTCCCCTGTGGCTTCTGCAGCTTGGCTGCTGGGTGACCCCACTTCTGTAGCTCTTCTCAGCTCTTTCCAGGAAGGTGGCGCGGTTGCCTCTCCGGTGGTCCTCCTTGGGCTTTCGCACTCTGGGGGGCCTCTGGATGTCCGGGCCTGGGTCTCCTCAATGTCTGCTTCATGCTCTGGGGGGCAGGGCTATGGCTGCCCACACCCTCTAGCAGATCGTTACATGCATAAACCTATTGAACTCAAGCGCGCTCAAGCACAGGTGCTCACAGACACAAACTATATATTCCTTGGCTGCTACCTTAAAGCATATTGTGCGCTTTCGGTCTTGTGTGCTGCTCAATAACAGTCAATATTTAATCTTTACTGTTACTTACACATATCTAGGTTGTTGTTTTGATGTCTGTTTGTTCTCTTGTTGTTTGTTTTTTTTCTTCTTTTAACGGGCGATCCAATGGATTTTCTCAGTGTCACCTCTTAGTATCCCCCCTTCCCCTCTGTTTATCTTTCTCCCTTTCTGTCTGATTGTCTGTTCCATTTTGTAATAGCTTAAAATAAAAAATAAAATAAATAAAATAAACAAACAGTAATAATATAGATCAATCAAGTGGACCAATATGGCTTTGCCATATTTTCTCCACAAAAAATAAATCCTTTGGGCATCTTTCCTGGCCTTCAGACAACAATTCTAATTGTTAAAATACCAAACGGGACAGGCAAACCCCCCCCCCCAAAAAAACACAATAGTAATCCCTTACATTACTCATTACTTGAAAAAAGTAATCGGATT
This sequence comes from Oreochromis aureus, assembly GCF_013358895.1. NCBI lineage: Eukaryota > Metazoa > Chordata > Actinopteri > Cichliformes > Cichlidae > Oreochromis > Oreochromis aureus. The sequence goes on along the minus strand of NC_052963.1, from coordinate 41,022,896 downwards.
ACAGTAACGCATTACTGCCCATTTCTGGTTGTGATGCAGTGAGAGTAGAGGTTTACTGCTTTATTGTTCATTTATATATTTCTATGCTTATTGTAAACCATAAATGCATCCACCGTTTTAGCCCTGCATACTTCTCAAACCTTTCATAGTTTGGTCTTTTAAATCTAAAATGTCTTTGTTCGTTTAGCTCATTCAGTTTTGTTTTTTGTTTTCAATTTTGTTTTTGATGCATCAAAGACAAACAACAACTGGAAATTCAGTTTGAGTCTCAGTACACAAAAATATTCTTGCATTTATCATTCTGTTTGCAGTTATGAGCAAATATAGACTGTTATCTGAAACTGCTTCCTCTGTCTGATATGTGAAATTCTTAGAACTTGCTCATTTTTATTCAGACTGTATACAGTAGTTTGGTTTCAGACAGCGGATGTGACATAAAAAGCACCAAGGCTCAACAAACAGAAGGGTTACATTAGTGAGGAAAAAACAAATCTTAACCATAATGTAGATTTTTCATCTTAAAAGGTAAAATAAGTCAAAGGACATTTAAATGCTTTGTTCATGTGTTCTTTTCTTAAGCATTAACAAAGAAAAATGTAAATCTACATGTTGAATAACATCCTTGATTTGCTGTATAGTCAAAGCAACCTGATTTCAAGGTGTATAACAGACATGCCGGACCACGGTGTCAGTTTCACACTTTGGCAAAGCTCATATTTATTTACATGTAAATGTATGTAATATGTATTCACATATAAATGTGTTAATAATGTCTGTTTAAACACTTTCCTGCGATTACTTTAATTTTGGCTTGAAAAGAAACAACTCCCTCTATTGGAAATGCATCTTACTGCAATTTACTGAAACTTTTGCATGCATGTCCATTTCATGGCAGCCACCCGTGAAATGGACACCAGCATATCTATTAAACATTTTGCTGTGAAAGAGATTGCAAGAAGGGGTCATTATGCAAATTATTTGCTGCTGAAAATTGATGGTTCCTCAGAGCACCAGGTCATTTATTTTGTAGTTTTCTGGTGAGTACCTGCTTTTGTAGAATGCACTCAAATGTTGATTATGGTAAAATGACCACATTTGACAGCTGATATATTTTTATCTTCACCACTCTGTTCCAGCCCCTCCAAGGGCAGCCATAGGTCTACCAATTAAATAGTTGTGGATCAGACTCCTCCTGTTCATGTGTCAGAGTATCCTTAGGAAAGATACTGAACCCCAAGTTGTATCCATTACACTGTGTGATAAAAGTTAGATAAAGGATAAAAATGCAGAACAAAAGCACTGTTGCCCCACAGTGAGAAGGTCCTGGGTTTTAATCCACTATTTAGCCAGAGCCTTGCTATGTGGAGTTTGCATGTTCTCCTTGTGTCTGTGTGGGTTCTCTCTGGGTGGCTTCATCCCATATGCAGTTACTGAGGTATAGTGCATTCCTGAATAGGTCTGAAGTCATAAATTCCAGTTCTGAGTTGGAAACTTTTTGTGGAATGCCCCCCCAAGTCGCATTTCCTATTCAGAAAGTTGGAGCACACCAGTGTACATAATAAGTAAATCAACATAGTGGAACTGAATGTAAAACAATAGTAAAACTGTAAACTCTTGATCTGTACTGCCAGTGTATTGTGTATTTTTAACTCACAGCCCAGACACCCAAGGGCACCCCACCGTCAGCAGGGGCCCGATAGAGCCAGGGGCCCCGGGCCCTGCCAAGCAGCCACCTAGAACGAGCCAGCACACACCCAAGCATCAAGCTGAGGGGCGGGTGGAGTAGGCCCCTGGGGCCTACTCCAGTAAACAGTGCACGTCTTAATGAAAGCATCTATTCAACATTACTGTGATGAAGACAGAGAACTTATGGTACACAGTTCAACCAAATTGTGACATGTGATAACTGATTAACAGGAAGCCTTGTACATTCAAAATGTTGAGTTTCGTGGTAGACAGGTCACACCAGTGCTGCTAGCAGTCATTGTCAGGAAGAACACATGCAATGTATAAGTGTAACCTAGCAATGTAAATAAGAAAACAGAGAAGAGCAAGAGAAAGATAAACCACCACTGTTTGAAGATGACTTTGTTCTGTTTTGAACCAGATAATGATCATGGAATGGAGTATTATGATAGCTGATAGTACTTATGTGCAACTCTGGTTAACATTAGGCAAAGCTAGATAGCACAGACTTTGGTTCACCCACTGTCTTCTTGATTTTTCAAGCTGTGTCACACTTTCCTCAGATGCAGTTCAGTTTGAAAAATAATAAGGTATAACAAAATAAACCTTTAAAATGAATAGGAAAAACTTTAAGTGGAGTCAGTTCAACAACCTGATATATTCTTGCAAAGAACAAATACTAGTAAGCTTACTAGCAAGTTGTAAAAAAAAAAAAAAGAAAAAAAGAAAAAAAAACTTATGAAAAGACCAGGAAGATTATGAAAGGCAAAGTGAATGACCACAAAAATTCTGAGTCAGACTGGGACCTGTCCAGAGTGCAACCCTGTTACATCTAACAAACACTAATATTACTAAGGTAATATGATCTTCACAATAGTTGATAGCCATGTAGTCAATGCTGTTATAGGTACCCATGTACTGTACAATATGCACCGATAGATACCTTCTTATGGTGGAGAGAGACCTCTTGTGGACACTTTAGAGTGTTTATGATAGCTCTGGCTGTTCTGGGAGATGTTCTGATTTCTTATTTAGCACTTTTCTACTTTTCATACTCATGCACATTCATACTCCAATGAATGCATCTAAGAGCAAATTGTTATTAATATCTTGGAGCAGGCAGGGTTCAAACCACCAACCTTCCAATTAGTAGATGAGCTGCTATACCTTCCAAGCTCCAGCCACATATAGTGCAACATTATATGTAACAGATAATAATGACTAGTAAAAGGAATAGTTGTGAGTTGTCCACTGAAGTTAACTTTATTTATTATTTTTTTTAACCCCAACATTCATTTAGTGTAGCATAGATAGATGAAACGCAATATGATTTAAAGTTCACTTAATATGCTAAGCTGTGCTTTGCTACTATGCTGTGTATGTTGGCCACAGCAAGGTAGACTGACCATAGAGGGAGTCATAGAAAAGGGGGCTGGTGGCCTGAACACATCCAGTCCCACCCAATACCCAACTTGGATGGGAAGCATTTTGTAGTACCTATGCTGAACGCACTGGAAACCCAAGCTCTGCCTGACAGGTTTGTGTGATTCGCGGTGTAGCCAACATGTTAATACATGCAGTGTATATGTCTGTGTACAGCACAATTGTGACAAAGACAGGCAGATTCAGTGGCTGATGCATTTGCTTCTTTGTGTGCTGACTGTTCTTTCTGCAGAAGCTTAATAAACATAGACTAATGTCTTGTTAGGAGACTCAATCAGTGTAAGTGAAATTAGCCATTTAATTGACTAATGATTAGATAAATCAGGCATATTATAAAGTACTTGAGCTTCACTAAAAAAAACATGTCTAAAACTTTTTATACAGATGTCCACTTTTAAGAAGACCACCGTTGTAGAGACAGACGATCCATTCACACCTGCAGCCAATGTAAAGTCAATGAGAATCGATATAGGAACCAAAACAATAAGTAATATCGATAATGAAATCGGAATTGCTAAATTCTAATCAATTCGTAATTCTAATGTATTTACTGTAGTTTTATGCCATTAAAATGACATAATGATATAAGACTGGCTGATGGATGATGAAAAGAAGTCAGTTGGAATAACACAAAAACAGTGAAAATGCAAAATTTTATTGTTTAATAACATCTGTCAAACAAATCATCCTGAATCTAAAAGAAATAAGAATCTTTTAAGTACAGGCCTTTTTAAAAACAAAAACTCAGGTAATGCAGTATCTAACATCAGCATCTCATTTAATAAACAGCATAGAGTATATAGTAAAAGTTCAGATTCTACTTAACTGTAAGTAATGTGGAACTTAATGTTTGTTTGTTTTGTGTTGTTTTTTGGGTTTTTTGTTTTTTTTTTTAAGTTTTTTAGATGCATGTCTACCAAAACAACTCAGTTATCTAATTTTAACGCAGTATCGCATCACTTCTTTTTCAAGCTAAACCCAAGCAAAAATTCTAATACTGGGGTTTGATCAGCAAAGTTTTACATGGTTTATTTTATCTTATTTATGTTTCATAATGGAGTCAATCCAGTCTCGGTTGTCAGGTATCTTAGTATAACTATAAATTGTTGATCTATCTGGGTTTAGCTTGCTGGCGGACACCACCCCATACGCCTTTCCATCTTCACAGACTAATGGGCCACCAGAGTCTCCCTGGAAATACAAGCATACAATACATTATGTAGTTACTGGACCATAACTAATGTAATCATAACAGTAAGCTGATTATCATTGTTTACCAAACTTGTTAATTAATAAATTCATTTATTTACAGTAAAGGTTTAATAAAAAACACTTACTTGACCTGGGCCACCCTTGTCCTTTGAGCAGTACTTATTTTCCTTAACACACATCTCATTTTCAACCAGGGTTACATTGATTTCCAAAAGTTTGGGAGATTGGTGATTGCTGTTTTCTGTTCTTCCCCAACCAGAGACTATGCATGATTTTGGCAGCGATCTATCATCACGGTCTGCGAGAGGAATAAGTTTCACATTCTTGTTTAACACTGCCTTGGTACTCAACTTCAGGAACAAAGAGAGATAATATGTTATTTAATTTAATGACAACAATCAAAATTCTATCATTAAATATTATTTTAGTTTATTTTACCTTCAGAAGCATTATGTCATTTTTAAATTCAGTTTTATCATAAGCTTCATGTGGAAATGCATTTTCCCCAGGCACATTCACATGCTGTACTTGATTCTGGTTGTTGTAGTTATGAAGTCCCAAAAAGACTCTGTAGGACCTGAAATAAAATGAGTGCAAACACTTTTTCAGACATTTAAGTTAGCGGTCCCCAGCCCCCGGGCCACGGGGGTTATCATTAACTCAGTTTCCCTGGGTCTTTTCCCGTGTGTTATGAATAAATCTTATTTTATTTTATTTTTTAGTACCAGTTCTGGTTTAATTTTGTTGTATTTATCCGCAACACCTTAAAGGCCGGACCGTGAAAATATTGTCGGACATAAACCAGTCCGTGGAGCAAAAAAGGTTTGGGACCGCTGATTTAAGTGATACAATATCCAACAAAAGAAAAGTTTTTCAATACTAATTTATGACCAAACTTATGAAGCCACCATGAAACATAGATCTCAGTCTCAGAGAGTAACTTAAGCTTGATGTTCGGATAAGAAAATTTATCGGTTCACATACTTCCTATTAGGTAAACATAAACTGTTAAACTTACTTAGCTTCGCAGTGGGCAGCAGTCACCACAAAATGCTCACTCACAAGGAAGCCATCACAGTGTGCTTTCTGACCACCTGGTCTGTGCATCTCCAAAAGCACCATGTATGGCCTGCTGTGTGCCACGGCCTCATGGCCACCGATGATTTCTCCAGTGTGAACTGTGGGAGTGGGAGCAGGATGGGGGGTTGTGTCATATTCTATTAAATCAAAATCTTAACCATACACGGTCTCAGTTTTGACATCATGTATGCACTATGAAAAGAGACTTACCTTTATCATGAAGAGTCAGTACAACTATCAGTACTGCCAGGTTACAGTGAGTAAACATGATGAGATCGAAGTCAGGCTGAGCTACTGAAGAGCAGTGGGTAACTTCACTGGCAGGTTCAGCCTTTAAATACTTCCTCGTAACAGCGAGAGAAGTTGTGTTATTTGCATATTCAAATGATGTGGCTGTGAACCACATTCATAACTTTATCAGACTCTCCAGAGCTTTATTTTACAGTTGATTTGTATGCATTGCTTTAAAGATTTCTTTTAGCACTTCATTCCTGAAGGACTAAAATATGTTTCACTGAAAAATAAAATGAAACTTAAAGAAAATACTATGTTGATCATTCATTTCTTGGACTGTTATTATTGTGACACAGACAGTTTTTTATTTGCTTTGAAATGTTCTGTCAGAAAACAGCACAATAACCTTCACTACCAACATCAATACTGAGGGGAGTTTATAGGAGGAATTCTGGAGCCATAGAACAAAAATAGTTTCACAATAATGATGGCCTTACCAGGAAAGAGAAATACTGAGCCACTATGTGAAAAGTTTGTATGTTGGTAAATTGTAAATGGCCTGTATTTGTATAGCGCTTTACTTAGTCTCTATGGACCCCAAAGCCTTTTACACTACATTCAGTCATCCACCCATTCACACACACATTCACACACTGGTGATGGCAAGCTACATTGGCTGTCGGACACTGGCGCCACCGGGCCCTCTGACCACCACCAGCAGGCAACGGGTGAAGTGTCTTGCCCAAGGACACAACAACCGAGATTGTCGGAGCCGAGGCTCGAACCGGCAACCTTCCGATTAAAGACGAACTGCCAACTCTTGAGCCATGATCGCCCCATATATTGAATCATGTGTTTGTATGTTGGATTGTATTTCAAGGTCCTGTACACAGAGAGAAAGCCAGCCTTCCCATGGCATGTAAGTCTGCAATTTAAATACCCCAAAGCTGATGCAAGACAAAACTAAATTAATGTTTATGACAATGTGGTAAAAAGCATATAAATGATTAGGAGTGATCACCTTACAGAACTCTTGGATACAGTATAAAATATAAATGACTGGTGATTATACAGACTACTGGCATTAGAAACAACCTAACCTGCAAATTTAAAACAAGTCCTTGCTTTCTGTCATGATAAACTATTACACATTACAGGTGGAAAAAACACCTAGCAGCTTTTAAAGGCACTGTTGAGTTTAGATATAAGCATAATGATTGTGAAAGGGTGTCAAAAATTAAATCTGGGTGAGTAGAAAAACATCAGCCTTGTGCTCCAGTGTAGTTATTTTTGAAAAGAAATAATAGTTTCTTAATCATTTAAATAAGTAAATTAGTTTAAAAAGTTGTAAAAAAAAAATTAAAAGAGATCGTTTTCTGGTGATAAAGCAACATGACAGGGGAAAAAAACAAGTATTGATATAAAATAGCAGGAGTGCTCTTGATTTCAGGCAAGGTCAGGCAATGCAACATATTTTTCATTTAATTATGCTGTCTGATGTTTTAACCAGGATAGAAGATAAAAATCTGCACATGTGCACCAATGCATATGACTTCAAGAAAGCATTTCTGCAAACACTCCGATGATAGGAGATATGCTATGAACTTGTGGTACACAGATCCACCAACATATATGATAAGGGATTAACGGGAAATCATACGGTACATTCAGAATTATGATGGTGGCAGCTGATGCTTATTTTACAGCACTTTATTAGCAGCCAGTATAAAGTAGAATAAAAAATGTGATAGAACATTAAAACTACACTGTATTAAGATGGAGCTTTTGTTAGGGCTGTTTTATGCTAGCATGTGCTGTTCTCATTAGCATGATGCAAACAGCACACCCTTTGTTAAAATTCAGTCTGAGCTCATATATGTTTTATGTTGTTTTAACACACAAAAGTTGATGCACTCAGTTCTTATACACCCTGTTTTTTTTTGCCCCAATTCTTTAAAAGATAGCCAAGGTATGTGTTCAATACTATTTATTTACTTAAATTTAAGTATTGATAAGGTGTGATTTAGTATTTAATGGGGACAATGTCATGCCTGAATCTTATGATCTCATTACAGGAAAAGAAAAAACTTCCACACATGTTTACTTCTTGCTTTAGGTTGCTTTAAGACAACAGGCCAAGTTCCAAAAGTACTTTCTTTCTCTAATAGGAGACACATATATGTGCTTTAGGTTGTAAAGATATCTATTTGTTCAGTGTTTTGGACATAATACTAAAGGTGGACACACAAAGTTGTACTTCTTTGTTTACTTATTTGTATGAAAAATTTTCATTCACCCCATATATAAGTTTTCATTCAACTCATATATTTTCTCAGTCCACGAGTCAATTGACTGTCACCTCGTTTTTCACTATTTTCTTAGTTGCACACGTGGAAATGTTCTTGCATCTGTCATCCTGTTTGCAGTTACCAGGAAGTATAGATTACTATCACCATTTGCTCTGTTTGACTTGCGAAGCTGTAGTATATCACCCAAAGGTTTTTCTCCATTTTTGTGGTGTAAAAGGTCACACACACACTTGTTTTACACTCATTAAGAAGCCACTATGCAAATGAAGCTCCTCAGTGCAACTGCTTTACTGTTTTTTGGCTAGAAACTATTTTTATAATGCATACATCTGCAGTAAACCACCTTGATAAATAATATGTATTAATTTTTTCTTAGTTATCTCCTTTAGTTTGATATAGGGACTGACCAGTGGCATACGGCTCTAAGTTTAACCTGACTTGCTAACTTGAATCCAGATCATATTAGCGTTTTCACGGGGTATACATTGCAAGAATGCACGTCTTCAAGCATCTCTGCAAACATTACTCTGCAGATCAATATGTGATAACAGATTGACAGGAAGCTATGCACAGAATGATTAGTGTGATGGTTGATATTTGCTATGAAGAAGAATCTAAAACAGTGAGAATAAGAAAATACAGAAGAGAACATTAAAAGTTTTTCTTGTGCTGATTACCATTAAATAATATTGATAGAAAAGCTTATTATGCTGTCGGTTGTTCTGATTATTATAAGGTAATGCTAATTCTCACACTCTATTGAAAATTCTATCATTAGTAGCTGAGTTTTTGATATTTTCATCTGGTTTATTATAGCGAAAATCCTGTTAGAGGCTATGCGTCTAACCTGATACTTGTATTCTCAACAGTATTGTTGAACATTACTAGTAAAGTGGAAGACTGGAAAGCACTGAAACATTATCTGATGGTCTGAAGGTCATTATGACCTACTATAAATGGTCATGTTATCAGTAATAATATGAAAATCAGTAATAAGCTGATAGCATTTTCAGAATTCATACATCAGGTAAAATTGTCTCAGTCTTGTCATTCCGTCAGCGACACATATAGCATTGCACCTCGAGGCGACTATTGTTGTGATTTTGTGATATATAAATGTAAATGAATTGAATTTAGATGAACTCTGCTGTTCCTGTAATATCTGAACAAGAGAGATGTATAATCAGCAAAAAATAAGGGGTAGAGAAGAGAGGTGGAGAATGAATGACAAAAAGACACCCGCCATAGAGGTAAAATGCTAAAATGAACCGCATGTTCTGTAAATATGTGTGCATGTAAAGATTGTATGATGTTTTGTTCAATCATTTCAACATCAGAGATACATTTGAATCCCATTCTTTTCAGAAAATGTGTGTAAATTATATTTCCAGCAGGAATATTACTAGTGAGTTTAGTGTGCATTTATGGAAACAAAGTTATAGATTTCATAATCTGAAAAACTCATATGATATGATATGATACTTATATGATAAAGATATTGAAAAAAATGTTCTATGCTGTTACTCATTTCAAAAAGTGTCTCGAAAGCCTATAGATATATCAGATCATCTGATATTATAACCCAACACTGAGGGTGCAGTGTAACCCTACAGCACGTGCTAACATTATTAGATGATTAACATAAACTATTTCTCTAATTACTGTCATCCATTAATGCATAACCTTTAGCCTTTAGCATGGAAAAGCCTCAAAAATTTTATTGCTGACACTTTTAAATCTAAGCATTTTTTAAAATCTTTTTTTGCAATTTTTATTTTTGATCCTTTGGTTAATAATTCAGTTAAAATTCATTTTAAGTTTCGTCTTGTGCATCAGGAAGTACAAATTACAATTAAAAACCTCTGTCTGACTCGTGAAATTGCAGTATAACACCCTTCTCTACATCTTTGAGGGTTTTTTTCTGTTTTTGTAAAACGAGGTACTGCAAGCATTTGGGTTGTTGCCATTTTTCTTTTAGGCTTAGTTCAATTTGAATTAATTGGTGGATATTTTAGAAAGGTTTAGTCCCTAATGTGGAGGGATGGGGGCATCTCTTACTTGGTATGCGGCCTTTTTAACATATTGTGTCTAAAGTTCCACCTTAAAAAGTATAAATAAAGGACACATATGCACTAATACATTCTTCTTTTTAGAAACTGACAAAGAAAACATTCTTCAGTTGCTGTGCAGTCATAAAGAGTCACTATGCAAATAATTTTTCTGCTCAAAATGAGTGTTCACGGGTCCTTTTTCCATTCTGTAGTTTTAAGGTGAAACTTTTATTTTTAGAATGCACCTAAATCTTGATTATGTTAAAACAACCACCTTTGATAACTGATAGCTCAAATTAGAACTTTGCTCAAACCAGTGACTTACAACTGCACCTGAACTTCAAAGTCAACTCAATGCAGCATGTGAGATATTCTGTGGGTGTACTAATGCTGACACTAAAAGCTGGTCTGGTTACCATATGCTTAACCATGGTTAAGCATATGCCTCCTTATCTGGATACTAATGTAAATGAGCAAATTGGATATACATACACATCTATACATACACACACATACACACACACACACACACAAACAGACTTTAGAGATCAACATGATCAACTCAACCACTCTGCACCACTCATATATATATCTATATATATCTATATCTATATCTATATATATATATATATATATATATATATATATATATATATATATATATATATATATATATATATATATATATATATATATATATATATATATATATATATATATATATATATATATATATATATATATATATATTACATTCACAAAGGTCTTCAAAGTCAGGTTGATTATTTATTGCTTGACAACTGACAAAATGCTTATAACTTAGAAACTATGATTCTTACAAGTGAGCCGAGTATGGTGACCATGGGAAGTAACATATAAAGATTTGAAGTGTCATGTCACATTTGACCTTTGACCTCTCCTCTCCCTAAGTGGTAGTAATTCCTAATGGAGTTATTTAAAACTATATTTCTTACTGCCACTGTTTGCATTGACAGCATACAGACATATACAGAATTACATATGGGGATTCGAAATATCACATTATAGTTTGCATCTAAATGTCATGCCACATTTGACCTCTATCACTCAAGAAGATAACAGTGGATGAATTATATCCTCAAACCTAGTTACAGCACTTTCAGCAAGGCATTTACTGTCATGAAGTCTATTCCCCACCACTGTATAATTCAGTACTGTAAATTTTAATGTTATCAAAAAATGATCAGAAAAAAGAGGGTTTTCAAGAAATACTGTTAAATGTCTCTATGCCTTATGTTAAAACAAGATTCAGAGTGTGATTAAAGAGGTGTGTGGGTTCTTTTACATTTTGAAAGCAGCTAATTGAGTCTAATAACAGATGAAATGCCGTGTTGAGGCTGTCATTTTTAGTATCTACATGGATGGTGAAAATCCCCCACAGTAATTATTTTATCTGAGCTGAGCACTAAACCAGATTAAAAGTCTGACAAGTCAGATCATCATCTTGCTGTAACCAGGTTTCAGTAAGGGACAGTAAATCAATTTGTTGATCAATTACTAATTAATGTACTAACAGAACTTAGAAGAGGGAGACCTAATGTTTAATAATGTACAATTCACTGTTTTACTGTTTGGAGCAGTTGTGCATACTATAGCATTTTCTCTTTGTGATTTTTTTGTGTTAAATTCTTTTTTGCTGATTTGTAGTTTGTTTTTTGTTGTTTGGGAGCTGACACAGTCTCTAAGGGGATGGGGTTTCCGGGGGACAACAGTAAGAGACAAGCTACAGAGAGACGTGTGAAACTGCAGCTCTGCTTCCTGGTCCCAACTCTGGATAGTCATGTTTTGCAGGGTTTAATAAATTTGTAGAGATTTTTAGAAATGAGAGCTGAGAGCTCCATCCAACGTGGAGAAAAACTCTATTATATTACAAAGCATCTCCTTAAAATTACAAAAAAAAAACGTTTATATATTCTTTTGAATACATTTTCCAGACAAATATGAAAAGAACATGAAAAACATTTCTCAGTTGAAGATTAGAATCTGTTGTCAGTGTAAGAAAACCTATTTGGGGCCGCAATCTTTCAGCAGAACCAGATTCGGAGAGGAGCAGCTATCTGCCACCATCTGAGCGGATGAAGACAGGACAAGCTATGGAAGAGAGCCAGAGATTAATTCTAACTAATAATTAAATGCAGAGAGTGAAAAGGGTGACTGAATAAGAAACAGTCTGTGTATCATGGAAATCCCCCAGCAGCCTACACCTATTGCAGCATAACTAAGGGAGGATTCAGGGTCACCTGATCCAGCCCTAACTAAGTGCTTTATCAAAAATGAAAGTTTTAAGCCTAATCTTAAAAGTATATAGGGTGTCTGTCTCCAGAATTCAAACTGGAAGCAGTTTCCACAGAAGAGAGGCCTTTCTGTCCTGGTCGTTGTGTCCTTGGGCAAGACACTTTACCCTACCGCCTACTGGTGTTGGCCAGAGGGGCCGATGGCGCGATATGGCAGCCTCGCTTCTGTCAGTCTGCCCCAGGGCAGCTGTGGCTACAACAGTAGCTTGCCTCCACCAGTGTATGAATGTGAGCGTGAATGAATAATGGCATTGTAAAGCGCTTTGGGTGCCTTGAAAAGCGCTATATAAATCCAATCCATTATTATGAACCTCCTTCTATGTGAAGAGCAGGATTTTATTCTGAATTTAACAAAGAAGCAAGTATAGAAGAAATCTGCTCTCTCTTTCTAGTCCCCATCAGTACCCTTCTGCAGCATTTTGGATTAATTGAAGGCTTTTCAGGGAGTTTTTAGGACATCATTATAATAACAAATTGCAGTAGTCCAGCCTAGAAGTACTAAATGCATGAACTAGTTTTTCAGCGTCACTCTGAGACAGGATATTTCTAATTTTAGAGATATTGCGCAAATGGAAGAAAGGGGTCCTATATAAGTGTTTATTATGCACATTCAAGGACATATCCTGGTCATAAATGACTCCAAGGTTCCCCACAGTGTTTCTGGAGGCCAAGGTAATGCCATCCAGAGTGAACATCTAGCTAGATACTGCACTTCTAAGATTTTTTAGGGCCGAGTACAGTGACCTCAGTTCTATCTGAATTCAGGTCATCCAGGTCTTTATGTCTTTAAGACAATAAAGACATTCCTGCAGTTGTGTCTTATGTAACAGAGATGAGTCCACTGTCAGAGGCCATAAGAAGATCATTTGTAAACTTCACTAAAGCTGTTTCTGTACTGTGATGGGCTCTGAAAATTGACTGAAATGCTTCAAATAAGCCATTCCTCTGCATATGATCAGTTTGTTGTTTTACAGCTACTATTTCTGACTGCTTGGTTAAGTGATAAGTTTTTAGGTAACAGTCTAACTAACCAGCTTGAGGGTTAAAGTGCGTGTTTTACAATTATAACACAGAGTCAGGTACTTCTGATTTGAGGCTCTCTTTTTTGGAGGAGCTATAGTATCAAGAGTTGTACGAATTGAAGTAAAACTATTAACACATATCTGCACTGTTACGTGTAACTGTGTATAATGGCCTGTGGTAGTACAATGTCTGTATGAAAAAAAAAAATCTAGAGTAAATCTAGGCTCATAAAAAAAGTATGAAATCAGATAAAAATAAATCAACTAAAAAAGCATAGAGTTAATGCTGAAGCTACATATAAACACAAAATTCATAGTTTCTCCCCAGTTACGTGTAGGTCCAACAACATACTTTTATAAACCAACTTAATATACTATACTGTGCCAAAAGAGTCGGTGAGACTGTCAAGCGGATATTGATATAAACAATCAGATACTCGGTTCCACTTCTTTTTATATGTTATAATGTTTCTCTTCTCTGCAGCTGGCCAATGGACCAATAACAGCACATGCAAGAGTGGCCATCGGTCTCCAGTGATAATCAAAAATAAGGCTCTGACAATGAAAGACAAACTAAAACTTTCAATAAAAACTAGAAAACTCAAAACAACCTAACAGAAAGCCACAGACCATGAAATATAATGCACTACAATATTCTACAGAGTAATCAGTTTAGTCCACACTTGTTTACACTGTCTTGTATTCTCACACACTTTGAGAATTTCATGACATTATTATATTACAATTTGTTATATAAAATGCTTTTTTAATATAAATTAACCAAATAACCTCAGCAACATACGTTGTTCAGGTCATTTAAAAAATCTAGCAAGATTTGGGAGATTTAATGTAAGGTTGAAAGTTTCAGTGTATAAAATGCCACTTGCTGAGCATTCCTTAACTTTGTAAAATAATCTTTCATCATCTTCTCATGCCCTCTCTCTCTTATCATTCTCTGTTTCTGAGAATAGGTTTACCTCACATTCACAATATTTATTTTTCTTTTTGTTATCTCTGTGGGAAATATAGCTTATGTAAACTTATCTCCCACAAAGAAACTGCACAAAAACAGTCTGTGTGCATGGTGATATTTATTGCGTTTTTTGAAACATTGCACTTGAGTTTACCTGCCATTGCCATTTCAAAACCAGAACTTCTCTCTCGACATTTGCATATCTGAATGTTCAACAGTTATTATAAGGGGAAAAAATAGATTTAAATGATGGTGTAAAAGATCTTTAATTTTTGTTTGGATTAATCTTTTTTTTTATTTCAGTTTGTTCCAGGTTTTCTGTAGCTTTGTATTGCTTGGTCACAAGCATATAAAAATGCTCTTGCTAGATATTTTGTATGTAAATGTTACTTTCACGCATACAACACACCTAAACATTGTTGCAGATCCAAAACATCTGCTGCCAGTGCCAAAGGGCCACATACCACAGGACAACAGAGGAGACTATCCAACACATTTTAAGGCACCAACTACATGCTGACTATACGTGCAAATTTGTTTAGTTGTGGCCTCCACTGATCTCATTCTCACTTGAATTGACATTTTTTTAGATTGTCAGGCTAAATGTGTATTTATACCTATGCCCTAAAAAAATCCAATGTCCAAACGTGTGCTGCAATCTTTTCGACTCTAAGCTATTGAAGGGTCTTTAAACAATCATCATAATGTTCCTCTTATAAGAATTTGCCCTACAACAAGACTACAAGGTGTAATAAATAGGAAGATGGAGATATGCAGTAGCTAGAGATTAAGGCATTGTCACGGAGTAGCTGTTGTGTTTGTGGAGCGGACCCAAATGCAGACACGGGAGAGATGAACTGAGGTTTAAACAAAAAGCAAGCCTTTATTATGACTGATACAAAAAACCCCAGAAAAACAAGGCAAGGCGAAACTAAACTAAAAGCTAAATAGGGAATGAACTAAACTAACTATGAAAACAATGACACGAGAACATAACGTGAAAACTGAACAGGAGCATGTAAAACCTTGAATGTGAAGTAATCTAAACATGACATGAGCATGAACATGAACCTGAGCATTTGAAAGCAAGACTCTGTGGCCTGACGTGACTTGACATGAAGACAACAGAGGACTCGACAAAGGACAGACCTAGACAGGGAACTTTAAATACACCTAAGGGTAATGAGGAAAGTGGAAACACCTGGGGAACACAGCTGACACAAATGAACCTGAACGCCATAGGGGAAATAAAACTAAACACACTGAACATGGAAACACTAGACCTTTCAAAATAAAATATAAAATAATAAAACATGGCGAAACATGGACATGACAACCAAACTTGACAATAAGACGTAGAACACACAGGCATGAATTACATGACAGACTGGGGGAACGGAAAGGAACACGGGGAGAAGAACATGGGAACAGATAAGGGGGACGAGCCCCGTAAAAAACACACACACACATATAGAGAGAGTAGCAAGACATAGAGGGGCGAGACACACGAGCAACCTACAGAGACAAAGACACAAAGAAGAAACATAAACCACACTAAAACTCAACTAAGACAAACTAATAATAATACCAGAACTTAACATTATCTCATTAGTAATCAGAAATACAAAATAACTCAACTACACCCTTAACTAAGAATAACACATGAATCTAAAGTAAGAAAGAAAACCACACAAAATAAACTCGAGACGCTGGGTCACATACCCAGCCCCTGACAGACATAGATTAATAAATCAAATTTTCAGTCATTCAGTATAAATTATGGTATGATAATAATGAAGGTCATTCTATCACAATATTGAAAGGCTTATGACTGTATTTGACATTATCACTATTGCTATTTATTATGACAGAGAGAAAGATATAATACATGTTATAGATTGACTGTTTAAAAAATGATAGAATATTATAGGAGAAAAAATGTGTTTTTTCACTGATGGTTAGTATCCATTTGAAGCTTTGTCAGTGTTTAAATGTAAGTTCAGATCATACATATTTGGCTAGAAAGCTCATAAATGAAAAGACAACTGAAACAGTACATCCAAGGTGCATGAATGCAATTTCTTCACAAGGAGGCAGTGCTGTATTTGTGTGTCTGAACTCATGTTTAAAACAAATCTAACTTGCAGTACAGGATTTCTCTTGTTCCCACAAGATTAATACCCATACCCATGCCCCTTGCTACACAAAAACCCTGTGTGCTCAGAGTAGAACGTGTTTGTTTGGTTTGGAATTACGGAAAAAAATTGGGTGGGGGTGAGGGGGCTAAGAATAAATAATTACTAATAATTACACAACAAAATTATGAGTAAGAATTTCTGGGACCATCCTTCTGTGTGTTTGTGGGCTTTTGTTAAATGATTTGCATCAGCAACAAAGATGACTGCAATGTGGTGGTGTGATCTCAACTGAAATACTAAAGAGCAGCAGTGCACATACTGTCTGTTTCAGTCTTTGATTGTTTACTGGTAAGATGTGATTGTGCACTCCATGAGCCATGATGTGGGTTTGAACCACAGTCAATAGGATGTCAGCAGTCATAAATAACATTGTAAGTTTTAAATATTTAGTTTCATTAAATTACATTTTGTTTTATTTAGAGTGACTTTATAATCTTAACCACAGAAAGATGCTTTGTTTAAAAGATAACGCAATTAGTTTCACCAGTGATATAAGTTTGACCTTCAGGAATATGATGATTAAACTTTTAAAGCTACAGGGAAATTACTCAATGTACTTTCCTTGAAGGGATGCACTAATTTAGTAATACTCTGGTAATTATGAAACAGGGAGATACTGTACTGCAACCTGACTACTTACTATTTGTAGATAATCAGCAATGACTAATAACTGCTTTATGCTGTTCAGTGTTTGAAGCAAATGTATCATCACCTAAGTTTTCACTAGTCTAGTGTTTTAAGATGTTTTTTAATATATAATGATCATGTATCACGCTGGATAAGGAGTTACAAGGAAATACTTGAATAGTTCTTGAGTAGAGGATTAATGCCACTCTTTTTTTTTTAGTCTTGGAATAACTGTGCAGATTATTACATGACCTACAAGTTCATGTAAAATGAGTTTCCACTGCTGATTTGAATCAGTTCCCCTTTTCGTCAGGCAGGCGGAAACTTCCTGTGCTGTATATCAGCGGCTTTATTTTTTATTCTCATGGTCCTGTCTTTGGTCTCTCTGTAACCTTCTACAGGTGTCTCTAATTCTAGATGTTGGCCCCGCTGCTACTGTGTCGTATATTGTTTACCTGTTTTTCTATCAGGCT
Organism: Oreochromis aureus; assembly: GCF_013358895.1. Lineage (NCBI taxonomy): Eukaryota > Metazoa > Chordata > Actinopteri > Cichliformes > Cichlidae > Oreochromis > Oreochromis aureus. The sequence continues at coordinate 41,005,255 of NC_052963.1, read as the reverse complement.
CTCTCTTTCAGTTCCCCCTTCCCCTCACTTGACAGTAAGGGTTTTCCTGCCCCTCCAAAATCTTGGATTGGTGGGTTTCTATCTATGATGTTGGTGGCTCTTTAGCTCAAAACATGTCTGCAGATGATGAATGTTGTGACCGAGGTCACATAAATAAAAATGAATTTAATTATTTGAAAAATAAATAAATTTAATACTTAATGATTTATTAATTTAGTAATAATAAGACAATTTAACTCGGGGGAAAGGTATCGTTGATTCATCTATTTATACATTTATTTTGGGCCACCTTTGCTTTAGTACCTTCTTCTTCGTGCTATGTGCTTAAGGTGTTTCACACTTATTTTGGTGCATCAGTGTAGGATTTTAGCTGCAGGTTGTTTGTTTACATCTTCTGTATCTCAGTATTGCTTGGCTATGTGCAAAAATGTGTTAAATAGGATCTTTAGATTAATATCAGAGACCATTTCCTCTGCTTCAGTTGTGAAAAAACAGGATGTAGTTTCTGATAACCTATCACTTAAAAAAAAATGTTTACAGTCTGTTTAAGCAAACCAAGAGAACCAACAATCAGCCTAAACCACTAACTTTAAAACCGCTACTGGGTGAACTGAATTACACTGATTATCTTATTGTTAATTAATGTTCTGGTCTGTTTCTGTCTTTGGAAACTTGGAGGTGTACCACCCTCTTAAACATTGTTACAGACCCCTAAAATAAAAATACCCCCAAGCCGTGGAGTCGACTGATTTGCTTTAAGAGTAACTATGTCTTTTAATAAAGCCTGCAGACAACGATGAGCAGTAGGTAACATCCCATGCATGAGGAGGGACGTCAGTCAGGGGGGCACTGAGATCATCTCTGCTGCTGAACAGTTCAGGTCCTCTTTTAAAACGGTTGCAGTGCAAAAGCTTTTCACAGTTCACGTTCACACCTTGGATCTAACACAGGATTCCAGTAACTGTGGGATTCTCCCCACACTTTGGGTTCTTCCTGTGTGAGCGGTCCCTCCCAACTTCCTGAATAAAGTGTGAAGCAGACATGCTAAAAACCCAGTGGTACCAAAGCATTTTACAATAAAACAATGTGACCTATACATAAATGAAAGAAACTCCAATACAGAGTCAATTGTAAAGAGACTTCAACATTTGTTTAGTGATGAGGATAGAATTAATGAAATTCTACTGGTTTCAGGTCTTCCAAAACTCAATAAGTTTAAAGCTCGCAAATAGAAATACAGTTGCAACTCTAAATTCAAGATAAGAGCACTATTTTTCACAAGGAGGAAATACTGTCTTTTTATTTGAAAGAACTGCACACACATAGTGAGAGACAGTCAGAATTTATTATTTGAAAAAATATGGCACATATAACAAATTTAAATGTAATCAAATACACTATCAAATGTCAATTCAAATTACACCTTATGCACTGCTACAGTTATAATTTTAGATTTTGAGTTACATTTAATCTGTGTGGAATGAATGAGTTGTTGCAAATATAAATTTCGAAATTCCTTTTAGAACCTTATAAAAACTTTGACACTCTCATTTTTTCTGACAAAGCTTTTGCTGTGTAGATATCAAAGTAAACTATATTCTATTTAGATTTGTCCAAAGCCAGCAAGCCCAAACTTAGCATTAGCATTGCAATGATCAATTGTCAAACACAAAGAGCAAAAGTAAAAGATGAAATTTAAACACACTGCCTTCATAAGCATTATCTTTATCATGGCATTTCTAACGTTCGGAAAAAATCCAGTTTCTAGAGTCAGGAATCTTCGAGTATCTATAGATATCTGGGCCACCTGAGTGTGGTGTTACTGCGCTGGACACCACCCCAAATGCCTTTCCATCTTCACACACCAATGGACCACCAGAGTCTCCCTGAAAGTATATACACACACAGTGCTTAAAGTGAATAATGAAGTTAGTACCATAAAGTTTGATTGTCCACATGATATTTAAAGAAATGTATGTACCTCAGCTGGACCCGTGTCTCCCTGAGAGCAGTAGAAGTTTTCTATAGCACATTTTTTATCGTCAATCAGTGTAACACTGATTTCCATGAGTTTGGGAGACATATAGTTATTATTTTTGTCTGTTCGCCCCCAGCCAGAGAGTATACAAGATTTTGGCAAAGTACCATTATCATGGCTCGCCAGAGGAATAGGTTTCACATTCTCATTGAACTTTGCCTTGGTCCTCAACTTAAGGAAAAAAACAGATATCAAAATATGATTTTTTACAGCATTTCACAATAGAAACTAATGAAGTAAATTAAAAAAGATATTATAATAAAAGAAAAATACATATGGAAAACAAATATATTTTCTGTGTGATGACATTCTTACCTTTAGAAGCATTACATCATTCACAAAGGAAATTGGGTTGAACTGTTCATGTGGAAATGCTTCTTCCACAGATATGCGTTGTGTTTCTTTGCTTGAATGAACACTGTGAAGTCCGAGTATGACTATGTAAGACCTGAAATGATAAAAAAAAAATGAAAAGCCATAATTGCTGACATCGTGGTACATATAGATACTATGTATTTACAAATTTTTATGCGTGAGCCTTAATTTTATTATGGATAAGAATTTCTGTCAGGGTCTCCATGAACTATGAGTTTTTGGCCTCATAATTAAATACATATATGAAACTCACTTGGCGTGACAGTGGGCAGCAGTCATCACAAAATCCTCATTCAGAAGGAAGCCACCGCAGAACTTTTTTTTACCATCTGGCATGTACCTCTCCAAAAGCACCATGTATGGCCTGCTATGTGGCACAGCCTCATGGCCTCCAGTGATCTTCCCCGAGTAAACTGGGAGAAGAAAAGAAAAATACCATGTTAAATAGATCCATCATCATGCATTTTCTGTAAAATGCTGTAAAATGCAAGCCATAAAAAAAAAAACACGACACCTACCTTGATCTTCAAGAGTCAGCACAAGTATGAGTAAGGCCAATAAGTGGACAGACATGGTGAGGTCACAGTTCTACTGAGTTTCTAAAGAGCAGTGGCATAAGTCACAGTCAGTTTCCGTCTTTAAATGCTTCCTTATATCAGTAGAGCAGGAAGTTTTTTTTTGTAGTTTGCACAAGCAAATGATGTGGCTTTAATGTTTCAAACCTCCAGATCCTGAGGAAAGCTGTATTTTCACAAGACAACAGATGAATAACTAATTAGTGTATTTATCATGTTGTATGTAAACGTGTTTTGCATAGTTAGTTTGTAAAATGATCGTATCTTTACAGAAGGAAACTATGACTGTGGTAAGAATGTGTGTCCACAGATATAAAACACAGACAGATGAGATTCTTAAGTAGTAATTTCTTACTATATTTTACAGATTTTTCAAGTCATGACTTTTAATCAGTAAGTTATTCTTTTCCCTGTTCACTTTTTATACAAAAAAAGAAATTCTCATATCAGTAAAGAGAGGTCATTTGGAAAAACTGAACTGAATATTATTTATTGAGAGTGTGTAGTACTGATGCCCTCTTTGGATTACCTTCTTACATTTTCATCTTTTGCACTAGGAGTTGGAGGTGGAGAGGACAACACGGGTGCTGCACCACAAGCTGGGGATTAACGTTTGAGGTTTCCACATCATCACCAGGGGGAGCCACTGTGTGAAGATTGTGTACTAAACTGTTGAAACTTCCATTCACTGTAAATAAATTCACTATCTCATCTTAAAAGGAGACCTGCATTCGAGTCCGCTCCTTCCACACCCTGACAGCTAGGCAGCTAATACCACCTTTATTTAGAAAGCACTTTAAAATAAACCAGGGGTCACAAAGTGATGTACATATAAAAATAGAATAAACATAAAATAAAATCAAACATGGTAAAAAAAATTGAAAATAGAAAAATAGAGTCAACCTCTCAAAATGTGCCAAAGGCTTTAGCAAATAAATACGTTTAAAAAAGAGTCTTAAACTCAGAAAGAGGAGAGGTCCGCCTAATGTGTAAGGGCAGATCATTCCACAACTTTGGAGCAGCTACAGGGAAAGCACAGTCACCTCTAAATTTACGCTTGGTTTTTGGCACCTTAAGGAGCTGCTGGGTGGCAGATCTAATGGAGCAGGTCTATATGGCTGTTTTAGCTCAGAAAATACAAACACTTTGGTGACACTGCCACGGAAAAACTCTCTTTTAACAGGATGAAACATGTGGCAGAACCAGGCTCAGGGAGGGCAGTCATCTGGCCCGACCGTTTAGGGGTGATGAGAGGATGACAGGACAAAGACACACTATCGAAGAGAGCCAGAGATTAATAATAACTAATGACTAGATGCAAAGTGGTGTGTGCACACAGTAAGTGAAAAAAAAGTGAGTGAAGAAGAAACACTCAGTGCATCACGGGATGCCCCAAGCAGCCTAATATGTGCAAATACATTTTTTTTTTTAAAACGATGTCTATGCAAGTTTTGAATTTAGGAAATGAGCTAGTTAAATGTTATCATCATTTATTAATCTAATTATAACATTTATGCTATACCAAAACTAAAACACAAATTACAGTGTGATACAGATAATACAATATGGTTTTAATATTTTTAATACAAATGCCTTTTGTTATGTGTTCCATACCATATTAAGCCTTATATTTAAGCTTTATATCAGGCCTAAAATGTGTGTAGTTTGGATCATCTCTGTTACAGATGGCGTATCACTGCTGACCAACAAAAGGGTTATTCTGTCCTAACATTAGTAATTTAATAATTTAGACAGGTTTTGGCTTATTGTCTTATAATATTTTAATAGAATTCCTATACAATTGTCTGTGTGAATTTAAAAATAACATCATGTTCAGTGTTGCATTTCCTTACTTACAAAGTATTCAAGGACACTTCAGTTCTACTACACAAAAAATAAATCTAATGGAATTAATTTAATTTACTTTAACCAACTCTGGAGTACTAATAAATTACTTTATTTGATAATTAAATGTATTAAATGCCAAAATATTGTGAGTTTGAATTGGAAATAACAGCATATGTTATTAGTGTCACTTGTCCACTTTGTCAGTTACTTATAAAATAAAGCTATTGGTCTTGCATAGTCAATTAGTTTTAAAACCCATAAATGAAAAGGCATTTATAACCCTGAATTCAAGAAATGAGTGGTGAGCCTTTTCTGTAATGTAATAGTACCTGTTTTACACAAGGAGGCAGTGTTGTCTTTTTATTTGAATTAATTAAATAAATAAAAAAAAAAGATTACACCACACACACATGCTGAGAGAATGCCAGAATTTAATGTTTAATATATGGTATTTGAAAAAAATTTAGATTTCAAGTCATAAATTAATCTGTGTGCAAATGTAACTTTTTTTTCTCTTTTTTCCCTGCAGTAAACTATATTCTATCTAAATCCCCCCAAAGCCAACAAAACCAAACTCACATTAGCATTGCAATGATCAGTTTTTGATCACAAACAGTGAAACCAAATTTTATGGTTTAAACAACCTGCTTTCACAAGCATTACATCTTTATCATGGCATTTCCAATGGTTGAAAAAATCCAGTTTCTAGAGTCAGGAATCTTCGAGTATCTATAGATATCTGGGCCAGCTGAGTGTGTGACTGCGCTGGACACCACCCCAAATGCCTTTCCATCTTCACACACCAATGGACCACCAGAGTCTCCCTGAAAGTATATACACACACAGTGCTTAAAGTGAATAATGGAGTTATTACCATAAAGTTTGATTGTCCACATGATATTTAAAGAAATGTATGTACCTCAGCTGGACCCGTGTCTCCCTGAGAGCAGTAGAAGTTTTCCATAGTACATTCTTTATTGTCAATCAGTGTAACAGTGGTTTCCATGAGTTTGGGAGACATATAGTTATTATTTTTGTCTGTTCGCCCCCAGCCAGAGAGTATACAAGATTTTGGCAAAGTACCACTGTCATGGCTCGCCAGAGGAATAGCTGTCACATTCTCGTTGAACTTTGCCTTGGTCCTCAACTTTAGAAAAGAGAAAGATATATACATGAAAATTAAAATATGGGGTTGTTGTTGTTTTCTTTCAGTGCAGATTAACTTAAAAAATTCTCAATATAATTACATAATATGGTAAATATTTTTTTTCATAAACAAAAAATGCTAACAGTAAATTAATGTGTATTTTCTGTGTGATGATATTCTTACCTTCAAAAGCATTACATCATTCACAAAAGAAGTTGCGTTGAACTGTTTATGTGGAAATGCTTGTTCTACAAATATGCGTTGTATTTCACTGTTTGAATTCACATTGTGAGCTCCTAGTAAGACTACGTATGACCTGAAATAAAAAAAAACACACAAAAAAAAAACGTGAAAATATTATTTCTGAATGAAATGATTACTGTTTCTGTCAGGGTATTGTATTCACAAAACAAACATTACTAATGACATAATAGATATTATTTATTAATGTGTTTTGAAATTTTCAATGCGTCTTCTTAGTTTTATTATGGATAAAAATTCTGTCAGGGACCCAGACTTTGGTGTCATCTCAGCTGATAAGTAAATACATTGGTTAAACTCACTTGGCGTGACAGTGGGCAGCAGTCATCACAAAATCCTCATTCAGAAGGAAGCCACCACAGTACTTTTTTTTACCATCTGGCATGTTCCTCTCCAAAAGCACCATGTATGGCCTGCTATGTGGCACAGCCTCATGGCCTCCAATGATCTTCCCCGAGTAAACTGGGAGAAGAAAAGAAAAATACCCAGTTAAATAGATCCATCATCATGCATTGTCTGTGAAATGCAAGCCCTCGTGTCGGTAATGATCCAAATAGAAAAAAATAAGTTATAAACATCACATACCTTGATCATCAAGAGTCAGCACAAGGATGAGTATAGCCAGTATACAGTGGACAGACATGGTGAGGTGACAGTTCAGCTTAGTTACTGAAGAGCAGTGGCACAGATCATTCACAGTTTCTGTCTTTAAATACTTCCTTGTATCAGTGAGAGGAGGACGTATCTGAGTAATTGCCATATGCAAATAATGTGGCTTTGAACCACGCTGTTTAACATCTCAAGAACCTGAGAAAAGTTGTATTTTCATAAGAGAACAGATGAGCTTTTATACAATGTGTAATTCAATAATTAATGTAAATATATTGTGTCATATTGATGTAGGGCATGCATTTTGCATTGTAAGTATTTAAGGTGACTCATTTTAGCTGAAGCAAACTATGACTGTGGTGGGAATGTATTGCAAAAAACAGGTAAAGTTTCTTAATTAGTTATAACTTGTTACTTTATTTTGTAGCTTTTTCAAGTCAAGACTTTTATTAACTTTCTATCACAAATAATTTCACCTGAGTTCTCATTTCCATAAACTCGAATTCAAGAAAATCACCTCATAAGTACGTATGTGACCACAGGTTAACTTGTAATTGAGTTAAATGGAGCTTGTGTATGAATAACATCAGTGTAGTGATCTATAATTGATATAGATCAATTATAGATTCTATAATCTGTTATCATGTCATAAGAAAGTGCATAAAAATAGGATTTGTTTGAAAGTGTGGTCCGTGGAACTTGAACTGAAATGTGACCCTTGAGCTTCCAGAGGAATGAACGAGTAGCATAGCGTGCAAGAGGAAAGGAGATCAGCTAGCAGAAGTATTTTTGTAAGCCAGCATAGTGAAGAATGTCACACTTTATAAGATAAATGTATGTTTTATATATGTAAAATGCACTTTGTGTGTCTATTTATAGCATGTGGGTTTAACAGATACAGAAAATGCACTTGGTCCTTCAAGTAAATGATTCAGTATCAAACATCAGAATAAACTTCAGCAACAAACGGATTTGAAAAGATTAAAACAGCAATAATTATAAATACTTTCTTTTTCACAGTGTAGTCAAGCCTAAAAGTATGCAGCTTACTGACCACATTGTGCTGACAAGTCTGTAACATCACTTCCTCAGTCTAGACTCAAGTATGTCCGTCTTATATCTTGGCCATAAATGTTATTGTCATTGTTTTGAATGATGCACAAAAAGGTTTTAATGTGTTGGGAAAAAAGAGAAGATGTGGGAAGATGAGAAGGAAATGAGTGAACAGGTTTTGGGATGTGAGCTCCTGGAGTCCAGGGCAGTAATGGGAATCACAGGAGGAGATGCGAAGAGGAACTTGCTTGGTAGAACAGGGCCTTTACCGTTAGCCCGTCTCTTTTATGAGGACCACGGGGCTGAGAGGACTGGCTGGTTTAGCCATTGGACATAGCAGCAAGGAAAGAGGGAATGTAATAGCAACCATCAATCAAAGTGCAAATTACATGTTTATTAAGAAGAAAGGAAAGGGACAACAATAAAATGAAAGGACAGGGAAACAGACATTCCTAGAACAGTCAAAATAGATCAAACTGTGGATTTAACTGAAATCACATATGAGAATAGAAATTTATGGCCTGAGACCCATACCAGTGTGACACTGACTCCACTCACCATTCATTCCAGCATTAACTTTCTCATGTTTGTGCTTACATATTAATCTTTCTTTAGTTAAATTTAGACTCATGTTACACTTTATTAAAAAAAAAAGTCTCTTTTCTTCAAGGTGGCTCCATCACAGTCACCTCATAGCAAGAAGTGTTGGCCTCACATTTATGTTTAGAGTTTGCACTTGCCTGTTTGACATCCACAGTCCAAAGAAATTATAACAACTGGGAACAAGAAGAGGGATGGACGGACGTATGGACGACCTGAGATTTGTTCAGTGACATGTGGTCCAGCACATGCAAATGAAGCTGGTAGCTTGCTATCCAAATAAAGACAGTAGTTTTATAGTTTAATGAGAATATATCTTAACCAGTGAGGTGCAAAGGTGTTAAAAATAAGCACATTCCTGGTAAAACATGCACACTTGACTAAACTACTTGGAATTATGTGTCACTGACCTTTAAACAAAAAAGTCACAGGTTTTACAGCATACCTTTGTGTGCAATAAGTTGTGGATTTATTTATTTACTATTTTTACGTCTTGTAAATTATACCACATGAGTTCTGAATAACTTTCCTTTGTTTCCTGTCATTAAAGAACAAAAAAAAAAACAAAGAAAAGATTTGAGTTTTGTGCTCTTAGGTTCTAGTTCTGGCTACTTTGAAACCATAGACTACAAATGGTAGTGAGGGTTTAGAACGTGTGTTTTCTCACGTCCACAACTTCACAGACAATAGATGAGCACAATGCAACACAACAGTAAAAGCTGAAGACAGCTAGACCTCTGTGTAGGTTCTTGAAGACGTTTTACCTCGCATCTGAGAGCCGGATGGCCTAGATGACAAAGAACCTACACAGCCCAATCTAACAATGGAAAGGACACCCATAATTTGCTCAACTAATTTTGAACTACTTGATTGTTTTTGATATTTAATGGCACAGAGTGAGGCATCAGTAAAACGACTGAAGTTTCATTACCATAACAGAAGAGTTTTAATCTCCAAATTCGCACAGAAATTAATTGTGCCAGTTTTCTAACAGCCCATTCGATCTAGTCTACATTGCTAGTCATTTTGAAGTCTTTATGTTGACACTCATTTTTAATCTCAAACAACAGAACAAATGAGTCACATGTAGAAGTGGTTACTCTGCTTGAGATGCAATCTGTAGTTCAAGTTTCCTCTCTCATGATGAAGAGATAAGATATAGAGCTGCATTTTCCTATTTGTTAATGCTAAACTGAAGAGGCCTTACTGCAAACTGCTAAATTACACAGGTCTTTGTATTTAATAAGATTTTAGGATAATTATGTGAATTATGAAAATAAATATTAAATGTGTTTTAAATGTAATGCCTAGAGGTGGGCTACGTCAGGTTGTTGCATTGCAAAGAATCAGCTTGCTACGAGGTGAGAAAGTCTTGTAAAAGTTTCTGACGAGAGCATCAGCTGTTGGTTTTGAGCCTGCATAAATGATTTTGAATGAAAGTCACATACTCATTTTAATGTGTTCTGAGCTTTTGCAGAGTTTTTGCAGATGGAAAACTAATGCTACACAAATAGACAGCTGGCGGGTAAGGCCCAGGGAGGATGTGAAAGAAGAGTGAGAATAAAAAGCATTCTCAGGTGCACATATAGTTTATATAAAGCATTTTTTTTGTCCAAGTCAGACTGTACTCACTTTGACTTTGACATGTTCTCTTTAAGTTAACTTTAATTCTTTATGATTTTTCTATTTTTTGTTAAAGTGATTTTTTCCAAAGATGAATACACTTTTAGCTGATTGGCACACAAGTCACTGCAAACCATTTCCCTCTTTTCTTAATGTAACTGCTTTAGTGCTGTGATTAGTCATAGAGAGATCTATACAAACCATAGTTTATAACCTTCCCCGCAAGACTCATATGTGCTTTCCATATAACACAGCACATTCAAAAGGAGAGCCCTGAAAATGACTTTTGAGATAAGAGAAAGGCTTAAGCATGTCCATGCAGAATAAATATTTATATATCATGTGCGCATATGATGGTACTGCAGTGAAACGCAAGAAAATATGTTTTTCCTATCACACTACAATCTCAGTGGCAAGCTAAGGACTTTTATGTGCACAGCCTTTGAAATGAAATCATGTGTTTGTGTGTGTGCTGGACACATTAGATATAAAAAAATATATATAAGAAAGTTCACTTTCCCACCACAGACTAACATTCTCTGATGCAAACTTTGGCTTGCATGTGTCATCTGACAGTTAGTCTTACCGCACTGACCGAAGCTTCGGGAGATATTAGATCCTATGATTCAGACCTGTGATCCTCTGCCGATTTACCTCGCTTCTGCTTGTTTAACAGCTCATAAAGAACGAGCTGTAATTCTCAGGCATCAGCTCCTGAGCACATTTGGTGCTTCTTTGCTCTATTGCTATAAGGCTATGCTTTGTTGGGCTGTTTTTTGGGGTCTCAGTTACACACAAGTAAGACCACACTTAGTTACTGTGGATGTAGAAGGACTAAAAGTACGCTGTGAAAGCATGACGAGGCAGAATATATGTAATTATTGATTGATTACCTCACAAACACACACGCACACACACACACACACACACACACACACACACACACACACACACACACACACACACACTGGTGTCTCCTGCTGAAAGTGAGCCTCTATTCAAATAACACAGCCCACAAAAAAGAGTGAGCAAAGAGACGAAGCATTTAACTGAGCCTTGAACGCATAAATTATGTCAGCTCTATCGTGTTTTTCTGTTCTTCTTGGACCATTTCAATCTGAAAAACATATGCTGTCTATCCGCTCTCGACATGGAATTCATATTTAGATGTATCAGATTTAAACCAGTATAACGAGAAGATGGGAATTCCAACAAAACAGTTGAGCCACCTTTTTTTTTTTTTTTTTGCAAGAAAAGTGATACTGCGAGCTAAAAGCTTCCAAGTTGTAAGTTGTGCTATTTATCAGGCATTTCAAGAGAACTTGTCAAAAGGGAGGAGGTGTAAACGACGTTGTAATTACCAAACATGATCTCATGAGTATGATGGCCTCTTTATCTTCATGTTCTTAGATAAAGCATGTCAAGTAGAGAAGGTATTCCTCTTATTCCTGGATACATCAGTCTTTCCTTTCTCACACACAAAAGCAGTCATATATCAAGCTAGTTAATGTTACCTATATATTGCATTAAAACAGAGCTGCTTTTTAACTTAAACACACTCCAGAAAAAGTGTATTTTGGTGAATGTTACTTCACTTTGATGTTTGGCCTTCACAGTGCAGAATGAAATAAAGTTAAAGTTCTTGAAAGTTCTTTGAATGTAATTCCAACCAAGTTTGACTAACTGAACTCATTGAAAAGTAGATGAATAGTTCCATAAACACTTTTGTGTTTGGATTTGGGGTTTTTAGACAGATTCAAAAAAAGAACACTACTTATTCCTCTTCTTAGGCTTCCTCGGAGATTTGTGCGTGCTATTAACATCACCTAAAAAAAAGAAAAAAGAAAAGTTTAAGTTTTTCATCAGGAAAGACACACGAAGCAAAAACACTTTTTTATTTAACTATTTACATAATTTAACATCTGCCTGAGATGTAAAATGTCTCTGGGTACCAACACATACAACAGAGTGAGAACTTCTTCGCTGTCCCTCAGACACATATGCATGCATGCATGCATGCATGCATGCACAGAATACATTTGCAGAGCACAGTATCTCCCCATCAGTCTGTCTGTCTGAGCAGACAGATCTGGTGATCTGAATAGAGTGAACACCTCTGAAAGAGGTGCATGTCAGTCAAAAAGCGTGGAAACATAAACACACCAGTGAAAGAGTGTTGTCTAGGCTTTCATGGTGGTGCAAAAGAGGTCTAAAAGTAGCCACCATAAGACTAATACATCAGCCCTCTTCAAAGAGGGCAAAGTAAGGGTCAGATGTAATTAATAGGAATGGAAAGCTGATATTTAGACTTTCCTGTTACCCCCGTTATGGCTGGGTGAAATGATCGAAGTGCCAGATGTTGGAAGTTAGGACTGGTTTGGTCTGACAATGTCACACTGGGTCATGATCTGCTGTGTTTAGACTGCTGAGTTCAGGATTCACCTTTATTTTTGTGAAGGCTCATTTGCAGAGTTTCTCTCTCTTTTCCTTTTATCAATTCTTTTAATAGAAATTTTAAAGTTAGAATGGGAAGAGTCATTCTTACCACATAGGCAGATTCATTAACCAGTAGGCTGACAGAAAACCTCTTAGATTTTTGTCCTCTGACCACTATTATCCCTTCTCTATAGTCTTTTTAAGATTTGTTTTCCATTCTGCTTCTGATTCCGTCTGTTTTGTGTGTGCGTGTCCTCACAATGACAAGTTTTTATCCTGTGAAAAGTGCGATATAAATCAATAAAGTAAAGTAAATTAAAGTAAGTTTACATTTAGATTTAAGATAGTTACACTAAAATAAGCCACAGTGGTTACACTGGTAAATGATAACATGGTTTTAGATCAGGGAAACAGATTGAAGTTAGTGTTACGTTATTTGAAAGCTGCTATTGACACGTGTTTGATTTCTTCTGTGAAAATATGAGGCCAAAATCCTTGAATTCTTCCTCTACTCCCAACATCTATTAATTTTGTTTTGCAATGTGAGGATTTCATAAAGCTATTTTTAAAGAAAGACTACTATCACCTGTTTGTGCAAAGCAGGAATACCTGCACTGTGGATGTCTTTTATTAGGGCCAGGTTTCTCTTTGCCCGATTCCCCAGATTTCGTTTTTACACAGGAGGCCTTGAGTAGATTGCTCCCACAGAGGATAAACGAAACTGGTATTCTGAGTATTTGGCATTCAGTATTCAGCTGCAAGAATAAAATGTCAGTATCTGCAGGCATTTGAATTAATGGTGGACACAGAGGATATGGATAAAGAGGATGAGAGTGAGAACAATAGAGTATGTATCTTTAGAGTGGTCTGCCCTGAGGTGGAAGAAGAGGCAGACAGTCTGTGTTTGTCATTAAATGAAAATTTGCAATGGAGAAAACAGATGAGCACTTCTTATCTGACTATTCCTGACAGCTGTGATCAGACACGAGAGGTGCATGAGTGTGTTATTATGTGCATTTGTGCCTGAACAAGTCTTTGCATCTCCTTTTTTGTGTTTTTCAGAAAGAAATGGTGACACAATTTGTTTTCACTCCTGGACCACCCACACTATTACCAATGTACTCTGATTTCTCTATGATTTACATTTGACTGAACTGAGCTGGTAATGCTATAAAAAGCCTCTCAACACTGTAATCTCAAGATGAAAACTGTAAAACAAAGGTCATTTAATTGATCTTTTATTAATTTCCATGAATTCAAAACTTTCTTTTGCTGTTTTGTTGTGCTGTATTACAGCAGACCTGGCATTACACTGTTTCTTTATGATTTGGTGTGACATCACTGGCTCGGTTACTCACTTAATAGCTTTAATATATCAATGTCACACCTGCCTTTTACTGACCTAGCTGTGATTCCATTTGGCTAAGTAGATCAAACCCATTTAGAATAATAGTTCAACAAGAAATGAGAAAAGACAGAGAGACAAACATCAGAAAGTATGAGGAAGAATGATGAAGTATTAAAAAAAACAGTGGAAAATTTCACCTTTGTGGGATTGTTTACATGACTGTTGATGGTCTAGAGGCTGTCAGGAAAATGGGTCAGAGGGAAAGACAAGTATCCATATTTTACAAGTAATATGACTACACTTAGACCTATCATGACATGAAAGGAGTCACATGACATACTGTTTAGAGCACAAGTTCAGACATATTATTATAGCGTGTTTCACCTTGTACTTCTTAGGTTTCATTTCTTTTAACAGTTCCTTGTTTGTCACAATGACTCATATCCCATATGTCTGCCTCCTAACAGTGTAGTATTCTTTTCAAGGTCTGAGACTTTTCATATTACAGGCCACTCATAATCTCGTACAACAGACTGCAAAATAAAGCATGAGGATGAATGCAAAAGCAATTATAGAAGAATTTAAAATGCTCTGACCTCCTTTCAAAACATTTGTTTTTGAAGTTTGAAATGATTATAGTATATAGCTATAAGATATCGCTAAATACATTCACCATCTTCTTTATTAAGTACACTTTGTTGGCACTGGGTCAGAACCCTTTTTGCCTTCAGAGCTGCTATAATTCTTCATGTCACAGATTCAATGAAATCCTGAAAACATTCATCAAAACTTTTGGTCCACATTGACATAGCAACATACTGTTACTGCAGATTTGTTGGTTGCACATCCATGATCTGAAGCTCCCATTCCAAAGATCCTCTATCACAGCGGTCCCCAACCCGCGGGCCACGGACCAGTACAGGCCAAGAGATTTGAGGCTCGGGTGTGAAACTTATGGTTTTCAGGGGTTTTATGGTTAATTCAGTTTCCCTGGGTCTTTTCCCGTGTTGTAGGTGTGTGTCTTATTTTGAAAGAAATATTTACACATTACCATAGCTACCAGAGAGCATTAAGGGGCAGAGAGGAGGATGTTACTCTCAATGTTTTTGGCGCATTTCAGGAGGACGCTGTAAATACAGTTACACAATTACACAGTGAATTCGCATGTATTATCATTAGGGGTGCAACGGATCAAAAATCTCACGGTTCGGATCGGATCACGGTTTTAAAGTCACGGATCGGATCAATTTTCGGATCAGCAAAAATAGAAAAAAAAAAGACAAAAATTCTACTGCGTTTACTTATTTAAGTATTTTTGCCTATTAAAAACATTCAACTGAAGACTCATTCCACGCACTTATATAAAAACAAATTAAGGTGCAATATGGACATTATGGACCATGCTGGGCAGCCTCTGCATCATCTGCATATGGCCATAAACAACCAGAGGAGTCTGTTCAGTGACAGGTTGCTTCTCCCAAAGTCAAGGACCAGCAGACTTAAAAAGTCCTTTGTCCCACACGCCATCAAACTGTTTAACTCCTCGCTGGAGGGGAAATGGGGACAGAGGAGGGGGGAACAAGTAAGCTGTAGTGCCTTTTCACTGTGCAATAGTTTTTGTTAATATCCAACGGTGCAATAGACTCACAATACTTGAAATGTGCCGTTCCCTTGTATTCTTATTCCTATTTATTCTATTTATCCCTTTTGTATACTCTGTATTTATATATGTGTAAACATTGTATATTTCTGCTCACATTCTGCAACTTCTGTGGGTGCTGTGCTCCTGGAAACTGAATTTCCCGGAGGTACCCACCCGAGAAATAAATAAAGTTTCATCTAATCTAATGTAATCTATAGGGCAGTGCAGGGCTTTGTATCTACCTCTCCGCTGTGATATAACGAGCGGTCACGGTCACGGTCACGTGGCTTTCCGTTGCCCTGGAGCTCCACCCATTTGTAGTTGGAGCAACAGAAGATGCCTGGGACAGTTCAGCCATAACTTTAAACTTCTCCTGCTCATACATGCTTGGAACGATCTTGTCACTGAAGTGGACGCGCAACGGGATATCATAGCGTGGCTCAAGCACGTTCATCACAGTTTAAACCTTGTTTTGCACAACAGACGACGGCCTCCCGTCTGCAGCTAAACACCCCATTAGCTTTTAGCTTTAGCCCGGTCGGACTGGGCAGCAAAGGGCTGCTTAAATGCCGCAAACTCCTCTGCTCCGCTACTTGGACCGCTAGCGCTACCGCTTGACAGACTGACGACGCGCACCATACACATACTTTTTTTTCTTTTTCGAATCTTCGGATCACGTGCGTACCGAACCGTGGAGTGGGATCGGTTCGGATTTCGGATAAACCGTGATCCGTTGCACCCCTAATTATCATATTTACAAAATAAAATAGTTTTTATCTTGGTCACATCATTTTATTTTGTTGTCGTCAGAAACTATAGTCTGTGGTGTTTTCCAATCTTTCATTATGCAATTTTGATGATCCTGTGGAAATTATAGCGTCATTTTCCCGATCTTATCTAACAGGAGTGGCACCTGGATTGATCCTCCATTAGCCCATCTGCTTCAAACATGTCATGCATTCAGAGATGCTCTTCTGCATACTTTGGTTGTAACAAGTAGTCATTTGCGTCACTGTTGCCTTCCTATCAGCTCAAAACAGCCTGGCCATTCTCATCTGTCCTGGTATTTTAGCCCACAAAGCTGTTGGTTACTGGAAATTCGTTTTTTTGGACCATTTCCTGTGAATTTTGGATGTGGTTCTTTTGGAAAATTTGTGTAGATCAGCAGTTTCTAAAATACTCAGACCGGTCCATGTGGCACCAACAACCATACCCCATTCAAAGTCACCCAAATCACTAATCACTGATACTTAGTTTGAACTTCAGCATTTATTTTTAATCATGTATGCCTAAATGCATTGATTTACTTGGGTGATTAGATATTTAAAGCAGTTCATCATGTGCACAATATAAAGTGTATTTAATATTGTACTGCAATCTTGTTTTTGGAGGCTGAAAAGCATCTTGCATCTTGTGAAAAATCAAAAAGGTCAAAGTAATAACAAAAAAATTAATTAAGTATCTACTTTTTCTGCAGGACCATTTAGCTTCTTGAACGGTTTAACCTGTGGAAAAGATGAGTGAGCTGTCAGGACTTGGTTTTTAGAGAAAAAGAGAGGGGTTCAGTTTACATCTTTTAAAAAAAATGCATAACTGCACTTTCAAAAAACTCTAATAAATGCAGATTCAGCACATGTAAGAGCTAACTTTGAGGAAGTGGAAAATTAATAACATCTACAGTTGTTTAAGTAATTTTGGTCTTTTGCTCATTCATTCTTATTTTCCATGAAGTATGCTGTCAGAACTGCTCGTCAATAACCATTATACAGCAACACCACATCCCAGAGAGCACTTCTTTCCTGGTATAACCGAACTCAGAGTCAGAGAAGCTACAGTAATCTATAGCAATAGTATATGTCATGCTGCAACAGAAAGCAGTTCATAAAAACCTACTATGCAGTTCACACATAGTGTCAACTTTTATTATAAACCACTTCCTGAGATTTAATAACCAAACAAACATTGGCCTTTGACTCATTCTCAGACAGTATATTTTCAGTAGTAGATGATCAGAAGGTAGAATGGCCTGATTCAGTGATCTGTAGTCAATATTTAACTGGACAATCACAGGACCTTTTAGACCTTCACCTCTGAAACTCGGATGTCATGGCACCTCATTTATTGTTCCACAGTGACTCCTTTGCTCCTAGCTCACACTCATGGGCAGTCAGAAAGGCACAGAGGTTTCCCTGAGAATACACAGCTTATGACAAAGCACCTCCTTCCATGACCTAGTTTTTTGAAAATGTAAGTCATATAATTTCCAGAACTGAACTGAAATTTAGGAACACATGGAGAGACAAGCAGTGTCTGAGGTTTGGACTGATTTTGCTCCCCCACATGATGAGTGCAATGTGGTAAAATACATATCTGCAACACCTTCCTGTTTCACCAGCAGCATTTTTTTTTGTCTTGTGATGAACATATGAACAAATCATTTGAAAGTGCTGAAAGGGTATGTGAAAAGACACATTAAATAATAAAGTGCACATATTTGTTGTATGAAGTATAAATTATGAAGAAGGATTAAAATTATTGTGTTATAATTAAAAGTAAAGGATTCTTACATCAAGCAAAGGGTTACAACCACCCCCTGGAAACCCCAGTTTTGTTTGTAGTACTTAGTTTGAGCAAAGGGGTTTGGATGCATAGTCAAAGCATCCACTGAAACAATAAGGTCATACTTAATTTCATGAGTTTCTTTATAGTGAATGCAATTGATACTTGTGGTTACAAAAAGATGTCTAATTAACAGCGGTCCCCAACCCCCAGGTCACGGAACGGTACCAGGCCCCGAGAGTTGAGGCTCGGGTGTGAAACTTATGGTTTTCAGGGTTTTTATCGTTAACTCGGTTTCCCTGGGTCTTTTTCCGTCTTGTAGTTGTGCGTCTTATTTTCAAATAAATATTTACGCATTACTATAGCAACCAGGAAGGACGATGTTACTCTCAATGTTGTTGGCACATTTCAGGAGTACGCTGTTAATAAATGACAATGACAATGACACAGTGAATTTGGGCTCCTTGGTCTTGCTGACGTTCAGCTGGAGGTGGTTATCCCGGCACCATGATGCCAGATTCTTCACTTCATCAATGTAGGCCACCTCATCATTGTTGGAGATGGCACCCAACACCACTGTGTCATCAGCAAACTTCACAACAGTCTGAAGTATAGAGGGAGTAGAGCAGTGGCGAGAGTACACACCTCTGTGGTGCTCCCGTGTTGATGGTGATGCTGTTAGAGACGCATCTACCCATGCTCACCACCAGAGTTCTGCCAGTCAGGAAGTCCAACACCCATGCACACAGAGGGCTGTTGAGTCCTAGATCCTTCAGTTTTGTGAACACTCTGCTGGGAACTATTGTGTTAAATGCTGAACTGTAATCACCAAACACCAGTCTCACATAGTTACCCTGTTTCTTGTCCACGTGGCTAAGGGTGGTGTGCAGGACATGGGCGATGGCATCCTCTGTGGATCTTTTGGGCCGGTAGGTGAACTGAAGCGGATCTGTGCTGTTTGGGATGGAAGAGGAGATGATGTTTTTCAGCAGCCTCTCGAACACCTTCATTACTACTGAGGTCAGTGCGACTGGCCGGTAGTCGTTCAGGCATAAGGGCTTGTTGTTCTTGGACACAGGGATGATGGTGGATCTTTTGAAGCATGCGGGGACAACAGACTTCGCCAGGGACTCTGTCAGAATTAATCATTTAAGATGTCATTTGTGCTAAGATACATATACAACCATTGCTTTTATGTGTCCTAATATGGTTGTCATTGTGCAGAAAGAGCTAGATTAGCTTTAGTTCCATTGCTTGTATGTGTGCTGATTAAAATACTAATGTATCTTGTGCAGACAGGAAGCAGCCTCGACGTTATAATTTTCCATTATAGCTTAAGAAATCAGACTGTTCTGTTCTATTAAAGTGCAAGACTTCACACCTTTAAATGGTCATTTGAGATATGACCTATTGCAAGTTCCTGTTTTTATAAGTTTAGCAGGACTGCTACTTTTGCTTTTGTACATGTTGGTTTGTTAAAAAGGTCATGCTCTAAATGAAGTGACTAGAGATGTCGTTGAGAGGTCAACGCCATGTATGGTGTGTCAGGAAGTGTCACACACCCACACACACACACACACTTTGCTTACAAATGCTTGCTTTAAAACTGTCACGTGGTTAACTGTATTATGTGTAACCTCTGTTGTCAATAAAAGACTGAGGCAGACGCAGAGGAGTCGGAGTTGCTTGGACAGGCGAGTGACAACACTGCTCTCCAACGCTCCCCTTGCAAGTAAAATGTACAGTAGTGTCTGTGTGGTTGCTCTCAGTAACAGTTTCTGTTTACCAGCAGGGTTGACTTAAACCCAACAGACTCATTGAAGATGGAATTGAACACACCTGCTAGCTGGTCAGCAGCCGGTGAGGCCGTCTGGCCCCACCACTTTCCTTGTGTTCACTCTCCTCAGTGTCGCTTGGACGTCATGCTCCGCGATGCTGTGTTTATTATTAGATTTATAAAATACCACAGTTTTTGTCTTGGTCGTATCATTTTATTTTGTTGTATTTGTCAACGACACTTTAAAGGCCAATCTATGAAAATATTGTCTGACATTAAACCAGTA
Source organism: Oreochromis aureus (assembly GCF_013358895.1). NCBI lineage: Eukaryota > Metazoa > Chordata > Actinopteri > Cichliformes > Cichlidae > Oreochromis > Oreochromis aureus. The sequence continues at coordinate 40,985,078 of NC_052963.1, read as the reverse complement.
AGTGGTGCAAAAAAGGTTGGGGACCACTTGCTATAGAAGTCTGAGGGAAATTGGCCCTCTGCCTTGACCTCCAAATGGTTTCTTGATTTAAAAAAGAAAAAAAAAGAAGAAGAAAAAACAGCAACATTGGAAAGTCACCTCTCTTCTCCTCATAACATGACTTCACAAACCAATGGGTGACAACATGGTGGCTACATCCATCTTCAGGAACAGATTAAAGTACAGGCTACATACAGTAAAATGAAAAAAAGTTTTCACAGGACTGAGAAAAAATGTACTGCTTCCAAAGGAATTTAAAGGGTAAACAGCATCCAGGTGCTGCTAATCAAATGCACTTGATGAACTGATCATCAACAAATCTGACCACTTTTGGTAGTTTGTTAGTCTGGATTGTTCAGGCATGTGTTAACACAATGCCACGATCTTGCTCTGAGTGGGCCTGAACATGTATGGCTTGTTTGGAAAGAGCACCAAGAGAAAGCCTCGTCCCTCTAAAAGGAACATAGCAATATAACTGGAGTTTGCACAGTTGCATCTGTACAATCCACAAGATTTCTAGAGCAGTGTCCTTTGGAGAGACAAGACCACAGTGGAGATTGTTTGGCCATACTACAAAGTGGTACATTTGCAAAACCCAAACACAACATATCAGCACACACACCTTATACTGTCAAGCACAGTGGATGAAAAATTATGATTTAGGCTTGTTTTGCAGCAACCCTAGTCACATTGAGTTGACCATGAACTTCGGTGTGGAAAGCTGACAGAAATGCGGCTTTTCAGACAGAGTGACATAAACAAAAACTGATCTTTATTTAGCAAAGCTTGAATTCAAAATGGGCAAAAACAAAGTCCACAAAGAAAGCAAGCTGACAGGCAGACCACAAACAGTATCATAGAACTAAAATCTAAGGCAAACTGAGGGCTTAAATACCCACAAGAGGTAATTAGGAAGAGGGAACAAGGAACAGGTGTACTGAATCAAACTAAAGAGACAGATGGGAAGTAAAACCAAATACAAGGCACGAGGAAACATGGCTATCAAAGTAACACAGAGAGTAGCATAGCAAAAGAATACCTAACATAGAGATGAAGGGTTGACAAGATACAAAGAACAAGAGGGAAGTGGAAACTATAGCCAAAATTCTAGTGACTAAACTGAGAGCATAGCCAAGGAGATCTATTATTTTTTTTAAAATAGCAAAACCCACCATATGAAGAATATATAATATATAACTCCAAAAAATTGGTGGTTAAGACAAAAAGTAAACAATAACTGTAAGCAGTTATAAATCCATCCACAGCAGTTAAATACAAAGGAAAGCACAAAGGAGAAAAACTAAGCAGGAAACAGACTAAAATGATGTTTTTTATCATATAATTATGTTGACTTTACTCAACATAATTAAGCAAAAATGGAACTTAAGAGTCCAAAAACACAAAATGCTGGATCCAAGGTCCAAGACAATGACAGAAGCCCTCTGTACACCATATTGTTTTAGAGCCAAATTTGCTGCCATCTGTCTGACAGCTAAAGCTAGGATGAAACTGGGTCATGCAACAAGGCAATGATTCCAAGCATAGCAACAAATCTACAACAAAACAGCTCGAAAAAAAGAAAAAAAAGAAAAGGTGTTGTAATGACCAATGATTGAAATGCTGTGGTGGTACCCTAAGTACTTCTCTTGGTTGTTGTTGAAATCCTTGATGTTGAAAGAGTTATTTACACTCTAAAGCCAATTAATGCATTTTTTGTTTGACGCATGTGAAGTGGTTTCTGTGCATATGTAAGATGATAAAATCATAATTGTACAAGCTTGCTGTGCAACATGTTGCTATAGTTACAAACCAAATGTGTTGAGAGTTCAAAACATAGCAAAATTGTGGTGAATTACAACCAATGGAGAGGAGAGACGCGTGTTAGCAACAGTGAAGTAACTCTTGCAACTTCCCTCCAGTGATGAGACTCCAATGATTACTTGTGATGTATATCTTAGCAGTTGTATATGGGTCTTGTTTCGATATCACCACACAAAGATGTAGGTGATAGAAAGTGAGCGAGTCAAAAAGGTACCCTGCAGAAATATTTCAGTTTGAAAAGAATTGGGCGCATTTTATGAAGCAAAAATAGATATAAAATCAAACAAATCAGAAATAAGTTACCACCGGAACAGTCTGTTTTGTTTTGTTTCTGTTCTATCCATCCATCTTCTTTAGTTATCCAATTTAGGGTTGCACAGCCGCCATAGAGTGAGGGGCAGGTTACACCCTGGACAGGTCACCAGTCTGTCATAGGGTTAACACAGAGAGACAGACAATCATTCACATTCACATCTATGAGCAATTTAGAATCAACAGTTAACCTAACATCACTAACAGCATGTCTTTGGACTGTGGGAGGAAGCTGGAGTGCCCAGAGAGACCCTACACAGACCCAAGCAAAGAAAGTCCCAAGCCAGATAATGCAGTCAAAGCCAGGCAACGATACTAACCACGTGGTAAGAAAGAAGTCCCAATACTTTAAAGATCTTGAATGTACAAAAGAATTTCACCAACTATAATAAATCCAGAGCTGTGTGAATGAATAAAGCAGAAAATTTAATGAAACTGAAACTAAAATGAACAAATCTACTTTGAGCCCAATAAGTGTCCCCAAAACTTTGGTGGAAACGACTCTACCGGTTGCCTGGTGTATCACTTGACCAGAAAGGTTTGAGAAGAGATTATAAAATTTAGTAAAGATGGAGTCAAATTTGACACAAAAGCAATGATTGTAAATGTATCCCCATTTGTCCAAACATTACATGACTCTCCCTGAAGATGCTACAAAAACAGTGAACATGCTGAGCTTCACACCATGAAACCTTTGTCTCTGAATGCTCACTTTCCCAGATGGAGGGTCCCCCTTTACAAATCGATCCGTCCACCGTAAGCCCTGTGTGCTCTCATACTCTGTGAGACACCTCGCTTGGAGGGAATGTTTGAACTGAGTGCTGTGATGTGGTTGAAAGCCACGGGCCAACACAGATTACGTTTTTCCTTTCATGGTCTATCAAATGGCCTTTTATAGAGCCAAGCTTTCTTTTCTTAAAACCTAACATTCATTGTAAAAAGCTTATGCATAAGATTGATGGTTATGTCTAGTTTGATGTTGTTTAGTAATCTTTTATATGTCCTCTGACCATTACACCATCATCTCTGATGGAAAACTGGGGAACATTTTAGATATATTGCTGTTGGAATGACATAGAGGCCAGTTTTACTGTGAATAGCTTCTGTTGATCTCCTGTGTAAGTACAGAGCAGAATATGTCTCACAAACCTTTCTTACCGAATGAACTGTTTTATCATCTGTTCTATAAAACAAAGCACCCACGTACAAGTTCGATTTTTGTTTACTTTATGAGAAAGTCATTATCCAATCTCTGATCTATATTGTTCCAGGCTGTAATATTCCCTCATAAAACATCCTCTCTATTTTCGAGGGCAATGGAGAACAGGACGTTCCTGCAGGAGTGCTGTTATGGGACATTTGCACATTTGTGAGGCTTGAAGTATCCTAGGGAGGAAAGTTATAGTCAGTCCTGCTGATTGCAACAGACAGTAACAGACATAGCCTAAACAGCACGTGTGCATGGGCCACTTTTGAATGCAATGTTCCAGAAGCAGTTTCTTTGTTTTTCTTTTTCCTTTCTTTTCCTTTTCTTTTGTCCTAACTCAGACCCACATCTGTTTGTGACATATCTAAATGAGGTTTGTACTGTCTTTATAATATCCTACCTCTGGTCAAACTCCAGGAATTTATGTGGACTGGCTCCATGTCATCTGCACTCCAAGGTAAAAAGAGCCGAAGCTAAATTGGCAAATAGCCTCATGGTACCATGAGAAATTATATACCATGACAAATTACAGGTTGTTGGCATGGTACTGTAGAAGCAAAGTTATTAAATATGCTGGCCTCTGTGAGCCTTGGGAGTGGAATTTAATAATATATCGCCTGATGTTTTTCAGAGGGTCCAGTGGTGTAGACATCCGTTGACTGAAAGGTGATTTGCTTTCTGTCCTTTTGTGCCAGAAAGTATATTTATAATTGTCACTCTTGCTTTATAATTGTAGCTTATGCTTCTGTAACAGCAGTATAGATGGGTTTGTGAAGGTCCTGTCTTTATTAGAGTCTGTTTCTGTGTGTTGTGGGATGTTCTGCATGAGTCAAAAGAATGAATGAGAAAGTTAAAGTATGCATATATTTTATTGTTTTGAAAAGGTATGCAAAAACAAACAAATAAATACAATTTATGCTTGAAGATTATTAGATATATTTGAGTTCAGAATTCAGATCACTAAATCTAGAATAACATAAAAGTGTGTTCACGTATTTGCATGTGACTGCAAGAAGTGACAAAACCAAGAATTTATCAAAACACAGGCGGCATGTTATGACAGCTACAATATGTAGAATATTTTAAATAAAGGGGAAAAGAGTTGAAAACTCCTCAGCAGTTAAAAGCAGAGATATTACACAGAGATATTACACTTGTTTCCCCACCTCCAGGCCACAAAGGCCAACACAGCTCATTTAAGATAAGATAAGATCAGCTTTATTAGTCCCACACATGGGAAATTTGTTGTTAAATGGCTAAATTACCTCCTCAGCATGTCTTGAAGTTCTCCAGAGGCCTGGTAATGAACTAATCATTTGATTCAGGTGTGTTGACCCAGGGTGATATCTAAAACCTGCAGGACACCGGCCCTTGAGGCCTGGAGTTCCCAACCCCTGCCCTAGGCCAACAGCATACCACTTGGGATGGTGACAAATGGTATGCTGTTTTACAGTACTTTTAGCCTGGACAGAAATATCGCTTTCTATTTATTACAGACATTCGTGGGTTTTCAGTGGACAAATCCTGATGACTTTAATGATCATCTGATATTTCCTTCTGATATCTGGCGGCCTATGATGCTAACATTTGTTCATTCATCCATCACAGACACAATGTTTACCTGTCTTTTAATCAGTTGGTTGAAGATTGATTTTATTCATTATATATTGGGTGCTGTGCAAAAGTTTAATACGCCTGATGATTTGGCTTTCAGCCCATTAATTAAGGTGAAATTTATGTCAGTAGAGTCCTCATAATCTCATATTGCAGGTTGCTAATCAGTATCATTGATTTATGTGCATTTTCCATATTCTGGTACACAGCCAGAAAACTGATTAAAGTCAGCACTGGCTAAAACTATACAAAGTATAGCTGATTTTATTTTCTCCAATCAGCAAAATATGTCAACACAATTCAACATAAACCATATGGTGCACTGTAAAATCATCATCACAGAGGCACCCCCATGACAACTACATGTCTACATTTTCAGATGGTGAACTGCTGCCTGCCCTCTTCAGACATTACATCCTCAAACAGTCTGTGTGCTGTGTGCTAAGCTGGGAGCCTTGAAGAACAAGATGTATTGTGTCTGGATATAATCAGGACTGAGGACATGAAGGAAGGAATGTAGCACAGTCTGATCTCTCCTGCAGACACGTAAGGAGGTGAAGGTGGGGGGTAGGGGGCACAGACTTTACAGAGAGTGACTCAGCATCTCGAAGTCATGCTCTTTTTGTCTCACGAGTACAATTAAATGATGTCTTTCCTCTGCAAACCGGTTGGAGAAAACATTGTAAGATTTAAGATTTTTTGGATGCTAAATAAGGCACACTTGATGAAGTAATGCCATTTGGAAATCGGTTTGACGCTTTCTCCCCCTCTCTCTCTCTATTATATTGTGTGACTGTTATTTAAGATCTGTGATCTATGATCTGGTTATAGTTATCTCCTGAAAATAAAAAGCACGCTTTTCTTTATACAAAAACTGCTTTTTACTTTTCTGCACCAATGGTATCACTGACATGATGAATACTTCATACCTTAAAAGATCAGTAATTCAGATAAAGCTTTCAATTTGAATCTATCTAGTGCACATCCTTTGTGTGTGTGTGTGTGTGTGTGTGTGTGTGTGTGTGTGTGTGTGTGTGTGTGTGTGTGTGTGTGTTCCTGTCTAGCTATCTTTGTGAGGACCGAAATCTCCATTCTACTATACTTGTGAGAACCAGCAGTCACTTGTGAGGACACACAACCCGGTCCTCACATTTTTGAAGGCATTTAAAGGCATTTTTGAGGCTCAAAATGTGGTTTTAGTGTCAGGGTTACAATTAGGTTATGGTTAGGTTTAGGGTAAGGGTTAGGGTTAGGCATTCATTTTTAATGGTTAGGGTTAAGGTAAGGGGCTAGGGAAACCATTATGTCAATGAGGGTCCTCACTAAGATAGCTGAACGGGGTTGTGTGTGTGGGGGTGGGTTGTTGTAACAGAGAGCCTGTTCATTGTCCTGTTTTCTGTAAGTTTCCACAATTCAGACCAAAATTTGGTCTGATGACTTAACTTGCCTTTCACCCATTTTCCTTTCCTCATGCAGCTTTATGTTTGGGTAAAACCAAATGATGCCTTTAGTCTGCATCAGCTGCCGCCAGCAGTTTAATATTGTAAATCTGTAATGGTGTGAGCAGCCATCTCGTGTCATTAAATCTGATTATGGCTCTTCATGGTCATACAACAGCCAAAGAATGAGACTATTTAACCAATCCAGGTGCAGCAAAAAATACTTTTCCCTGACTATGATCCTGTTTTCCAAGACCCTGATGCACCCATAATGACTGTTAAACAAATCAAAGACCAGTCTCATGAACACTATTAAGAACAAGAATGTGTAACCTGATTCAAACATCATCAAACCTTTATGAAATCCGGAGCAGAGAGTTCAGAGCTGCCTTCATCACAACCCTCAAGCTGAGGATTTCCTTCTTGAAAAAGAATCTGATATCCAACTGCTTTAACTTCAGGATTTGAGTGGCTTCATTCCAAATACCATTTAGACTGTTTTCTTTTTATTTACTGTTGTTGGACTTAAGACTGTGCTACACCCTGATCAGAGCTCTCTTGCTCTGTCTTTCTTGGTGTTTGAATCATTTTGGGCCTTTAATTTTTAGACAAAGTCCAATTCTAATTCAATCATCAGTCTGAAGCAGTGACTGACTGTTTGTAAATTATGCAAGGGCTAAATTAATGAACAAATAATGAATTAAAAGACTGTAAATATGAAAACTATAAACATAAAAAGTTAGAGACTGGACACAGGCTTAACTGTTAGCCTCGCTTACTCTGAAACTAACAATATTCTCCAACATGCTTTGAATTTATTTAGATCATGTGACAGACTTTTTTTTTTGACCAGCAGTGACTTTGTACTATTTTGTTGTCACCTGCTTGTTGTCAATCAAGCCACAACTTCAGCTGCATGCACCCCAGCTCAAGTGTAGTCTGGAGGAAATATCTCCAGACCAAGCCAGCCTGGCTCATTTTCCCATTTCCTTTGTACTAAGCTAACTTGCTGGTCGTAGATTCATATTTAAATTACACATATGAGAGCAGTATTAACCTTCTCATCTAATTTACAACAAGGAAGCAAAGAGGCTCAAAATACCTCATTAAAAATGGGACAGCACAGGATGAAATGCAGGTTTGTGAGTCAGAGAGTGATACTTGGCTGAAGCGTCAGCTGTGGTTTCAGTTGCCTGTCCACTAACGATCAGAGCTGAGTCTGGATTTGCATTTGAATGTTGCACAGTTATAGGGGATATCACAAACAAAAAAGCTATACTGTAAATTTGAGGAGGTTTTTTTTATAGGAAATGACACTGTTCTCACTTTAGGCACACTTAAATGACAAGCTCTATTAAAATAAGGAGCAGAGAAAGCAGGGAGTGGTGTTTTAAGTTTGGGCTAAGCATTTGCTTAGCTAATGAAAACCATCTTGGCTGGAGAGCTGGTCTTCCATCCATCCTTGGCGGATGAGTTACTAGACTAGGGTGGGTGCTGGGTTGTGGACAAGATGAAGCTAATGATGGATGAGGTTTGGCTCCACTCTGAGTCTAGTATCCCATCTGAGCCAGACCTTCTCCACACTGAATGTTGCCTCAAGCAAATAGTTAAACTGTCCAGTGGTCGAAGTGCTGCAATGAGAAGTCAAAGAAATTTATAGACAGTGGAATGCTCCTGCGATCATTTTGGCCTGTTTCTCACTGTCTGCAGCTTTGTTTATTAAGCCCATCCAGCCTACTGATTCAGACTTTCCACAATACATCATTTTCATTTCTATAATTGTTATTTTTTTACTCTCCAAAAACTCAAATCACTTGAGCTTATTTAATTTATTCCCCACATAAGCGCAGCATGTTTTGTCACCTTTCTCCATACCAAAGCGGAGCTGTTGGTTATGACTGTCAGTTTGTTAGTGCCACCTGAAACCTGCACACTGCCCGCTTCACTGTATAGCTTTTTTTGGCTGAAATCCTCTGCCACCTATTACATAACCTTAGGAATCCAACCTTTTAATAAGTAATTCTTGGAAGCACTGTTGAAAATAAACACCTTTGGTCATTTTCCAATCTAACCCTGCTGTATGAGGTGGAGGCTGCACAACTCGAGTCTACCTGTAATCAGCATAGCAAATTATTTCCAGCTGTGTTTTAATGTTGGGTTTGGGTTTATTTGTTTTAAGCTGGGTATTTCCAGACAAATGCTGCTATGATTCACTGTTAAACAATCCCTGAAGTTAAATTAACTTGTAGCTGTGATGCTGTTTTAATTTTTCATGTTCAGTAGTTTTCATGTGGAAGTGATTAATTAGTCATGCTTAGATAAATTGGTCTTCTACCAGACTGAATAACAGAGTATCATAGACTGTGATATCCTACTTCCTCAGTGAGTTGTAGTTTAAACATGGCACACAAATATTGCATTTGTCTAAATTATAGTTTAATTTGCAGAGAAGGGAAAACCAAATGTCTGTGCGAGTGATATTGAGAAAAGAAAATCAAAGAACACTCTCCATCCATTTTATTTCAGACTGTGAAGACTTATGAGAATTATCCCATCTCTTCCCTCACGTGTAATCTATCTATTTACAAAGTTTTTAAAGTTCACAGCTAGAAAGTTGTACAGAATGGCTTATAATGGTAATAATCTCTTTTTTGTATATATATAAATGCTACCTTTGCCATATAATATTGCACCCTTGTTGTTTTAAATGTTCCTGCAAACACCACTGGAAAAAAAATGGCTGTTGCCAATGGCAGAGTAAGGTGGAGATTATACTCAGTCACGCTCATGAATACAGACATCTGCAGAAACAATGGATGAGCGGTCAGAACTGTTATAGTTCTTTAAAATCTTCCTGAGGAGCACATGCAAAGGTGGTGCACTGTAGTGGAGTGTCTGGATGATTCTATTCTGTCACAAAAAGAAACAGAGATGTCATTTAGTGCTATAATACACTTTTAAACATAAAGTGGCAATGAAAAAAGAAATTAATTCATTAAGAAGTGCCAAAAATCTACAGTTCTTTGAACGGCAAATAAAGGCTGGTTCCAAAAGAAGGCAAAAAACCAACAGACAGTATAAAAGATTTGGCTGTGTTGCACAGAAAAACAAAACGCATTGTGAAGCAGAGGTAACATTGACCTAACATCTTGTGGATAGGCAAGCAGTTGTGTAGAGAGAGGTAGAAGTAGGCAAAGTGTAGAAGCTACCACCACTCACACAGTGCAATTAGGCTTGGTTGGCAATATATAGTGCGTATATAGCACTGTGCTGGATGGAGCGCAATTTAGTGATTTACCGACTACGTTCCTCTGTAATGCTGACATCTTGGTGACGGTGCTCAGTTAAAAAAAACAAAAAAAAACAGATGCAATGAGGAGCGGAAGGTCTGATTGTGAAAGTGCTCGCGTACTGGCTAATGTGTTGTCAATCCTTAGTCAAACAATAAGTCTCTAGCCAGTGAGTATTCCCTGGATAATTCTCCTTTTTGAAAATAATTGACCCTGATTTACAAAATAAACAGAATTTTTTTGTATTCACTATGACAAAAAATGACTGATTAAACCCATAAACGCACCAGGAAAGTGTTTACAGGTCAATAGCGAAAGCCATTTTTCCACAGTCTTCTGTAGGAGCTTAAGTTTTTTGCAACCATAACTATCGCCATCTGGTGGCCTCCAGATAGGATGCAGGTTTTTAAGGCACACTGACTTCATTTCCCTAATCAAGAAGCTATGTCTATCTTTTGTAATGGCTATGGTAAAAGCCTACAGGATCCTATGTTAAAGTGTGAAATTTACAGCTTTCACAAACACACACACAAAAAAGAATTTGTTCTCAGTGGCTCATTTCCCACTTTATAATAATTATACAGATGTTTCATTTTTGTTTATATATACATAATTTAATAATTTAAACTTTATTAAGGCTTGAAATGTCTCTACTTTGAGTGACAGGTGTGTTCTAATAGCAGCAGCAGTTGCTGGTCGCAACTGCTCTTTCTAATATTCAGTGTAAACATGTCTGAGATATTTTTTTTATTTGCACTGCAGATACACAGTTGGTCCAGGTATATATTAAAGGTACAGATTTTACAGTAATCTAGAGGACAACGCAGCAATTTCTTAGGAGCAAGGAGGCAGAAAGTTTGCTTGACAAGGAATCTCAAACTTTATCTTTCAGTACGACTGCACACAAAATCTAACTAGTGATATGACTCCGCTGAAGGAACACTGACAGTTGTTCATAAATGGCAGCTGGTAATATTTTTAAATATTAAACTGCAAGGAGAATGAGGTGAATCGTGACTTCAGGCACATTCCATACACAGTTTAGCTCAAATTTCTTTGCATTGGCTCGCCCTTGCTTTGCATCTACATTTGTAGAGCACCTACTCTTGACAAGATGCAGTTCCATTAGTTCTTCCTGTCCCTGACACATTTTCACAGTATTGCTATTCTGCCTTTCACTCGTGTTGCGCACTTACATGAGTCAGTTTCGCAAAATCACGATTCAGAACAAGTGGCCTCTGTTTTGCATCACTCCAGTCTAGACACTACGGCACATTACTTAAAGGCAAAACTACCACCTGCATAATTACTGGCTCAATAAAGTGATTGCAACAATTTGAATAATAGTTAAAGAAATGCAGGTTATCATTTAATGTGTGCGTTTTTGCTTTTTGCACATTACCATTTGAACAAATTTGTAGATCACAGAAACCTCAAATGTGGTACTACTCTAAAGGTCAGCTTTGTACATAGTGTTAATCATGAACCCTTGATCTTTGATCAAAGACAGATGGCTGATGTAGACTCACACGATGGTCGTCAGTGTGGTTAAACTGACAGACCAAAGTTGTTCTATATGTTTTTTTAATGTCTTTATTTGGTTGAATTGTATATGTTCTTTATCTGCTGACGCAAGATCACAGAACTGACATTACAGTTAAGAAAATTGCACCGTGGAAAACGTTAACCTAAAAATAATCAGTAGAAATACCTGTCTGGAGCACAGTATGGAATGTGCAGTGAAGGAACAATAACCTGCTTTGTACCAAATAACAGAAATTATTCCGAACTATTTGCACAGTACATAAAAACTAATGTTCCACATTTAGCACACTCCTTTGGAAGATGTCCAATACTTGGTGGGCTATATTTAAGTTTTCCAATAAACTCAACGGGCCACCAAGAAAGCTTCCATAATGGGAATGTTTTTTTTTTCTTTGTGTGTGCATTGTTTGAATATAAAAGACTAAAAAAAGAGCGACCTGATGTTACAGACTGTAATCAAAGAGCATTAAGGTTCTGATCTCCGCCCATTCATAATGCAACAGATGCATTTGTGATGGATTTCTGCATCTGCATTTTAAACTCCAATAGCTGCTGCTGCTGTTATTTTTAGAGCATCTGCAGTTCCAACGGATAGCCTGCACACCTTTAGCAGATTAGCCTAGGCTAACTTTTCTGCTCATTCATCATTTAGGCTACAGTCATATTCATATGTAGCTCTGTGTTTGTGCGCTGTGCTGTCTCCTTTTTTTGACGGGGTCCCGCGGTTTGCTGGCAGGCTGCAGCGGGGATGGCAGCAGCTCAATCCGATCGGATGAGCGTCGTACCAGTCGGCCTGGTGGTTAATATGGAATATTTGCACAGAGCGATCTGCCAAATCCATTTGCACCGGCGGAAAAAGGGAGGCCTGTAGTAGTGCAAAATAGAAAAACAGCTCATTTCGCCGTTCTTTATGGCTTCTGGCTCCGGAGATGAAGAGGGAAACACGGGGGGCGTTTCATGGAGACTCATAGGCCCAGCCCCGGAGCTTTCCAAGAAGCGCTGCCGTCTAATGCACTCCTCTCTCGGCTATGATTCCGATGTCTGCCTCTTCTATGTGAAGGGGGAGTTTTTTGCAATGGATGCTCGCTGTTCACACTCCGGTAAAAAAAAAAAAAAAAACAACAACAAAACAAAACAAAACACATTCATACCCGCTTAGATTTAGCTTTAACCTGGCCTTTAAAACGCGAGAGTAGAGCGCAGTCATAAGTTTAACATTGCAAACGCTTCACGTCGCGTTTTTATATGCAGCCTATTGAAAATGTCTCTGTGGGTGATTAACTAAAAATGAGAGAAGGCTGAGAGGGGGAATAGCATCATGCCCCCTGCTGTCTTAAGTTTTAGTGTTATGAAAGCATCGGATTTTGTAGAATAAAAATGGCAGCAGGGATTGTTATGAGAATAAACGGTTATTAACAGTTTCCCGTGTGGAAATCCAGGCGGTCCTCTGTGTGAGGGGGACATTGAGGAGGCTGACGGAGTCCTGCAGGTCTTCTGTCCCTGGCATGATTATAACTTTGATCTCAGGACTGGAAGGTCAGGGACATCACTACAGGTCAGTGATAAAGTGTGTCCTGATTGTGCTGCTTTAGTTTTACACCAAGAACGCTTTTTATAAGCAGTGTTGATTAATCACTTTATTTAACTTGCATCTGGGAGCAGTAAAATTTAGGCACCTAAATGTATATCAGGTTTTTTACATTTACTAAAAGCTGATACTAAGACCTGATTTAAGCATTCACATCAATTATCCTTTAATCTTAGACAGATGGCGTGTTTTTGATAGACAGGACATAAAAATCAAAGCTCGTCAGATGGAGTTAAGGTGATTTTCAGCTTGAGATCTTCTGTTTTGTTTTGTTCCGTTGAAAAAATCAAATTTGACATTTTATTCTCTTTTGTATTCATCATTTTCCACATATGATTTAAATATACATCACTTTATGTCACTGATGTCAAATGTTAGACCTTAAACAAAACAACATCAAACAGTGTGTTGTGACAGGCAGAGGTTTTTTGACTTGGAAGAGTGCTCCTAAAGTAGCTTAGGGAGTTGTGTTTCTTCTAACTTCTGTTTCTTTTTTTTCCCTTTTTTACAGCAACAAGTGTATGAAGTCAAGCTGGAGGATGGAAATGTTTATGTGAAGCACAGAAGTCGTCTGTCCTTACAGCCTTTTCCTCCAGATCGGAAAAGCTGATCTACCTCAGAGCAGGTGCTTCGTCCTCCTGTCCATTTGTTAGACTTCTGTAATGAACCTACTGTAGTTTGTTTTGAGACTTGTTCCACAAACCCAAGCCGTCCAAAAACATTCCTAGGCCTTATCTCTCATTTTCTCAGTTTTGTTTCTCTTGGATTGCTGTATTCTCAGGACCAAATCCAGGAGAGTTTTTTGCGTTTTTCTTGCTGCTGGCATTCGAGATGGAGAACCATGCAAAGCCACTTAACCTGCAGAATCAGCAGGTTATTGTTGATTTTTGATAACACAATAGATGCAAGATAAAGGTAGTGGATTTATGTAGTTTCATGTAATTTTTTTTCATCCTTTATAAGATAATGTCGTGATTTTTAGTGGAAATATTGCAGAGTAAATTTGGTGTGCACTTAACTTTTTTTGCCTTCAGATTTGAGCCATTTGCACTTTCCATTTCATTGTTGATCAAAACCCAGTAATTGCAGTGGATCTCACCATTTTTCATCTCAGTTCTCAAGCTCTCAGCCTCTCCGCCTTGTTGCACTGATATGCACTAACAAGCAAAAACAAATCTGTTTGTAGAAACTGAAAATCCTTCCAAATGCTGTTTATAATTCAAATATAATTTACCAAAACTCCGAACAGATTTTTTTCTGTTTACACTCCACTTGTAATCCGAGTTCTGTTGACCAATCACATTTGAGCAGGCTTCGGTTACACGCAAATAAAAAAATCCATGTGGGCAGCAAAAACAGGAACACATTCACCAAACTGCAATCTTGAAACTATCAAGTTGTTGTCTGATGATAGTTTAATTTTATATTTGCTTTGTTAACTTTATCTTCAAGAACAGAAAATAAAGGCTTGACTTGGATATCCACTGGCTGTACTGCAAGTCTTGAAAAAACGGTTATTGCACCAAGATGCTAAGTCAGCAGACTGACAGTTTGGTTTTCGAATCACAGAGGCAAGAGGAGTCATCACAGTATCCAAAATGTAGCACTATGAGTTTTTAATGCAATTAAAATTGATAAAATAACGAGTAAAAATGAGTAAAAACTGAACATCATCGTCTTGATTTATTGCAAAGAATCATCATATTTTGCGTGTTAGCATTTTCGAATAACCTGTACAGGTCTCCTTTAGTGAAGCCCACAATTTTCATCTAAGTGTCACTTTCTTTCATGGTTTACTATATTTCCTATTTTTCCAGACTTGAGAGGCACAGTTGTTTAGTTGTGCCCTTGAAGCGATGTCACATTGGAAGAAACTCTGTTCCAGGATTTATTTGCAAAACTTTTTTTTTAACCCAATTAGAGTTTAAGCAAATAGAAAACACATCAAGGACACTGTGGTTACAGTTGGTGGCAATTCTACCGCTAACACGTCTCCATCAGCATTTCTCTTCATTCCTGTCTTGTGCACAGACAGGTTTGTCTGTTACTGACGCAGTGGGATTTACGAGGAACGGTTAGTAAGGCGCCGGAGGAAGGTTCACGACCTGAAATGCACCACTGACTTAAGAAAAATGTGTTATCCTAGTTGTGCGTGTGTGTGTGTGAGCAGTGATGCCAGTGTGGGGTTTTTTTCTTCGTGGTGAGAGCAGTCACTCACTATATTTTCTGTCAGCTTCGTTTTTTGGCAGACGCACAGAACCCCGTCACGAAGGTGTCAATGACCGTGTGGCTCAACACTCCAGTTTTCCTCCCTACTGTGCTCCCTGTTGTGCAACTTTATTACAATAATAATTCCACTGGCTAAAAATGTTATGTGCACCAGACGTCTCACTGTGTTGTCTTACATTTCATAACCTGAAGGGTAATGGGCAAACAAAGTGGAGATATGGCTATTTTGTGTCAGTAGAAAAGTCAAAGTAACAGTTTGAGATTCCGCAGGAATGTTTTGAGTCACTTGAGGTACATTGGGAAAATTGGGATTCTCATCAGAATTTTGTTATGTTTCCTAAAATGTACTTTATATACTTTTGTATTTCTGATGTATGTATCTGGGTTTCATGTTAATAGAGTTAAAAGTCATTCTGGAGACTGCATACACCGATGCATTTAAATTCACCCCTCTGTTGTAAGCTAGTATCATCAGTATCATGTTTGTTGTAAACTGTGCTTATTGCTGTAAGATGGGAAAAGTAAAACTACATCTATGCATTTTATTTATTAAAAACTATATATGCATGTTAAATAAACATTTTCCAATTTTCAAACTGTTCATTTGTTAAACTTATATACACAGTTCAGAGGACAACATCAAACAAAATGTTTACACAAAATCATTTATTTACACTTGTTCGTTCGTACATTTATACCAAATTTAACACAATACACAATTTACACATAAAGACATAATTCAGAGAGAAACAAAGCATTCAGCATCTCCATGCAATAGTTAGCATTACATACTATTATCAAGAGCTGATTTATGTAATTCTTTTACTACTCAGGATTGCTTCCTGGGGTGCAGTGGCAAGTATGCAACTCTCTCCATGTCCTCCAGAAAGTGGTGGAAAGGTGTAAGGTTGACCGTCTTGTGAATAAATTATGATCTCCCTGAGACCCTGCTGGACTATACAGAAGAGAAAATGGACATGTCTGTTCACGCTTAAGTTTCTGATAAATTGTAGATGGTTTCTGGTGGATTCAGAGACTTGTGCTTTTCCGCTTTAAAGTCAGAGTGAGCCAGAAACATTTCAGTGACAGAGGCAAACTCAGGTCAAGTATTTTGAATAGAAATCCACTCCTTAGATTCTTTTTTTTCTAATATCAGTTGCCACAAAAAAACTCAAATTTTGCCAGATGGATTGAAATACACTTGAAAATCTCCAATTTTCAACCATTCAAGAATTCTGCAAAGCTGTAACTATACCAATAGTATGCTTTAGACATTAGTTCCCTGTTTTGGGAAAAACGCTCATTCTCCTCCTTGCCAGAGTTTGGAGATGAGAATAGTGATGATACCCTTACATTGGTGGGTTCATTAAAAAAAATACAGCCAGTACCCAGCTAACTCCAAATGTCAAACAATTTATTTAGAAGTTTGAAACACAAATGCATAAATCATATTCATGATTCTGACACTAAATAAAGTAAAAGTCTTGCCACTACTACTGCCAACGAGTAAAGTTTCTTTTAATTAAAAAAGGAATATTTTCATCTTCTTTTATCTGTTGGTTTCAGGCTCAAACTGTCTTTATTTGATTTTAAAGTATCTGGAAACTTTTTTTCTTGAGCGATTAAACCAAACATTGCAGAGGTTCTTTAATCTCCTTTGAAGTTCCCTAAAGACAAAGTGGCTGTTTGGAGAGCACAGCTTATTTTTCCATGCAAAGCCTTACATAATGGTTTACTCAGGCTATTATTGTTACCTTGTCCTTCAAACTCTCCTGATAACTTCTTCTCATGAATAAGCCAATTCTCCTGTCAAAGCATTCCCTGAAGAAAATCTGCATTCTTCCATGTGCAACCACTTTCAAAGCTCAAGATTCTGTAAGTGATGGGCTATGAGGCCAAAGACCACTAATATTTTCCCTTCCCTTTTTTCTTTTTCAAACCGTACCCTGAAATGATTAAACCCATCACTAGATAATCTTGCTTCTCTTCCTTCTGATGTCTTTGGTCTAACATTTCCTTTAGTTGCTCTACATCTGTTTGGCCTCTTCAGCTGACCTCACAAACTATTGCATTTTATAGGACTTATCTCTTCCTACACCTGGATTCAATCATCATCTTTCTTATGGGGTGGATGCTGTATCTGCTGCTGGGACATGTTTGTTTCCAACTGGACATCTGAACTGTTCGTTCACACACAGCCCACAGGCCTGTGATTAGAGAGGTCAATGATAATGCTGAAGTTTGCACAGGCTGCCACTCTATAGATCTCTGTTTGGAGTGCTGCTATGTGCTCCACATAGAAAGATTTACAAGTTTGAAATGATACCATTTACAGCATATTAAATGATAAATTTGTTGCACATCAGAACTAAAAATATAACAAATGAACTGAGATTTTTTTAAAAAGACATCTTCAAATGTTAAATGTGCAGAGAGCTCGGTAGCAATTTCAAAGGAAATATGTGTCCATAATACTCTTGTGCCCAATTTATTGCTGATTGCTTGAGTTCAGTTTGGTTGTTTGTGAAAGTCAAACTGTTTTTACAGTCCTCAAGAGAATATGTAATTTATTTTCTAATTAGCAGCAGGCTTATATTTACTTGTCAGCCTCTTCTGGTTTCTCCAAGGTCCATAGTGCACCTTATTCATTTTGGGATTAGTTCAGCTCGAAGGGTTTCTCCCATGGGTCTGCAGAAGCCCATACTGCAGATAAACAATAGATTTTATCACTGAGTAAACTCAATTCCTATTACTGAGTTCAGTTAAAGTAGCCAAATAGTCAATTCATGTGTCTATTTCCATATCCATATGGCGTTATAGTCTACTAACAAGATTGCAAACTGAAGCCAAAAAGATTATTGTAAAATCAGCGGATTCATGCTACAAAGAATGAAAAAAAAAAAAAAAAAAAAAACAGTGACTCAGAGAGTCAAAAGGTTGCACAACACAACTTCAGTTATTGGCTGAAAATCACACAACTAAATCAACAACAAGATTCTTGTGCAAGGTACAAATACCTTAGCCACACAACATGCAACATGAAAAACTTGTTATTTAATTCACCAGCAGCACTTTTCATGAACTGTTATAGTTTGAAACATGCTGAATTTTATTAATTCTCAAGTTTAATGATATTTATTGCACTTCAAAATATAAAGGCAGCTCATAAACACTTTGCCCTAGAACAAAAACAAAGTTCATTTAGACCCTGAAAGAGCTTCTTGTTGAGAATGAAATTATTGAGGAATAGATTATTATAAGTAACACTTTGTTTGGTGATGTTCTAATGTGGAATGTGCAGAGGGGGGAAAGGAAATTATGTCATGCTTCCAAAAACAATTATCTTTATTTTGAAGTGCCGGCTACGAGTAAGGTCCTTGCTTGTCTTGACGACAACCTCAGTCTTCCACATTTTAAGTAAGTGTGGAAGAACGTCTGTCTGAATCACAGTTGGCAATATGGTTCACTAATGAAAAACACTGAGAAGCATGACTGAAAACATTCTCTGTTCACTGGGTGGCATGCTTCACCCCACTGTCTCTTTTGCATGTTCCTCCACTTCATGGAGAGTTTCTGAGTTTGTATAAAAAGGGCTCAGTGTCTGCTTCAGACAACAAGGACCTCATGTTGGTTTCTCTCTGATCTTGAGGAAAAGCATGAGTTCAGTGGAAAGCTATGGCCAATTACCAAGTGTTTGGGGTCTACCATAGTATTTATAGTTTTTAAATTTCTGGTTTCGGGTCAAGCATCGAGACATGTCAGCAAAAACACCCACTATGGAAGTGGAATGCCACAGATTAGCTCTATAAAAGTTCTAATTTCAACCCTCAATTTAGTGTATTCAATCATAAAATGAGAGCACAGTCAATAAAAGCCAGTCACCAAGTTACATAAAGACAAATGATACTTGTCTTTTACTACTGATGGGAGAAATTAATATAACAAATTCTTCAAGTAAACATCAGACCTAATGAGTTTTCTAAATTGCTGTCTGTCTCAGGTTTGTGATTTTCATAGTAAAGGGGGAATTCACACTCATCAGCAGACAGACAATCTTCTGAACTTGATGCCATCATATGACTCTCAACTGAAGACCTAGCAATGTAAAGAAAAGATTATTATAGATATGTCATTTTGATGTGATTGCTAGTGTAAACACTGATCAAATTATATTATTTCAACCTACTTTTTATCACTTCTGTTGGCATTACTGAATGCGTGTAGATACTCTTCTCCTGGTGGTTGAGGTGACTCTGCGATTCTGGGTCCTACCCCGTTGCTCTGAAGGATAAGCCACTACCTGGGTGGATGATCTCCTCACCTGCAGACCATCTAACTCTCTCATGTCCCTCGCCATCTGAGACAAAGTTTGACCTGGGTTGGTCTGCAGACGCTGGAAAAGACTTTCCCTGTTGATTTTTCTCTCTGGACAACTGAAGGTCAGTGCAACACCAGAGTCTGACTTCATCTCTCTGGAGAAACCATCTGAGGTGCCATCGAAGCAGCGCCCAATAGCGATCTCTTTGGCCACTCTAGGGTTCTGGTCTGTGACTGTGTAAATACCATAGTTGTGTCCCAAAGGGTCAACGGGTGCTAACATGGTGAAGGCATGAGACTCATTGTTTTGAGCCACTGGTGGATGTTTAATGAGATACTCTTGTAGGAGGTTGTTGGTGTTGATCCTGCGGCAGTTACCTTGTGGAAGGATTGATATGAGGGACCGGTCCACCTCAGCTTGGTCAAATAACATGCCACTGCATTTGAACTCAACACATGCTGCTGAGGTATTGGACTCTCGCATATCCCGAGTGCTGCGAATGTCTCTGATTCCATAAAGCTGGCCCTTTGTCTCTCTGTGTGTTCCTCCCAGATTCCTTGACCTGACCATGACTTCTTTCTGTCCAAGAATTTTGATCTTGATGAAGCATGCTCTAAACTCTTGGGGGTTAGGCCACCAGGAGAGGTAATCTCCTGTCCAGGTCGTCAAATCATTCTCCTCAAAGGGAACAACATTGTATTCATACTTGTCCTTTTCTACTCTAAAAAACCTGAAATGATTAGCATCAACAGGGGCATTTTCACAAGCTATTAAATTCTGATATGGATATATTGGCCCATTGGTCTCATCAAAATTGTTTTGGTTAGGCTTTGCCAAGTTGATTTTGAAGGCAGTTTTCTTTAATGCTGGATCGTCATGGTCTGAACGCTGGTAGTCTATTTTATCTAGATAAGGTTGAGAGACTCCAATTATGTTTGGATTCATCTTTGGGGAGGAAGGAGCTGCCTCCAGTTCCTCCCCACCCAGCATTGCTGTGACATAAGCTGTGTAAGCATCAGGCCTCTGGGCATCACAGAAAGCTGGTAAACAGGCTCCATTGGGTCCTGTTATGACACTGTCAAAGCGGCCCCATGCCCTGGGATTAGAAGAATAACCAGGCTTGGGCTCCAAGTTTATCAGGCTAATCACGACACCCTCCAACTGTTCAGTAGGTAGGAACTTGTCACTCATGTAGGCACGAACTTTGACATAGCAGCGTCTATTTTCAGGCACGTCTAAATTGAAAAGTCTGCGTTCTCTGATTTCCATGTTGCCTATGAGGAATGTGCGCTCCTCGCGCTTGCTCCTTCCATGACCACCAGTAGTTGTTGTGCTGTAAGAAAAGTCGCTCTCCTCTTCCCAGACTCCTGTGTCCGGATTTAAAGACCACAGTTTCATCTGGGGTATGTGCTCTTGCATTTTGACGTGCTGTGTGTCAAGAAGGACTTGGACAGTGCCAGCTCCAAGTACCTCCTTGTTGGACTCATCTCTGAAGTCTACAGAGAACATGCCATAGGTCCTTAAAGGAAGCATGTCACCTTCATCATCCACAAAGTTAAGGTCGCCAGGGGCAGCTGCTGCAGTAGTGATGTTTCTTGGGTCAATGAATGTGACACTGGCTTTGACAGTTCCTTCGTAGATTTCTCCATTGTCCTTATGAAAAGAATTAGGAGGAATAACCAACTGCCCTATGGGGTCTTCATCCTTAATTTCTCCAAGGTCAATAAAATTGGTCTCTCCTGCATTGATATCAATTGGTGTTTGTTTTCTCATCACTTTCACATCATGGTAAATAGATCCACTTTTCTTGTCAAAGATGAACACCTTGGGCGTGTCAATAAACTTTTGACTAGGGTCAACAAAATTTACAACTAATCTCTGTGTGTCAGGGGTGATTCTTAACGTGAAGCCTCCTTGGTATCCAGTGGTACCCACTCTCTCTTTACCAATGTAGATGTGCCCAAAACGCAGAGGCTCATTATTGTCAGCTGTGACTACTCTACCACGAACCAGCACAGTTGGCTGCACACATTTCTGACAACCGCACTGTATCACAGCACGGATGGGGAGGCTGTAACTACCACAGTCAATAATTCTGCTTTCCATATTTTTAACGCTACAACAGAATCCAGCTCCATCTCTGCAGCCCATATCAAAATCTAGGGAACCAGCACATTTGTTGTGAGGGCAGCGGCCAGCATTGTAGTACTTGGAGTCAGTCCCGGGTTGAACACAGTCTATGGGTAGCCTGATGAGATGTGTTTCAGGGGTAGAATTGCATGCTGGTGCTCCTTTGTCTGTGAAATAGACAATAAATGACATTAAGCTTGTGTTCTTTCATCATCATGAAAGAAATATTGCCATAAATTTTAAGTTGACTGCTGTGTAATGTGACTTTGATGGTGTTTCGGAAGTAAATGCAGAGTTAACATATTAAAAACAGGCCTGTTCATGTTCTATTTGCTTAGCTGTATCTGCACTTGAGTTTGTCAAATATAGAATCTAGCATTAAAATAAAATTCCTGGTTTGAGGGTAATTGCATATTGATTTATAAGCATAATATGGAACAGGTATAGTAAATAGTTGGAACTTGCTGGTAGAATATATAAAAATATTTATACCTTTATTTTTCACACATGGATGCTCACATTATAAACACAGTAAACACAAACGCCCAAGGTCTACATGGCCCGAAAGTGCATTTAAGTGGCCAAGTTGGATTGTGAAATATGCATAAAATGGTAATTAGACTTCAACCTTAAGAAAAGGTTTCTTCACCAACCATCCAACTGGGAGCTGGAAAGAACGAACAATTGTTCAACAACCCACTGGCAGCATAATTATTATGCATGATGTCATGGTTGTTTGTAGTTAAGTATCCCTGTCAAGCTCACCATCTCCCGCATAAGTCAATAACTGCAAACACATGAAGCAGTTTGATTTGTAGATTGCTGTATTGCTTTGCAAGTTTCCTTTGATCGTGAATTATATAACTTATAACCTCCTGAACAGTTGTAAACATAATGTGTTATTCAAATTAAACTTCTGCATTATGTAAAAGGGGAAAAGAAACTATTGGGATGAAGGTATGTTTATCATCCCGCTCTGAGGAGCAGGTGTTGTTCTGCACACATAAAGTGTCTCCAGCCATAATGACTTTTGGAGTACAGGGATTTGTCTGTTGCCTAGAATTGATTGCTTTAGCACTGTTCCATGAAAAGCCTGTTTGTTAATCTGTGTCTTAACTAACAAGCACCTGGAGAATATAAGCTGTGTATGTGGGGTTCTCCCACATGGATGTGGAAAGACATACTTGTCTGAGTCTGAGAGAGAAAAGAAACATAATTTATTGACAATCTTGGGTTTCATCTCAACACTGGGTGTTCTGGAAAAATTGGGTTTGAGGTTTTACAGTGTCCAGAGCCCTCTCACACAATAAAGAATCCCTGTTTAGAAAGCTGTAGTTTCAACCAATGTAAACACAATAAAAACCTATTCCTCCAGGCTCTGCCAGATCGTAAGACTGATATTTTTCATTTTCCCATGTTGGTTTTTTCAATGAAAGATAGATTATTAACTGACTTTCTCCTCTCTTTCAGTTGTAAGCCACTGTGGTTTTGTTTGATTCCTCTTAATGCGTAGACATGGCTCATGGATGACTTGGTTTGAGCTCAGCACTGACATTCCTCTTTAACTGTGTATTCAATCTCTGAGGCAGCTGCTCTTTATACAGTAGAGTTGTGGTTGTTTGCTTTTTGTCAGTGGTTATACTTGAACCAGTGCAAGACATTGACTAAATACGTCATTGTCAAATGCACTGGGGTGGTAGCCATCCCGAGCTATAATCCCTGTGTGCCGCTTTCTATCATCATAGCAAATTATTTCTTCTCAGTCTGATGAAGATGAATTACATTTTACCAGAACTTTACTATTTTTCACTTAAAGAACAACCTGAAAACACAAAAAAACCACTGATATTCAGTATTCTGCATGCAGTACATGTAAATACACTATTCAACTTTTTCCAAGGGTCAGATATCTGTCATTCTCTTAGCAGGACTACATAAATACTACTAGTCTGCATTTCATAAACTTGGTGCGGAGGTGGCGCATGGCCTAGGGAAAAAACCTACTTAATTTTGGTGCCAATCCAGATCAGTATCTTCACTTACAAAACAACTAAATGGGGCATTAGCTCTGGCAGAGGAAGTGGTTTCTTTGTTTCTGCCCTTCTTGTTTGGTGCTACACATACCAATTACAGTAAGGAAGGCGGGGGAGGACTTGATGCTTCCTGCAGGGCTGCTGGCTTTACAGTAATACTGTCCCGACTGCTCTGGCTTCAGATCTCGCAGTACAAGGTCTTCTTCATACTTGTATACCTTCCTGTCTAGCAGAGTCCCATTGTGATACCTTGATAAACAGACACAAAGAAGGAAACAGAGAGAGTGATTTGTTCTTCACTTTACTTTTTTACATTATTGCGGAATGTTTATTGAACTTTAATCGGCTAAGCAATTATATTTAAAATTATATCTAAAATATGCCACCAATTATACATATTTTGATAATTTATGCTAACAATGACTGTACAATACGACTTTCATAGGGAGATTTATCCGATGACTTTAGTTTATAGAGCTTATGTTTTAGTTTTATGACCTGTAACTTAAAAACTATACATTTCATAAGTGTAGGAAGGACTGTAACTATTTTTTGAGTGTTATTCTATGAGAGTGTGCCAACAATGATGTTCATCTCACCAGTAGTATTTGTCAGGTGTTGGTGATCCTGTTGCCTTGCAGCACAACAGCACCCGTCCTCCCTCGTAACGCACTTTATCCTCTGGGTGCTTCACAATGTACGGCTTTTCTGTGGAAAGCAGAATGGAGCAAATCACCAAGACTTTACTCTGATTGTTGTGAATGGTGCCGCAGGTCATAGAGAGCTCATAAAATTCAAACATTACACTTTATTCAGTCTCTGAGCTTATGAAAAATGATTGTTGAGGGAATTGCCTTTTCGAAAGCAGCTCAAGTCTATTTTTATTTGGTTTCCATGCAACCAAGTCGCTGCTCAAGGCTATGTAAAGTCTCACAATAGTCCAGACTGTTTATGTTGTAGAGCTGTCAATTTCCTGTTTTCAGTCGTCTGAGAATATGATTGAAGGATTTGTAGACTATGTGGAATAATAATAATAATGCTAGTCTTGTAATAATACCTATTTAAAGAACAATCCAAAAGTATGTAATCATTTTTCTTTCATTTATCTGCACTTACCGGCTGATCTAAGAATAGCCCGGACCCAGGACATGCCTGTGGTGTTACTGGAAGTGGACACAGTGATAGGGGCAAACTTCTCCTTCCTGATGGTGATTAAAGTTGGGCTGGAAGAGCAGATTCCTAGGAGCTTAAAGTGACCCATAGCATCTGTACGGGCACGGATGACCTTGGGATGGCTGGCTAGTGACACAAAGGCTCCTGCCACAGGGACACCAGTCACACTGTGGATATCACCATGTAGGATGTGGCCTTTACACACACAGTGACTGCAGTCTTCACTGGGATGGCCTTCAGTGCACACATACTGGCATTTGGCTTTTGTAAAGAAATCATAGAGATGTTAGCACATACTGATCAAGACGCCAAAGTAAAGCAATGCCTGACTACAGCTAAATGCAGTGTGGCTTTGCATACCTGGGCATGGAGTCTTTCCACATTTCTGGATTTCAACAGGCCGTCCCACACACTGCACTGTCGCTGAAGTCCTTGCACAGGTCCTTCTCCTAATTCTGCGACCTCCACCACAGGTCACTGAACATGACCCCCAGCGACCCCATGGACTCCATTTAGCTACAAAAAGACACAACGGAAGGGAGTTTCAATGAATCATTCTATCAAACGGATTGTTAACTCCCTTGTGCTGCACTATAGGATTTGTAAAGGATTTAGCTGCATTCAGAACTTTACTGAAACAGCTTCAATCAATAAGACTGCTGTAGAGACGGCTGCCTGAAAACACACAGCAGCAAATGGCACATGGGCATTTACAATGTCAAAGTCTTTACAAAACTAAAGGTTTTAATTGAACAGTTTCACTTATACTTATAACTGTATTCATAAGGATGAGAAATAAAATATTTTATTCAAAAGCCTACCGAATGGTTTAAAAAGAACATTGTGAGGAATTCACCAATAAAAAGGGACATTATGAATCACTTTGTTGATTAAAATAGTTTATGTGTAGTTCAAAGACCATATTCTCTACAGTAGATTAGGGAACTGTCAGAAATTTGGTGGTGATTGATTTTTGGCTGTTACCTGTACATGGTGGGGTGATGCACTCTCTTCTCTCTGAATGGTGCCCCTGACATGCTGGCACCAACAGCAGAGGCATGGGCTGTGCGCTCACGCATTTCCTCCGACGGACTTGGACACCCACGTCATTACAAACTGTGGTTGAACAGGGGCCCCACTCACTCCAGTCAGTCCAATAGCTCTGCACTAAAAACATATTACAGAGGACAGAGGGACATTTTAATCTTGAAAGATGTAGCTATGCACCACAGATGGTGCTAAAACACACAAGTACGATGTTTAATATTTGTTGAGTTTTTGTAGTGTTTTGGCTAAATATTCATATCTGTGAAGAAAAAGCTTCCGCAGCCCTGGGCTGCTGTAATCAGCTCTACCTGGGGGGCACTGGAAGCGAACATGGTAGTTAGAACAAACGCGACCATGTGGCTGTTCCTTGTTGATGCACCAGAATCCCTTCTCCAGACTTGAATGAACCACTTCCCCAGTTTCTGCCGCTGCCACCCAGTCTGTAGTACGAGCCTCCATAGCTGTAGGCCGTGCACAAACTCTCTCTCTGTAATAGAAACGAATTGCCTCCAGGCGCTCATAGTCTCCATTTCCCCCAGGATGGTCAATGTTGAACCAAGATGTCCATTCAGTCACGCCTGGAGGCACATCAAGGGAAGACGTGGATGAAAACCACAAAAATAGAACATTAGAAAAAAATAATAATTGTGGTGTGGAGGTTGGAGCTAGTTTTACATGGGGGGACACTGTTAAGAATTAAGAAAGACTTGAACAGCAGGGATGGGTTACAAGCTTTCAGAGGTCTGCAACTATCATCTGAAACTGACTTCATATACTCCAGGGAGCTTTGTATTGTTGAGGATCTTTCCATGCCCCCTGGCTTGAGTCATGAGGCATTCTGTTTAGTTTTCCATCTGTGGCATGTTCTGAAACCTGAACAATTTCCTACTGAGAAACATGAGGAATTACAAATAAAAGGAACCCATTAGCCACATGTGATAGATTGTTTTCCTTTAAAAGTAAAGCACTGCTTTACTCCCAAAAAATAATGTCCACCAAGAATTGGTGGAGGGATTATGTGTTACAGACAGCTGTTTCTGTATAGTTAGAAAACTGTTGTTTATTGAAAGCTTAATGCTCTCAAACTTTGAAGAAAATGCTCCTAATTGTATTAATGTTGTGGTTTAAAGCTGTTCACATCACGGAAAGCTGACTGAGACAAACGATCCTCCCAGCTATGCTAACAGTGAATGATTAGAAAGCAGCTTAGTCATACATCTTTTGTACAGAAAGGTCTTTTAGTGTTACACCTCTATCTGTTCTTAATAACTGCTGAAAAAACTGTGATATGATTCCACTGAGCTCCAAGATAACCTCATCCACATAAGTAATTATAGTTTTAAAAACTCCCACTCTTTGTTTTACTTCACTGATCAGAAACACAGTTTCCATAACAACAGGCCCTTAGGGGAACAAACAGGAATTATTATGGTGCACTGAATGATTTTTAGTTAGCTTTGGGTCCAGACTTGAGCCCTGTCTTTATTTGCTTCCATTATTCCATTGATAAAAGTATCTGTAATTAAGTATTTTTGTAATTAACTATTATTACTACTGTAGCCAAGGATGTCTAGACAGCATCGCTGGATGAGTTAGACAAAGTTAAAAGGAGCATCTTTTTTCTATTATTTCCAAGCAGATGTGTTCGTAAAAGCAATGGACACCATACAAAGACAAAACACACTGCGTCTAAAATTATGTCTCGGCCTCATGCCTTGGAGTTTAAAGTTTGCTGAGTTATGAGTCTGCAAAGGAGTAAAATCTCTGAGGTAACATCTTTATCGGGCACTAAAGGATTTACCTTGAGTCTTTAAAGTTTTAGTCACAGCCATTAGTAAGGCTGCTAAATCAGCAAGTCAAATAGCAATAACGAGCGTACTGATAGTTTTATAATACTGGCTGGAATCTGCCTGCACTTTTGCTTTCAGCTGATATTTAAATTCTCACAGTTTGAAAACGTTTGCCAAAGAATTAGCTCTCAATCTCCCTCCGGTACCTGTTGTCTGTGAGTCAGCGTGCATGTTGAAGGCCACTCTCCGTCTCTTGTCTGAATGACTCTCACTTCTCACAGATCCTGCGTACACAAGAAAACAGCTGGTTATAGAGCGAGCTTACGCTTTTTGTCCTTGAGAAACTTTGAGAAGAAAGAGAAGAAATTCTAGAAGTCGTGTGTTGGAGATGAGAGTGTGTTACCTTTTTGAAAATATGTGTACTTGTGCTTGCTTAAATTACACTATTGATAAAATCAAGTTTTCAATGTGTGTGCGTTTTGAACAGCTGCTGAGATTTACTCCAATTTTGTATGGACACATGCACGTTTTGCTCTTTCTTCGAGGCAAGGAGACTTTCTGCTTAAATGACAACAAACTGAAGATTTATTCCCTTTTCTTTCTCTCCGATGTAAGTTTTCATCAGTGTCTATCCATCACTCTTCTTTTTTCCTATATTTCCCCTTTCCCTCCTCTCTGTCTTCTCTTTTATCATAGCTGTTCTTCAGCAGCGGCAGTCTCTTATCCCTCCATCTATCATCTCCCCCAGACATCTTTGTCATACGTCTTTTCATTCTTTAGTCCTTCTTGCCCTCCTCTGTCCTCCCTTCTCCTCTTGATCCATCAATAAGCACCCACTGTTGAGGATGCTAATGAACCTTCAGTTGAGAAAATCTGAACCTGCAGAGTCATCTGATATTCTGTGCAGATGCCAAGCATGTAAACCTTACTTTAACTTTCTGTTCACCTCTTTCTCTTACTCAAACACATGCATATAGGCAGCAATTTCATGCCAGTTGTTTTTATTTGAAGGATGTATGACTGTACAATATGTATTGCACAGAAACTGCATGCCTATATCACTAAATAAGTCTTACATCATCTTCTTGTAAACGCGTGTGTTCATACACACAGCAGTAGATGTAAGCAGTAAGCAAATACTGACCTTTTACAAAAAGAATGATATTAAAGCTGGCATTCATGTAATTTTTTTCTCTTTGATTTATTAAGCATGCACCGTACATTTTCACGCATGCTTTGATGTGCAATGAATCATTTTCCTGCGGTACAAATTTTTTTATGTTTTGAAAAGTGTCAGTTGTTTGCTTGACATTTCTTCTTTCGCTTGAAACTCTGGGAAGAAATGTGAAATGTGACCATGCGGAAAAAATAAATGTCAGTCTGTGACAGAAACAAAAAGTGGCTTATGTTGCTTCAGTGTGCGTGTGTGAAATGTGCAAGCGCTTAGAACTGTGGGAGAGACACTGCTGAGTTTACGAGCAGAGACGCCCAGCACAGAGACCAGTATCGATCCCAGTCCCCGCTGGTTTTACAGCTCGCTTCAAGTCTTTAGTTTCATGCCAGCACATTTCTTTTCAAGCCCTGATGGCTTTTGATAGATTTACCAAAAGAAGGATAACAGTTCAGCAGGACACACATCAACTTCACTTTTTAGGGTAACGTAGACTGTCAGCTGACCTTCATGGTTGTTGATTTTTTTTATGCCCTTGGCTTTAAAAACCATTGATATTTTTCCAGATCAGCTTTGTCTCTCTGATACCCTGGAATGACTTATAAACAGAAGCAAATGCTTTCACACTGATCTGGTGAGCAGATGTGGCTCTTCCTGCAGATTTAGTTTAGTAAATCAGTTCAAATAGTTTTTCACAATTTTCTTTTGTCTCCCGAGCAGGTAAAGCACAGTTTTTCTCAGTGACATGTTGCTCACAAATCATCAACACATCCCAGAAACAACATCAGAGATCCCTGTCCAGAAGCGCAGTCCTGGGAACAACTAAGATACTGCGCAGGACCCTCAAGCTCCCAGGCCTCCGGTAGAGGACCCGAGCTTGAAGGATAGACCGCTCGCAGGGGCGAGAGGGGAATTTTTTTAAATTTATTTTTTATGTGTGCGTGTGTGTGTGAACAAAGAAGCCTTTTGTTTCTTTTATTAAAAATGAATTAAAACTCCTGTGGCTAATTAATAATGCTCCCCATTCTGAAGTGCATGTTATTTCCAAGAAGTTCCAAAACACTATTTCGGCTCCTGTTACATAACATTTTTCTTTCCTTTTCACACCAGAGCAAAGGGAATTCACAGCAGAACCACGGGATTATCATTTCAAGATGTCTGATAATGATGAAAATGAAATGGCAAACAATTCGGTGGATTTTATAGGGTGACTAATGGTTTTAGAAAGCAGACAGAGGAAACCCAGATTAGCTACAGAAGAAGGCAAATGTTGGCGTAGTGACCTCAGTAATGGCTGGGATGAACTGGCTTGGCTCCCACAGCGCACTCAAAGCTTATTGTGCTTCTGAGGGATATGTTAACACTTTATGAATTTTAAATGCTAGGGGATTTTATTGGGGCACTGCTTCATGCGGCTGGTATGTGAGCGAATTTACCTCATCAAGAGGCAAGTAACACACATTTTTCAAGCCAACGGGAGCAAAGTTAGAACTTCTTATTTCCTTTTTATGCTTTAGGAAAATACACCCTAAAGGGACTGACTGGTGCACTATACCTTGTTCATGTGCTCCTTGTGGGTTTGGTTTTGTGAACAGAAATGTCTTTACGCTTTGACTTTTTGCAGCTGCTGTTACACAGCCCAAACGTTGTGTATGTTGCTTCTGATTTTCTGATTTAACGGCCCATTTGGCGCTTGTCAAATCACAGCTGAACAATAAACTTCTTTTATGACATGACAATGTTGCAGTTTAGCTTTGTTTAGATCGCATGGTTAAGTTTAGGAAATAGACGCAGTTTGGTGGAAACGCGAGGCTGTCCTGTTAGAAACGACTGCGTTAGTCATTTCGAAATGAAATATGTTTACATTCAAGTGCCAGCAGCTTTAGCCACACTCACTGTGACCCTCATAAACCTTGGACAAACCTTGGACAAGGTAACAAGATAGCTGCACTGGTGCGTTCGGACAGATCTGCATCCTTTTCCATATATAGCAACATGGTAAGTTCCTGAATACCAAGCAATGTCACTTATATGTCTGAAACACAGCTACTGGATTACTTTTCATCCACCGCTGCATTCATTGCCCTCTTTATCCACCATAGGTCTGTTGTGACAACTGCAAGTCTTATTTTAGAGAACTAGCTTTGGGTTCAATGATTTACGTCACAGTGGTTCATTCTGAAATACAGCTTCTATTAATAAGCCGTGGTGCCTTTGTGAAAGACAGCCTTGCTCTCCTTCACTTTCTGAGTGAGAAATTTCTGCCTTAGCCAAAATCTAATAAAAAAGCTGCTGAAGAGTGGAACTGTGGAGAAAATGGAGGACCTTATGAAGTTGCACCCAACACGATTTCACTCATATTAGGGAGGTATGGTTGTGCCAGATGCAGGCTGGCAGACAGATGAGGCTTAAGTAAAAGGTCTGGATCCTGTTTATTTATAATATTCCAGATCCCTACAAGAAGGAGAAGATGTAAAAACACCGGCATGCTTCCTCGTGTTACATAACCTACTAGACAAAGCAAAGCTGGCGCAAAGAATGGGGTTATGCTTTATTTGTTGATGTTGCTCATGCTCGGGCTCAGGAGTGTGTGCAATAGCAGCTGCCACAGGAGTGCGCGAATTAAGTTAAAAACAGAGGCATTCCATGCATGAACTGTGTATGTATTGTGTGTGGGCCTGTGTATGTGATGATCCGTTTGCCATGTCATCTGGAAGTTGTTTATGCGTTTGGCTAGCTCCTTAGCTGAGGTGTGTGTGGTTTCAGAAAAGTCTGGTCTTTCTCTCAGTGCCTATCTCGCTCTCTTTACCCCAAAGTTTCTTCTTCTTCTCAAAAGTCTCTCAAAACTTATAAACATCTGTAGCTCCTTAAAATCAGCACTTTTGTCCGTGACATTAACTAATGGTGGAAACCAACCACATGATTTAAGGATTTACAAAAGTATAACAGAGGATTTGTGTATTTAAAGGTAGGTATTTGTGGAAGACCGCATTGTTTCCTTGGTACTATTAAAAACAGTTCGTCAGTGTTGAATTTCTCAAGAAAAAATATCTGGAGGTTGAACTTCTCCACCTGTGCACAGGTACTGAGCCAGAAGCTGAAAATGTAAAGCAGCTGATTAATCCTGCAACAAATAATTTCTTGGCATCTCTTCTTGTGTCTGTACACATGAGTAGAAAAGAAAAGCAATGAAAGATGTGATTGTGGCTTGCTGCATGTCACTAATGGGAGTTTGCGCCTTTTTGTTTGATTCTATGTAATCTCTGTGTCAGTCATTAAAGTCAGCTGGCCAGACAGCTCTGTGCTTTATAGCAGACAGTGGTCAGCATCTGGAGAACTACCCCTCCGTCTGACTAACAGCCCTCCAGCTACTCACCAACTATTTTGGCTTTGCAGAGAAGAGAAGAGAAGAGAAGAGAAGAGAAGAGAAGAGAAGAGAAGAGAAGAGAAGAGAAGAGAAGAGAAAGAGAAAGATTTACACCCGAAGGTGGTAATACCACTGTTTTCCCCTCTAAGTTACAGTGGGCATGCAGCAGCAGCTGCCAACTTTAAATAGAAAAACAGCTCATAAAGCTCTAAGCTCTAAGGTGTGTGGAGAGGGTGACTGAGAAATAAGGCGAGGAGAGAATGTTTGATGGAGTAGGACAGGGGGAAGTAGGTAGAGAAAGGTGGAGGAGGGAGTGTGATTGAGGGAGAGACAGAAGGAAGAAAGGTGGGGAAAGTATTTGTGAGGAAATACCTGAGGGAGACAGATTAGAAACAAAAGGCGAGCAGATGAAGACGAGCGGACAGATGGAGACACACAGTCGTTACTTTAGCAGTGGATTGAATGCAGTTATGAAGGCTGAACTGGTCATCAAAAGTGAAAAGGAAAGAGTGAAAAGCTGGCCAGTGTGACTGTGGAAAAAAAGAGGGCAGTAAAGTAATTTTACCTGTGCTCCTATTACTCTTTTTTATTCCATTTTGTCATTAAGCCGAGCACAAACCAAGCAGGTGGAAAAGTGGGCCACTGGGTTTGTGATTATTGCACCTTGTTTCCAAGGTGACTGCGTTTATATCTTTAGGGACTGCTCCCAGTGTTAGAGGGTGAAATAAGGACAAAAATGCACCACCTCACTGCAAGATGTGGATGTACTGCTAAAGGAGCGTGGCATGAGGTGTTAAAATTTTACGATCCATTTTAAGGTTGGAGTGTTCTGTTCAGTCAGAGTCAGTATGAATCACCATTTATACATACACTTTCACTGGTCTCTCATCTTTTGATATATACTCATCAGTGAATGGCATAAAGACATTTACAGTTCAGAGGCTTCAGAGCCCAACAAGACATGGAGACTATTAAGGTGTATTCACACTCATTTGCTTTTATGAACTGCCAGCTCCCTTACTTTGGAAAAAAAGAGAGAAAAAGCTAATGTGAAGCAGCTGTAAGGCGAAGAGAAAGTGACAGCTCTGGAAAAAGTGCTGCTACTGGTGTCATTCAGGAAGAATGGCAAACTTTCAGTGGATGATAAGAGTGAAGTTTGCTGGGAAGAACTTCTAATCTCATCTGGAAGAAACTGTGTTGTGCTAATGTCTGCAGATAACCAACACTTAACCAGCATTAAAAACTGGGAGCTACATTAGAAAAATAGTGCGAAAAAGCTGTAATTTCAAACTGAGTGTTGGTCGAATAATAAAAGCTGGACGCAATTTTCATAAAGCAGGCCTTCCGTTTGCTGATAGTGGCAGCTACTGTGCTGGGGCTTGGTGACACACGCTTTGTTTTCATAATCATGAAATTGTTGTTTTCACGACCTCTTCTCCTTAACATCCCACTCCATCTCCATCCATCTCCTTTGTGTTACTAAGAGTGCTGGAAAAACATGCATATGGCTTTAGATTCGAGATTTCGAGATAAAGAGGTAATACGGCAGTCTTATCACACGTTTCCATCACTTCAAAGGATGTTACTTTGACTTAGTTTTACATTGCTAGAGACTTACTATACCCATAAAAAGTATTTCTACTTTCCTAAACCTAACCTCAAACTACATCTTCTTCTCAAGATTTTTGGATTTACAATACGGACTCTATGACTTTACATCCCCAGAAGGGAGTAGGCTGACTTTGAACACAGATTAATGTCCCTACAACGTAAGTAATCCAAGCACACACACACTAATCATGCACTACTCTTATCATATGAGCTCATCTTCAGACATTTGTCTAAATTATTTCAACATCCTGCTCTGACATCCTTAGGGAAATGCCGTCAACTTGGGAACTCTACAGTTACTGTCGGTTGTGCGGCACATGTGTTAATACTCATAAACTGGCCCTCTTTCTTGTGTGATTATGAAAAGAGAATTGAAAATTGCTCAAGGTTCATTTTCAACATTTGTTTCACGAGCATCATTTTGTTGGCAAATCTGTAGTTACAACAATTTCTTGGGATTGTGTCATTCCGCCATGATAATAACATATTAGCAGTTCAATCATCAATCTTCACCTACCTTGGCTCAGAGCCACCGAGGCCAGGAAAGACAGCAGCAGCGCCACTTTATTTAATCCCAACATTGTGCTGGCGTCTTCTGTTAGAGACGATTCCCTACAGCATCGATACGAACTAATTCAGCTCTCAGCTGAGCGTAGCTACTTCAGGTCCTCAGGTGTGACTGAGGCTGCTGTTTGGGCAGACTCTTGCCTCTGCTCCTTCGTGTGAGTTGAGTTGCTGAGCTGGAGACAGGAGCTCAGCCGTTTTTAAAAGAAGGGGCATCGGGACTGCACACCAATCCAGCCCCTCTCTCCTCACCATTGGCCAGTGAAATGCAACATCTGGGTCCCCCATATCATGGTCCAAAAAAAGGTAAGGGTATGGTGGGGGAAGAGAGGGGAAGGAGCACACACACACACACACAGGGAAAGAGAAGGCAAATGTGTACATGTGTCTGTGGTTACTGAAAGTAAGAGGGTGCTTTCCTGTTCTTCTTAGCTTTTTTTCACTATTTGTGGCTTATTTAAAGCATTACTTGCATTTGTTTAACTCAAGGGTTACATTGATTTGTAACCCCCCTCCACCCTATTGCACCAGCAAATACATATTTAGCAACACAACAGGTGTGTGGCTTCACGTGTGTGTTTCCAGCTTTAAAGCTCTATTCTAGTTTCTATGTGTGTCTTGTCATGCAAAGAATTTTAGAACTTTAATTCCGGATGATTGAAAACTCTATTTTTATTTTTTCTCTTGCTTTTTTTAAAAGGCATTTAAAATATGAAGGTCTAGCTGACACAACACATTTTCTTGTGATTTGCGATAATAATTCAAGACTGTGTTTATAAATAAGAGATGACAGTTATAATCATCTTCTGTAAATTGTCATGTCCTTCGCTGCCCCCCCTCCCAATCTGTGTTACCTCTGTCTTACCAGCAGACATGGGACAGTGCCAGATGCTGCTCTCCCTCGGGTTCAACTTCTGGTTTAGTTTTGTAACTCTTTAGCAGTTGTTGATTGCTGGGTGATGCACTGCCAAAGAGTGGAAGTGGCGTCATATGGCATGCCATTCAGGAAAGTCCTCAGAGCGCAGACACGAGACATACTTATGAGGTGCAATG
Source organism: Oreochromis aureus (assembly GCF_013358895.1). Classification (NCBI taxonomy): domain Eukaryota; kingdom Metazoa; phylum Chordata; class Actinopteri; order Cichliformes; family Cichlidae; genus Oreochromis; species Oreochromis aureus. The sequence continues at coordinate 40,949,737 of NC_052963.1, read as the reverse complement.
TACTTGGGCTCATTTACAGGATGTGAAGTGTTTTATTTGGTAAAGATCCTCATAAAAGCAATGGAAATTAAAAACACTAATTAGGCTGAACTGTTTAAACATCCCACTGGGTTAAAACTTTTAAAAAGGTGTTAAAAAGTCCCCAGAGTCCCTGTCTGCATCTTGATAAAGACTAAAGATAAGTTCAGTTAATTGGCTGAAAAGTAATGAGATTTATGTTTAAGTTCAATTCTGAAATCTAGAAAAAATGTGCTTTTAATGCTAATCTTGTTATCAGTTACTTTTCACATTAAGAGTTTCCTGTTAAAATGATACAAAATACAATGCACTCCTAAAGAAAGCACCAGTGTTTTCTGAACCTCCTAACTGCACCAGCCACCCACCTTCACCCTTAGCTCCCTGGCAAATGAAACTGGCTAAGAGGATCGTAAGGTTTCATATATCAGATGAGCTGTTAGCAGCTCAACCAAACAAACAAGTCCACAAAATAAATACAGATTTGTGTATCAGAACTTTGTTTTTCCTTCTTTCCTCTCTCATTAATCATCCAGTGGCCCCCCACATTTTTTCTTGTGACCTGTTAGACAGGCCTGCCCCCTGGGCTGGCAACCAGTGGAGTACCAGCACCAGCTCCATCTCAGACAGCTGAAATATGAAATACTTCTTAATGAGGTAAAGACTCATTTTCCACCATTGCATGTGGATTACAGTTCACCAAGACAATATTTATGAAATAGACTCTCATGAGTTCTCAGTTCTGTCACGAAGAAATATTAAGACATGCATTTTTATTCTATATTTACTCAAGCTGTTTTGTGTTGTTTTGCTTGTAGTTTACTGTTGTTTATAGTACTCATACTCATCCCTAATTTCTTTTGTTTCCAAGGAGCCAGACTTTTTTGTAAGTTTTTAAAGTGGTTAACAGGAGATTGAGGAATAGTTCTCCAGGCTTTCTAAAGTTCTTTCAAAGTTTTTCTTTGGACATTGGCTGCTTTTCCATTCATTTTGTGTCCAGTCTTTGTACTTGAACACTTCCAGAAGAATGCTTTTTAAGCCGCTTAGTACTGACCTATGAATTGTTCAAGCATCAAAAAGGAATGGCATGGTGTTGTGTCCACACATAACAGACAACAGACAAAGATAAGACTGTCTAACCGGCATAAAGCACAAATTTTTCACCACCAAAAAAACACATTCTGAAACAGTTATTAGTCAAAACCCTGCATGTTTTGGCATGGTATGCTGAGTACCCTTGAAATTTTGAGGAAACAAAAAGTGGGAGGCCTAAAAAAACTGGCCAATATCTTAAAGTTGTGTCCTTAAGAAATAGGAAAAAAATCCAGTATACTGAAAAAAAGGGATTGGCCATCTTTTGGATTTATGTAAGCATCTTGTGTGTATTTAACACAACTGCCTCATTCTTTAAAGTTAAGTGTGACTATATAGTGCAGAAACTACATGCAGAGAGGGTAGATTAAATTGTTCATATCATGTTCGAGTGAAGTAAGTCAATAATATCGCAATGTTAAATCTCGCGACACCGCACGGGATTTCAGTCTTGCGCCCGTTGGATCGTGGTTTGAGGAAGGCGTCCATTTCAGTCAAGTCGAGCAGCCGCCTCTACTTATTTCGGTATACCAAAAAAAGTAAATTGGGTTGTTGTCATATTAAAAAAGTCTACCTTGTAATTTGAACACACAAATTTCATGTTTCTATCTTGAACGTAATTAAATCATGTAGGATCTGTATGAAATTCAACAACTTAATTTGTTCTTGTTGAGTCTAGAGTCTAGTAAGAGTGGTTAGTTGCCTGGACTCATGAAATTCACAAGATTGCAAACTGCAGGAAAATTACTGGAGTTATAAGAAGCAGACAACTACACACACACCTCGTGTATGCTATCGCTATTTATTGTGGTTTAACCTGTCAAGGACAAAAATGTATAAGAAAATTCTGCATCAAGCCTTGAAATCATAGCTTTCCTACTTTTGTTAAGCCTGGATTGGTGGCGTGGTGGATGCTATTGCCTCACAGCAAGAAGGCCCCGGGTTCAAATCCACAATCTGGCTAGGTTGTAGTGGTTTCTCTCTGGGTATTCTGGTTTCCTCTCACAGTTAAAAGCCATGCAGTTGTTAGAGTTAGGCTAATTTGTGATTCTAAATTACCTGTGAATGTGAGTGCAAATGGTTGTTTGTCTCTATGTGATAGACTGGTGAGCTGTCCAGGGTGTACCCTGCCTCTTACCCTATCACTTCTGCGTTATGCCCCTGCAACCCAGATAAAGATAGGAGGGTGGTAGTCGTTGTAGATCCATTCAATTCTTATGTTAACCAGACTCTAGTTGAACATTATGTAATATGAAGACAACATGTAGTATTTAAGTGACCAAGTAGTACTGGGCTAAAAGTTATTGAATAGTGTTGAAATAAAATGACAAAACTGCGAAGGATTAAAATATTCCAAGAGCTCACCTTACATCATCTAAACATGTTTCGATCGCGTTTTATCAACACAAAATGCACAGGTTTATTGAATATGAATACGTGTTGATTTAACTCAGTTGTTTCAGTTTCTGCCAAAGCAAAACAGTTGCGTGCAATCAATGTCCAGTATTGAATTAAGTAAATCCAACATAGCCTACAGGCCTGACACGAGGCCTGAGATGCATAATCAAGCTACTGGTCACTGAAACATTATCAAAAATGCTTTCAGTGGAAGGGTGGCTGTGAAGAAGTTATTCTTAATAAGGCAAGCAGGTAGAAAAGAAGTGGACTTACAACTGGTGCGATGAAGCAATGAATCCAAATGTTAAACTTTTGGTTCAAATATATGTACAGAGCCTGGCCCTTAATATTCCTGAAGCACTGTGGGATCATCTTGACAGAGGACAAAGCTAAAGGCAAAGAACATCCACAGAAGAGCTTTGAATCCCCTTCAAGAAGCCTGGAGAATTATTCCTGAACACTAAAAGTAATGTCTGCCCAAGAGCACAGGTGTCGAACTCCAGGCCTTGAGGGTCAGTATCCTGCAGGTTTTAGATTTGTCCTTGGTCCAAAACAGCTGATTTAAATGGCTAAATTACCTCCTCAACATGTCTTGAAGTTCTCCAGAAGCCTGGTAATGAACTAATCATTTGATTCAGGCGTGTTGACCCAGGGTGATATCTAAAACCTGTAGGACACCACCCTCGAGGCCTGGAGTTCGACACCCCTGCCCAATAGAGTTCATGCTGAGTTGCTTAATTAAGGTGGTCATACCAAAGATTGGCTTTCAAGTTCATTAGAACTGTACAAACTCTGTTATTGCCTTATATGCTGTATTTCTATGTTTGTTTGCACAAACAAATCGATTTGTTTCAGTAAATCTCTACACCTATTTCACCATTTCCCTAGCATGATATATAAAGAAATGAGTTGTGACTCAATACTTTTCTACAGTACCGCGTAGGTAAAGGTAAGATTTTTAAATGTGTTTTGAATCTTAGAAATTGTCAATGATTATCTCTCCTTAAAGATGACAGTTATCGTGATGAAAATGTGCTGGAGTCCTTTCAGAGGCAGATCCTTTAGTTTCTTTAATTTTTTTATGCCATAGACATTGTTTTTTGTTTGTTTTTTTTAGCCTACATTTCTTACCCATGTAGGATTTTATCTCTCTGACTATACAAACAAGTGCTAGTGTCAGTTATGGCTGTTCGCTTCTCCAGGCCACTGATGACACTAAAGCTCATTACACAGCCACTTTAATGAAAAGCACAAAAGACAGAGTGGCAACAAGTCTTGTTTCCTGACAGCGACTGTACAGGCATGAAAGGGAGGGCTGCTGAGAGCCGAGACATATTTCTACAACGTTTTTCAGTTTGCCTCTGACAGATTTAATACCACGGAGCAAAAAAGAAATGAATCAACATTCCTTTTCACTGACTTTCTACACCCACTCACACATGTGTACCCACACTGGGCATTACTGAATTAGTATGCACTTCATACATATACACATTACTTCATTTATAAACAGCACAGCAGTTTTAGCATCACTGAAGGCCACAACCTTGAGCTCAGTAATGAGGGACCTTCCTCTACAGCGAATTATAGCCTGATGACACCTCTTTGTGGGTTTCATTACCAAATCAAACCCAGTTTGGAATCTATAAACAGATGTAACAGTGTGTGCACACCTAAGATGCCCGGCAATAATCGCATGAGAAGTGCACATTACACAGCTTGGTGGCCTGGATGCTTTTAGCAGAACAGGCAGCGTTCAAGTCTATTTTGGCAGCTATCCTGACACTGAAGGGCATTTCCTGAAGATCAAAGGTAATAAATGAAGTAAAATTACTTTAGTATGGGTATACAGTATATTAGCTAGAATACCAAGAGGGAAATGTATGTTGTCTATGTTTCTTTAAGCCATCATCATTTAGTTTTCTGGCACAAGCTGGACTTGGACTTATTCAGCTTATAAAACATTATTATTGATGTTGGCATGTAGTTAAAAACATCATTAAAATTATTTTAGACTCCAGTTTCTGGCAAGGTAATGCATTTACCCTTACATACTGTTTATATTTCATGCCTTTCCAGTCAGTTTTGACACTATGAAAGATATTAATCAAGAGAATTAATTAATATCTTTCAAGTATGGAAATAAATGTCCATGCTGAATGTTAAACTACTGATTTAAAAGGTGTAAATTGCCTGTCAAACATCAATAAATAGATTAATAACTTTACATCTAAGCTAATGGCAGCTCAGATGCCTTTATAATATTTATAGGTCACAATAAATGAATTCTGATTTTTTTATTTTTACATTATTTGTTACATTCCAGGTGCCAACGTACTGTATTCATTCATTCTCTGACCTCTGTATAACCTCTGTTCCTTATGTGCAGCTTGCATTACCAAAGCTGTGCTGTGGATCTAATTCACTGTTTTGAGATTCCCCAAGGACCGATCAAAGATCAGCAGGTGACCATGACCGTGTGGTGAGAACACAGACAGTTCTCGTGACAGTGTCAAGGTCCCCCTTGAACTTTGACATCACGGTGCCATAAAAACTACACTAAGACATGGCACATAAAATCCATCTGAATAGATATCCGTATATCAGTATAAAAATGTAACATACTTTTGGTTTTGTATGCTTTGTATCACTTCAGGAAAAGTCCTCCAATTTCAGAATAAAAGAATGACATTTGAGGTATTTTCGCTCCTGTCAAATGAGTCAAATTTGTCCAATATTCTCCCATAATTTTGGCTCCAATTCTTAATTTCTGAAAAATTCCTGAGAAATACTACTAAAAAAACTGAATGTATTCACCAGCTGGTTGCAACCTTGGTCCATTTGCTGTCGGGGCTGGGAAACTGGCATTCGCTGGGTTTCTATTAGATCCTATTTACTGAAAACAGCTGCCCACTGCAGCTGGAAACATAGTTAATGAGAACAGATCAGTAGACCTGAAAACCAAAACAATGAATCAGAATAAACCAAAAGATCACATCAAGCTGGTGTAAACGGCGAGTTGTTTGTAATTTTTCAGTTATTTTGTCATTACAAATGATTTTTTTCACATTGCATAGTTATTTGATATTGACGTTATAAAAAGTGCTGTTTGGTGCAGCTTTTATCCATCTGGAGCCTTGATCGTTTCATGATTTAATTTTTTTTAAGACAAGCTGTCAGTGCCATTTAAAGTGAAGAAAAGCAAAACACCAGAAATTGGACACTTCTTTGAAATTAGTTCTTTGTTTTTTATTGGACAACAAAAAGCAAATGAGGTAACTGAAACAAAGGTTATGCAAAAGTGCAGCCTGACCACACAAATCAACAACACATCTGAAAAATGTAATTACCAACCTACACCAGTGTGTCTCAGCAGCACACCTCAGTAGAAAGTCAAGCATAAGAATGAAAAAGTATCAGAACATTAAAACATTCCTCACATTGGCACAATAGAAATCTCACCTTCCTCTGCTGAGCCTGGAGAAAGACATTTGTTTTGCAAAGTAATCAGAAAACAGTGCAATGCTACAGCTTTTACAAGTAGACTGACACAAAACTCCTCATGCCATACCCTAAATAGACATGACTCAAACCACAGTTTCTATATATGAATCCACTTACTGTAGCTCAACAGCACATCTGGCTAATGCATAGCCTGATCTACACAGCTGAGATGTCAACATTAAATCACACCGATAGTCTATAAAATACAAAACAAAAGAATAGATCAGTTGTTTCTTTTCAAAATCAGGAGTGGTCAAACTAGGCTCTTGTGGTTCCACATGTTACAATTCTATGAGACAGTCTGTGCCAGGGAAGTCTGGAAGGTTAAGCTCATATTTTTTCTGGATGTCATAGGGTAGGAAGCGTCCGGCCAAGAAATGCTTCCCCGTGAAACTCGTGGCACACTTCTTTGGTGCTGTAAGTGAGATGAGAACTTCTGGGTTTATCCCATCCTGACTTCGCTCTTCTACATCCCAACCTGGAAAAAATGTGTTTAAGGAAAGGAGCTTTTCAATAATTTTTTGCCATTTTCAGCACATAGTGTATTTGGAGTAGGATGAACTCATAGTGATCTGATTTTAGCACTAGAGTTACCCTCCAAGTGTGCCTCTAGACTTGGAAAACTGAAAGAGCTGCCTGGAGGGTAATTTATCATCTTATTTTTCTGGGCCTCAAAACTTATATCTACAGTTTATATTAACACTTACCTGAGGGCACATCCACACTAGCAATGGGAATCTTGATTTGCTTCAGGGTGACCAGAATACCAGAGTATGGCTCCTTTATGTTGGCACAGTCTGCTTCTGGGCCCAGCATGGCATCAATCACTAGGTTGTAGGCATCGTTTATAAGCTGCACCTAAACAGAAAATACCTCAGTATGAATAAAATGACAAACTTACTTCTTGTACACAATTCACTGGAATCACCTTCCAGTGGTTAAAGGCAAGATTAACATTTACCCGTGTGGGGTTTACAGTCTGTGCAGTTGTTATTGTCCGTTGTCATTCCCAGACTGACAGATAATCTCAAACCCAATGTTGTCTCAGAGGGTCCAAAATTTTCCAAAATGAAGGGTAAATGTTACGCAGAAGTGTATGAAAAGTGAAATGTGAGCAAAACTTGAAACCAATTAGCAAATGAAAACAAAGCAAAACAAAGTTAACAAAACCCACAAAGATCCCACATGGGAAACAAACCACTTGGAAACTTGTGATTTCCTCCTTTTGCAGACTTTGAAGACTGCTTCCTCTACTACCAGAACTGTGAAGATCCAGTAGTGTTGCAATCAGTGCTCGGACACTAAAGGACCCCTTTTGCATGTCAATCAATGCTGTCCAAAAGAATGGCATTAAATGGGGTGAGAATGCGTTAGACGCCTTCTGTCATTAGATTTTCAGTATTTATGAAATATTATGAAGCACAAAATCACAGCAGTGATTAAAAATTTTGATTTTTTCTCATCCTAAACCCATCTGAAAAGGTTGTTTAATAAAATGCAACCATTCATTAAACATGAGAAACAAAGATATAGAAGTAAATATACCACCATCTTCTAAACTGCACTTTTTATTTAATAAAAGTGAACAACAGGGGATGCTGGAGCCTTTCCCAGATGGCATTAGGCGGACAGTTTTGTATGATCTGTAATTAACACAACTGCTATGTCTTTGGAGAACAAAACCAGAGCACCAAAAGGTAACCCACAAAGGTGCAAAGAGAACTTGCAAACTCCATACAGAAAGGCCTCAGTCATATAGCAGTAAGGTAATACCACTAATCACTGCATCACTGTGTCACATCATCTCCTATTTGCTGATTAAATAAAAGTCTAGAGAATGCAGCCAATTAGGTTAACATAGCATAAAGGCTTGAAACGAGGGGAAAGTGTTAGTCTGACTCGGTCCAAAGGTTACAAAAAACAAACAACAGAGCAACCTCTATAGCTCAGTAATTAACTGACTATCTCCTGCAACCAGTAGAGACCCAAGGGAGCTAAAGGTCTCAAAAAAAAAGTTCAGAGATTTAAAAAAAGAGAGAATTATTGAAAAACTCTTTTTAAATTAAACTTTACACTCAATCTTTTCAGCAGCACGCCTAAAGTTTCTGTAAAATGTGATGTCCTGTAAAGGAATTGCTGACCTCTGTAGGGAGATAGGAGAGGAAAGGGATGTCCATCTTCTCACATTGAACTGTGAAATCCTGATGTAGACTGTGAGAGGAGCGTTTAGGGTGATAGATGGTGGGCTCATACTCCTGAACCAGATGAGGCAGCAGAGACAGAGGGCAGAAAGAAGGGGAGAAAAACACAAAAATGAAGAAAGTTAATTATGTTGGTTTCAGCCAGGACTGACATGATTCAGTGTGGATAGTGTTTCAGTACATTTAGTGTGCGGTACAACTGAAAATATTGTTGACTGGTGATCAGCAGCAGTGGTTTCTGCAGTCTGCTTTCTGAATGAATACTACCCTCAGGAAGTGGAAGGCATGTAGAGTAGAAATCCAGACCCCTGCAGTCTGAAAGGTCTGTGATGCTCTGCAGGAAGCATCTGTGATCCATGAACTTTTCACAGTCACAAACATAAATCTTAAAACAGAAGTGTAGTCTGTAGTGTCAGTGTCTGACTGAGTGTGTTTGTAAGTTCATGTTAATCTTTTATGTTAAGCATCATAAATATACTTAGAGTGATAAGACACATGCATACGCATAATTTGAATCCAAAGAAGGAGCTGTGGATGATATACAAAAAAGACAGAAGAAATGTTTTGTTGGAGGTCTTTTACTAAGATGAAGTACAAAAAAGCTAGGAATATTAATTCTGGATAGTGACATGTGTGGTATGTATTGTTCAGTCACTACTGACAATCTAATCTAATCGCTTTCAAAAGAAAGCATATTACTCCCAGGAATGGGTACAGTTTTTTTTTTGTTTTTTTTTTGGCTGATAATACTCCTAATTTTAATTTAAGTCATATTTTAAATTGACTTTGATATGTTATCTACAGTCAGTGGCCACTTTAATAGGTACAATTATCTGTTAACGCAAATATCCACTCAACCAATCACGTGGCACTGAGTCAGTGCATTTATGCATGTAGGCAAGCCGACCCACTAAAGTTCAATCCAAGCATCAGAATTTAGAAAGGAGTGATTTAAGTGACTTTGACTGTGGCATGGTTGGTGGTGTCAGATGGGCTGCTGATCTACTAGGGATCATTTGCAGGTGATTTGCATCATGGATCTGTGGACAACAAATCTACATCAACTGTGTGATATTGTCCTGCCTGAGGAATGTTTACCCCACCTTGTTGTTGTGCCACAAAAAAAAAAAAAAAAAAAAAAAAAAAAAATAGGCAGTTCAAAAAACCAAAGGGGTCCAAACCAACACAAGCAAGGTGTACCTAATAAAGTGGCTGCTGAGTTTTTTTTTTTTTCTTTTTTTCTTTTTTAAGTTAAGATACTGGTGAATGTATTCAAATTATTAAAATAGTAGTTTCCTCATGTGTGGAATTATCCCCTTTCTCAAAAAACACTTAATCTCCTCCTGTGCCTTTTATATACCAACTGAACTAATAGATATTGATACATTTTTACAGTAAGAATGAGTAAATTAATAAGCAAAAGTATGTTTTTAAATCTGTTTTAGCTGAGGCTATCCTACAAAGGAGGTGATCTGACAAGTTAAATACCACTTGGGGGATTTGAAATCAATCATATCACCAGTATCACCGATCACTGCCATCATCACCACAGACCAGAGAGCAGGGAAGAATACAATCCAGTGCCTGTGTCTCTCCTGGGGTTAGCCAGCGCCACTGGGGTGGCCTTGACCTCATCAGCAGTTAGGCCATCAAAATGTGTGAAAGTAAGGGAGAGTGTGAAATGACTCTCAGTGTCATTGAGCGTGAAGAGAAATGAGCCATGAGACAGAAACAAGCACACAGCATAAAAAGGGTCTTTCTCCAGTTAATGCTCAGTCCTAACAGGGTTACACTTGCTCTCCCTGAGGAATAACGGTGTCTTGTAGTACTCTGTTTTTACATGCAGCCCATTAGCAACAAAGGAAAGAGGTCTGCAGAACACAGGACACTCAAATCTTTAAAAGGATACTTGCTATCCTCATTTCCTTCTTTCTTTCATTACCCCAAACCATAAAAACACCCCACCTATCTAATGATTGGCTGCCACCTGGTTCACCTGGCTTGTGAAAAAACAACCCAGTTCTTGTAAGCCTCATCTTTAGGCCAGACAGAGCTAAACATATAAGGAAATCTGTGGTGAGCTGACATCAGCCCACACAAGAGAAGAGGAAATCTCTGGTAAACAAGCATTCACAGCAGTCTGAGGCTTGATCTTTAGCTTGGATGGATTGCTTTAACACACACTGACCTCATTTTGATGAACAGTAAAGACTGTAATAGGTATATATGTTAGAAGCATAACATGTCCCCTTTAATAAAAACTTCAAAGAAATGTCTCAAATGTTACTTTGAATGTTAGATTTTACTGAACTGTAATCACCCAGAGTTAATAAAGGTAACAAAACTGCTAAGCAAAACAGTAGTTTGCATTTTTAGTTCATACTGTAACTAATGCCACAAGTTTCCATGCGGTGAATGCCTCAGAGCACATGAACTGAGCCAAACCTAACATGATGTCCACCTGTTTTAATATGAGCAGTGCACCAGAACTAATGACCACTGTAGTTGTTGTTTCTCCTCATCAAACACTGGCTTTGATCAAGGAATATTTGTGCCCTCAGGTATGTGGCATTGCGGAAAATATTAAAGAATCCATAACAGATTCAGACACAACCTGTTTTTGTTAACATGGCTGTCTTGGAGTGACGTGGGAAGCAAGCTGGACTGTTCTCCTGCAAATGATCATTTATTTCTCTGCTCTGTCTAATCACATTCACAGCTCTGCATCAGGGTTTGTGGCTGTGCATGAGTGTCTGTGTGTGTATGTATTAAAGTGTGTGTCTCATGTGTATACTTGCATGTCATCCTGCTGACAGGGATCACATCACACCATGAAAAACATACAGTCTTAAACCGAGAGAGCGCTTCACAGTCCAAAGTAAGTATTCAAGTTTCTCAAGTTAGAGCAAGCTCAGACAAGTGTGGTCCCAGATCAGGCTGGTGCAGTGTGCAGACTCTTTAAAAATAATAATAATAAAATTTTATTTATGCAGCACTTTTCAATACGAAGTAAATGTTTCACTTTGGGGAAAAGGGGAAAAAATATACCAGAAATTATGGACACAGAAGGTAAAAACATTAGGGGAAAAAAAGGATACACAAGCAGACATAATAATACCCCACGCCCAATATACTTAAAGCAGGGAATCAATACCCAAATCCTTAAGTTAAGTTACAGAAACGTTTCTTATTCATTTCTGGAATTCCAGGGCAAACTAGATCTTCTCAAAGCTAACCTCTGGCCTTGTTCTTGGACTAGAGAAAAAAGAAACAGAGTGGGAGGTGAAGGAAGATAGAGCCTTCTCAGAAAGCCGTTGAGCTCCTTAAATAAAGAGAACATGGTTTTAATCAGAACTATCGATGTGTTGTAAATCTAGTAAGTCAGACACATATGGTAAAGTGTACAGATGCATTCCATTCTAAGCCAAAGATCCCAAAAACACATATCCGAAATTTCCCTTGTAATAAAGTCATAGACTGGGGCTGACCACAGCACCATGTACTCGGAATAAAGGACCCTCAAAGCTGTGATCTGCAGTGGGGTCAGTGAAGATGGATAGCTCCTTGAAGAATAATTTGTAATGTCAGTCAGTATGTGGCCTAAGCTGCAGACATCATGGTCATGACATCACATCGTGGCTGTGGAAGCAAGGCGCAAGACGGCTTTAACTAGAGTAACAATACAATGATATCATGACTGTCTGAGAGCTCTTGCAGGGAGGGTAATGGGATAACTGCTTGCAGCCATTTACAGGAGCTGAAATGAAATTCTGTAAAGTGCTGTGGGCCTGTATATGGGATCCCCTGTTAGTCATGATGTAATCATTTGCAAAATTAGTTTCTTGTATTGTCTGAATAGCTCAGTGAGTCCCATAATGTCCCATACATGTCATGTTGTTGAATATAACTCCTGCCTTAGTGTACTTCATAGGTTACTTACAAACATGCGCAGGTGTCGGGCACACACCAGGCCAATAGAACCATTTTGATCTGGACCACAGATCACCAGTACTGTTGGCTGCTTCTTTGTTAAAGAGCCAAGAGGGTAGGCCTGGTGGAGAGACAATAAAACAAAGAGAGAGAGAGCGTTAGAAATAGATTATGAGCTGATGATTGAGGGAAAGCACCGCAATAAGACGAAGTGGATAGAAGAGGTTATTGATAGAGAACAATAGTGACAGCGAGAGGAAGATAAATTCTTGGCAATATTCTTTATCATCCCTCCAACTTAGGCTTCTTATTCAGTCCAGGTTATCCGATCCTCACCTCAGCCTCTCCATCATACTCTGAGTGCCTGGGATGCCAGACGAGGGTGGAAATGGCACCGGCTCCCCTGTCTCTTGTGTCTATGAGAAAAGGTCCAATCTCATTAAAATAACTACAGTGGAAAAAAATCCCAGTGTCCTCACCACGGGATGCTTCCATATATATATTTATATATAACCCACTTTCTGTCTGCATCCTGGTTACAGCGAGCTGCTGGCATCTGTCTCTTTTACTGGCCGCACATTCCCTTGTAAATCACCCTGCACCTTCTTAAACGAGACAGGTATTCGCCTGTGGAACTGTCATCATGATTGGCTAATCTTCCATCTCCAACATGTAAACAGAAGTGCTGCGTGACTGTGTGAGTGTGTGTTTGTGTCTGTGTGTATACACTCTCTGTCTGTGGTTTCTTTTCCCACAGATTATTCACAGCATCAAAATCAATGCCACAATATACAGACTGTAAGCTGCTGCTAACAATGATAGGACGGGGGTATAGAAGAGTTTCTGCATTGTGGCATTACACAGGAATTATTATTCATTATTATAAAGGTTACAGCATGATTTCATGAACCAGAACAAGCTGAACATGAGGAACATTTGAGTTCATGTCCTGTCCAATTAGAGCCCAATAAATGTGTGTCAGAACACAATTTGTTGGACCAATTAGCCAAGTTTTATCACTGCCATAAATAGTTTATGGCTACAGTTCATAGTAATGTTCAGATCATAACCTACAAACTGCAGTCCAAGCATTTCATAATAACAGGGCACATATAAAGTGATGTATTAATAGAACTGATAGATGCTGTAAAATAAGAGTTATTTTAGAAATAGTATAGCTAATAATAAACCAATTATTACAGGGTGTAGTGATACAGTAATGACTGAACCTATTATTATTAAAAGGCAGTTCTTTAAATCTATGTATGTAAAATGATGTGTCATCTAATAATTTTACCATTACTGTACCATAATTACACCTTTATACACCTCATAGTACTCATAATCACCTTTTAGAGTTTTCTCTCTACCTTGTATTTGAGAAACAATTACGCCATAACTTTTGGCTCCCTGTGAATGTTTTATTGCACCCTATAATTATTTATTGTTATTATATAAAAAAATTAAAAAAAACACCCAGCACGCCCCTGCGGGCGGTTTATCCTTCAAGCTCGGGTCCTCTACCAGAGGCCTGGGAGCTTGAGGGTCCTGCGCAGTATCTTAGCTGTTCCCAGGACTGCGCTCTTCTGGACAGAGATCTCCGATGTTGTTCCCGGGATCTGCTGGAGCCACTCGCCTAGCTTGGGAGTCACCGCACCTAGTGCTCCGATTAACACTGGGACCACCGTTACCTTCACCCTCCACATCCTCTCGAGCTCTTCTCTGAGCCCTTGGTATTTCTCCAGCTTCTCGTGTTCCTTCTTCCTGATATTGCTGTCATTCGGAAACCGCTACATCGATCACTACGGCCGATGTAGATATATATATACATATATATATATATAGATAGATAGATAGATAGATAGATAGATAGATAGATAGATAGATAGATAGATAGATAGATAGATATGTGCAATATAACAATAAAATACTGGCTAGTGTGTAATTCAGGACATTAGTGAAAGATCAACCTTTTTGCCATGATGGGCCTCCAAATATTGGAGATGAACTTCAAGTAGGCCAAAATTCTTCCACTGTGCATAAAACCCATTTAGTTCCATTTTCACTAATGTATTCCAGACAGAAGAAAGTTCAAATGGAGAGACAGGCAGTTCTCCACATTGGATAATTGGATATAACAAGACTCAGAGTGCATTAGGTAGAGCGATGAATCCAGGAGAAGAGAGACAGCAGCCATTATCTCTATCGTAACAGCTCGACTGAGAAATCATAACACAGACTCAATGAGATGGAGGACAGGCTGTTACAGCTGCTGAGGGTCACACAGTTCATATTAACAAGAAGAAAGAAGGTAATGATTGATAGGATTAAAAGGTAGAGGAGAGTGAAGTCAGCCAGCGTCTTGTGTCTCCTTATTTAATGAGATGAACCAACTGGTATTTATATGCAAGTTGTACTACAAAGAGTTAAAACAAAACTCTGCAGTTTCTCTCAGATATACCAAGAGTGTTTTAGTTTTCCTGGATCTCTGTTGTAGTTTTTGAGCCCACAACTCGGCCCTTTCCCAAGCTGCAGCAGGCAGCTATACTCAGGAAACCTACTGTTTACTACTTGCTTTGAGTCAAGTGTCAAGCAGACAAAGTTAGCTCCCACCATATAAACTGTGTAGCGTTTGTGAAGGTAAATTGTTTGTAAAAAGGGAAACTGAGCTTATACTTAAAGTGGTGGTGAGAACTACAACAGCATATGAATGCCTCCCCCAAATGGCCAAAAACACAATAATCATAAATCACAGATTTTTAAATGGATTTCCTGTGTGGAACAAAACCAGCCAGCCCATAATAACTTGGCCATCCTGTGTCTTCCTCACGCTACACAACTCTCTTTTTCTGCTTGTTTTAACAAATTCACATGAGAAGGTTTAATGACATTTTTCTGTAAATGTTGAGGACCATCGGGAGGCTCAATCTTGCTTCTGGTGAAACCATTAGAGATACTCTCTTGACGGTGAGCAGCTATAAAGGGATCAGGCCAGATCAATTCAGGCAGGGTTCTTATTCATTATGAAAAATGTATGTAATCTTACTGAGAATGCTTAATATTCTACGATATGTAATACTAAAACTTAATAAATGAAAGAAATTAGCAAGAGAAGGGACACAAAGCATGCTGTATCATAAGGTCAGTACTGTTGATTGCGTTTTTTATTAGTTTAGAACGAAAAATGAGGTTCTGTTAGAGCAATTTTCCCATAAATATGAAATTTCACAACTACTTTAATTATCATATTAAATCAAGCTTGCCAGTTTTGGATTTTGAATGGATTTATAGGCAGCTATGATGATAGCTGTGCTTCTTCGTTTAAATCAACTAAATACTTTGGTACAAGTCTAAATAAACATCTGTAACAAATGTACATTTTAAGGTTTCGGTAAACTTTTGATACTAAACAAAGGGGCAAACTTGGAACGAAAGGTCACAGGAGTAGCTAAGCGATTTTACGACCCCCGCCCCCCCTCCCATGCCCCCCTATGCTCACACACACACACAAACACACACCAACTATAGGAAATATGCCTGTCTTGATTGTAATAACGTCTCTAAGGGTATACTGCTTTGAATTAAATGTAAAAGGCACATGAGCCTTCACCTCCAATCAACCTGAAACACACACACTGAGCCTGAGAAAACATTATCAGGCTCCTAAAAACACAAATATACTCACATATCCAGAAAAATATTACCTTTAATATTTGTACTAGAAGACCAAACCAAAGTCCAGGGGCTACTGCAAACTGTAGCCTAGACTAATTTATTGCTGTGTGGCAACAAAAATGTCTCCTGTCTCCACTCAGGTGTTGAAAAGTCTCAGACTGATACAGAAAGACGCACACACACACACGCAGACACACACAGTCTGGACCTGGTGGCTGCTGCTGTTGGAACAGTAAAGGGATTACTTACAGAAAACCTATAATCTATCTGGCAAGGTGTAGGTGTGTGTGTGAGGAAGCACATGCCTGTTTGTGTGGTATACTTGGAAGCCAGCAGCAGTAGGCCAGCAAGGTAATCAGTAAAATCAGACTGTCTGCATCTCCTTCGACTATAATTTTCTTTAAATAGCAGTGATGTCATGTAAGCGGTAGCGTGCTGCTGGCGGCTGTGGGCAGCAGTGAGACACCCCATCCAGACCATGTTTGTCTAGTATGGCTTTGCTGTTGGGGGGCTGGTGGTGGAGGGCCAGGCACGGGGCCAGTGACAGCTAATGGTAATAGTCGGGAAGTGGATGTGGTGGGTTTAATCACACACTATGAGGGGAGAATACTAAGCCTCCACCTCTGACTGATGTTGCCACTCTGCCACTGAGCGTTCACTTTTCTTGTTCCCGCTTCTGTTCTTTTCTGTTTTGAAGGGGGATATCAAAGGTGTCTCACTGAGGTAATGTTGCCTCCTGTAAGCATAATGCCCCACTTTATGAATGTGTAACTTCCTGTTAGCCGCTCTTTTGTGCTTTTGCTTGTTTTTTTTATTTCCTTTTGTCTCTCTCTTCTTGTTTCTTTTTCTTTTCATCCTTCCTCCTGACAGCAAAGCAGGGTTTCATGTGTCTTGTAGCTCAGACTCTTATTCATCAGCCTGCTGAAGAGCCCACTGAGGAAACCAGCGTGGCATTAAACCAAGTCAGCGGTCTGGTCAAAGGGAACCACATGTGTTCCTAACAGCCCTCAACTGACACACACATACACACTCTTCGCTTGACAGAGTCCAGATCACAGCACGATGAAACTGCAGCCACACCAGAGCTGAAAAGTTGCGGTTCTGGACCGGCGTGGTTTGGTAAGCGGAGCAGTGCCACTGGGTGAGCTCAGGTGTTGTGCTGCCCGAGGTGAGCTGCTCACATTTTTGGAAGCAAATGTCACAGAAACTTGGAACATTTCCTCCACACAGTAATCAAACATTTTCTATGAAAGTTCATGCAAAATATGAAATTGTAAGTAGCACAATTGTGACTTTTTGCCCCCTCGTACAATCACGAGTTTTGCTGTGATTACTGAGGCTCAGAGGGATAGAACGTGAGGAGGATGGGGTGAAATCTGTGACCTTTAGAAATGGTCTGCTGGAGAGACACATGGCGGAGGTTATTAAACTGGGTTGCTGAGGCCGCAGTCTGATGTCATTGGACGTGAGCTTTAAACTGCGGTTTTGGATTGGATTATTTTTCTCAAAAAGTTCTGTAATTGGAAAAATTTGCATGACATAGTTTGGTTTGAACAGTTTTATGGAAGAAAAAAAGTGTGAATTTGAAGAAAAACTTTCTGAATGAACGTTTTAATTGGATTTGAGTTAATCCCTACAAAACTGTTGAGGAGAAAGAAAAAACAGCTTTGACACTTTTAAATGGTCATTAAATGTTTGCAGTGTTGCCATTTTCACTAAAGTGCAAAGTGAAAATAATTTGCACTTTATATCATATTAATAATATAATAATCATATTAATTAAAAATTGAACAATAAGATTGAAATGCTAGTTATATGGAACAGATTGTAGGGATACTGCTAAAACACAGGAAAATTCAAATACAACACACACAAAAATTCCACAGTTAATAACCATTGCCCTGTGTTTGATCCCTCTGGTGTAATGGTCCAAAGAAATAAGCTTTTTAAAAGCACAACAGCAGATTAAAGATTAATTCACATTAAAAAGAACTCCAAAAACAACTGACTGGAAATATGTTTCTTGTCATCCTTTTCATTCGCAGCAATAAATTAAGATAGACTGGATGGATCCACACCCACAGAAATTTAGATGCTTAGTCTGATTGAGACGGCTGGATAGCGATAGATGGATTGGGGTTTTCCTCATGCTGTTGTTTTGGCTTATACTTCTAGTAAAGTGAAGGCAACAAGCAATGAGGGAAAAAAAGGAAGAAAAATGCAGTGTTTCAAACTTTTCAAATCTATGCTTTCTTTTGAGTGTGTGCTGACCATGAGAGTGCTTGAGTGCATTTGCAAGCACAGCCACTGGAAGTACAAAGAATATCTTGGTGTTAGAGAAACTCATAATAACAGGCAAAAAGGCTGAGTGGGTCCCACTGTGAACTTTTCATCCTGAATAGTTAATGTCATGGTTGTCCTGCAGAAAGGAAGTGACCACCACATTTTGTGTTCATGAGTATTAAAGTGTCAGCCATGTTCAATTTGAGACACTATCACCTGAAATTCACATATGCAGTGCACTCATGTGTAAGTAATGCATGCATACACTAATGTAATTTACGTAGCAGCTTTCTAGTCAATGAATGCGCTTAAAATTATAAGTCACCATATATTCATACAGCACTTTGTCTACAGTCAATTTAGAATTACCAGTCTGTCTCGCCCAGGCACAGGCAATGATGGTGGAGTGATGGGCTAGGCAGGTAAGTAACAAGTAGGCTATACATGCACTGAAGTGGCTGAACTGAGAATTAGTTGTATATAAAAAGAGAAACAGAACAACACAGTTTATCTGAAAGATGGGAGATACACTAACCTTAGTGATGGCGAGGGCGCACGCTTGTCCCCAGATCTCTATCAGCTGCTGTTGTCCAAACCTGTAGTCCCTCAGTAGTTCTGTCTCTATAGCTGCTGCCTCCCCTTTACTGCCAGACACAAATACAGACATGCTGTAAGCAACATAAGTTCATCATCAGTAAAAGCATCTGCAGCATGTAGGTGAGGCTGTTTAGAGAGAAGACCGTGCTAGATATGTAGCACATGTGGCGTGTTGTCAGTGGTTTGCAATAAGAAATGCTTTACGCTTTATCACTTGTAGCAAATTAAGCTTAACTAGCTCAAATACATTGAAATGTGTATAATTTTTCCTCTCTTTAATCCCAGTAAGGTTGTTTTTTCTGTTTCCACTTTAGATAGTAAGTTTTGTTCTGTTTTTGTTTATTGGGGCAAATAAACCCCATGTTGAACAGAATAATTAAAAAGAGCCTGTGTGCCTGTGTGTGTGTGGTGTGTGTGTGTGGTTGTGTGTTAAAATAGACTAAAAGAAGACACAGCAAAATTGGTGTATTTACATGTGTAGCCACTTAAATGGTTGTTGTATACTTACGTTGGTAACAAGTAAGAGCCTCCAGGTTTTTAAGTATTACTCAAACAGGTGTACACATCAGTGGTTTCTCATGAGAAAACAGCTTCTGGGAAACATGGTCATGGTCTAAACATGTGATCCATAAACAGCAGCAGCCTTTATACATTATACACATTTGTGCAGAAGTAAACACAGCTTGAGGCTGCTATGTGGTCAATATACTTGTAATCTAATGTTCACTCATGTTCTTTCGGATCTAACTGGCTATTGGCTGCTCAGTGCATGGTGACAGTGTGACTAATGTTGCCGTATTGAAGCTTCTGATGCTGCTTTTACCATAGAGCTGTGAGTGTGTGTGTGGGTGTGTGGGAGAGTATGTTTGTCAACAGGGCTGTGGGCAAGTGGTATGACCTGTTACTGAGAGAATGAAGACCAAGTAAAACCATTAAGTCTGTAATCTACATTTGAGATCTGAGTCTTTAAAATAGGATACATCTCTATTACTCTACAGACACCTGGTGGTCCTCTGCAGTACTGCAATTCAAAAATAAAACCAAAATTAGTGAAACATTTACTTTGGACTTTAACAGATGGATGTATTAATTGTTCCAGATTCCTGAATGTAGGAATGCTCTACAGTAGAGTACAGTAGAGGCTCCAGTTTTTGGAGGCACTAGAACAACTTAAACCATTTTAGTCATGTGATTGTAATGTGACTGACTGATGCATGTGTATGGGTATTTCTTCTTGTTACATCATTTGTGCTACTTCTCATTACATCATGTGTCGACACAAAAACACCCCACATCGGGAACATGGAAGAAATTAGACCACAGCTAACACTGACATCTACTATACTCCAAGTTTAACTATATAAATCCAGGAATCTAAATATGCATACAGATGACTAAGTTGTCCTAATGAAAAGCAAGGACAATATGCATTAAAAAAAATCTGTATTTTTAGACTATGGAAACACTCAATCATTAGTGCCACTGTAATGGAATCATTTTAGTGCTATTCAGCTGTAGTTCTATTCATTTTCCAGGAACAAACTCAAACACAAGCAAGATAAAGATTATTATTGTTCTGAACCATTACAGTGAAGGCCTGTTTCTGAATCCCTGGGTTCTTCTCTGATCTTGCAACAATGTGTGTGTTTTATTGATGTCTATGAAGAAAACAAGGGACACACATAAACTCCTTCTGGGTCATCTGTCTCTGTTCTCTGCGGCTTGTAGTGTGACTAATGCTAAACCTGCTTTTGTTCCATTTAGATTTTTATAAGACACAGCAGTTTGTGTGTGTGTGTGTGTGTGTGTGTGTGTGTGTGTGTGTGTGTGTGTGTGTGTGTGTGTGTGTGTGTGTGTGTGTGTGTGTGTGTGTGTGTGTGTGTGTGTGTGTGTGTGTGTGTGTGTGTGTGTCAGTAAGTCAGTGTATCCAAGTGGGGCTCCTGGCATTTACCTGTGCCAGTGGAGCGGCAGCAGCTGTCACCCATGGCTCACCTCAGGGATGTTTCCTGAGTCGCTGAGACAAGTTGATCTTTGGAAAGTTCATCTCAGTTCACAGGGTTTACTCTGTGTTTTGCTGTGCCCAAAATATTCAGAGCTTCTTACAGCTTTTGTTGAGCAGAATTGATTCTGCGTGAGGATGGGCTATTCTGCGAGTTTGCCTTTAAAACAGAAATGGGAATTATCCAATCTGTGTAAAAATAGCCGTTGATGGGTGTGCGAGTGTGTGTGCGGGGAGGCTAAATCTCAGCCCAGGATTGTTGCGTTAGCGATAATAGTACCGCTCCTGAATGGGCAATTAGTATTGATCCTTAACATCACTGACAGAACAAAATGTTGTGGGTGTGCAAATCAACGACTGGTAGTTTTAGCCAGGAGGCTCTACCACAAGAGGAACAGCACACTGTGTTCAGGACTAAAGACAGATGGCTGCTTCATGCCACATACTGCATGCTCTCTCAATTACCACTTATAATCATGCTTGTTAGTATTTGTTTAGCTGAAGCTAGTGAGGAAAATTTGAATGTGCAACAAGTTTTAATAGAAAAGTGCTTCTGAAGAAAAGTGCAAATATATACACGTTGCGTTAAAACATTAAAAAAAAAACAAAAAAAGAAGCGACAGCTGTGTCCATGCATATGTGTGTGTGTGTGTGTGCATGTCTTTGTGTGTGTGCATGTCTGTGTTGCAGAAAAACAAGGCCTCATGAGTAATAGTTTCTCTTGCACCTGTAGCTACAGTCATGCAACAAGCTAGGAGTCTCTCCCTAGAGGGAGAGTTGATTTCCCCATAGTGCATGAGTTGAGCCCCTGCAGTGTGCCACCCTCATTGCAGCAAAGCTTAACTATAATCACAACCTGCTTAATGAGTCTGTTTACCTTACACACGAGATAAGACAAAATGAAACTTTAAACGGCTGCTGTGGGGAAATTGGGCCAATGCAGCAGCAGCAAATGGCAGGAGAATATGTAGAAAAGATAAAAAAGTTGGAGGTCATAAAACCATTAAAAATTTTAACACAAACATCTGAATAAATAATAATGTTTGGATAGATTTGTGGCAAGAGAAAATTACACAAAACAAAAGCAATGTTTGATGTTTGTTGAAAGAAATATTTCAATACATTAGGAGTTTAAATGTATATCATGTAGGCAGTGACTCATATACAGAAAATATTGGAATATCTGGCATGAACAGATGTTAAATATAGACAATCCAATTCAACAGTTTTGCTACAAAAACAATAAAAGTGCCAAAAACAGCACCCGAGGATAATAAATTTGATACAGGCGAATGGAAAACTCATAAATAATATGTTCTAGTGTGGATTTTCTAGCTGTGAAGCATCCTTGAATCACATGAGAGATGACTATTCCCCTGAATATCAGAAGGGCTTCTATTTTCCCCACAGTGGAAGACTGAAATAACCACATTTCACAACCCCCGCCCACTCACTTTGCCTAATTTCCACCTTTCAAGAGTGATCTTCTGGCGCGATAAGGAGCATGATTAAAATAATAGTGAAAGACTGTGGTTGACATTTTACTTGCCAGGCAGAGCGGTATATCATGATGCAAAACAAGTGAGACACAGCAGTGTTTCCCCTACTGCTGCCTTCAGGGCTTCCCGCCAAGAAGAGAAAAAAAAGAACTGTATTGCATTTGTTAGCTTACGATAGGAGCAGGTCGATGTAGACGTGGTCATGAAAACCTACTAAAGTTCAAACAGAGCATCAGAATGACGCGTTGACGTTGTGTAATGTCGTGGGGTATATTTTCTTGGCATACTTTCAGTGCTTTAGCACCATCGGACCATCATTTAAACACCGCAATCTACCTGAATACTGTTGCCTATGACAGTGCACCCATATTCAGGTTAACTCAGTGTCACAAAGCTCAAATGAAATAATTTCTACAGTGACCAGATTTCAACAGGAGAGTTGAATCATGGGCATCCAGCCAATTCAGTCAAACTTAATGTAGTAATAGCAAGAGGTGCATAACAAAGTGGCCAATGAGTGCATTGTTTATTTGTTACATTTATATAATGTTATTTTTTTCTAATTTTTCTCCAATTGTTTCATTTCAGTGTCAAAGTATCTTCTCCTTTTTTAGTATTGTGGTCATTGCTTTCACTTCTCCACAGCCTCTGGACACTGACCGCTCCACACACAGGGAATAGAAGAGGCCACTTAAGACAGAGACACAACTTGTTGCTGTAGGTGAAACAGAAGCTTCCCCTAGAATGAAGACAAGAATAGGGCTGCTGACGCAGCATAGCTCACTCCTCTTTCTCCCCTATGCCACTAAGAGATTTTTGGTTTTGGTCAGCCTTTGGGGAAATTTTTTGATTTGTTGTTTTTTGATTTATGACCAGAAAACGAAACACTTCTTTTTCCCGTATTTGGTGTTTCAATACTCAGAACCAGCACTTACTCATAAAAGTGACTGTACAACATCTCTGCTACCTGCCTCAAATTTACTGTTTTGTAATTAACTGAACTAGTAGTAGGCCGTATGTGTCAGGGGGCCATCCTGGTCCAATAATGAGCTGTTAATAAATAGTCAGACTCCTGCTTGGAGGGGACAAAAAGAATAACAAAAGCCACTGTTCATTAGTTCAGTAGCCCTCTTTTCCCTCTCTCGGTCATTATCTGTCCACCTCCTGCTAAGTCTATTACTTGACAGCTGTTAATGATACTTCAGGCCTTTCAAACACAAATAAAGCACATGAAAAAAAACATGTTGATCTGAAGAAAAGCACTCTTTTATGTCTGTTTATGTCCCCTTTACAATACTAATCTGTGACATTTTCATTAAATTATTATCTATTTTGTTGCAAGTTAACAGGAGAGAGCGATGATTCAGCCAGTTCAGCTGAAGCATTTGTCTTCTGTAACTGCCCTTTTAGTGCAGTTCTGTGCAAAAGTATTGAGCCACTTCTCAGTTACTTATATTTTGCTTCCAAGGAGCCAGACTTGACTTTGTAGTTTTTAAACCTATACTGATCAACAGTTCTCCAGACTTTCTGAAGGTCTTTTAATATTTTTCTTTGGGCAATCTTCGCCTTTTCAGTAGCTCCAATACTTGTACCTGATCATTTTCAGCATTTTCTGAGTAATATTTTTATTTATTTTTATGTCTATTCTTTTTGCTAAGCCACTTAACCCTGACCTATGTGTCACCCTAGCATAAAAATGGCACCTAATTCAAGAGACGAACCACTGTGTCAACACATCACAGATAACGTGGAAAAGAAGTCATTTTAAATTGTGTCTTTAGGTAATTTGATACTAGTAGGCTGTCTCAAAGATATATATTTTTTTCCCATTTTGTTGATTTATTCTATAAAAAAAATACAAAAGATAACACAGTCTGACAGACATGAAATAGTTTTTTATACCAATAAGTGACTCCCAAAGAGCTATTAACCAACCTAACAAGTGGAGGACAAAAGAAGAAACGGGAGGCCTAAAAAACCAACTACAGCAGACCTGACACGGGACCCGAGAGACTGTCGGTGCATATACAGTTAAAATAAACCTGGTTAGTTAATCTGTGCATATGTCCCATTTTCCTGGCAAAATCTGTTGACACAATAACAGTGACTCAAAACATCTGCATAGTATTGTAATGCAAATTCTAACATGCTGATATTAACTGCTTTTCTAATGCTCACAAGCTGAAAGTTAGCACTTTTCTAATGAGGAATAAATGCAACATAATTTCATGCAAATGACACAACAAGACTATTTTTTATACATCTGGACAAACTGGAATTGGGACTTGTAAATGTGGCATCTTTAACTGTAATCGATCCAATATACATTTTACTTAAAGTGATAAATGCCAGTCTCAACATGGGGACTAAAAATGAAGTCAGTCCACCTCAAGTGTCAGTAGGGGGAGCATTTTAACACAAATGTTTAATCTAGTCTGTCTCCAATTGTAAAATATCCCACATTACAAAACAAAACTTTGACCTGCTTGTGGGAGTAGAAAAAAAAAGTCCATGGTGGTAACCATAAATGTCTGCACAGATTACATTATATCCGCTACACTCGTGTGTCTTCTGCTGTATTTTCATTAGGCCTCAGTCACACAGGTGTACTGGGAGAGTGGGAGTCAAACTTGAAAAAACATGATGAAAACAGAAATGGAAAACGTGCAAAGTAAAAAAGCAACAAGCAATGGAGACAACTGACATTCAGAGTTTTGCCTTATCATTCCAAGCAAGAGAATTGGAAAAGATTTTGTGTGATGCATTTCATAGCGTCACTACAACTCTGCAAATATTGTAGTTGTCAAGTGCAAACTACAGTTGACTGCGACAACAAAAGCAATTTCAAGGAGATTTTTGGTGCAGCACCATATACTTTGCAATTACCGGCAACCACTTGCCAACTTGTGAGCAAACACATATTTTTCCTCTTGCACCCTGTGATTGCCAAGGAGTCACCTATTGGTCTCTAGGCCTGTATAACTGAGGCCTTAAAGCCAACATGTCAAACTGTACATGTCAGTTAGGGGAAAATTCATATCAGCATGATTCATCCTTTAGGGAACAATAATATTGTCATGGTCTCCATGCCTCGCTGGCTGACTCTATGTCAGGCTACATGTTTTCTGTTTTTGTTTTTGTTGTGCTCTCTCTCTTTCTCCCCTGTCTCTGTTCTGCCTGGGCGGAGCTCACCTCAGGCTCCCGCCTCTGGCCCACGCACCTGCCCTGATTGTCACATATGCTGCTAATCTACCTGTTATTCTGAGTACTACTTAAGATGGCGCTTCTATGGTTCTCATCGCTGGATCATTGAGTAACCTGTGTTAGTTAGCCCGGCAACCAATATCTGAATCTGTGTGTTTTCTCTAGCCTGTTTCTGACTAAGCTACTCTTGTAAATATATTTCCCTGGACCTGTTCCGGTTTCTCCGCTGCGGAGGAGAGTGGAGAGTTTTCTGGAGAGCATCGGTGTGTGAACTTTTCCCCGTTTCCCTCTCACGGACCCTGGAGCCCTGAACCCACCCCACCCCACCCCACCCCCTTTCACATTGTATATATTGCACTTGGTGAACAATGTAAATAAATCACAATCTCTTTGCAAAAGGAGGTCTGAGCCTGAGTCTGTCTGAAACCCGTGACAAATATCTTACAAAAATGTCTGTGCAGTTGTCTAATGAGACAGATGGAGTCTAGTCTGAGTCAAAATACTAGGTTGCCTAATTAATGAACATTGTTATCTCTAAGTTTTTGCCTTGTATGGACATATAAATGACTACAGAAGCATAAAGACACTAGTAGTGATGTATGGACCAGACGAAGGAATATCATAGAAATTCAGGTGAAATCACCAGAAATAGGCAGAGACAAAAAATGTGAAGGTGGGACTGTGTGGATGAGTTTCACATTTATTTTCTGTCACCTTCTTCTTGTAAAACTCTATCTCTCAAGTGTATTAACACATGCTCACACCATTCTGAAGAGTGGAAAACTAAATATGAACCACAAAATTTACAGGAAAAAAAGCAAAAACAAAAAAACAGGATCGTTAAGACAAAAATACACAACACTCTCTTCATGAAAAATTTTGGCAGACATTCTTCTGCTTTTAGCTGCCTACTTTCAATCTCACACCCTGGTAGCACCTTCCCTTCATTTCTGTCCTTTCATCCCCAGTTTTGCCAATCTTACTTTATGCCTATGCATTTTTTTTTCTCTGCATTATCTCCCTCTGCCACTCTTGTCCTTCCTTTTTGCCGCAGTCCATTTCTCTTCTTCCCTGTTGTTCTGATCGAGGTTTGCACTTCACTGAACCAGACTGATGCCACATGGAAAGGTGACAGAATGAAAGAAAGAGAGAAAAAAGCGCAAGAGAGGGAGCAAGAGAGAGATAGGGCGAAAGAGGGAGAGCACACACGGGAAATGACTCACCAACAGTTGATTTAATCTGTTTGGCTTTATTATTTTTTTATGTACATGCTTTTTGATCTGAGAAACGCCTTTAGAGGGAGAGTGGAGCAGGTAGATTCAGAGGTAAGTCTACTGTCATCATCCTTCATTGCAAGCATCACTTTAATCATTACTCTGAAGATAATCTCATTATAGACCCTCAGCCATGTTCCGCTAAAAGGTTTTGGTCATAATTTTGATATCATGCTGATGGTCAGCCATGCTTCATACCCTCCTAAGCATTAAAGTGGCTTGTACTATGTTACAAAAAGACGACTCCCCTGCAATTATAACAAGATTATCAGTGGGCTTTCTCAGGGCTATGTCTGTATGTGTGCATCTAATTTAACATGTGTCAACTCAGGACACCTTTCATCATCAATTGCACTGCCTGCAGCGTGCCTCCAGGAAGTCCCACAGCATCCAAGGAAAGTAGAGAGGGCAGAAGAGAAAAGCAGTAAGGTTCACATACAAACTGTCTACATTTAAGAGAAGACAGATGTGTGACTGCTGGTAATAAAAATAAAAGAGAGAGAGTATATCTGAATGGATGAATATTTAGATGCTTATATATGTTTATGTTTATGAATGTAGACAAAGTAGCTCATGTATTTTGGTTTGATAGATGTGAAACAATAAACTCGCTCTAGCTTAAGTGACCACGGTGCAGAATAATGCAGAATAATCATAGCAAGCCAAAATCAAGGGAGCATGACTCATTAGGGGTGTCGAGTGTGTAACTCTATTCAAACTGACATGTGTATATTGCTGAAGGCATAAAGATTGTGTTGTTTTGTGAGTGGTCCTATAGCTTGTCCAGTTCTATGTCCTGTCATATGCTTCAAAATGAAAAACAAATATAAAATTGTGATGATTCACTCTGTATAATTGGCTTGCTGGGGGGATCAGGTGCCACAGCGGTGGGAGCGTCGCCTCAACAGTCTCAGCTGGCAGATGGGAGTTGGCTCTGAGCCGCCATATGTTCCCTTTCTAACTGGCCAGCATGAGCCCGTCATGCTGCTCAATTCTTATCAAATCAGGACGCCATGATTCACTTTTTTCAAGTCTCCTTAGGCGATAATTTAGGACTTGCTGTATGTCGTGTGTGTGTGTCTGTGTGTGTGTGTGAGAGAGAGAGAGAAAGACAGCCATAAAAATCACATCCATACGACTATCTCCGGTAGTATCATTCTTTTAAATCTGCCTTAATCAGTTTAGTTGTCTGCTCATGTTTCTCATATCCGGTACAACGAGACAGACATTCTTGAGATAATCCCAATCAGCGGCTCCTCTATTTGCTCTCATAACTCATTTCATCCTCCAGCAGCCGTGTACCTGTAGATACAAAAGATGAGCAAGGATC
The DNA here is from genome assembly GCF_013358895.1 of Oreochromis aureus. Taxonomy (NCBI): domain Eukaryota; kingdom Metazoa; phylum Chordata; class Actinopteri; order Cichliformes; family Cichlidae; genus Oreochromis; species Oreochromis aureus. Next base: position 40,921,736 of record NC_052963.1, on the reverse strand, counting down.
ATATTAACCTAAAGCCACAGGTGATGGCAAGTTCATTTCGGTGTTACATTTCCTGTATGTGTGAGAGAGTGAGTGTTCTCAGGAGCTAAAAATATCCATCCATGAGTCAAGTCTGCTTATCCCTCATTTTTAGATGTCATGTGATTTCACAAGGAGAAGAGCTTCTATCCAGATGGATGAGCACCCACCTACACACACACACACACACACACACACTCGTATCCATACAGGTCACACAGATGTACTGAAGTACACGAGACAAACAGAGGTGCTCGCGCACCCACATACCCACAGGTTACATCATCCCATGCCCCCTCAGTGGTCTTTAATCTCTGCCTCTCCTTTAAGCCCAGTCTCTTCAGTTTGAGGCCAGGGGCCATAAGGATCATAAATTATAGGGCATGCGTTGTCACATCCTGTTTCTTTCTCCTGAGACAGATCTTTGTCCTCCAGGTACTGGAGGCAGAGCAGAATGGATAACGCAGTTTATAAGGCCACTGGCCAGGACACACAAGAAAGATGACCCATTTATGTTACTAAGTGACCTGAAGTTTAAAAACAACTATATATCAGATGAATCAGTTGTCCCGAGCTACTGGAGAAGCTGCTCTTCAGCCTGGCTGTCATGTTTGAATGCACGTACAGTTTATCTACCCATCTCTAGATTAAGCTCGAGACTTATTTTACAGAAAGTAAGCATCCATTTCATAATGTTTCTGTGCAATACTAATGATGGTCTATACAAGGAAAAGGCGACCTAATTTTTCTCCCTCGTGGGCCCCTTATGCACAGCCCTGGTGTCATAGCAACAGAGTTACCAGAATCACTTGACTGAACATAAAGAAGAAAAAAAAGTCAGTACACCCTTTTACTACAGATGCATACATTACTTTACCCACAGCATTCTATGGTTAAATTTATCATCCGCAATGCACAAGCCATCACCACCACTGAATATGATATGGAAGCCTTAGCTTGCAGTGCTTTTTCAGGCGATTCACATATTTACTGCTTGATTTTCTGAGGTGTTTTCTAGTAGCACCTCTGAACAGGGAAACACGATCACCACCTGTTTTGAATCAGCTATATTCTTCATAATTTATCTATACAGTATGTATGAAACTATCAGAAAAGTTAGAAAAGCTTCTGGGGTCTAAAGCATTATGGCGACATCCTGAAAGTAAGTGAAGAACAGATAAGGAAAAGTGGGGAGAGAACAGAGGCGGAGAAAGTGACACAGTATAATTAGTACAGCCACTGGCGGTACTGAGATACAAAGAAACAAGTCAGACTAATAAAAACCTGCCATGAAGAGGACAGTCTTCCTACAGCCTTCTCTGCTATATGTGGCTAAATAAACACTTTTAAGCCAGAGTGCAAGCTGAGAGCACCAGGCCTCACCAGGGCATCCTGAGAAAGTGTTTAATCAGTGTCAGCAGTCTATCTTTATGTTCCTTATGCTGACTGGGAACTGGTAGGACTATTGAAAGCAGCCAAAAAGAAATATGTAGTTTTTCCTCTATTTCAGGTCAGTCTATAATCCCTCTAGGCCTCTGTCTGCAGCTCTAACACCCATTTAGCTCCAGATGTCACGGCTGGTTAACTACAGGACACAGAGTAACAGTTTGTGTGTGTGTGTGTGTGTGTGTGTGTGTGTGTGTGTGTGTGTGTGTGTGTGTGTGTGTGTGTGTGTGTGTGTGTGTGTGTGTGTCCGGGGTCCGGGGGGGGAATCACAGGATGATCAATAAGCAGGAAAAGAATGGAAAAATTAATGCAGGATGTACAATACACACAAAAAAGATGTGCCTTTTTAAAAAATATTTCTACAGGTTAAATTACTTTGTATAAATTGTATATATTGTTTATCTAGAACTGTTCCTGCAAATAGCAAAACACAACCAAGCTGCCGATTGCAAAACTATCCTGTCAAAATTTTGACATGAAATAAGGGTGTAATGTGGTCTACAAAGGTGCTGTGTGGCTGAAATCATAAAGAAATCAAAACAAACCTTCTGCATAATTTTTCCCATAAATTTATTGCTTCTACAGTTTACATTTTGCTGCTGGTCTTGGGGAACATAATGACATTAAAAACAATTTATAGTTATGCAGGCTTTTTGTGAATTCCAGTTCAGGAGTATTAAGACTACCTGGTCAGTAGTAACCATGGCCACAAAAAAGAATGAAAATATCTAAACGCATCACCATATATATCACAGCACTGACCTTATGACCATATTACTGATATTAGTATAATGGCGATAGGAAGGTCCCAAGTCTTCCTGACAGGAGAGTGAACCAGCAGGACCACTCCCTCTGTGAGCATGACCAATAAGATCATGATCAGTACATACCAACAGGATACAGCTGGTTTGCAATATGTATAACAAAGCGATATTTTAAGCAATCACATAATTTCATGAGTTCTTTATCATTTTGTGTATGCAAAATATATTAAAATTGAGACTCTTATGTTAAATTAATTGTAAAAGTACCTGAAAAAAGACAAATGTGACCTTGACCTTGAACACAGTGTAAATGATAACCGATACTCTAGGTGTTGGTTAAAATTGGTTCTAGTTCTTGTAAATTGTGGATGAATGGATGAAAGACACTTTACCGTTGAATTAGCTCATCAGTCCTTTGGCCAGACAATCTAAAATTGAAAAATAGTGAAATAATAATAATTCTGAAAACTCTATGGCTGCAAGAGGGATTAAATATTCACTCTTGAGGAACTGTGAAGCTATGCTGTTCTAAAATACTGCGGAAATGTGATCCACGCAATACATGCCCAGGCTTATAAAAACAGAATTAGCAGCAAGGAAGAAATTATTAATATAGTGCACCAATTTCAGCATACTGTGACTGTGAAATGTTGACTTGTAATCTTTTAATTTATTGTTGACTATATTTGACAACAGTGGATATTTGTTACTGGGAAATGCAGGTGCCCCAAAAGTTGTTTATCCACTGCATCCACTGCAAAAAACAAGGGGGGAAGTGGACTTGACCAGACCTTTAGGACATGTATGTTGCAACATTTGCATCTGACCCTCTGTGCAGCTTATGCCCCAGCCAGTTATTCCCGTGGGGGCCGTAAGGCAGGTTCAGCTGTCGAGTGGAGGATGCACACTGATCCCACCCAAATATGAATCTGTCAGGTCTGTTTGTGATTTTTGCATTTGTAAGAGTCTTGTTGTAGTCATCAAGCTTTCAATCTACAATTACACTCAGCAAAAAAACATAAAAGTAGCTAATGAGTATAGTAAATGGCTCTGTGCATAGTTTGGAGTTCAAGCCTGCAGTTTGGGTAAAACTGAATATAAAAATCTTTTCAGTGTATTTTGTTGTTGTGTATTTTCATGTGTTGTTGTTGTTTCCATGACATGTCCCCATTACAGGCTTTGATGGCCCTGGAGGAATGCAGTGGGCCTCAGCTTAGTTGGTTTGGTTACAAAAGACTAATTTCCCTCTTTTTGCGTTCTATTTTGTAGCACGACCAATAAAAGGCAAGACGAGAGAATCCCCAGGCAGAGCCAGAGGAGGACAAAAAAAGAGAATGATGCTGCTACTGCTGCTGAAAACTCTCCAAGGATGCCTTTGAACTCCCTCCACATAGATTGTTCACTTTCTTCCTACCTAATCATCCTCGGAGTGCATGCACGGGTAAAAGTGTGTGTGCGCTTCTGCCACAAGTATGTGCGTGTGTGATCTAATTCCTTCTCTCCTGAGAAATTCTCTTTCACGGGGCAAACTATGCAGTGTTTCATTTGGCAAAAGCAGGTGGGTCAACTGAAAGGCAATTAGATACAGAACACATGCAGCACATAAAAACCAGAGAGCATATTAATGAGAAAGCCTCAAACCCACACTGCCACTGTGTCTCAGTGTCTCCCACCTAGTTGCCCATAAGCTGTCACGCAAAGTGTTGTTTTGTTTCTGACAAAACTGTATCCCCACCCAAGCACACCTGCATGTGTACACGCACACACATGCACACACACTCAATGTACTAGTTGTTTATAATTGATGAGCCCAGCAGTAGGGGAAACCATGAGAGGGACCAGAGAGACCATCGAATTGAAACTGGCATTCGGCCGACCTTTCGTAGCTTCGCTGGCATGTGAGCATGCGTGTGTGTGTTTATGTGTGTGTGTGTGTGTGTCTGTGTTTGTGTGTGTATGAGTGTGTTTGTATGGGTGGTTGGGTTTACGATGTCTGGGTGGCAGGTGGCAAAGAAGAAATGTCTCAGAGGTGTAAGGAGATCAAGGCTGATGGCGAGAAATGATAAGCGTATACTTCAGAGATGCTTTGATGATGATGAGAGAGTTGAAAGAATGCTGAGGAGCAACAGAGTAATATTCCAGCGAGATGCTTCTAATGAGAGCAGAGCAGACAGGGGTTTCAATAAACCTGGACACAACTTGGAGGGGGGGGCTATTTTGGTTTGACTCGCATCATTCTCTGATGTGCGTCAATCACATAAACCTAACACTCTTCTCTCTGTCAAATGGAGTTTTACACAAGCAATTAGCCTGCCGCTGTGGTGGTGTTGGATTATAGGCCACAGACGCTCACACTTAACAGCCCCACAGTGTCAGAAATGACTATCAAATTCCAGCTGCTGCTCAAACATCCTCACAATTCCGCTCGCCCTTGGCACCTTCCACAACTGACAGATGAGTTTGTCTGGTAAAGGTCCGTGCGTGCAGCTGTAACCTCAGGCTACTAACGGCTTTTACATTGACAGATTTAGCTGCATAATGTATGCACATGTGGCATTTCCCATACATTAGGAACAGATTGTCACGCAAGCTGCGCAGCCCGAGGAGCCTGGCAGGGTGTCGTATATGAGAATTGGTGGATTTTTGCATGCAGCTGTGTGATTGTTTGAGTCCTCAGGGGCACACATTCTGTCTTCTGTGACAGTGTATATGTGTGCATAGAGTCAGGCTTCCTCACCACCCTTGAAGATGATTAGGAGGTGAAAGTGCAATAGTAGCAAAAGAGGTAGGCACAGCTGTGTCAGCTACATGCTGCAAAGGTGTGATGTGGGGGTGGAGCCATCATGCAGAGCCTGCTTCCATCGCTGCTGCCCACACAAACAGACCCATCTCCTGCTATATTCCACTGATTTACACTAGTACTGCCAGCTCATAGCTAATAGAGTGAAAAATGTCATTGGCAATCATTTTCATTCACAGGTGTCTTTTCATCTTACTACAACATAGAAGTTTATTTATTTAAGTTTATCACTAAAAATCTTAAAGTCTTGCTTTAACTTGCTTCAACAGGAGATACATCTCATGCATGTAAGCAGAGCAGTCAAGTAGATTTTTATTATTAATATGCATAACTAATTGCATACTCGTTATTCAATCTCCTCGAGGATGACTAATCTCATTACCTTGACCTTGACTGTGTGGTGAAGGAAAATTGAATTGACAGGGGAGCTTTAACTTTTGCTGCTTTGAAAAATGCGTCTCCATTTATTCTCATAGTCCTCCATACAGACCACATTTACACACTACCGATCAGATGTATGGATAGGATGTTGGTCCAATCCTGGTCCAATATTTTCAACTCATACCTTGAAAATATTACATGGTTGGTACAGTATCCTTTTTATTTTCCTTTTTTCTTCTTTTTTTACTTAACTGTAAATTGTGGCCAATGTGAGTTGATAAAGCTAAAAATGGATGGGCTGCACCAATGCAGCCCTGTATAAAATTAATAGTGAGCAGAATTGAGTTCAGCTTATTGGTGCAACATTTCATACCAGTCCCAGTTTCTCATGTGGCCCCATGAGAAAATGAATTACACATCCCTGGTATATAGGACAATAGCTGACAGGACAGTTCAGCATAATGCTTGTTGTGTTTTTATTTCAAATACTTAAACATAATGTTTATTCAGTAACCTAATTCCTATTATTTCATTTCAGCTATCTCATATCAGCTGCACATACTCTGGTATGCTTCTCTTTACACCTGTCTTACTCCTCTAAAGAAAGCAGTGTGGAGCTGAATCAGGCATAAGATGTAAAACTTTGTTTTGTAAAAGTCTGAGGTAGTGATGTACACACAGCACACACACAACAACAGAATTACAGTTTGTCGATAAATCAAAATCAAATCACAAATAGATTTTTATTTTATTTTTTTGCTGTCCACCCACACAATAAAAACAGAATGTGGCAAAACATAACAGACCTGGTTTGTTCAGGGGTTGTGGTGTTTGTTCACACAAACATGCCAGCAGAAATGAAACAGAAATAGGAATGAGTCAACATCAAAGCCTTGGATATTTGAAGTAGCCGATGAACCCAGGCCAAACCCTCCTGGACAAAACAAACCGAGAAGCCATGAAGTCAAAAAAAAAAATGTGGCTTAATGGTTTAAAATGGTCAAAAAAAGGACAAGGACTGAAAAAATAATAAATCCTCAGTGCATGTCTCATATAATGCAATAGCTACATTTTTTCAGTGCCACAGACTGAATTAATTAAGACAACAAGTAAGTGTGTTTATAGTGTAGGAGTAGGTGGCAATTCATGCATTAATGTGGTAGCATATGTTCATGTTTATGTGTATATAATAGTACGAGAGTATAAGAATGAAATGTACAGGGATTAGACTAAAGCTGAAGGGGGTTACCATAACACTTGCGGTGGCCTGAGGTCATACTAATTCAGAACTAGTTTGAAATATGTGCTGTACAGTCAAAACATTTATTCAACATCCATTCAACAGCCTCTCACAAAGACCTTCTATGGGTACAGGCTGGACTCGCCCAACCTCGTGCCTCTGTTTGTGACCAGCTGGCTTAGAGGATGCTAGGTTAGTTATGAAAGCCACACACTGGAGAGTGTTGACCACAAGGGCTGTACTTCCAGCTCACAGAACTATGGCTACAATTGGTAATGCTTGTTTTTCTTTTTCCATCAGTCCTGACATTATCTTCCTTCTTGTATATCTTTGTTAAACCCAATTATAATCATGTGTTGGCAGTGTTATATAAAGTCTTGAGAAATTACATCCAGTGTTGACAATTTTAGTGCCACCCACTCAGTCTCTTATGACTGTGACAGTCCTTGGGCTTTATTTGTACTAATTACAGTGAGCTAAGAGAAATCCACAAAGCCACAGAAGCTTGTGTCCCTGCCCCTCTGTCTGACTTTTTATCATTACAACAGTTATGAGATAATGCAAATGTAGAAATCAGATTTTTAGCTGTGAGAAGAAAAAATCTGAGCAATGTGAGCTAATAAAAGCTAATAAACTGAAAAAAAGAGAAAACAAAAGGCAAACCCAGAGCTCCTACCCTTCTTTCCAAAGCATGTGTTCTCTCTTATTTTCTCTCCCACCCTCCTTATCTCACCGGGGTTTTGATCTGCTCTTTCCGAGTAAACACTGAGTTGATTGTGGTTTGACTCTTTTGTCTGGCTCTCCAGTTTGCTGCCATTCTTATTGCATACCTCTGTCTGCTTTACCATTAAGCTGCTGGCTCCCAGGTGAGGGAGACCAACCTTAGCAACTGTCCATCAAACCAAGAGGAAAGAATTCCCCTCCACTTCTGCTGATTGCTTTATTATAACACATCTCAGCCTGAGCTCTGAGGTGTTGTTAGGCAACGGAGAAATCATATCCTTAATACAGCTGTTTCCAGGCGATTACAACTGCACAGAAACAATAAAGCCTAAATTAATTATTAATAATAATTGCACAAGCCAAATGATTTCAGTTCTAGTGTTTGTATATGAATGTGCGATGCTGCGGTTGTTTTCTGGCAGCTCTGAACAATAACTAGCCTTAAGAAAGTAACTGGAAGTATGCATATATGATGATATGCTGTATGTTTGTTGTACCCCATATAATGAATACACAAGAAAAATTGCCAATTAAATTTGGACATTATTGTTTTTTGTTAGTCTATTATTAGAACTTTCAAAAACAAACTGCAATTTAAATGTATGATTTGGTCTCTACTGTTTAAATTTGAAAGTAGAAGATGTGGTAAACAAAAACAGAGAGCCATATAAAAGACAAGACAAGTCATTTACATAATCTCAATTCAGTGATAGCATTCCTCCGAATTGAAACAAAACAGAACCACAGTCAGGGCTCAGCAGAGCGAGACACTAAACCCAATTACTGAAAATTGGGAAAGCCTTCCTGGCTGCAAGCAGTGACTCACACTCTCAGACGCTCACAAACACACGAAGCCGTAAACAGTTTGAAGCACAATACCTTCAGACAGTCATAAACACAGAAGTCCTTATTTCTTAACCTCACTAGGACACAAAGGGACGAAAAAGTACATCAACAATGTTAATGCGGTTTCACAGTCCATTCCTCCTCTCTCCTCGTCAGTTTTATTTAATCTTCAATCACGTCCTAGTGGAGAGTAGGACACGACTGGAAACTTGAGAGTAAAAATTTACATTAGATTACAATATATTGTGATGATCATATGTGTTCTTTTGTAAAAAAAAACAAGTGATTTAACTTGAGTGCTACACGCCTGGAAAATACTCTTCTTCGCTGGAGGTCCCTGTACTGAGACAAGGCAAACAGCAAGTTGGTTTCTTTCTGCTGTAGTGTTTGTTGTCGTTTTTGTGAAATGTGGTACACTCACTTCAGAGGACACCCAGTACTGCCCAGAGCCACTCAGTGAGGGAGTCATCTCTGTTCACTCCAATGGACCAATTTTTTACAGTAATGGCAGATCAAGGAGCCTCACAATAGTTCCAGAAGTTAGCAACATATTGTACACGGTCCATAGAGATATAGCAGCACAGAAGTTTGAGATGCATTACTAAAAGGTAAAACGTTTTTAAAAAACTAAACAGAACAAGTCTTTTCGTTATCAGCACACATCGCAACTCTGGAAACTATTTGACGGAGGGGGGGAGGGAGTCATCTTCAAAGATTACAGCTCCTGCAGAGTTAAAATGCTAGTGAATATCACAAATTTTGAATGTGAAGAACGACCTGAGAGAGTTACAAGTATCAGCGGCATACATATGAGAAGGAAAAGAGTCAGGAGGACTAGTCATATGATTAAACAAAGAAAAAAGAGACTTAGGGTTATATACACTAGTATAAATGGGAATTGTATGTAGATTTGGAGGAGGTAATACAGTTCAATGTGATTATTATACATTTCTTTGTGTGCGGTTAGTCCAGTTTTCTTAAAGAAACATTTCAGTTGGCGCCCCTTAGCTTTGAGAAGGCGCAAGCTGGGTGTAAGGTGCTGAGTGAGAAAAGGAAACAGATCTGTGTTTGAGAGGAGCACGGTATTAAGGTTTTGAAGGTTGGTCTTGTAACAGGAAACCAGATCATGAGGAGTTGAAAAAATACAGGTTTAAGGGAGGTCGTTTACAGCTTTGATGTTCCTAAATGTAATATCACGGGTGCAGGTTTTGAATTGGAGATAAAGTATCGGAATTTCAGTAGCGGGACCATCCCTCCAAACACACTCCTTCCGGTTCTTATCTATATATGTTCCTCCAGTTCTCCAAGCTGTTCATTCTCGTTTTCGTGCCCCACCCTCCCTCCCCTTGTCTATTCTTTAACTTCTTCACTTCTATTTAGTACATGGGGATCTGCCAGGCCCGGGAGCCGCTGCCAGTCCCCTTTGAGGCCTTCCCCAAACCGCAGCTCAATTCATGTCCAAGCCATTCACCTTTACCTACTAAAACGCTGTCAAACCTAGAATGAGGACGTGGGCCCAGCTAGTGAAAAGAATATTAAAGGAGAAAAACATATGATCTGAAAGGTTAAACAAATTGGCTTTGCAGTCAGTGGGAATGACACTAGAACAGCACACTAGATCCAATTTATGACCTTTGCAGTGAGTGAAAATTCTATGTATTGTTGCAGTCTAAAACAACCCAGACAGGATGTGAAGTCTCTCGAAAGGGGGCTATTATCACTGTCCATATGAATGTTAGGTTTATCATGTTAGAAAAAAGTACAGAGAAATGAGTTAGAAGAACAGCAAAGTCATTTAAAAAAATCTTTATTTGTCTTAGGTGATAGGCAAGTGTGGCGTGGGTGTGGTCTCTGGCCGGCTGCAGAGGAGGGGTGGCACAGCGAGCTCCCGGGGTGGCGCAGAGGCAGGGTGCACAGGTGTGCTGGGATGTGAATGTGATTGTGACTCTTTATATGTTGTCGCAGTGACGGTCGGAAGAGGGAGAGAGCGGACGTGACAGCGGAGCGGGAGTGTCTGTGTCCCATTACAAACCACAATAAAAGAATGTTTAATAAAGAAGTGCTGTCACCACGTCAGTGTCTTGTACGTGTGCAAAGGGTCCAACTTCACAGTAAACAGTACATATAATCGTAGGGGTAGGTCCAGAGAGCTGTAAAGTGGTTTATTCAAACAAGTGGAAGACGGGAGCAGACCGAGAAGAACTTGTGGAACAATGGATCATTGCAAAACCCCTCCTCTCCTCAATCAATGAGGTTTACAGGTGTAAATAAACTCCAACACAGTCAAACAGAGAAAGTCTAGTTTATGGTCAGAGAGGAGATCCTGGTCGAGATGCCCTTACCAGTGAGTGAACGGATGTTTACTAAACCAAAGTTGACGCTGATGTTAACATGTTTGACAGAGGAGTTAACTGACCAAGCTAGGTGGGCTAACACATTGTGGCTAACATCCCGGCTGATGTTACAGGAAGGACAATGAGTTGCAAACCAGACTTTACTGGGTTGGTGTGATTGTGATTGAAATTCTGAAGCGAGGCTTGAAAGTGATGTATATGCACTAAGATGGACAGTTGGAGGGAACCTGATTATGCCCAGCAATTATAAAATTATTATAGTAACCTGTGAGCAGTGGCAGCCAAACGTACTAGCACATTTATATCTTAATAAAATGTTTAAAATAGGCACAACAAAAATTGTCAGACAGGATCATTATACTCAAAAGGGAATTTTTTATTTTTTAATTTCCTATGATACCATTGAAGGCTCCCTTATTCACAAGGGGTCTCCTCTCATGTTTTTCTACTCCCTTCCTGACGCAATCCCAAAGGGATTTGTGTCTCCTCCCAGATTCAACCCAGGGATCTTTTTCTTGTAAGGTGAATGTAAACCACTACACAGTGGTAATTTGCATTTGACACAAGGGAGATCTCGGAAGAAAACCAAACATTTCCATATGCATGCAAGGAAAAGCATGATAGCAGCAGCAAAACCAGCACCGAACAAAGAAGGCATCAAAGACAACAGATGCAGGAAAAGGCATTCTAGGGTGGAGGTGGGTAGCAAAATTACTTGAAGGCTAAATAGTATGGTCATAAATGAAATTTGCTAATTGTGTGTAGGAACGTATCGGGTATTGAGATCAGCTGATCTGCTGGTATCCCTGAAGTGATGCTTTGTTGCATTTATTATGTTTCTAAAATTCTTACATTTATATCATGTTCTGGGGAATCTTTTTGCAGGTGAACATTTCAAACAAAAGCCTAGGGTTTAAAGGGTGAACAAAAAGATCATCCCTATACTTCACACTGAGCCAGACTACATCCCTCACTGGGGTGTAGCCAGGGCTGGTTTCTATGGCAACTGGCACAAAACCTCTGGATCTTATTAACTGTTCACCGGACCTCACCCACTCTTTTTTCTCTTCTCTGCTATCCTCCAGTCCCCCCACCCACCCACCCACGCTCTCTACATGTACTTCTCCGGCTCCCCACGCTGATTTTCCAGCAAAGACGACATAAGGCGAGTTGCTAGTGGGCATCACTCCCATTCTGTCACCATGAGAACACTTTTCTTTGTAGTCACATTCCTCAGAACAGCTCTGACCCCTGTCAGCGAGTCTTCCACAGGCTTCAGAAGAAAAACCGCTGAAGGAAGAGAAATTACAAGTGGAGCAATTTGTTGTGAAAGGCGATATAGTAGCTACCATTTGAGGAAATTGTCTGTTTGACAAAGTAACTCCCAGATTTTAAGGATCAGGTTTTTTAGGACCCCCTTACCTTCAAATACCACTTACTATCTCCAGTGGAAATAGTAAATGGTTTTTTTTTTGTTGTTGTTTTTTTTTTTTTTTTATTGTCATCAGCTTAAGGCACTGGTGAAGAGAAGTTGAAATGTGGCTCAAGAGTTTCCACTCAGCAGCTTCCTTGGGAGATGCTGCAGGCACGATCACCCTGGAGGAGACTCCACTGTAGTGCCTCTTGGCACTGGAGAGATATGGTGCGGTGCAAAGTTGGATAGAAATTCTCCAATTCATAGAAATGTCCAAGTAGACCTACTAAGCTTAACTTTGAAAGGTGGATACTGACAATTTTGAATATGGAAATACAAGAAATGTTCAGCAGCAACAAAGGCACAGACTGCTTGTATCATCTTTTAGTTTCCACATGAAGAAATCCAGATGCAAATCTTCTTTTCCATTTACTTCAAATGTTCAGATCTATATTGCTTAAAAAAACAACTTAAAAAAGTTAAAATACAATAAAAGGCATAGTGTATGATAAGTGTGCACCACTCATATTTAGTGCACCGCATTGCTGAGTAAATGGCAGAAGAGTGTTTTGTCATCATGACTAATGTGACTAATGTCACTGAGATGTCACATGCTCTATTCCTAATGGTGGGGAAAACAGGATTAAGACCCAAATGCACAACACAGACACCTCGGTGGTTAGCACCGTCGCTTCACAGCAAGAATTCTCTAATGTCTGTGTGGGTTCTCTTCAGTTACTCCAGCAGTACAAAGACATGGGTTTAAGGGTAACTGGCGATTCTGTAGGTGTGAATAATGAGAGCATGAATCTGCCCAGGGTGCTCCCTGCAGGTCTGTCCTCGTGTCGATAACTCATAAGAATTTACACTACAACAGCTGGAACAGGTTTCAGGCCTCCCACAATCCTGAAATTGATAATTGAGAGAAAATGGGGGGACATATGATGGCTAACTCAGTGTAATTGGTGAGTTGAGCTCTTTCATAATATTTTTAAATAATTTTAGTACACAAACTACAAACCTCCGACAACCAGTTTTTAACCTTTTCAATAGGCAACCTAAGTTCAAGCTTCCAGTAAAAATAAAGTAAGCTCTACCCCACGTCCTGCCAAGAAAACCAACACTTTCTACAAAGAACAGGATAATTCCAACTTTGGTTTAAGCACGTATGCACACATTTACACACACACACACACACACAGTGAGTCACAGACTATTCTGAAATAACAAAGCAAGAGTTTTGCAAAGGTCCTCGCCCAGATAACTTATAAGAATTCCTCGTAACCATACCTAAAGTGGACCTAGACTTTGAAGCTACAGTCACCAATTATAAAAACATCAGTTGCAACTGTATTGGCCAGACAGACTGAATCTAAATCTGAAAGAATCCCAAGCAGGCTAATGTCTTTTGCCAAATGACCACTAGGCCAGTAGTGCAGTGTTATCTAACATAACACGGTGACTGTGGATGAAACTGTGTTTAGTTTTTATAGATAATGTTTGTTGTCTTGCTGCAGTAGCAATGTTTCAGCTTCACCATGTGAGATTTTTCTCTTATATTAATTTACAAGCCAGGCATTCTAGAAACTAGATCTGTGTCACAAATATAAAATGTGCACAAAAAAGATTGATAACCATCTTTCACTTTCAGAAATCTCCATGTAAATTCTGTCATTCCTCTGTGGGCATGATGATGTCTTGATAGATTTGATGGCTTTTTCCTGTATGTTAAGGACACTGAAATGTAAACGCTTGAGCGCATGTGTGCACAGCTCAGTCTGGGTTTAAGAAGAAAGTGAAAAGGAAGTTATAATAATCAATCCCTCAAAAAATCAATACTTACAATAATAATACAAAATAATACAAAACAAAACTAGAGCTCAACATGGATATGAGGCAGTAATGACAGAGGTATGATAACAAGGATTATTCAATACGCAGTAAAAGAGGCCATTGTCTTTTTTTCTTTTCAGCAGACTGAAATCTGTTATTCAGTGAAACACAAAGCTAACCTACAGCTTGGATGTGAGCCTCCATCAGAGGCAGATATGGTTTGAATTGTTGGAAGGTTGTTATCAAAAAAGCAGCGTTTTCAAGTGTTCTTGTTGAAATCCCACCCTTACTGAAACAGAAAAGTGAGGTGCCAGGCAGCGTACACTAAACCATCTTTAAGCTCTTTTATCTAACGCCACCATCATCTACACAAACAAACAGGGACATTTCACACCCACAAGCCGTGCCTCTTTTTTCCTCTTTTTTTCATGGCTGTCAGTTTCTAAATGTAGCTCGGTAAACAAAATAGTCAATAAATGCTCACGCACAATGATGGTGCATCCTGTCTGCACACACTGAAGCCTGCATGAATATAATCTAGGCAAATAAACATATCACATATTTGAGAAAAACACAGATTTTCATGAGTTCTTTTTTGCCATAAATAATGTGATAAGGGAATTGTACAACCTTTTAAAGAATATAATGAAAACTATTGGTGCTAATATTTTTTCAGTTTTAAATTTAGTGTATAGAAGGCCCCTTCAATGAAAACATTTTTCTTTTAACCTTGATCTTGTTGATACACTCACCAGGCACTTTATAGGTGCACCTGCTCAAACAGTTATTAATATAAATATGTAATCAGCCAATCAGATTCCAGCAGCTCTATGCATTCTGGACATGTAGACATGGTCAAGATGACCTGCTAAAAATCAAACTGAGCGTAAGAGAAGAAAGGTGATGTAAGGGACTTTGAATGAGCCATGGCCATTGGTGCCATATTTGCTCGAGTATTTCAGAAAGCACTGATCTCCTGAGATTTTCCCTACACAATCATCCCTATGGTTTACAAAGAATAGTCTGAAAAAGAGTTGCAGTTCTTAGGGAAAAAAAATCCCTTGTTGATGCCAGAGGAGAATGGCCAAATTTTAAGCTGACAGGAAAGCAACAGTAACTCAAATAATGACTCGTTACCACCAAGGTATACAGAAGAGCATCTCTGTTATGCTACAGCAGCATATGACCACGACTCGTCAGCAACTGCATGACGCTCTCATATCAATAAGAACTAAAATATCTGAGAAACGTTTCCAGCATTTTGTAAAATGCATGTAGTTAAAGCAGTTCTGAGGAAAACCAGGTGTAAGCAAGGTGTACCTAACAAATTTGCCAATGTCTGTTTGTGGCCCTGATTTCTATTGTTGATTATAACATTTCCCTCACTAATTGCATTGCTCAGAGCTTGGGAACAAACAACATCATAGGCAGGAAACCTGAGTGGCCAGATAATCATGTTGATTAATAACAGCTATATTATTCGGGCTGATTAAAAAAAACTTAAAGTGAGATGGAACAAGGAGAAGGAGGGGGAGAGCATGTCTCACCCGCAACACTATTAAGCCTACTGAAATATATGAAAAGCTCACATTCAAGCAACACAATAGTTTAATTAACCAAAGGTAATTGAAGCACAGTGTGGACCTGCCAAATGAAATAATGGCCTGTCTCTAATAATAGCCTGGTGCTCTGTTTCACTGAGTCAAATGAAAGTGCCTGTCATCAGTGGAAGTTGTACTCACACTTCTATACCTTTTTTAAAAAAAAATCACAAAAATATGAGAGTAACAACTGAATGTGCCACACGAAGACTGATTATGCGAGACATAAACTCAAAAATATTAAGCAAGGCCATTGGTATTGTATGTTCTTTAAACTAAATGTAAATAAACACATTTATAATTAATTTATAAACCAGCATTAAAACTGCAGACTATATTCAAATCATAGCCCAAAACTACTATAGACAAATATGTTATTGTGCTTTCCAGGCAGCTATTGGTTGCCTGTTCCATTTAGCAATCTGTTAGCACTTTATGTAGGTTTGAGCATTTGATGAAAATTTAGGGGTGAAGGCCCCTGAGGCATCTAGATGAAAGGTTTTCAACAGATGTCATAGATGAATATGTTTTCTGCCACCAGTGAGACAAAAGAGCTTGTCAAACCGATCTGATACACATTAAGTCATAGACACACACAAACAAGCATCCTTGACGTACACAGTGAAATGTTTTTCAATTTTCAGGTTTTAAGTATCCACATCCTAAATCTTTAAATGACATTAAATGTCTGAGGAATAATACATAATATATGTCTCTGTTAAGAGACACCTGAAATGACTGAACTCAGAGAGGAACCCTCTTAACTCCATCTTGTTATGCATGTACAAGAATCCACTGTTTCACAGCGAGCAACATAGAGAGCTGAGCACAAATGGTAGGAAAAGAAGGTCCACTCCTAACAGCTGGATGTATTGAGCAACCTCTTAGAAAATCATTAAAATTTGCTCCAGTGCTTACACTCTAACAGCCTCTTTCTATCACAGTTATCTGGGCTAATACAAAACTAGCAGCCTTTAGAGGTGAGCAGATGGTGATAAGCACAGCTTACACTTTAAAAGAATCCAGGTGAGCTTCTGCAAGAAGGTCGCTCCTGTGATCTCCTACCACTTACGATATTTAACACTGTTTGACCATATTACATCTGGTCACTTTAAAGCACGAATGATTTTCTTGTCTTTTTTCAAAGAAGTGTCTGTCTTACCGCTCTGAATCTGCACATGCAGACATATACCGTGTGCACCTGCTCTAGTTGCAGGTTAATTTGTAGTATATGTCTTGTCACAGAAAACCACGAGTGGAGATAAGTGAACCAAACCCACCCCAACACTTCAATCCGCAGTAAGTGTTTGACCTTTTGTGCCTGCTCTTATTTTTCTTCAAACTGATGACTGCTAAAGCAATTGTTGGGTTTTGTGCATGAGGGTGCATCTGCCATTGTATGTGTGTGTTTTTGTTTAAATAAATTGGGGCACTTTGTGGGGAATATTGCTTTTTCTCCAGTGTCCCCTGATATCCACTGAAATCCCATGATTCACAGTGTGGGCATAATGAGGAGATGAGAGTCTGAGCTCTGCCTCTCTCAAATGGCTCTCTTGTGTTCTCGATTAACAAAGGCTGCTGCCTGGAGACTGATGTAAACCTGAATCTACAGTATTTTTTTATTTTAGGTGGTCAGGGAAATGAACATAAGAGCTGTCAAATCTCAGGTGAAACAGACCTCAACCTCACCAGGGAGGTGGTGTTTGGTGTGAATTCATCAACGTGAAAAATTAATTACCACATCCCTGTATTTACCTTCTTAATTTCTATTTAGCCATTTAGCCTTTGGGTGATTGTGGCTCCTTCCAAATAATAGCTACTGTGTCAAAAAAAATTTATTTATTTTTAATAGCTTCCTGATTTTCCTTCCAGAACTATAACTGACAGTACAAACAAATAAAAATCACTTTCTTCAATGCAAACATTATTTTAATAATAAAATGATCAAACTTAAAATTTTCTGTAAACTCCAGTAAGTTACAAGATCTTCTGTCACTGAAAAAACTGAAAATAAAGTGCTTAGCTATTAAACAGAGGTACAAATGATTAACAACATATCTTACCTCACCAAACAAAAGCAGGGTCATGAGATTTTTTGAACATTAATTCAAATTCACAAGTTAACAAGACATTGACCCTTTTCTCTTTTTCACTAAACTCCATAACTTTCCCCCGAACCGCTTTGATCTTCTGCTCATACCGAGGCTCTGAAGTTGGAGCTTGCTGCATTTGGATAGCTTTAGCTTTTGCCACTTTTGTTTGTTTAGTTTTTCTTCACTTCTTTAAAATGATTTAAGTGTCTGATTAGGTTTGTTGTTATGATGTTTTTCTGGTCATCTCTGCACACCTTACTTTGGTGAACCTCACAGTGAGGTGACTCCACGCTAAGTTATTGTTAGTGCGAAAGACCAACTGGTGTGAGGCTGACTGGCCGGTCACCAATCAGGGTCTAGAATGCTGCTGAAAATCTGACAATTCCAATTTTAAAATTGCACTTATTCACACAGGCACCACAGCATTACTATACAACATCATAATTATAATAAATACAAATGGCAAAATGAAAAAATTTGATAATTATCTGCAGAGGAGAGTGTCAACATGTATAAAAATCCTACTTGCTAATCATCAAGCACTTAGTGTGAGCATTTAGCTTTCAGATAGGCTAATAAAATTCATAACTGGACTCAAACCAACGACAAATCAGCTGATTGAAAGCTTTTTTCACTGATCACACCACTAGTGTGTGAACTTACTGCAATGATAAGGTATAGCAGTGACGTTATGACATATTTTTCCTAATAAAATTTGACAGGCTTCTTTTTATGTGAACTATAATAAAATAATAACCAACAGGATGTGTAGAAAGATTTTAGTACCGTCTGAATTATATGTTTTTGCAGCATCTCAATTTCTCTGGTGTTCTACTTTCTAGATCATCCCCATACACATCTCATGGTGCATTTTTCCCACACTAGATAATCAATTTCAAGCAATTTCATCAAATTATCCAGCCTGAATAATGAAAATGGTTGTAACTCGTGTACAGTTGCAAAGATGTGTCAGTTTTCTTTTTACAATGTTTTAATTTAGGGTTTATTGATTCTGGTAGCTTGAATTGATCAATATCTATCAACTATACTCTAGTCAAAATCTTCCTATTAGAGACAATAAAAGAATTGCATTTCCATGTTATTCAATTTTGTGTGTTTTTTTAAAGATTTGTAAAACGGGTGGTTTAGCGAATTCATTGAGCTAATTCATTCTGGTGTGCGTGCACAGAGGTCAGCTGCCCACACTATGTCATATAGATGTGTTATCTTTTAATTTAGTGTGTGAAGTGTGTGTACAAATTCATAGGCAGTGGGTTTGGATTACAATAGACAAACACACAAAAACATACGCACACTATTTGATGGGCAACGCAAATTCTGTGTTTTCATGAGAAACAGCAAAATGGAAGGAAATGGGTCCCAAATGTATTAGAAACCCAAGAAAAATGGGAGACACAGGATCCCACTGTCAGTATATAATCTTAAATAATAATGGATCATAACAAAAAAAAGAGCCACCTGTTTACTATATTTCTTTAAAGAATATAATACTAAATAGCAAACTATTTTCAGAAAGTACTACCTCTTGTCTAGCATAAGAGAGCAATTTGAATAAACTTTAAAGACAGTGAATGTTTCAGAAATAAAACTAGTAATATAACCATAAACCTGGTTTGTGTTTGGTCTTACTCCAAGTACTCCTAGCAAGTAAATGTTCTCAGGCTAATGAGCTATAATAGGAGGTCATTTGTCATTTGGAGCATGTTAGCATGCTGATGTGAGAGTCTCTAGCCTCAAATAGATGCTAGCCTGGCTACCCTTCTTTGTGTTATTACCAGAGAATTACATCTGCTGTGCGCTGCAAAAAATGCATTGCCTTGCCGTCAAATTCCTCCTTCAAATAGCCTATATGCTTAAAGTCGAGCAATGTGAAAAAGTCACAAGGCTTTTGCACACTGCTTGACTTATTGTAAGTTCTTTAAATAATCCTCATGAATAGTTCTCCAAGCTTCTTGAAGGACATCCCAAGCTCTTCTTTGGATGTTGGCTGCCTTTTGTTCTGTTCCCTGGTAAGAGGATCCCACACTGTTTCAAAAATGTTTAAACTTCAAATTTGTATTCAGGCAGTCAGACTCTTTCTGGGTGCTATTGTATGCTGAATCAGATTCTGATAGAACATTTTTGTGTTCATAATTCCCTCAGTTTTGACAAGATCTCCAAAAACCACTGGCAGAAAACTGTGACAAAGACTCCACCATGTTTTACAGATGTCACTCCTCTCCTGACTTCCTACATACACACTGACAACAATCCAAATTTGGATTCATCACTTATCAGACCTGTTGCCACTGATTTTAAATCTAGTTCTTGTGTAATGTAGCATGCCTCAGCCTTTTCTCCCTGGTTCCCTTCCTTCAGAATGGCTTCTTGACAGCCACTCTTCCAATGAGTTTATTCTGAAGAGCCTTCAGTAAACAGTAGATGAATCAACTGAAGGGTTAGATGCATCTCTCAGGGCCTGTGTGAGGTCTTAGTTGGTCTTCTTTTCCTATTTCTAAAGGACATGACCTTCAGATACTGTTTATCTATTCTAAGTATAAATCTTAAAATAGGAATTCATTCTTGTCAAATGGGAATAAATGGTGTGCTTTTGTGACAGGCTGCTAGTAACAAAGTAACTAAAGATACCATCTAAAACTGTTTGTTAGTCTATTATGTGTAGACACATCACTGGTTCATTGCTTTGTTAGGTGCCTTTTTTATGCCTCAATGATTCATAGGTCAGAGTTAAGTGGCTTAACAGACCATAAAAAGAAAACATTCCTCTTAAAAAGGTCAGGTACAAGAACCTGACAGAAAGATTCCCAAAGAAAAGTTTTTAAAGACCTTCAGAAAGCCTGGGGAAATAAGAAAAAAATAAGAATTAATAAATAAAAATACAAGAAAATCTTACTTAAATCTTCTTAAAATACAAGAAAGTTTTTTTTATGTTATATTTCGTTAATAATTGGGGGGTTATCAAAAGCACTCAGTGAACTTCATTAATTACAACTGCTCTATGTATGCTAGAAAAGTAATGACATTTTAAAAAAGTAAATCACAAAATTTTGAAACCCCTGCCCACACACACACACACACACACACACACACACACACACACACACAATGTTCCTCATTCACACATGGTGAATGGGCTTAATCTGTCTTTAATGGAGGAGAAAAATCATTGCCAAACATTGCCCCTCTGGCAAATCATCTCTCGCCTGATCCTCCCTCTCTGCATCTCAACCTCTCTGCCCTAATCATTACATGAAGCCTATAAATAAATGCTGGAGCTGTCACACAAATAAATGGAGCTGCCAACATGGGAATTGGTGGCGGGGAGCTGAAATGAGGGAGGCAAGCCAAGGGAATAACAATAAGCTCAATAATAATTTTCGTCAAGGTATGAAGAACATAAAGGCAAAGCAGGTAAATTCAGATAGCTGAGCGTTCTGGCAGGAGACAGATGAAAACATCTCAGACCACGAGTCTAAAATTTCTCTGTGTGAGTGGCTGCAGGCCTCAGGTGCAGCAGGCCCAGCATGGGACTAAAACTACAATCACTGTTAGAGCTGAGAGAGAGGAGATATTATATAAATATGAGGATATATTGTGCTGGCAAATGTTGAGAAGGCCTTGTAAAATTTTCCACTGAACACAATTACTAAATACAGCCTGGTAAACATCCAGGCTTTTGTGTTGAGGTATTTTCACTTCTTCTGCCAGGAGGACATTATTTGCCTGAATGCACAACACACAAGCCCAAAATTTGCCCTCTGCGATTTACTCATCTGAACTTTTAGAGGCAGCATCGAGCACCTGTGCCGATTCCAAGGCCAAGTCATCACAAGCTCAGAACTACTGCCAACATTTACAGGTTATCCACTGCCTTGGGCATGAAATCAACTCAAGTACTTGAGTTGATTTGAGATCCAAATAAAATGTCTTCTTTTAAAGAATTAGTGCTACACATCCTATATTGTATTATCTGTGTATCTCTGTAGTTTGTTATTACTTCTGCAGTCACCACCATTAACACACTAACACAGCATGATTGTGGCATATTGAGGATTTCGTTAATTAACTAAATGGGTTTCTGCTTGCCTCTGGCAAATGCATTAGAGTTTCTGTATAATTATATCAGATCACTGAACAGCTTTATTTTTCTAAGGCAGCGATTATTTGCAGGTTTGCTGTACGAACAGCTTGTCAGCTACCGACTATTAAACTGATATCAGTTACCAACTCAAAATCAATATGTCATTTTAGAACGAATTATGAATTACTGCTTCATTTCATTGTGGGAATACATTAGAAGAATGGTGCATACACAGACAATATGCCTATAAGCATACATATAAATACATGCTGAAGCTTATAAACGATGAGCTTTATGCTGTTTTGAATTACATAAGCCAAGTCCCGTTATTTAAAAGCCACACCTTGTGTACTGACAATGAGAACAGCTTTATAATCAGCTACCCCAGTTATGTGTGTATGGGGGCTTTAATTGACTGCCTTAATTGACTGCCAGCCAGTCCCAGTCAAGCTGCAGAGATCTGAGAGGTTGACAACTGGGAAAAAGCCTCTTGGGTGACAGTTAATCTGTGAGCCTCAGCTGCTCGGATGTCAACACACAGGGAGAAGAATGCAAATGCAGGCAGTGCATGAGGAAAGAAAAAGTAATGTATCTAGAGACATTTAAAAAAAAACTGATTTATTGAAATAATATGTACACAGTGAAAGAAACATGCATCAGAGACTTTAATATGAAGACGTCCGAAGGTACCGTGTGCCTACATATATTATAAAATCCAATGGGGGAAACAGAATATTTTTTATTTAAAAATTCTAAAAAGAAAATGAAGACGCCATCTGTCAGGGCTTTGTTAATTCTATTATCTTATTTTAAGTGCACTGATGGAAGAATAAGGCAACTGACATTCACTTGTGAGTGAACACACACAGTTTTCAGCAGATTAGCCTGAGACAAAAACAGCAGGGCTGGAAAGCATCCAGGCGTTCGCATCACTAATCCTGCCATCACACTGTAAAATTTAACACTGTTCAGAGTCTTTCAAGGGGTTTGATAAGCACCATCATTTCTGACTGTGCATGTGGGAGTGGTATTGTGTGCCTGTTCATGCCTTAAAATACCATTAGTGTTACACAGTTATTAAAGCACATAAATAAATACATAAATGTTACCGTAGTTATTAAAACATTTACAGAAATTAATAAAGCAAGGCAAAAAAGAATCATCTTTTTTTCTGCTTGCTATTCTTCTTCTTGATTGTCAAAGCTTTATACAATATCTCATAATTGCAACCATTTCCCATACCCAGCAGACGACTTTCATGTGTAAGCTAGTCTTCATCTCATTTAACTCCAGGGGAAGAATATACTCCACAACAATATGACAGAACGACATCCAAAACTGTTATTCTGTTAGAAACTGAAATTAATCACTTGTCTACATTTGGGTACAACCTTTGCTCTTAATGACCAAAACATAAAGCTAAATGGCCTGTAAAGTGTTTTCTCACATGGGGTTTCTGTTATCTGTGCAGACTCTTTTGACTTCAAAAGGTTTTCTGGAAAAACATTTTATTTTTGCTCTGGGAGTGTTATCGCTGTTGCACTGCATCCCAGAATGACAACAGATTGGTGTTTTGAATATAAAGTGGATCAAAATAGGGTTATTAGTATGCACATATACACTTTAGTGTATAAGGATGGGAATAATGAAATTGGCTACATGATTGAAAATAAGTGACTTTGCTTGAATAGCACTTTTTCAATTAAATAATGCAATAAACAGTGGTTTACTATACAACAACAGAAATAATGAAAAAAAACATTTTCTTGTTAAATTATGCAATGTACACAGTGGAGTTTATTTTAAAAACAACTCTGACACAGATTCTTTACTTAAAACTGACAGCTGTCAGTAATAGATTAAAAACATCAGCACATCTAATATTTAGAGGCAAAGAACTATAGAGGATCCTAAATTTCTTAGAGGATCAAAAACAGAGTCTAGGATACAGGTGGGACGAGGCAAATCCAGTCTAAATTATCTACTGTAGTTTACCTAAAACAGCAGGTAAAATATTGATTTCATTGTTTTCATGGCAGCAACTTTCTGGGTGGTGTGTTATTCACAATGGCAGTTCTCTGTATGTCACTATAAAGATCATTAAAATAATCAATATGCCTACGAGCCTAAGTGAAGTTTCAGTGATGGCATTTATGATCGATTAAACTGATTGTAAATTTATATCACCTTCTAAAATAACACTGAGGTTTCCTACGTGCCAAACTGGGGCATTTTATAAGGTCCCAGCTTGGCAAAACAAGACTTGGGGTGAGGAAGAAAGATCTCAGTCTTATCTTCATCTAGCTTTTAGAAGGTTCTTGCTCATCCATTCATTAGTGGCTGACACAAAGTCAATTTACATGATAGCATCACACAGCTGCTGCAGACTGGTCAGCTGCACATCAATGATCTGAGTCTCCTGTTCCACCATTTCCCAGCACTGTTGGGTTGACATCTGGTGACTATGAAGGCCATTTGAGTACACTGAACTCATATTCAAGAAACCAGTTTTGAGATTATATTAACTTTGTAATATGGCGTGCTATCCAGCATGAAGCAGACAGCAAAAGCTACCGTCTAAAAGGGATGGGCATGGTCAGCTCAAAAGTGAGGTAGGCTGCGCCATTTAAAGGATGCTCATTTGATACTAAGGGTCCGTCTAGCCTCAAGGACTTATACAGCTTGACCGCTGTTAATGTTTAATGTTTCAGATGAATGCCTGACTCTGATATATAAGATTTAAACTAGCCTAGAATTCCTCCAGAAAGCCCAACCCTTTATTTCAGAAGACTAAGTAAAGGATCTCCTTGTTAAATGTGGCTGTAATAGAGAACTAGGTCAGATATTTCAGTTATGAGTATTTAATTTGAGTTAATTTAAACTTCACTGAGCATTGTCGCTGTACTGCTGTAGCTCTCAGACCAGACTTATATATATATATATATATTAATCACAATTGACAAACAGAAACATCCAAACAAATGTTTAAACATCTTTCTCTCCGAAACCTTAAAAGGTAGACATGGGATAGGAAAGGGTGTGAATGCTGGGAGTAAAATGTGCTCCAGTCTTTGGAGGGTTAGAGAAGATTCCAGATTCTGGAGAATTTATAATGGTTGTATTTTAAGACAGCAGCCTACATGAAAAGTGCCTTATGGGAAAAAAGGCAAGGAGGCAGAGCACATGTCTATAAACCCCAAATACAGCATAAGCGCATGATACAGTAAGTATTACTATTTTTTTCACCATCTCCAATTGTCCAGGAAAAGTGATGCTATGGAGGCAGCGAAGAGAACAGCATCACTACACTAACCTTAAATCGCATAGCAAGATTACACAGCTTATCCTCAAGGACACAGAATAATTTGCTTGGT
The DNA here is from genome assembly GCF_013358895.1 of Oreochromis aureus. Classification (NCBI taxonomy): domain Eukaryota; kingdom Metazoa; phylum Chordata; class Actinopteri; order Cichliformes; family Cichlidae; genus Oreochromis; species Oreochromis aureus. The sequence continues at coordinate 40,896,747 of NC_052963.1, read as the reverse complement.
CCATATTGTGCAGCCTACTAATGCCAAATTAACCGTGGGTGTTCTAATTAAATAATAGCCTATATCTGTAGTAATTTGATTTGATGCTTGACTGGAAGAGCAATGAAGAAAATACACAATGGGCAAAGCAGCATAAAAGTTTCCTGGGGTGGACCTCATAATCATTACTTTAACTATTATCTCCACTGTTGGTGACTGTAATTGATTGCCCTCAGTAGTTCCCTAAATATCTTTCAGCAGCTTGTCCTGAACAAATTGTAACATTAATAAAAACTAAGATTCAAATCAATACTTGTCTTTGATCCCTTCTCTTTGATATTTCACTCCATCTTTGCTTACTAATTCTGCCTGTCACTATCTATGTGTTTCTCACACTGTGCTCGTGAAGTGATGACAGTAAACAGTGTGGAAGGAAATTTAAAAGACACGAGTTCAAAGCAGAGACGAAGCAGCAAAAGAGCAACAGAACAGAACGGAGCTGGTGCCTACCTGAGATAGCGCAGTGGTTCTATGGTCTCAGCCTCTGCCTCAGCTGAGCTGTGGTTCATCTTGTCCATCTGTTTTCACCCAGCACGACTCGGCAAATATGAGAAGGGATGAGCTGTGCCGCTCCAAAGAAAACACTTGCGTACCTTCTGTCTGACTCAGATTCAGTGAACACACTGACTACTTCTTTGCCTGGGAATAGACTGAGAATCGAAAGGGGCTTCCTCCCTCTGTATCTTTCTCTACGGCTCTTGATTGGTTCAGGCGCTGGATGGTAATTACTGGCTGCTAGATACACTCACACACACACACACACACACACACACACACACACACACACACACATACTGAATCTTGTCTCTGTATCTCTGCCTCTCTCTCCTTCCCACTGTGGCCCCGACTTGTTCTCTGATAAAACCAGCCGGCTGTGTGTATCAGCTGCACTTGCCGGGAAACCCAGCCAATTAAGAATCAGGAGGCATGGTGCTCCTTGGCTGATTGGCTCGGGCTGCCACGATCATAGCTGTTCAGTCATCGACGGTGCAACACCCTCCCTCACTTCCCCTAAATTCACAAAAGCACAAAGACGTCCATGCATACTCCCTGGTTGCCAAAGGATCCCTTGATGGAGAATCGAGAGCAAGCACCAGAGTGAGGAAACACTCGACTGCTCCGTGAATCACAAACACTACCATCTCTCACGTGGTGGTGGGAGATAAATTAAATCTATTACCTTAAATGAAGTAAAAACACTTTAATGCCAACGTGGCTACACAGCAGTATTTTGCAGCTCCCGCATTAATCAAAGGTGATATTATCAGAGTGATTGTTACCACCTAAATAAGTGCCGCCTCTTGATATCAATCTGAAGCAGCTGATAAAATGTAAACCTGTTGAAAATGCAAACTTACTCATTTACACAGAGCTGCGCATGCACACAGAGAAGGGATATGTATGGCAGTATCACAAGGAGAACCTGTGGTTGCCAAGGAATGAGGCTCATGAGTGGGTTGTGGTAATAAACAATAGCCCACTTTCTTTTTTTTTAAAGGTCTCTCTCTCTTTTTCACCCTTCAGTTTGCCCTGACTTTCTGACTCCTTACAGCACAGTTAACAGACTGACGCCTGTATTTCTTTTCCATTACAGAATTATTCTCCTGCATTTTTTTCAAGCTGCATAAATGTACCTATTAGGAAGATAACGACAAATTCCAAGGAGAAAAACAAAAGGACCTGAGCGTAAGGAATGTTGGTAAACTCTGTCCTCTAGTGGTCTTAATTAATATAGCAATAACAGCCCAATAGCAGCAAAAAAGGGGGCAATAACCTTTGAAAACCTGAACCATGAAAAAATTACAAGAAAATTCAAATACTTTGAAAATTTGGTATTTACAGAACCATCTGACAATATTTTTAATTAATTAAATATTCATTTGAACACAAGTGTTTCAATTTGCATTATATTTGCTGGCATTTTGAGGGCAGTAACAATATTGCTGTGCCATACTGCAAATTTTCTTATTGATCCAACACCAAGTATATACAGTACAGGGCCAGCATTGCCGATACGGATACGTTAAACATATAAAGGTAACTTTATATGTAGGGGGGAGCAGCGTGTCATGACTAATGAGATTAATAATCATTAATTTACAAATTCTGTACGGAACACATTTGTAACGGACACTAAATCTGTGATTTTTATTTTTAATGTTTTTTACTTTCCACAATAATTAATAAACACAACAAAACACACCTTTCAAAATGGTTCCGAATTTTTTTTTTCTTTTCCATTTGCAAAAAAAAAAAAAAAAAAAAAAAAAAAAAAAAAAAAATTAACAAAATTCAGCGAGCGAAATACTAAACTTGGACGAAAAAAACAACGTCGAAACAAAGAAAGAAGCACATCGATCCGATACCAGTACCAGCGCTGGTATCGACACTTGATTCGGTCTGCCCACCAGTAGCAGAAAAAATAAGAGACCAGGCAGGTTAACATCAGTGTTATCTGTCGAGGGAAATTAACTAATTTTTGACTGGAATTTTACCTTGATTTAAAAAGGAATTTGACCTTTTTAACCCACTGCAAAAATCTTTTAAATGCACAATGTATTCTAAAAGAAAGAAAAAGGGAAAAGTGCAAGGGCAATGCACAGATATGGATATCTGGTAGTGGTAACTAGAGCAAGGAAACAAAAAAAAGGGGGGGGGGGTTCAGTTTGCATGACTCAAACACACAAATAGGCTTGATGTTTTTAAGAAAATGTTCAAAGTGGCTACATGCTTTTTGTAGAATCCAGGTAGATGTCATGTAGGGAGGAAACTATAACAGGATGTAAACATTCTTTTGTGCTGCTTAAAATCAACATTTTAGCACGGGAGTGTATAGGGATTGTTCTAAAGTCGCCCTCAAGTGGTCACTAGCAGAAATGCAATTGTTGACTGCAAGCTGTCAAACTGAAGGATTAGGTCACTTTGTTATATTTATCCTGGAGTTTTCATATACACATACTGTGTCTAGGTCATAGGTGTCAAAATTTGGCCCGCAGCCTAATTACATTTGGCCCGCGAAGCCATACCAAATTACTATTAATGCTGGCCTACTGGTATTATACAGCTAATATATATATTGTTTAGTATTAAGCTTTGCTTGTTCCATATTCAGTTTTTCAGCAAAACCTGTTTGAGTCCATAAGAAAAGATTCATTCTTATATCTGGAGGAAGATTTTTTTTTCAATAAATATTAATGTTGGCCCGCGACTTTGTTCCAGTTTTGAATTTTGGCACACTGTGTATTTGAGTTTGACACCCCTGGTCTAGGTTAATGTGCGATTTTTCTAGCTTCATTGATTATTGTTTATATGCAGTCAGTTCTAGAAGCTGCTTTACACCACAAATAAACAGGTCAACCAGCCATGATAGAGGGATTAAAATTAGTTTTATTATTTGATAGAGCAGGAGAAAAAAAAAAAAAAAATCACAAAAAAAAAAAAAAAAAAACATTTTTCATACACTGTTTTCTTTTTCATTTGGGCAGCACTTCATTTAACAGTGTGTCAACCCCAAATAAATGGAATGGTGATGTTGTGAAACAGCAGCAGCAGGCGGCAGTAGTCAGGACAGCGCAGGGTTACTTTTAGCAGGGCACAAAGTGATGGGCTTATTTCAATTGCTTTTCTTTCGCATCCACAAGACGTAGACTGCTACCTTCTGCCTGTCAGGAATGTGCAGATAACCTGGAATATTTCTGATGCTACTTTGAGACAGAAATACGAGATCTTGAGCAAATCAAGTTAGAAATATTCCTGTATTTCTATCAGCAGTGTACTGGTGCACCATCCTAAATGAAACCCAGGTGTACAGTGATAACACAGCGCAAAGGATGTTCATTTACCCAATGCTGGCAGCACATACCAGCAGGGCACCTGACAAAAACTTCTGAGCTGAATAGTATAATATGGACACAAATAAAGGACTCAAATCCTTATGCCATTTAAAAACAAACAAACAAAAAAAAAAACATTACAGCTGTATTGATGAAATCCGGAGTGAAGCAACAGGGCTGTAAGACTGGGAGTTCTGATCAATGAAGACATATGAAACTAGATCATTTCTATGTGAAAAGTGTAAAATAAAAGATAACGGAAGCTGGGGAAAAAAAACTGCTGGGGTGGTCAGCTTCTTGTCAGATGGCTATACCACTTCTCATTAAACAAACCTCTGTGATTACATTTAAGACAACATTTGAACATTTTAATTTAGAGACATTTTTCAAAAGGTGCCCGTAAAATCATTGCTAAGTGGAGGCACCTGGACCACCCCAGGGGTTGAAATGAAAGGGGGAGGAGGGACAACACATGGTAGTAAAATAACAGAAGTCCACATGCAATGGAAAAATCCCATTTTAAATGTAGACATATTGTACTTCACTAGCTTATCCTGTGCTGCTGCAACCTGATAGAAATGCACTATAGCTCATGTGAAAGGCAGAGTTAGCTCAATTCAATGACCTGACAGAAATCACACACACTTTAATGTTAAAGACTAGAAGTTCATGTCATTTGTTGCTATAGGGGTTTTTGCATAACTACATTCTGAATGCTGTCCAGCTTCTCTCGGACCAATCATAGGGTATGTGGGAGCCACTTGACAAACAAGAGAAAACAAATTCTAAGTGAAGATCCATTCAAACTTAGGGCATACGCATATGTCTTTACTAACCCTATAAATAAATTCAGACAGTTCGTCTATAGAAGGGAAAAGAAAAAAAAAAGAAAAAAAAAAAAAAAGAAAATGCACCACAACCTATGACTAAAAGCAAAATAATGTCAAAAATATGACATTCCTTACACCCCCTCAGTTTAGCATGAATTCATGTTTATATTCAGAGAGGGTTCAAATAAACTAGAAACCTTCTAGCAGAAGGGATTCCATTTGGGCTCCACTAGTTCTTTGGAAGGTTTATTTTACAATATTCATTAAGAATATGCCCCATGTTTTTCTTTTCTTTTTTTTTTAACGAGTCAGTGAAACCTTAATTTTTATTCTTCCTCTTGATCTTAGAAAAAAACAAAGCATTTAAAAGTAGGCCGCAACATGGAACCCAGCAGATGTAAAACCACCTCAACAGTAACATTAGCCTTTAAATTCAGACCTCGACATGAGGCCACCTCCAAAGTATCAGGGAGCACAATATTCCAAACACAGTATATGACTTACAGAAGAAAAGACAAAATCCTAACATTCAGCCATACAAAATAATCCAACACACATCAACTTCTCTACTATACACGCTGTAGGTTTGAGAGAAGAAGCAGTCTGTGTGTAGATAGATTTTTTTTTTCCTCCAGTTTTCTTTTTCCTTTTTTCTTTTTTTTTAACTTTATTCATTTTTGCAAAGCTGAAGCAGTTCTTATTTTGTGGATGGTCCTCAAAGCTCAACAATTCCTGTAATGAGGTCTTCAGTTAGGTTCAGTTCAGCCACCACAGCCTCAGTCTGACTGGTTCAGACTAGACAAGGGCAGGAAGTAAGACAAATCTCTTACTCTGGGTAATAGTATTTATTACTTTTCCTTGCCTAATCCAGAGGCAGAGGAGCTCAGGGAATCTCCAGCAACTTCCTCTTGGTGCAACTGGAAAGTTCAACCAATATACAGGGAAGGGGAGAGGCAACATCACTGAAGAAGTCTGTGAAATTGTACACATGTCATCCATATCCCTCTGAAAGGGTACCCATATTATATTTAACATATTCCTTGTATCTTGAAGCTGTCACAGCACAACTCCAATGGGGGAAGGATTCAGAAAAGGAAGAAGGTAGCAGAAGTATATGGTGAAAGGTGTAAGGACACCTCTATCCAACAAGAAAAGAGGCCAATTCTGCACCGTTTTGGCCAGAGGCCGAATCCATAGAAAGAATTAGAACAATAATGTGAATGGCTGTTATTGATGTTAAGGGAGCTAAATGTTATGGTGTCAAAGGGAGTGGGATTGCATTATTTCCATGCGTTTGCTGCTTGGGAGATGGAGCGGGAGGGAATCATGTCCAGAAGATATTCTCGCTGACGCTCAACTGAAGCAGAGGTCTTATGAGCAGACAAGCTGGGGTTCACGTAGGCCATGGTCACACCTGTCAAGGCACAAATACATAAGTGACAATATAGTGGCTGTTATTAATCGTTTCATAAAGACTTTGTTTACATGTGTACCAGTATCCTCATAAGTTTTGATCATAATAAAGATGTCTTTTACACAAAATTGAGAAATTCATTTGTTTTTGTTTTGATATACACGATCACACAAATTGGCTAAATTTACATTCCCTTGCTTAAATTTAAATTAGTTTGACTCTGCCATTTAAAGACTGGGCTACTCTGCCTTGTATTTTGGCTCATTTTGTGTCTTTTCTTTATTTGAAATACCAAGTATATCAAACTCTTTTACTACTGAATGACAAAATGTTCTTTCTTAATTAATTCTTAATTACTGAGATGCTCGATTTTGTTGCTAACACTAGGCAGTCAGGCAGCAGTCAGAAACTTTGATAAAATGTCTTTGTGCATCAAATATTTTGGCTCCAATTGGAATTTTCCAGGTAGCACATTTGATATCTTATCGAAATATTCAGACATCTTATTCTGGAATCAGGAAATGACATTTAGATGAGCAAACACCTGAAAAGTACTACAATGAGATACGGAAATGAAAAGGTGATGCCAGAAGGAATGGCACTAAAGAACAAAAAGCAACAGTATAACTCAACCTTACAAAAGAGCAATTATTCCAAAGATGAGTAGAATGTAAGAACATTTGAAATGCATTCTCTACATAACTGCGTCTCAGGTTTATATACCTGCATTGCCACCGGTCTGCTTCCTCCAGGCAGCCACGTTGCCCTGGTTACCACTGCTGCCAGCACCGACCTTTGCCCCCTGCTGCAACGAGCGAGCTGCAGCATGCTTACCGGACCTACTGCCCAGTGCTGCTGCTGTCACCGCATTCTGCAGCTGTGAGGAGGAGAAAGAGTGGGCCACACTACGAGCGTTAACTGCAGACTGGAGGTGTGACAGATGACCCTGTACAGACACACAAAGAAATCAGAGTTTTGGTGCAGCTGCACTACATTACATTAAACAAACATTGTGGCTGTGGAAAAACATTTAAACCACAAGACTGGTCAGTTAAAATGCTTACCTGCTTAATGCTGGAGTGGTGAGTAGACACAGGTATGTGCTGCATGGCAGCCCTGACCTGCTTATATTGCTGGGCGACCAGCACCTCATTTTTGGACAGTGAGGGGGAGGAAAAGGTGGATTTAGAGATTGAGGAAGCAGAGGAGGAAGAAGAGGAGGCTGCCTGCTGGAGGATACGCTGTTCAATCTCCTGCTCCTGTTGGAGTGCTTTGACAAAGGCTGCCTTCAATCGACTGGTGTGCTCAGCCTTTAGGGCCTTTTTCTGATTGGACGACATGCATTGGTCACAGAGGATGGTCCCAGCCTTCTCCTTTCTCCAGCGAGAGGTAAAGTCAGTCTTACACTGGGCACAGGTGTATGGCTCTTTGGGAATGGAGCTGGCCATTGCTGCAGCTGGGCCAAGATTACCTACATGATGGATAACAGGCCCATGGTAAACGCAGACGTTCTTTGGACAAGGTTTCATACTATAACATTCTGCAGGTAGATCTACTGCTGTTCTGTAACATCTCCAAACTTGTGCAAACATGTACCCACCTCTGCCGTGCATCTCCAGAAGTTTTTGCACCACTTCCTCTAAGCCCAACAAATAAATGAATTCATTATTGGCTGCAGAAGGCAGAAAGTTGAAATCAGGGGCAGGAGGTTTTGGTGGAGGGATCTCGAGCAGCGTCTTCTCCAATTGCTTACGTAGTGCAAGTTTAGCAGCTGCCTGCCGGCTGGCTGGAGAGTCATTGACACTAGAGTTGGGTGAGACTGAAGAGCCCTTTAGGCTGGTTGGAGAGGCCTAGACACCAAAAAGAAGAAGAAAAAAAAATTGTTAGAAATTACTATGAAGACACCATTTTCATATTTAGCAGACTGATGCAATGAAAAGGGTTCCCAAAATTAAATGTCCTCTCATCTAGAATTTCTCCATATTCAAATGCAATGACCATGTATTGCCTTACCTGAGGGATGTTGACCATGACATTACTGTTGGCCACATTAGCCACCCGAATGAGTCCCTGCTGAATGATCCTCTGGCCCTGGACCTGGACATTGGGCACAGAAGCCCTAGGAGCCAGCAGGAGTGGAGGGGGCCCTGAGCCGCTATGCTGCTGCTGTTGCTGACGTAGACTGGCTATCTGCTGGGGAGTCACTGCAATAGGCTGATAGCCACCAATGGACACACAAAAACAGACATTAGAGAGGACAACTATCCACGAAATCATGGAGAGATGTGAGAAGGAAAAAGAAAATATATAAATCAACCAAGAACCTTAAAGTTGACAGAAGAATAAAAAAAACAAAAGAAACAATTAAGGCTCTATATAGTTCCAAAACACTAACCTGGGCTCCTCTGACCAGGGGGGGCATGACACTCTGAGAGTTGTGTTTGGACGGGATGTGTTGGCCACCCCGCACCAAGGGAGGGGGAATCACTGTGCCTGAGCTGCGACCCGTCACCTGTAAAGTAAAAAAAAATTGATCAAAACTGAAGGGCCTTCCTCCACACAAGTAGTAAACTGTCTGCCGTGTGTGTTATACGTCTTATCACTGCTATAATATTCTGTAGTTTTACATGCAATTACACAATAGCAAGACAAAGTTTGTCAACCAACAACTCTGGTCTGATCATCTATATTACAATAACAGTCAAATACAATGTGAATAAACAAACAGCACATGAACTATGTTGTACAGAGTAGGTAAAGTTTAGTAATTCAAAGAACTAGATTATGCAGCACCAGCCACAGTTGCTGATTAACTTGTGTGCTTTCTTGTCTTGATATGTCATCCAACCTCTCCAAACCACTCATCTGCCCAAAGAACGCAATCCCAAGAGTGTTTTGTAATGAACTTAAGACATGTCTCAGCAGTTACATTCTTTCATATTTGCATTCTGTTGTCTTGGTGGAATAATAGCACGATGAATACCAAGACCTGAACTTTCAACAACTGTAGAAAGTTTGTCTCACTGTGAATAGATGGATGCCCAAGTTGTCAAAAAAAAAAAAAAATACTTTGGAGCCTCAGATTCATCTTTCTCTACAACTCTTCTATTAGAGGTAAAAGTTGTAATCAAGGCATGAATCTCACCAACTGGCTGGACTGTAAGTCAATACTCAGTGAGTTTGATGACAATGAAAAGAGAACTTGTTTGTAATTCCTTTTTATTCAAACTGTGACTTAGATGATGACAAGACCACATAATGAGAGCAGTCAATGCAGAATTTCTGGTTATTCCAAGTGGTTCACAAACAACTAGTGCAACTGTACACTCTGCAATACAAGTTCGGACGAATAAGTGAGTAGCTACCTGAAGGGATCCTTTGCTTGATGTACCTCTCACCAAAGGAGGAGGAGTAGCCACAGAGCCAGTAGCCTGAACATTAAGGAAACAGCATTACAAAACATAATATTTTAGTACAAACATTACATCATATGGAAAACAGACATTTGTAGCCCTTCATCACTAGTACCTAACTCAGGTCACCTCGGCATGACTCTACACAGTTTTTAGGGTTTTCCATTAGGTGGTAGTACCTGGTACTCTTTTAGTACCTACTCAACCAGGGTTCCAAGTGATCTGAGGCCATCCGAAAATGTGATGTCAACAGACTGCATGCCACCGATTGGCTAGTCAGTAGTGTCACTCGATTACTGATGAGAGTGTCTCCTTCACAAAAATCAAAACCACCCTTTCTGAAACCTGGCAACGAGGTAAATGGCAACACAAAAAAAAAACAAAAAAACAGTGTGGTCCCCAACAAAAAGCCATACACTGAGCAGCAGGTATACCATAGCCTCAATGTCCTTTTTTGTGCAGGACGTCACAGGACTTTCAGCCGCACTATTATAACAACCCCATGCTCATTAGGTGGTACTCCATTGTAAAGGAAAATGACAGAAACACATTCGCGTAGGTACCAGTGGAAAAGGGCTATTAGAAGAATGGGACTTGTCTGATAAGAATTACTTGTACCTACTGGCTCATACAAAAATAACAGATAAAACTGCAAAAAAAATGTTAAAAGGTCTTGTTACCTTCTGTACTGTGCTCTCCTTTTGGATCTGGCTCTGTCGTAGTTTCTTCAGCAACACTAGTTTGGCCTCTTGGAGTCTTAGTTCCTCCTTGAGCTGTTTGATGATGCGCTCCCTTTCCTCAGGTGAACTCTTCTATAAAATGCCATAGAAGATAATAATGAGAAATCAATGAGAAAATTATAAGACTGGGATTTTCCACGACAGATTAATTGGGCCAACTCGGCACATTAGATGACTGAAATAAAAGCGTATAGAATGTGTCAACAAAAATTGCTGCATCTGTTTAAGTGATACATTTCTCTATCATTTTTCGCACAAAGTGGGAAAGTAGAGTTTCAACCGATGTATAGATTTTTTTTTTTTCCTACCATAAGTTTATCTGTGTCAGTCTTTGTGAAGCAGTGGCCATTCATGAGAGGACTGGATGGCTCATTGTCCGATAACACAATCACATCATCTGGAGAGGGCGGCTGTCGCTCTTTCTTAATGTCGCTGAGGGGAGAAATATTGAAAGATCATTTAATAACAGTCTGCTTTGTATTATACTTCAATACACTTTAGTGTTATAAAAAAAAAAATTGCAATTACAATGTAGTTTTGTCTTTCGTCCAGTAGATGGTAGTATTCAATTATAATTTTACCTTCCTTGTTGTAGTGTGAATGTGTGCTAGGACACACAAGAAGGAAAGAAGCAAGAGATCAATAATGGAGTAATGGCGGCAGGGGAAGAAAGCAACAACCCATTATCTCTGAAGAAAGGTAAAATCGGCAGTCCTTCTGAACGCTCCCGTCCAACAGCAAGATTGCACCCAAACAACACATAAACAAAGGCCAAATTTAATGCATTTTTTGGGGGGGGTTAAATTGAAGAAAAGGCTGAAGACTTTTGATGAAATGTTAAGTAGCTTTTCCTGAGCACCAGGGAGAACAAAGGCGACTAGCGGAAAGCTTCATTTGCATGAGTCTGCAGAAGGGTGGAGATAAGAAGTTGGGGGTTGTTGTAATTTAACAGCTCATGGACCATGGCAGAAGAATAAATCTCCCTCTGTCACGGTGGGGAGCCTGTCAGGTACTAAAAGACTCAGTGGTAAGGAGAACTAAGGGAGGATGGGCTGTGATATGACACTATGTGAGGGGTAGTGGTTAGTGCCATACTGTGGAGTTATGCATGTACACATGCACTGTAGTTATGTAATTGTTCAATTGCTGTCAAGCTGGAGGCTTCAGGGCTTCAAGCGCAGACCCAGTTTGCCACTCAGACAAGGCCTCACCCCTCCCCTACCTCTGTGGCGAGGCCTGTGGCCTAGCCAGATCGGCATAGCCTGGGCCTCAGCTCTCCCCTCCCTCCCAGCTGCCGACATCAGAGTCACAAGCTGAGCAGAGCGGCGGTCTGCTGGAGACACTGGAGAGGGTGACAGTGAGGGGGAGGGGAATATACATGGCCAGGAGCCAACCTATTGTGTACACTCTCTCTCACTCGGTTACTTCTTCACACACCCCTCCCCCATCCTTACTTACTTCTTCATCTTTTATACTCCAACTCACTGACTCAGACCTTCACATTTTTCTCTTCCTTTTGTTCACTTCTGTCTCCAGACACGTTTCTGTGCCATCCACTCCTCCTTCACAGCAGCTGCCCTGACAACAACCCTCAGCAGATATTGCACGATCAGTTCAATAAGGCAAGCAATAACCATGTTGTTTATGAGACAATCATTTCCTCAGACTAAGCAATCACAACACAAATCCCAAAAAACATTTGGTGTCATAAAAAAAAAAAAAAAAAATCCAGCTGCTGCCGAGAACACGAACGCTCCTAAAAGAGTACTTCCCTGACAGGATTCATCAAAATCTGGTAAAAAACATGAGTTAACCTGCAAGTTTTAGAAAATGCTATGCCAAGAAAGATTACCCTCCCTAAGCACAGCTAAGGTTTTTCTCCCCATAGGTTTACATGTCTTTCTATACAACATGATTAAAAACAGCACAACACATAACTAGCACTAGAGGAGAGGTGAGAGCGTCATCCTCTCAAACAAAAGCTTAATGGCAACCCAGCTCTTTCACTGAGTTAGTCGCTCTGCCAAATGACACAGAGTACCAACCACCACAAGCTAGTAACTATTGAGAACAGCTTACACAAGCATCACAACACACACCAACTTGGTTATGTAATGTCCAGGGTTTCTGCAATCCTCGGCTTCCCCAATCGTAGATTCACACTGACCCTAGTGTAGGACTGCTGAATCAGTCATGAGGTGCAGTGGAATTCTCATTCAGAACGCAATGCAATACTGCCAAGTGCCATTTCAGACTACGCGTGACTCTCTGAAGGTACCGAAATTCCATGGCTAATTACAATAGCAAATAGAACAATGTACTCAAATATTGGCATATAGTTATAATGTACACGAAGCATTAACATGCATGCAAACTACTTGAGTAATGCCTCACCTTAGGGCAGAGGTCGACAACCTGCGCTCGCGAGGCATGGGTTAGAATTAGGGTTAACTGAAAATTTATATGAATTAATTTATCCTCTCCCAATTACTGCCATCCACCCATCACTCGCATGTGCTGCTCTTTTTTTCCTCCGCTTGTTTGGTAGGAGGAGCTAAAACGCCTCTTTTTATGTCGAAGGCTGCCGATGCCTGCTTTAGGGACAAACTTGTGAAATTGCAAAGTTGTAGTTTTGAGGTCTTTATTGAACACACTGAGGAAAAACGTGATCGAAAGGTCTGCAAAAGCTGTAAGGCTATAAAGTAAAGTAATACAAATTCTGGTTATGGTCAAAGTCTGCTCCTATATTAAAGAAATACTTCTTTAAAAAAAAAAAAAAAAAAAACCTTTTAAAAAAAGTTTAAAAAAAAAATAACAAAAAACCCCCCAACCAAGACTAGTTGGTATGGCATGGAGATGGAAAAAAAAAACCTATAAAAGCACCCTAAAGATCTGGATGTTCATCAATGGGGAAAAAAAACCCCAAAAACAAAACACAAGCTTCCCCCAAAAAGACAGAAGTCTCTATGAGCTGCTAAAATTTGGCTTCACATGTCCATGCGAAGTAAAACACTGAATAAGAATGGTGTTAATGGAAGGACAGCACAAAGGAAGTCTGTGCTGTCCAAAAACACTACCTTGTTGTACGTCTCAAGTTAATTTCAAAAGGCAATGATGTGACTGGATCAACAAGGGCATGGCACACCAAAACCAGCAACTTGTTCTGACTATTAAAAATGTGAAAGCATCAAAGGTTGAGGCTGAACTGCTACTTCTGGGCCTGGATCCCCTTCAGTTCTTTAGGGAACAATAAATTCAACTGAATCAAGAAAGTTTAGCATATTACAGGGCAGCATTTAATGATCTGAAGCTTAAGAAAGGAGCTGGATGATGGTCATGATAAGTAAACCTGTGTTTTTGAACTGTCCAAGTTAAGAGTCCCAACACCGACCTAATGACTACACTAGGTTGTGGACATGGTCAGCTGACAGATGCCCTGAACAAGTGGTGCTGAAGGAGCTTGAAAGATGCATGTGTAGCCAGTTCATTATAGTGCATCATGTGGATGAGTCTGCAAAATCACCCCCAAAAAAGGACAGCACAGACATCTAACTGGGGCCTTGCAGTCCCTCTCATTTGATCTAATTTATGCTGCTCAAACCCAAGGAAGTGATCACACACTTGCAAATGTGGAAACTGTAACACCGTCTTAACTGAGACGTTGCACTATGGCATAAAAATGGGCTGTTGATACATTTGAAATATATTTATGAACTGAAACAGTGTTTTGTAGTAGCAGGAACGATACAAAGCTCTCATTGTTGTGTAAGACTCCTGAGCATCTACTGATAACATCTCAGAAGCTCACTAAATTTAAGAGGTCCCTTGATTTTTCCAGCCTGCATTGTGAATGATGACTCAGTGTTTTCAATAAAGATCTTTTTTTTTTTTCCAAAGTCTAGTCAAGTTTCGTTTCTCAATAGTTGTGACGTAGAAGAGGATCAGACCATATTTTATGAGTAATCAATTCAGAAATCCTGGTCATTTGAAAGGGTTGACTTATTTTTTCTTCCAACTGAATACGTGCACACTTCCAAGATGTCCAGCTCAGTTCAGTTACTATATTTTTCTCTGGCGAAGAAAGATGTGGTTTGCATTCCATTTCAGTAATAGTTTTACAAAGCTTGCCAAGACACACCAACTCCTCTATATAGTACAACAATAAAATCATCATTATGCGGTGAGTATGCACACAAACGCATGCTGAGAGTTAAACGGGGGCCAAAGGTGACGCCTGTGCGTCGTTATGATGCACCACAGACAGAGCCAACAAACTTTCAGCATAATCACAACCCTGTTCCACTTTAACTGCCATCAGATCAGTGTGTGTATTTATCGCTCTACCAAACACACATCACATGACATCAGGCATTTCTCTGAGTAGTCATGTGACACACCCACTACCCCTCCTGGCCCCTCCTTCCTCCAACTGCTCCTTCCAACGTGGAAACCATGGCAACGGCCAGTTGGAACCAGTTTGTGACACATAGCCTTCATTTTGTGTGAAGTGTGAGGCAGAGTTCAGGTGCTGCTGTGGGAGAAAATGGAGCCCAGGCCTCAGGAGCCTCAAAGTTTTCAAAATGGGGGCAGGCTGCCGACAACCACACAGCGACTTCCTGTATGACTCCTGTCAGACCACTTGCTGGTGCAAAGAAACGAGAAACTCCAATCGACACGTCTCAGCACAAAACCATGTGTTGTGCATGAAAGCATGAACTTCGGGGCCTACAATACATAAATAACTCTTGAGAAGTTTTCAAACAATCTTGCACACAAAAATGTGGATGATTACTCCACCTCAACTGTCCTTTTAACCCATTTGATGATTGATTATGCTTAACTATTACTCAAATAGAAACAGAAAATGTTCTTTGCATTTTGATGATTAGGGTCTATTTTATGAAAGTACAAATATGTGAGAATTGTTTTTCTTTGGAGACAGCTGGCTGACTATGCAAAACTCAAGACCCAGTGTACACGCAAGTGATAAACACTTACCGATACCAGTGGGCGATAATTGAGTCAAATCAGTTTTGCGCTGACTAAAATGTTCAGCATTAACGTAATAAAGTTAAAAAACATTAAAATTTAACTGTCATTACAGATCTGTTCATTTTCAGTTCAGAAATGTGAATATAAATCACATCTGTTATGAGTTAAATTGAAGCTAAACATCTGTATTGTTCCCCATTTTTAACACTTTACTTTTTAATCACAAACTAATGTCTGCAACAGCACAATGTAAACTAAACAGGAGTACATTCCCTGTAGCCAACAAACTCTGAGCCCCTACATTAGCTGTTACTGTTAATATTACTTCTTCTTTTCTGATCTTTTTACTTTTCTTACCTTTTGGATGTGCTCATGTCAACAGGCTCATCTCCAGTTTGCACTTCCACCTTGATGGTCGCTTTCACTTCACCAGCCTTCAGGATGCTAGCTGCTACCTTAGCAGCCTGCTCACTCTTGAGCTTGACACTCTCGGTTCCAGATCCCACAAGGGCCAGAGGGGTCCCAGCTGCATCGCTCTTCTCCAGTTTAACACGTTTACTGTCCATGTCCCCCAGGGACCCAGCAAGAGCTGCATGGTCCCTCTCTAGAGCCCGCTTCTGGCTGCGTGTTTGACGCACTGCGTCCTCTGACATGGCTGCTCTCACCCTGGAGAGAAAGACAAAGGAAAATATTACAAAATTACATTTAAAAAAAAAAAAAAAAAAAAAAGATTTGGTTGTGGAAAAAAAAAAGTAGTCATCAAACAGATTAAGGTGCAATGTTACTGTAGGGCTAAGGTTCACAGATTTTGGGGCAAGCCCCAGCAGACTGGTGAAGAATATTAAGGAAATATAAGATGAATAAATGTGGGTTTTTAAACAAAATTATTTTGCCATTAAAACAAACAAACTTGCCAATGCTACTGTGCAGAGTTAAGTGAAATCCAACTTCATCTTGGGGCTTGGATGTTTTTCTCATGCAAGAAAATGCTTGAGAACCACTAAACTTCATCTACGGAGGTTCACAGTCATCTAGGTCATAGTAGTTTAAAGTGCTTCAGTTGAGGGCAGCTGTGAACAAAGCTTTTAAACAAAAGGCAAAATGTCTTCAAAAACGTAAAAGTTCAGCTGCCTTCGACCTGAGCACTAAATTCAACCTCTATACTAGAGTATTTTCTACAGCTCAGCATTACTACGAGAATTAGAGTAACTGGTTTCCCCACACTATTATAAAGTAAATATTTTGCATGATTTGCTAATACCACAAAACACACAGTATCAGCAAGGCTGCTCAATCCCAGGGCTCGCAAAATCGCTAGCCCGACGTCCCGGGGCTAGCGATTTTTCCAGTCGGGCTACCAAAATCCATCTCAGCCCTGCCCGTCGGGCTATCATAGGAAGGAAAAATATGTGTCAATGCTTTTGCATTTTCTTTTCATAAATGTAGCTGAGTAATATGTCATTGGCATCGATGAGCCTCTGTCAATATGTGACATATTGAAATCGCGTTTGAATTTGTGCTTGTTTTTGCTTTCACTTTCACCTTGCGATCGCGCGCGAACGGTGTATAGAGAGCGGCAGCACTGATTGGTGAGTGACGATTAATTGCGCGCAATTCCTCTGACATCGTCTTATCACTCATTAGCTTACTATTCAAAGCGTGACAAGTGAAATCTCCCACAGCAAGCTTAAACATGTGAGAGGTTGATTGCGCAGAGAGAATCGCTGACCGTTATGTAATGCACGTGTGTAAAAGCAGCAGGATTTACGCCGGTATTTTAGTTCTGCTGAGCCAAATAAGACAGGTCAGGGTGAAGAAGGGGCAGCCAATGAAAAGCCTACCACAAAACGGAAAAGTTATGACAAATCACACTTAGGCAAAAAGAAAGCTCAGCTTTTTTGGTTTCATGGACAAAAGAATTTATGTGGCTGGAATATGACGAGATAAATAACATGATGTTCTGCCGGGTGTGTCGTGAGTTTCCCTCGATATCTGAGTCGCCAAGCGCCTTTGTTACTGGGACCAGTAATTTTAAGAAAGACCCCATCAGAACCCATGAGAAATGCAAGAAATGCATTATTGCCCAGTCTGCAATATCTTTCCCAGAACAAACAGCAATTGCAAAAAAACATACTAAAAATAAACCAAGCACAAGAAGAAGTCCTGAAAAATCTTTCAAAAGCGTACTATGTTGCAAAGAGTGGACTACCATTGTCAAAATTTAGCAGTCTTTGCAAACTTCAAAAAGCAAATGGCCTAGATCTTGGTTCCACTTGCCTCTTACCCTTGACTTCAGTGGAAATTTCAGATTCAGGATCTGACACAGACTGATTCATGTTCTACACAGTTCTTACAAGTTCATAGAAATTTCTGTTCAATTAGAAACAAGTATTCGAGTTGATGATTGTAATTTTTATACAGTTGTTGTGATTTGTATTTTAACAATTTTCTGATTAATTTTTGTTTCCGTTACAATATTATACTTTAATGTATAATATTGTAAAGGAAACAAAACATTAAAAAATTAATTGCTCTCTTTTTTTATTCGGGCTACTTAAATTTATTTTGGGCTACCAAAAACTGAAGAGTGCCTGCCCGAAGGGCTATCAGAGATTTTGAAATTTTGCGAGCCCTGAATCCTACTATGTAGATTTTTATGACCTTCATAATTTTCATAATAATCCACAAAACAAAGTAACATGTAACTCCTGTTTTAATCTCTATTCCCAGAGACCAGTGAATAAGATGCACTTGAGCACTCTGTCAAGTAGGGACTGATTGTTCAAATGTTCTAATTCAAATCTGATTTTGGAATTTGAGACATAGAAATGGTGGTATCCATCTCAATTAAACTACTGATCAAGATCTCTAGATACCTAAGCTGAGGTATACCTGGGCAAAACTGAATAGCAGTCTGTGTGTCAACTTTACAGTGCTGACATATATGATCTTAGAAGTAGCCTTTGTCTTAAAGCAAAAGAACGTGTGAAGAGTCTGGGAGGTAGTTTAATCGAATAATCTAACATGAACCCAAATTAACAGTCAGGGTAGGATGCCATTCAAGTTTAAAAGATACATTTGTTTGAAGATTTCAAGCAATACATTTTATTCCACTCATTCCTATACCATGAAACATAAGCAAGAAATATGTCGCTATAAGTTGTAGAAGTATGCTATAAAAAGAATATACCCTTAAATGGATTTTTAGTCTATAAAATGTAGAGTTTAAAAATGATAACAATGTAATATTAATATCTAATACAGGCATCTCCTTTCCTACTGCCAGTGTCCCAGATGCTGACCTTAATCTCATTCAGTACAGTTGCAGCAGACGATGAGAGACCCACTTAGGTTTCTGAGAAAAAGCCATTACACAGCAGAAAAATAATGCCAACACTGTGCAACGCTGACACCAACCACACCAATGTAGGCCATGTATTCATTAAGCACTTCGTGCTTATAAACATTTTCTCTCATGTATCCAAAGTTTCAAATATGACAGACTGAACTGTCCTCAGACCAAAATCATGAAAATGCCTATTGCATATCTAATGACACGCTTAGACTAACCACTAACTGTATCCCAGGATTGTTTGAAAGACAAAAAATGTTAGAATTTATAAACTAGACTAAAACTCGTTTATGCTTGACAAGAGATGCAGGTTTAATCTCAAGACAAAAGGGTAGAATAAAGCAAGGGAGATGGTTGGCTATAAGTACATTCTACACAGGGAACAAGGCAGTAGACGAGGAGAAGAAAATGATTGGACATTCCAAAGCATTGGGGCTGATGAGCAAACATGGCTCACTTATGTGTCAGTTAAGAAGAAAAAAATAAATATTAAGGTACTAAATTTTAACTGTCTTAAGCCAACAGAGAAGAAGGAAAAAAATGACCTGCCATTGCAAAATGATATTATTCAAACAACTAATGAAAAAGCAGTACATAAACCTAAATATCTTTTGATTTGTACCAGTGAACGCCCATGGTCATCCCCTGTCACTGTATATTACACAAGCACAGCATACGTCACCTACATTGCATTGTTGAGTCTGGATCTAAATGCTCTCTTATCAAATTAGGGCTAATAGGATCTGTGGTTATTTTAGAACTGGTACTCAATCCCTTTTTAATGTTCAGAACTATTTATACTAGTTCTACATTTTTAAGGTATAAACAGTTAGGCTGTCCAGTTCTTTGGGTTCTTTTACCATGGTGGCTCACTCACAGGATGACCACGCCCCAAGTTAATTCTCACTCATTTATTGAATAGGTCTCATTTGTTTATTAAGTTACTATGCATTATACTAACACAGCATAAATGTTTACTGGGTGCATTTATATTTAACCACAGGGCATCTTATTTGTTAGTCACACATGTCTGCTACATGGCATAATTTGTATTGTAACAAAGTCTTGTGTCTCCATGTAAACTCAGGTATTAACTTGTTCCCAGCTTATGAGATGTGTACTGTGCTGCGTTTGTTGATAAACACTGAAAATCCAATGACAGGAAAAACCTGATTGCTGATGCTTAGCTCTTTGTTTAATATTGACCATTAAATGAGAATAAAGTCTTATCTTCTGATTGGTTGTTGTTCTCTACCTATATTAGACCATTTAATAACAAAACCATATGATTTTTTTAAAGTTACTGTATAGCAATGTACAGTAGGGCTGTGCCACGTATCATCTGTGACAATACCAATATAATTTTGTTTTTATTTTAAAAACACTATATTATTAATTTTTTTTTAAAAAAAAGGTCATATCGCAATATCACTGCTATAGCATGCACTCGCCATGCACTCCCTAGTGCACACAATGACAAGACAAGCCTGGACATGTCTAAGGGAGCCACAAGAGCAAAAGCTGAGTGTCAGCCTCTTATAACAATGAAGTACCCCAAAAAAACACAAAACAAAACAAAAAACCTCCAACAACCTTTGCAAAATATGCAAAATTGCTCCTGTTAAAAATGGAAACAGCAAATTTGTTTTGCCATCAAATACAAATGGGCTAGAAAAGAGGAGATGTTAGCAGCTGGCAATGTTCAACCCAAATGTAAACAAACAACTCTACCACGCGTCGCTGGAGCACTCACTAGCTACACTCCATATAACAGGAAGAGCTAACGGTGAATGGAAATTACCGACATGATTATATGGTGGAAAAGCAGCACTTTACGCAAATGACTAAAACACTTGATTCAAGATACAAAAACCCAGGCAGAAAAAAATGCTTCACTTTATGTGAGAAAATAGTGCAGCTTTACTTTAGTTACTGTTAAACTAAAATTTTAGAGGGAATACACATGAGTGCCATCTTTGCGCTCATGTTACATTATATTGCTGTGTCACTACTATTGCACTCTACGGCCCCTTTTCCATTAGTACCTACTCGATCGACAGGCCACGCTTTTCAAGTGGGTCATAGTACCTGCTTGACCGGGGTTCCAAAGCGATCTGAGCAGGTACTAAAATGTGACATCGTCAGACTCCATGCCACCGATTGGCTGCAGTGGCGTCACTCGATGACTCATCAGAAGGTCTCGTTCACGAAAATCAAAATGACCAATTTTGAAACCCGGCAACAAGGGAAATGGCTACAAAAAACAATGCTGTGGTCTCTGCGTATGACAAAAAGCCAAAGACTGAGCTGCAGGTATATTATCGCCTCGGTGTCCACCTTTGTAGCATTTGTGTCGCATACTAATTACGTCACAGAACACTCGACCGCGCTGCTTTAACGATGACCACGCAAATTGGGTGGTACTTGATTGTAATGGAAAATTAGTCGATCAGAGGCGCAAGACGTGAAGTCGATCTAAGTAGGTACAAATGGAAGTACAAGGATCAATGAAAGTCCCCTCGCCGCCCCACATCATCAGAAATGTAGTAAACACATTTTCACATTGAAATACTGTGATATAACTTTGACAGTATATCACGTTCGCCCTAATGTAAATTATTTGTAACACAGTAGTGGCTTATTTTATTTATCTGGGGCATCTACTTTTTTGACACTACTTCACTGGCATGACTGATCTTTTTTTTTTTGTTAAATCTCTACAACCTGACGCATCACTCTAATCAGGCAAACAGACCCAAGCTACACAAGCAAAATGCTGCATGCTGCCTACCAGAGCCACTCACCCTAGATATAGGGGTTTTTTTTCCTCCAATTTTGGAACCGTAATCTGTATTATTTAAGAAATATCACCATAGATTGCATAGATATTCTTCCTAATCATGCCACAGCCTATTTTACACTAATATTTAAGATTGTTAGGACAAAAGGAAAAATAATGTAGCATTTAGTAGGGGAAAAACAAAGTAACAAAGAGACACTATAATGTGTACGAACATCTCTTTATGAATATTCCAGCTGTAAAACATACCACTTAAAGAACTTCACTGTGAGGTGGAAATCTGAAACTGCTTTTCAGCAATTTCTACAAAACACTTATCACCAAGACTGCAGTTTGTCCCAACAATTCATCTCTGTAAATATGCTCAAATTTAATTTTAAGACAAAGGCATCCCTGACTCTTTGCAAGACGTTGAGCTTTTAGCAAAAAGTACACCAAAAAACATTAAAAACAAAATAAAAATACATACAGTGCAATTAAACATTCAGGTTTGTTTGCATACGTCTGCACTCTCCTCTGGTACGCAGCAAGGACAGATGTGCCCTGCCGTACCATCACAGGACACAAAGGCCATTTATCTGCCAGAGATGACAGCTTGCGTGTGGGTGTATACATACCACACACACTGCTTCAGAAATCACAGTTGAAGCAGTAAGGATGTGGAAATGGTAGCTGCACCTTGCTCACACTTTAACAGTGGCGGTGAACCGTGTAACGTAAAAAATGACTATATTCCTTTGGGACAGTGCAGTCACATCTCAACATCACTAAGACGGATATGGCTCCTTGTTTCCCCAACTAGAGACACGTGGCTACCTTTGTCCCAGAAGACATGGACGGCATCATGAATCGAATAGTTAATGTAATGATGCACTGCTGCTAAGCAACATGGGGGGCAAAAACAACTGTTCTACATGCACATGTGATGTGTTGTGTATACACTTGAGACTAACTGGGAGTAATTTATATTCACTGTTATATCAAACTCAATTATGCTTAGTCTTAAGCAACACACGTCACCTGCAGTATCCACAACCAAGAGTACCAAATAACATATCTATAGCATATGACTCAGAGGAGGATCAAGCATATACCAGGTGTTACTGAGCAGGTAGGACCTGAGCTGCATGACCTCTTCACTACCACCAAGACCTGGAAAAGTTCATCTATACCAGTGACACTCAAAAGAGCTAAAAGGCAGAAAATAAACACCCTAATAAATCAAATTAGGATTCCACAACTGTGACACTCTTCAATATCAGAAGCATGTCTAAGATACATCCAAGAGCCTCACTGATAACACAATATGACAGACGATCTGAAAATTCGGATTATGCTGGATATTCCAATTGCAATTAACTGCCAACAAAAATCTTTGATTAATTAACCATTAGCACTCCCTGCACATTCCATGTTCCCACAGTTTCATGTATACTTACGTAAAATCAACTGAAACTAACAATACAGTCCCACAAACAGGTCTGACTTGCCAGTCAGCAAATCCACTGGGAGATGGCTGAAGGAAACCAGTACCACAAGTCTCATTACCTGGGACTGCACAGAAAATCAGTTCTGAATTTTAATGTCCAAAATCATTGATCAAAATGGTGTAAGTATGCCAACCACTGCTACTACATATGGTGTCTTATTTACTGCTCTCTGGGATTAGACAGTAACACAGGAGTCACGTAAATAAATTCTACATCAGATGTTCCATCTTTGGTCAAGCTTTTCAACCAGCTGCTTAAAGCCTCCCTTTTTAAACATTTAAGTGTATCATTAATTTCCATCCACAAATGTTTGGTTGAATAATTTTTCACACTAGCTGCATCTCCTCCTCACATACCTTCTTACCCTGGTTGTACACAACAGTGTGTTTTTGCCTTAAGCGGCAAAACAAGTTTTTCCATTCCCACCTTTGCTAAATATGCAAAATAATTTTCTGCAAAGCATTTTTAGAAACAAATTATTATGATTTTATTAAATCATATTCAGAATCTAAGAAGGGGCTCTCACTCTCAGACATACCTGGACTTGTCTCATTCTTGTGCACTGTATTACTGATATTGTCATATGACACCTGTGACGTAAAACTTTATACCAGTATTATCTGCCAAGACGGTATTGCACAGTCCTTGTCTGAGCTCATATTACAGACATTTTAAATGGTAACCAATTATGCCCTTAGGTTAGTAAAATATTTGCTGCCAAAGAAGAACACATTCACCCAACAAGATTAAAAACAGTGCACTTTGTTAAGAATGCACTATCCACATGTCTTTGCCACAGACCATAAATAAAGGATGGACAACACCCATTTATTTGTAGCCTACAAGTATTGATATTCAGACATTCACCATCTTGGTTGACGGTTAGACCTAACTGCCAACTACAAAGTAACACATATGTGGACATGGGTAGACCACAGGTCATATTTCAAACATTAAGATCTAAAACAACAAAACAAAACCACCCACCCACCGCCCAAAAAACAACAACACTTTTATGAAATTACAGGTTAAATACAATGGACAGTTACTTAACTACTCATTTAACATGGATATTGGCCCAGCATTTTGCAATTAATGCATCCATGCTGGTGTAAACAACATCATGAGGATTCATCTCTTATATTAAAAGGGCACTGTCAACAACAAAAACCAAAATGACAAGAAAATGAGGAAGAGGTTAGATGAGCACCAGCTAGTGATTAGTTATCTGTGTCTGTTTTCTCAGGAGACTGTAGAGGATGAGTGGATGCATGTCTCTCTCATTTCCCCCAGAATAATAAGGCCTGAGGGCAAAGTAGATTTTAGACCGAAACAAAACACACACAAAAAAACGCAAGTGAGTGAGACCGGATATCTCTGATTCCCACACAATTTGAATTATAAAACAAATTAAAATCTTTGCGCCAAGGCCTTTGCTTCTCAAATGCCACAAAAAGGGCTTGTGTAAATCAATGCATTCAATAAATGTACAATTCTCCACAAGTGGCGTGTAGGCTAACAATAAACCTGCTATCTGGGCATGTAGTGCAGGAGGGATAAAATACAGTTGCGTAAAGGCAATGGAAATCTTGTGACCTGGACTGACACATCACGTTTTATTCTCAGTCGGAGCTTCTATTGTGCCCAGCAGTTCACAGAGACAGATCAATGGGAAAAGCTCATACCCTCAGGTAGCATGCTAGCCTCTCATCTCCAGCACTGTAATGATCTCTCCCACTGGGAATGGACCCAGCCAAGCAACACATTAACAGCCATTTAAAAAAAAAAAAAAAAAAAAAAAAAAAAAAAAAAAAAACTGGGGCTTTTCAATTGTGTCCTTAGGGTTCAGTACAAGGGGAAACAACAATTATACTATCCAATAAAAGCAATACAACTATAGATTATTACTGTGCAATAAAAGCCAATCAGCAACTGTTTCATATGTAGCTAAGGGGCCCTGGACTTTGTAATATTAAACTTAAACTGCCAGTTACCATACTGTGAGATATGACCAAGTGATGACCTTAAATTAAAGCAATTACTACATGCCATCACGAACACTTTTTTCCCTTCGTTAATTTTGTTTTTTTATAAACATATTTTCAAAAATGGCACCTTCCCTTTCCTTCAGGATCTATATAATCTTTGGGATATAAAAAAAAATAAAAATAATAGTAATTATGAAAGATGAGGCTACCTATGCTAATCTGTGCACCAGGCTAGGAGTGGGGGCAGGGACCCAGCTGAGGTGGTGCCATGGTTGGGGGAGGGAGAAGGGTGCAGAGCGCATGTGGTTAGCTGAGCCATAATCTCACTGTACCCAAGTGAAAAATACTCTTCCTTGTCTTCTCTCTCTCTCTCTCTCTCTCTCTCTCACACACACACACACACACACTCTTCGTCCTTCCCCTTCTCACTCTCTCACACACACACACACACACACTCCTCAGTTCTTCTGTTATAGGCTCGCCAGCCCGTAAGTGTGTGTATGCCCCTACTGGTTGTGTCCTGAACGCCAAGGGTTAAGCCCCTGCCATTTTAACGCCACTGACAGATCAGACCATTAGGGTGTTACCTAACAAAATGGAAGCCTTTAACCCTGAATCTGCCAGACTGCTTCTGAGTGAGTGTGTGTGTTGCTGTGTGTGTGTGTGTGGGTGTGTGGGTGTGTGCACAAGTGAGAACCGGAGCCACACAGAGCCCTGTGTGTGTGCACATGTCTCCACCTGGATTCTCCCTCAGCAACATGACGACAAGGACAACAACAGTAAGTCCAGGTAAAGGAAAACAGACCTCTGTACATGATCTCTCTCACACACAGACACAGAAAGGCTGTTTGTATGAGGAAGACACTTACTTTTTCATGTATTCTCATCAAGACCGCTAAGAAATAAGTGCACACATTCTCACTGCCCACATCTCATCTGGATTTTGATAAGAATACACAGACAGAATGTGCAATTAAATAACAAAAATACATTAAATAAAGAGCAATCATTTCACACAAATAACAGAAAATGATCTGCAGGGCCTCAAGTATCAAGATCATCGAAATCACGAAAGACTAAGAAACACTAACATCTCAGTTAATGCTTAAACAGTCTTCTCAAACTCCTAATCACAAAATTACTGGATACATTTTCAACCATTAATGTTTACTTTCTATAATAAAAGGGAATCACTAAATGTTTTCAAAACTCCTAGACAGGGATAATCTCCAATTTCAGCCAAATTGCTTCCAAATGGTTACTCCATAATCCTGTAAAACCAGAAGCACATACCCACATACAGAAGGAGGGCCAGGACACACGCAGACTGCTATCAGATTACATTTCTCAGAAATGAATGGTAGCAGGAAGTGCCCAGAGTACAGGGGGGGAAAAAAAAGAGCTTAAAGGGTGATAAAAAAAATAAATAAAAAATACAGTGTCCCAACATCTACAAGCTGAGTGCAACATCTGTGCACAATGTTAAAGAACACAACCAGGTAAATTATATTTGGGTTTTTGAGTAGCTATACTTCTGAGTTAGAAAAACAAATCATCAGGTTTCACAAGATCTTGATTAGGTGGGGTTCAAACAACAGGAAACCACAGGAAATAAAACATTTTGAAGTATAGCTGAGAAATCAAAATGTCAGTAGGCATATTCAGGCTGCACTTCAGACATGAAAGAAAACGCATCTGAAGCAAAGATTTGCACAGGCATAACACACGGCAGTTACAAATTTGGTTATGTGAATGACTAGACCAGTATTGAAAAAGAAAAACTTAAGTCTTACACAAAACACAATCACCACACTAACCTTCTCATTCATACATCATGCATGGAGGAAAACTATTGTTAATTACTCTTTGGCAACTTGTCATTTTCCAAGAAAAATGGAAATGAAAATGCTATATGGATGGGTATGATGGCTGATGTGCCAGAACTTGTTAGCCCTGTTGATTGAATGATACAAATAAAAGGAGAAGCTCAAAAACAAGAATATGGCACCCATGTCCTGTCTCTTTTTCCTGATATTCCAGAGTAACTTGTTTGGTACACAGGAATCTAAAACTAAACCAGTACAACAAGGATTTTCTACCTTTGGAGGATCAACCATCATCTAGCATCTAAATGATGGTAAAAGTCTTAATAAATTTAAAAAAAAAAAAAGGATATAAACCACATTCACAAATGAACTCCCAACTACATTACAAGAATCACTCCATGACACTGAAGTCTCAAAGTAGCTCACAATAACAGATGTCCAATTTACACGTGCTCTTAATACAGGAAATAGATGAGGGTTGTGTAAGGGCAAAGGGTGACCACAGTTGTGAATTCAACCAGTCCATTTCCTGGATTATTCTCACATCACCATGAATTGGTGCAGTTGGACTTAAAACTGTCTTTAATTTGCCATCTCGTACAATGTCCAATCCGACTGCATAAGACACTTGTGTTCGCCTATGCACTTTTCTTTGGAAACGTTCAGATGTACAGAGCATGTGTGAAAACAGCTTTCAAGACATTCACTCGGTTTAAGTATGTGCAGCTCTGTAATGGTCAATGGTCACTAACTAATTGTCATTTTGCAAAATATGCCCACCCCCCACCACAATCACTCGGTTGGCATACATCTTTGACCCTGCTTAAAGTGTGTGTGCGTGTCTACACCTAGAGGTACAAAAGGGATTCAAATTCAAAATCTTTCCCTAGTTGACCCTTTCAAAATTACAGCATCAACACACCCAGAATCCACATTAGGTGTGTCGTTAAGCACGTCTGTTTGACTTTTTAAACCACACCCAGTATCTTGTCACTCTTTAGATGGCCCCACATATTTGGTCAGATTCTTGTTTACTTGTGCTATGACAAGTCTGTTTACAGGTGGGAGGAATATCATTTAAGTACTAAATGACAGGAGGCGGGGGAGTTTACATGTAGCTGGGCAATATCATGTTGCAGTTAGGATATGCATGCAGTTTGCATTTAAAACCATTGAATTTAAAATACCTCACATAAGTGCAGGTAAAATGGGCAAGTGCTCTTTTAAATTGAAGGTAAACCTATCATTATCCTTTATATAATCATTATATTTTTTAACCTACACACAAATGCTCATGACTAAAGTATGCCGTTTTAAGCCACACTCCACCAAAAGTGTTATCCCCAAGTATCAAACACGTGACCTCTGTGAAAGGCCTCCATACTAAAATTTCACTCTGGTGCCACTCCTTTATGTGACCCCCCCCCCAAAAAAACAAAACAAAACAAAACAAAACAAAAAACGAGAAAGATGTTAAAGCACATGATTAACAGTTTCAAATGGCTTTTGAATACACAGATACTACATGCGGGGTACAAGGGTTAATCTCTTCTGTTTGATTGGGTTCATTTTGACCAATTTCTCACTTTTTAGATTAGTTGAGTAGGTTGATTATTTTTCCCTTTCATTTATTAACCAGTAAGACCAGTAAGCATGTCCCAAGCAGTATACATAGTTGGAATAGACACTTTTTGGTTAGCATCTTCTTTCGTGCATCTGCCATGTTTTGCCTGTGTGAAGCACTTTCAGAGGTGTTAGGAGCAAAGTATGACTTGACAGTATGTTTAAGAACATGGTTAAAAAAAAAAAAAAAAAAAAACACCCCAAAAGGAAACCGCATTCTGATGTTAGCTGGCAGCATTAGGTAGGAATCCAGGAATATTTCTCCCAAAACATCTGTATCACACTGATACTGGCCTTTGTGGACTGATATAGGATTATCTGCAAATAAGATGACATTTAACGGATGTTAGTGGCATGCGTTTCTGTTGCGTCACATCAATTTTATGCTGCCTGAATGTTCAAAGAGTGTGATAAGGAGGTAAAAAAATGAAGTAGGAATGACACTGAGCTTCTGGAATGATAACTTCACTTTTATGTAATGAGATGTGGGATAAGACAATGTGTGGACCATCTCCCAGTACTCTGACACAAAGATGAACATTTGAGAACCACTTTTACAATTTTTTACTTGGTGTAACACTACAAATTCCCTCTGGTTTTCATCCTTTTCCCTTTACAATCCCTATCCACAGATGGAACTTTACAAACATGATCCATATCTACTACAGAATCCGGACTCTGCAAATCATAACTTGGGTAAGCGGCCACACTGTTCAAACTTCCACAGCCAACGTTATTAACCTTCGTTTTGATTACTTTTATGCCAGGCAGATAGTGCACTAATGAAATTACATGTACACAGAATTCACCCAATTCAGCCATGTGGCAGGAAGTCAGCCAGAACCGTTTGTCCCCTCTTGGACTCATGCCTTGATGCAACATGTATCCAAGTTGCCGGCTGGTCTGCTTGATGCACTGAGAGTTCGAGAACTGTCACGTTAACCCTGCCCCCATAATAGAACCAGATGTAAGAGCCAGCCTGACAGAGAGAAAAAAAAAAAAGTGTATTTCATAAACTGCCTTCCTTATAATGGAGGCGGTACCCCTTTTAGGCAACATACTGTTCATGTGGGGAACCAAAGAGAAGCATTATTTCCATTAGCATTTTTGAAATGTTACTAGATACAAACCAAGTAAAAATACCAAGTCTTGAGAATACGTTTGGGTGGAGAAGAAAAAATAAGTATTACCTAACCTTAAACTTAGGATGTTTAGTTGTGTAAGTGGCCAGTCAGACAGCATGTATGTGCTACATGTAGGCAGCTGTTTAGGCAGCATCCAGTGTCTGGGAAACCCCCCCCATGAAACGCATCTTACTGTAAGTGTTGCATGAATTCAAACTAAGGAAATGTGGTTGTAGCACACAGCAACACTGAAGAGGAGCAAAAATGGACGCTCTCACTCAATACTACATGGTCATGCAGTAGATAGTTATTTTTAGAGAGTTTAAGTAGAGATAGGAACATACTGAAACCCACAATACATATCAAAACCTATGATGGAAAATGAAAAGTTACATTTTAGTTTCTCACTCATATCTCAAGGTTCTTTCTTTGTCATGTAGTATAAAGTTTAAAGAGGAATTCAAAAGTCAAAGGGGTTAATTCCATTAAACACAGTGCCAAACTTATCAATCAACACACTGTACTTTAAACTGTTTGAGTGATCTCATTGCAAGAATATATGCATGATGGAGTCCAACGGGGTAAACAAGAAATCATTCAGTTCAAACAGTGCAGGATTCCTCTACAGAGGCCAAAGAATTCCCCAAGGCCTTTGGGTGGGAACCCCTGGCTGATATGTTGATGGCTGTTCTCCAACATCTAGCACAACTACCAGCAGAAAGACAATTTCTTAGAAGAGCTTAAAAAAAATAAATAAAAATTAAAAAATTAAAAGAGAAAAAAAAAAAAAAAAAAAAAAAACAACACACACACACACACACACACACACACACACACACACACACACACACACACACACACACACACACACACACACACCCCGGTCTACCCAGCTGACACATCACTTCAAAATATCAACCAATGTAACCCTAAGAGTCATATTACATAGAGGCCTTTAGGAAAACAATGCAAAATTAATCTTATTGCGGCAAGCAAAGGATGCAAAACTGTCAAGAAATTGAAAGCAAGATGGCAAAGGGAACTACTCTTACACCACAGGACATCAATTTTCACTATCTGACGTCTTTTAATTCACTTGTGAGTAGATTACCTCTGATGACATCACTGAGACAAAAAAACAAATAAAACAACACTCCCTGATCTTTCATTCACACAATGCTTGACAGCAGATAGGCGATTGATTCTACTGAGACTTCATAGTTTCACCAGCACTTCCTGTTAGCCGTCTCAAAATGTCTGGCCTCAAACTAAACCTGACTGACAGCTGCATTAAACTGTTACACTGGGCGATGGAGATACTATTAACAACCCTCTAAGGGTATTGACTAAGCCCATTAAAAAAAAAAAAAAAAAAAAAAATCTGTGTTCATGAAATCATATATTCTTTCATATATAATTTTTTGTTTTGTTTTTTCATTTAAAAAAAAGCTCTCATCTGAGACATTTCATGCCTTGAATAGTCTCAGATGTAAGGCCACACCTTTGCCTCTCTCATTACGTAGAGATTTACGACATGCAAACTAGTACCTGCCTCTGACCTCAGCTGCACTCATATTCTCTTGCAAGGTGAAGGGAGAGACAGCAATGGTCCACACTCTGGGTGTGTAGTTGAGCAGAAGAGCAAAAAACAATGCTAATTTATAAAACAGGAAGCACATGAAGAGCATGGTATTCAGGCATGCCAGGAGAGGGGAAAAAGTGACACAACACATTAAAATATGGATATATTTTTTGAAATTCACAAAAACTGGACTATATCAGACAGTGAACAAGCGCTAGCCAATACAAAACTAAAGGCCCATCAAAATCAAAACATTTAAATTAAACTTATTAACTTTAAACTGTATGCAGATGTACATGTTTCAGTCTTTAATTTCCTCACCTCTCATACCTTTTGAATGAGGTGTTGTCATCCACTGCCAAATTAAAATGTGGATCTGTTATTTTGCTTTTGTGGCATTCAAGAATTGAGAAAAGTTACACGTTTATAGCACCAGTGAAATCGATCAAATTGCATTTACATTCTCAAACATGGAAATATTGAAACAGTGAGCACAGAAGAAAAGCAAAATACAGTACAGGGCTAATAATGTTGTTCTGGTATCAATTTGGGCATCAAGAATCGTGTAATCCTACTGGTGTTGGTACCAACCAGTACATTTCTGGTATAGTGACAACTCTTGTTTTAAGGTGAAAATGTTCAGTTGTTGCACCAATTGTTTATCTAATGACTGGTATTATAAAAAAATTAATTGCCATTATATACAGTTAAAGACTTTTAGTCTTAAACACCTCAGTCAGATATGGAATGTGGGAAGAGTTCAGACACACAACCCTGAAAAGATGTATTGCTTATAGTCACTAGAACAAAGACTAAGGATGAGGACTAAGAATATCTTTAATTTCATTAACTTACTGTCTATTGTCATCATTAAAAAGGCTGCAATACCTTTTAGTGTTTTTGTGATTACCATAAATTCACAATACAATGTAACGATGGTAAAATAAAATCAAGACCCTTCATTTGGAACCATTAAAATGATCATAACTATGGGCAAAAAAAAAAAAAAAAAAAAAACTATTCTGATGCTTTACTTTCATGCTAAACAATTCACAGATTTGCAAGAAGGAACAAAAAAAAACTGTAAAACTGTTACAATAAGATTAAATTCCAGACACCAGCAAACTCCAAGGCTAACTCTAACCACAATAAACTTAACAAGGCACCCTGGAGCCTTGAAAATGGCAAAAGCAAAAATATATTTATGGTTGGTAGAAAATAGACATGTATCTTAAAATGGTTCAATCCCTGTGTGGCAGAATATGAGAGGATCTCGAGTCATGCCTGTCTAGTTACATCATGGGCCTTGGCCATCATAAAATGCAAAGATCACCCCCCACCCCCTACGCAAAAAAAGAAAAAAAAATCACTAGCCAAGAGTGCCAACTGTTTGCTTGCTATAAACAGTAGGCTACTTGCACAGCATAGGTGGGGATAAATGCCCACTGCTGTTCAGCTAAGGAGACACACCTCAAAGTCAGGTGAAAACAAAACTAACTTACCCACTGAAATAACATGACCCACAGTTCACAGATTGCTGTAGATAAGGCCCCCCCTTTAAGCATAAAGAAGCCTCCGACACTAAGACCAGGCAGCGTGACTGCAAGGCTTGATAATTAAGAAGCGTCTCACAATTATCCTCAAATGACTAAAATAGCAGGAACGCCTTTAAACGTCTGACTTCAACGGGAAAAGATCGGTACAGCAGCTGGAGAGTGTGCCCTTAACCTAACTGTAAGACGTTTCATGTCATACATTAAGTGGTACGATTTTTATCTGACTTACACAAACATCCCTATTCCGGTTTAAAAGAAGAAAAGTATGCGTTTAAGTTTACCACGGTTTGGTGTGGGTGTTTGATACCAAGCTGTCGTGGACACACCAACCCGACGGAGGCATTACCGTCCACCATTACGCCTCCATAAAAAGGCTTTTCACGGTTGAGCTAATCTGACAAAGTTCTTAGATCAATGGCTCATAAAGCCATAACCATGCCCATCTGCGATTAAAAAGGCACAGCGGTTTAACATTATCCGGTGGCAATACTGGTTATGGTGTTCATAAACTTCAGTGACTCAACTTTGCCCAAAAGAAAAGCTGCCCATTTTCAACTAACCCATCAAACAACAACAAGCTATCGCATGCTAACGTTAACTTGGCTTGCCAACAACAACCTGTCCATCTGTCCGGCTACTAAACCAGCGGCTAACTATCACGAGCTAACAGCCCATTGTGATTAGCAGCAGTTTCAGAGATTAGATGAAATGGGCTCAACCCTGCAGCCCTTGCTCCTTTGAGTATTGTGGCAAAAATGTGATTTTTTTTTAGCACCGATGTCTGTGCAAATAGCGATACACGACAGACAATGAAACCGACCCCGTCTCAAGTGAGCAGCTAGTGTTACAAGGCTAGCTAAGGGAGCTAAGTTAGCCTGCTAACGCTATCTCCACGGCCACTAGTCTGATGGCAGACAGTCGCTAAATTTATTCACAAACAATCGAGCGTTAATTACATACAGAAAATGACAGTTTTACATCAGCGTTCTGCAGCTTCAACCTAGGTGAATAAACACACTCACTTACATTATTTACTAATATCAGTGCATCCATGTACAAGTTTCGCTGGGAAGTTTGGTTAATATTTCTGTACTTTCGAAGCTGGTGCACTCAGTAGGTAAGTGTGTGTGTATGTGTAGCGACACACATACTATTACCTTGCATGTTAGCTGAGATCAAGCTATGCTAGCTAGCTAAACTTAGGTTAGCTGAGCTAACACCGAAAGAGAAACTTCCGTCGTCGTCATGTTTTAATTGAAAATTAAAAACCCTAAATTACGTTACATACTAATGAAATACCGCTGCGCGAACTTACAGAGTCTAGGAGGATCTTGGCTGAATTCCCCCCGTAATTTTAAGTTGTCTGTTGCGACTGTTTAGCTGGCTTCACTGTAAAAAAAAATCCCGGGGATCCCCTCTCCTCTGTCCGCTGCCACTCCGGCTGCCAGATAATGTAATGAGCCACCACACAGGCGGCGTCATGCTGCGTTCATACACACCTCGGAAATGCTAAGAGCTCAGAGAAAAAGGAAATGATGCGTTTGAACACACTCCACTGACGTACAGCAAAAGAGGTGAAAGTAAAAGCAATTGCAACACAATTATGGAATGAGAACTTTAAACAATTAGACCGACATTAAATCGGTGTATAGAAATAATAATAATTATAATAGGAAGAAGAAGAATTGCATTTTGATGCTTTAGCAATATTGCTTTTAGAAACATGCCGTTAAGCATATTTGAAATGAGAAAAAGACTACCATAAATATCACAATCCACTTTCTGAGAACTGATTATATTATACCATGTTTTATGTATTGTTAAAAAAAAGTTTGAGTCTCTAGTTTCATGTAATGTTTTCCTGGAACGTTTCCTGAAGGTCATATTATTCAGCAGCACAACTCCCCAGAGGTCATCTGAAAGTCTAACAAACAAAACCAAACAAAAGACAACAAAAGGTTTTTGGAAGTTTACTTCAGTTCAACAGTTAAAACCCTTTGGGGGAAGATTCACAAAAGACTTTCTATTCCTCAGAGAATAAATAAAAATTATCTAGTCAATATTTTCTAAAGCTTTCACACACAAAAAGAGAGAGCATGTCCCTGAAATATTCTTTAAAGGTTGAAAACAGCTTTACTTTCAGGGAAAATATTCTAAAATTTATTTTATATTTCACAAAGATACCTTTAATAGTCTGCTTCTACAGTGGGATTTACAGTAAAAAGAGATTGTGCCATCATTTTTACGGTGAGTCTGAACAGATATAGGTGTTTCACTATACAAGCTAGTTCCTGCTCTTCAGACTGCTCATTTCTGAGGTTCTCTGGGTGGCCAATTGCTGAAGTACAGTCCTGAGACAGAAGCACATCATGTGACAAAGATTATCCAGGCTACTAATCTACTGCCATAAGCTTTGGAGCTGTTGTGTGAATTTATAATTGTATGCCCTTTAACTGTAAGCATGCAGACCTGTTTAACCTGACCTCATAATAATCCCCTCTGACTGTCATTTCATCTGTGAGATAATGGTGACCACAATGTGTTTTTTTCCGAAGCAATGGTCAAAGTTTATCACTATTTCAGCTGCTCTACAGGCACTGTTACATGCAGCAAGAGTCACAGAAGCAGCCACCTTGCATTGTCACACTTTTCTGTATTAACTAATTAAACAGGTGCAGGAAGAGATGTAGGTACAAAGGTCCATACAAGTTGGATAGCTACACAGTTAATCCTAGTTAAAGTCAAGCCTTTGTCATGCTTTGAATTTGTGCTTTGAAAATCCCAAAGGAAACATAAATGAGTAAGATTATACTTAGCTACACACAGGCCTCATAACTTGTTAAAGGCACTTCTGAGAGATGCAAATGAACATTTTTCCAGTGAGATTGCAGGACCCTTATTCGGTCTTATAATCAGACAAAAAAAGGAGTGGCAGTCTTAGTTTAGAAATTTGAGAAACGGTTTGGAAGAATTATTTTAGGTCAAACTGCGAAAAACTACATTTTAATTTTAACTCTGAAATTACATGTAGATATTGGATGAAAACTTTAGCACCATCTAAGGGTTAGTAATAAAACAGACTAACACCAACTCTTACCACTACAACAAACTATAGGTAAACAAATTATTGCTCTGGGAAAGCATTTATTACATTGCATGTCATGTGGCTGTTACTTTGACACCTTCCACCCAACTAAACATTGTTGTAGAGCAAGCAACCTCACCATAAACCCAGCACACTGCAAAAAAGTACTCAGGAACATTTTAAGGAAGACAAAAACAAGCCCAAGGTGTGGACTGAGTAGTTGACTGAGGAGCCAACTGGTGAGCCCAAACCAAGGATGACCCAGAGAATTCACTGTCAACATCGAGAGGACACCCCCAGAGAAATTATGCTCACAACCCAATGTGTCATAACTATCAAAGCTGCACCAGGGGGAACTATACAAAATTAGAGAAGTGGTTTTGACATTGTGGGTGATTGGGTGCATGTGGCATAAGGCCTAGCTTTGCTTCCTACTATCTAAAAGCATATAAAATATGCAAACAATGCATTACCATTCAACACAATTAACTCTAGCACATCCAGTACTTGTAGCAGTATAAGTCAATGAATATAATGTCTACAAAGTGAGGTAAAACAGTCAATTACAAAATTTCAATCATATTTTTATTGGAAAATTATTGAAAACAATGTAAGAATTAAAAACATAGGAACTGGATAGAACATAGCAAGT
Organism: Oreochromis aureus; assembly: GCF_013358895.1. Taxonomy (NCBI): domain Eukaryota; kingdom Metazoa; phylum Chordata; class Actinopteri; order Cichliformes; family Cichlidae; genus Oreochromis; species Oreochromis aureus. The sequence goes on along the minus strand of NC_052963.1, from coordinate 40,860,408 downwards.
ACTTAAGCTTAAACTGTGTCCTTACAGAGTGCTTTAAATACCAAGCCTCAAGTTACCTACACAGGTTAGCTAAAATAATACATATCACACTTTACTAAATTGACTTTATAAAACGTCACTGTACAATAAAAGGTTCAACAAGTGGCAAATCTATACAAACATACTGTAAAGAAACCCCTTAGTGGAACTATCAAGACAAATTAAAATAGAACAAAATAAAATAAATTCTTTTTTTTGTGATATCTGAAGATTACTGAAGGCTCCAAAAGTTAAAACATGATTTGTAAAAAGTAATACATCTACAGGAATTTATATATTATGCAACTTCCAAAAATACATTGCTTAATGTGTGTGTGTGTTTTTTTTTAAACTGCATGTGGCAAACCTTGTGGCCACCAAATCACATAAATTCTACAAGTATTCAAACACTGTTCGTTAACAGACCAAGCATCTTCTGCACAGTGGATTCTGCAGCAATGTATACTGTCAATTTTCAGAAGGAAACTTTTTCAAATTATTATCCTGTGAAAATAAATTACAAGGTTTCTATTTTTTCCTACTGTGGATTTTGTGCAAAAGTTATCTACCAAGAGTTTATTGTTAGCAGGTCAAAAACTATCATACAGGGAATCTGCATCAGTAACTTTCATGCAAGAAAAAAAAAAAAAAAAAAAAAAAAAACAGTATTCATACAAAAAAGGCAAGATGTAAAATATTTACCAACAGTTACAAAAATAGCAAGATGAATAAATTAATTTCTTCTACATTTCTTTACTGCCCACATCTCTCCTCTTGGTTTTCCAGCAAATGGAAAAGAGTCCTGGCAAACGTAGTGAAAAGCAAAGAAGCCTTTTACCATGTGTCCTTCACTCCTTTAAATCAACAGAGAGCGTGAAATACCTTTACAACTGCAGTTGTAATTTTTCTACAATATTAAAAAATATAATAGCAGTCAATCAGGAAGAAATCTCCAGAAGCTGATAAAGTGAAGGCCCAAACTGTCATCTGTTAAATTCCTTTTAAGCTACAGTGGTCTGGATAGCGGGTTGGAAGGGATCAATTTGTTGCTTGTGATAATTTAGCATCAACAGTCACATGTTAGACAGGAGGTTCCTTATAACAGGCTTGCAAGGCTGGTTGTTGGACCGTTTTGGGCTTGGATCTGGACAGGAGGGGGGCCATCAGTCCACTGAAAGAGAGACGGAAGTAAACCGTTAATGCAGCCATACACCAAAGCGCCTAGCCTCGAAAAGGCCATTATGCGTCATATTCAAGGTCACTGTTTAAACATTTTTAAAACAGATCTCTTGAAAGTCACCAATGAAATCTGCTGAGTAAAATTAAGTGTTAATGTACAAGTGGTAATATTTTAGTGTATAATAATGGGACAAGAATTACATCGTCTCAAAGACTTTTCTTTTTTCTTTTTCCTGTATTTGTGTAGAACTCAAAAATCCATCTATCATGTTTACTGAAAGATCCAATAAACATACTGGGTTTTTCCTGGCTGAATAACACCGCTCTTCAGCAAATCACCAATGAAAGATTATATTTTTCTTCAAAATTAAATGTAACATTTATTGAAAAGGAATGAAGCTAATGCGTGATTTTACGTTTTGCAACACATCAAGACTCAAACTCAGGTGAAAATGTTTGAATTTTAACCAAAGCAGTGGTCAGCGATCAGTGAGAGACTCGGCTTGACGAAAATAGCAAAATTTGTGTCTTCTTAAGTTCTTATTTAACATTTGAGAACTTCCAAGTTAGTTAGTATCACGACTCAAACAACGAGCAACAAGCCTATTGTTAACTAACATGAGCATACCATTTTGGAAATGGTAATGGGTATTTTTGGCTTCCTAACAGTTCAACACCGCTTGTTGCCTTATTTGTAGCATTTCCCACACAAGAACCTTTAAATTGTGTCAGGCAACTGTCTGTCTGTCTCTCTCTCACAACACTGCAAAAACATGTAGATTTATGTCAGCCATGTGATCAATAAGAGCTTCTCCTCATCCGTTTTAAGCCATTTGCTAGTAAACAAGTGAAATAACGTATTAATTATCAGCACTAACACTTGACCAGTTCTCCACTGGTTTTACCGAGACCACAAATCAGTTTCTCACTGGTGGATATTATTGCATTTGATCCTTTCCTATTCAAAGCCTACCAAGCTAATAATTCAAAGCTGTAATCCGTCATTTATCCACTGACTCGCCAATTTACCTTTTCAACTAGTTCAGTCAAACATACTGTTTACGCGCCATATTTCTGCAGACTGAGCTTAACCACATCCCTCATGTTACATCACGACCAAGTTCTGATGCATACAGATGCATTGTGCACATTCTTTTTATTTCTGGCCAACAGATGAACAATAATAGAAATATTGAGCTTGAGCAAAGTAACCAGATGTAAATACCAAATATTTTTATCATGGTCTTTGTCATTTTCCCTTAAGGCCATAACCTTTTTGATTTGAAGCTTCTTTTCTTTTTGTTGCAAGAAAAAAAAAATTGATAAAATATTAATAAAACAGTGTGATAACAATAAACCTAGGACACTAAGTTGCTTTAACGTACACTGATGAGGTTATGCTCAGGAAGGCTGCAGGCAGCAATGTGGTCCTGTAGCAGCTGCTGGGAAAAGTTCTGGTGCATCTGGGCGGCTTCATGGGCATCCATGGTGTTCCCAAGAGCCTTGTTCAAATCTGCAAGCACAGCACATGGTCAAAACCTTTAAACACAGTAAACTGTGATAAACTCAAAAATGTTTTGCCAAGTAGTCTACACGGATTAGACTGTCTGTGCAGCTCTAAAATAACAAATTATGTTTTACTGAGAAACAGGAAAAGGTCATTCTCTACCTTTCAACAGTGCTGAAGACCAGAGCTGAACTGACATGTCTGGGATCTTGCTGGCCAGCTGCATTGCAGGTACAACCATGTTGTTACTTTCCTACAGAGAAGACAGAAATTTAGAAAATGTCTGCAAATTTTCTGCAAAGCGTAGGTTTAAAAATACAATGTTCATTTATTTGTACAAGAGTAATGAGGACCCTTCAATCAACACAATGACTTAATTTCTGCTCACAAATGACAAAGAAACCAAATGCTAAAACGGTTGTAGCTACAGCCATCAGCTGAGGAAGAGTCAGCTTTTAAACATGTTTAGCAGAGATGGCCAGAAATTACTGAATCATTTATTTCACATTTTAAAATATTCATGTGCATATTGCAGTCTTTCTCTGTTAGTTGTTTTGCTTTGCCTGAGACTCAACTAACAAGCAGAACTATGCTTTTCTGTATCGACCAGCAAATGCCTCAGTAGCCAAACTAATGTTATGGGCTGTCACGGGTCCATGCAAATTTGGTTAAGTACAATGATTATGAGAGCAGTTTCATAAACCAGGACAATTTATCACTGTGAATTCTGTTCCTTTTATGGGCAAAATGTATAAACAGTTCAACGAATGAGGCTCCAGCTGCAACATTAAACAGCAAAAGGGGAGTGAGATTAGACAGGTAAGCCATTTTTCTCTTACTTTGTTCTGATTTAAAAATATGAGATAAAACGTTCTACTTTAGTGACCATATTCTTCAGATCTATCAGGTTACCATTAGTGTGAGCGTTAGCCCCATTTGCCAAGTATTTAGTCTTACTCTGTGGTTGCCCAGTACGTAGAAGATGTGGCCTAGCAGAACAAGGGAGCATGCCGTCAGTCTGTTCAGATCCTCAGCATTAGACATCTTCAAGGTTTCTCTTAGGAACCGTCTTCAACACAAAGAAATAAAATTATGCAACAGCGCAGGGTGTGTTTTGGGGTGTGTATGCTTGAAACAATGAAAAAAATGTGCCATACTTTGCCTCGTTGTACCGTCCCTGAAAGAAAGACAAGAGTCCCCTGATGTAGAAGGCAGCAGCGCGGAGGCAGTGGGAGCTGAATGAAAAGAGAAAAGTCAAAGGGTGTATATTTCAGAGTCTGAATTAATATTGTCATTTCATGCATTTTCTTGTGTTAAACATAAAACATGGCTCTTACCTTACGGGAAAGTTATGGTCTGGGTTTATTCTCTCAAGAAGGCTGTACAGCTGAGGAAATTAAAAAAAAAAAAAAGAAGTGATGTTAAGCATTACAAATTCAATAACAAATCTTTTTATGCCCCTTTGTCTCAAAGCCATAATGTTTACTTTTGAGATTACTTTAATCTCCTAGATGTGGTAGAACTGGGATAAAATGTAGTTCTAACTATGCTAAATGAACATTTTTCCTTTGAAAATTTAACTCATCAGTGCTCCCTGGTGGACGGAGAATGTAATGGCAACACCATGTTTACAAGGACGGGACAAAAGTATTTATTCAGCCAGGCATTGAATTAACCCACAGCTCACTACATTTCACTAATGTACTTAAAAGCGGTAACTCATTATTATGAACGGACCTCCTGGTGTCGGTTGCCTTCCCTTATGTAGACGCTGGCCAAGTTGGTTACAATGTATGTCCACAGTTCCTGGTGTGTGGTGAGCTGAAACAGAAGAAGAAATGTGGACAGATTTTAGATGAGAAAAGAAGTTGCTGCAAGACAGCATTGAAGCGTTTGAAATGGAGGAACTTTTTCACAATTCTAAATTTTTTTTTGAAGGAACAGGTACTTTAACATTTTTTACATTAATGTTAAGTGAGAGCTTAAAAGCACAAAAACTGGGTGCTTTCAACCACACATCTGCTTTCCAACTCTGTAATTATAACCAAACCCATGACAAACAACAAGCACACAGCTATGTTCAGGGCCTCCGTCTTGTTGTTGTTATTGTAGCTGTTGCTATGTCAACTACCCACTGGATAATAAGTCACATTAGCATTCCTATCGGTGGTGGATGTGCAATAAGGGGGAAAAAATAGAATAAATAACAGAGACCTGTAAGCTATGTAGTTCTCATGGGAGCTGCCCTGTAGCTAGCTACCCACAGGGAGTCCCTAGAAATGTTAAGTCTAAATGCTTCTTATAAGACAAGAAGATACGAGAACTGTTACAGTAACTGAGGAAAGAGTGCCCCCCTCACCCAAAACATACAAATTGTCACATACTCACCCGCAAGGCTGTAGTAAACTGTGCTTCTGCATTATCCATACAGTTTACTGAGATACAGTACAGACCCTGTGATATGGGAAGGACAGAAGAAGACATCTTTTAGACTGATTATTGAAAACAAAACAGGAATAAGACTAACGCTTTTTTTTTTTTTTGCAAGTCATTTTTAGAGTTCCTTAAATATGAAGCTGTGTTCTGTAACTTTTGTCTTGTATGGTATTGGTAACACTGATTACGTTCATCAAGCACAGAGTTTAGACAATTTAAAAAGGGCTTTGGCTGAAAATGCTCACCAATAGTGTGTGAAGCTGAGCAGCATGGTTGGTGAATAACCTGGGGGACTGTTGGCACAGCTGACACACCTGTGAAATCTAGAGGGACAGAACAGAGACTTCATTTTCACAGTACCATTTAGATATGCAAATTATTTTTAAATATAATCTGCAACAAAAATACGATTCCAGAGGCACTGGACATGCCTCTGGAATTTTTGACTTTAATATATGCTCCGTCAATCTATTATACTTTTCTTGTTTTCTGCCACATATACTGTCAAAATGATGCATGCACATGTTAAGCATGGCCAAAATTTGAAATAATGATGTCAGTGTTTATACAAAAAGTCAGTCGTCAAGCTGCTCTACAAGCTCAGTTCCCAGGGAAATTAATCAGAAGAAAAGCAGCCTTAAATAAGGTTGGTTTTCCAATGGCTTGCTTCATATAGAGGACGCACAGAGGGGCTGCACCAAGGTCCAATAAAAGATATAAAAAATAAAAACATTCTTTTGAACAGTGAATTCTGTAAAGATACACTAGAAGAGTTCAGGGATAAAAGGCGGAAGGAAGCATAATAGCATGCTTTGAATAGAAAGCAAAACTCAAGAACTGGCCATAGAGACAGAAACAATATACCTCTTGTAATGCAGTGGCCTTGTGGCCTGTGACGAGTCGGCACATGATAATGTGTTCCAGTAGAATGACTTGAAAGGTAGATAGGATTGGGCTGCAGTCCAACACTGGAGCATAAAAAACACAAGGACAAATTTACAAAAGTGTGTTATGTAAAGCAGTATACAGGTGTGTTTTTTGTTTGTTTTATAAACAGTGTGAATATTTTTAACTCACTTTTTAGCTTCTCTAGTTGCATAAGAGCTTTGTCTGTGTACTTCTGGGCTTTCTCCAGATAGCCTGCTTGCATGGAGTGCATGACTGTCACCTGTAAAAAGAAAAAACACTGCAGTCAAATCCCTTGCAAAGCGCTAATATGGGGGTGGGGGGGGTCCTCCCAGAAGGTTAATACACAACCATGACTCTCCCAGTGAGAAGCATTGTGTTGCATGGGGCTCCCACTATAGTTGCCCCCCTCCAAACTGTAGTCCCAGAAGCTTTCAAGCTCTACGCTTTTGATATCTACATTTTTAAATGTAGTTGCGTTTTCACTGCAAATTAAAGCTACAGACTACCTGCAAACTAGCTGGAAATATCTGCGTCAGTACTTGAAAAACATTTTACAGCAGATGTTTGCCTTGGACTGTTAACGATCTCACACCATGTGACCAAAAGCAGACAGAACATTGAAAGGACTAGATTTATTGGTAATCAAATTTGTAAAATACAGAATTTTGCAACTTTCAAAGAAGTGCAGCACAAGACAAATAAGGATCATTAGATCACACATTTATCACAGATTTTCCTCTTATGCCCTTTTTGGAGACTTAATAGTGTTTATACTACAAAATATATATGGTTATACGTGTTCCAGTCCACTGTGGCAAATGGTTTAAGTAAATGAAGCGAATATAAAATATGCATATTTGTGGTAATTTACACTTTTATAAAACCCATTTGAGATGCGACTCCCCAAGACGCAATCACATCAGAATGACCCTGTTTGCACTAAAAGCCAAGTGTAAACAGGGTCATAAACTGCAGGACGACCAAAACGGACTATATACATTAAAAGTTTGAAAGCTTTTAAAGTAAGAAACCAAGGTCTAAAAGTCATGCTGAGGTTACAACTTTAAGCGAATTTCAAGTTATGGAAAGAAACACGCCATTACCAAATATACGAGGACACACATGTGCTCCTTGGGCAGCCAGTGGAACAAGTCAGCTGGGTTGCTCGGCAGAATCTCATCATCGTGGAGTGTGGAGATGGTTTGGATACACTGCTGCAGCTGCTTCAAACACGGCTTCACGCTCTTCACCTGGATATGTTCATTAACATCTGTCATACCTCTTTGCAGCATTTAGCACACAGATATACCTCTCCCTATGCCACTAAAATCAATATTTGAATGCTTTGAAACTTTCATAATCCTACCGATGTTACAGGAGAAAGCCATGGCTTACAAATAATCTGCAAAAGAAATCTCTTGCAGGACTCTGAAATGGCAAATACTGCGACTGTCAATTGCACTGACCCATGCATGCAGTCTGTGCAATGGGTAGGCATTTGTTGAGTTTTGTTTCAGTCTTGTTACCGTAACCATTAAATGAATCTTATCCCAGTGCTCTGGTGGGATAAGCCAGAAACACTTATCATGTCAGCATTCTGGACTGAGCGTTTAGTAAGGCTTTAACAAGCTTTTAAACCTTATTAACTAGTTTTTAATCAAATGTAACAGATGACTTGATACACAAAGTTTTTATGTCCTAATAACCACTGAAGTTGAAGTTATAGCTCCCTCCACATTTATTCAGATAACAGAATAACTGCAGAGTAGCAAGCCTTGCTTTTCCAAGTCTTTTGCTTAACACAATTTCCTCTTACCTGTCCAGCATCCAGGTAGTGTGTGACCTGTAGCACAAGGAAGAAGACCCTCAGAGACTCCTTCTGGATTGGGTTTCCCTGCCAGTTTTCCACTATAGTTCCACATAGTGTGAGAAGAGGATGCACCTCCCCAAGCTTCCTCTCCATTAGCAGCAGCTAGAAGATTGGAGGATATTAACACAATCAAAACTGCACAAAAATGCTTTTTGTTTATTTTAACTTGCACTGTAATGCCATTAGCATTGTGTTTAAAAAACAAACAAACCCTGAAACAAAACAACAAAAAACAAACTTATTGTATGCATTATTTAATATAGTATGTATTACAATTGTATAGCCGTACAAAGTGAAGTATGACAAAAGACTCACCATTCCTTTACTAAGGAGAAACAATGCCCTAAAAAGCAAGAACAAGTCAGGTGAGTTTTAAGAAGACTGACAATCTGATCTTTGTTTCCTTACTTCACTAATACTTTATTTCTCTTAACACAATATCTGTTTTTATGTCGGAGGAAATATGCAACTGAATCAGAACAGGTTAAGCGATTATGAAATGTATTTGGCATTATTTTGTATAGCACTTTTTTTCCCTTTTCTTTGCTAAATGAACCCCTGTATATTGTTTACATAATCAAAATAAACCGAACACAAACAAACAGTTTAAATATAAAAATCTGACAAACATGTATGACATATCCTTTATTTCACACCAGCGTCTGTGTCAAAGTAGGACAGTGTCAGCTGTGTTGTCAAGAGTTTCATAGTCCACTTCCTCATGACTAAACTTTTTAAGAGACATAAGAAACCTCCAGCTAACCGCTCAAAGCTTTAAATGCAATTAACAAAAGACAGAACCATCTATTTACCTGGTATATTCAGAGCCCACCACTCGTGCATACTCAGCTCCAACTCCCAAAAGGTCACATGCTGACACCAAGTCTTTCTCCAGTGTATGAAGTTGCTAAGAGACACAATTAAAAAACTATGAATAAATGAAAACAATGAATGAACACAGTTATCTACTGGGACGTTTTGGGTTTTTTTTAAAAATTTCATTATAGACACAAACTCTAGACTCCAATAAAATCTAACCAATATAGATCAAACAGCTTTCATACTGGATTTATTAAGTTTATTAATATTAAGAGTACACTATTATACCTGCTTATGAAAATATCTCGCATGAGTGAAGCAATACCCTCGAGGGAAACATTCACACTCATTGTACTTAATACATACCGCCAGCTGGAACAACAATCTGCAGTGCCAGTATGGTGTTTGTTGTGAAATCTGGATGGCTTTGCGCAGCAGGGGTTTTGCAGAGTCCACCAAATTCTGAAAATCGATTTGCAGGATCAATAGTTAAAAGTCAATAACAAAGACAACGAGGCATATCTGCTTTTTTTTTTTTTTTTTTTTTTTAAATACAGATATTAAAATGTCCTAAGGTAAGCAGTAAAAAACAAACAAACATTATAATGACCTTATCTTGAATTAGAATGGCTTACCTGTTGGCAAAAGAGTTCTGACAAAATGCTGGCAGCTTCAAACTTGACATCTTCAAACTGAGGAACTTGCTGAGATATATACCACTGCAAAGCAAAAGACAGAAAATGTTGGCGGCGTCGCATTTGCTGTCGTTTCTGACAACATTAAACGCTGATAGTAGCCTTTTAAGCTAACAGCAAAGAAAGAGCGAAAGTCTAAGACTCGGACGGCTATCTAACAAACAGCTGATCAAATCAGACACGAACTGACGTTATTTCTTCATCCCTTTACGAATCAAACCTTCCCGAATAAACAGCGATTTAAAGACTTCCGCCGTTCACCGTTTTCGCTCCCTGCGGCCTACACCCGTCCCCTTCTCCACAGCATCCCCGCTCTTTCCCAGATCAAACGTCCCTCACCGCTTTCTCCAAGTGGTTGCGGGCCAGCTCGCTGTTCTTGGTGTGGTGGTAGAGAACCGAGCCAAGCTGAAGATGTGTTCTAGCCTCGATCCTCTGCGGGGGCTTAAACTGAAACACGGCCTGTAGACAGTGCACACAGAGTCGTATTTTGGGCGGACTGGAGGTTCGGAAATGCTCCGCAAAGCCTAAAAGGGCGAGGTACCAGCGCTCCGGGGCCTCTACGTTTGACGCCATTTTCCCAGACAACAACAAGTTTTTCAGCGCTACGGCCAGACTGGCGGGTTGCCAGGTTCGGCCATGTAGAAAGAGCTGCTCACTACTCCTGTTGGCGTTTACTCTGTTTAGTAAACCTTAAATTATGTTTGACTACTAACTAAAATCACGATGAGTTTATTAGAAGTGAAATACTTTATCTAATTGCATTTTACTTAAGACACCGTTGCTTAAATATCAATATCAGGCTGTAACTCATGATATATTACTCTTCTTCAATATATTAAGTTTTCTTTCCCTGTGCCTGACAAAGTATGGTTTTACATATCAAACACAGCTAGTCCAAGCTCCCATGTGAACTCACAACACTCAGAACATTAAAATAAAAATCTTCTAGGTTGACATGCAGTAAGTTATTTAGGGGGTAAGTTGTTTCCTGGGGGGATCGACTGATCAGTAGACATATTATTTAATTAATCAATGAATTTGGAGTTGTAAGTATTTGAGCCCATTTCCAAGTAGCACATTTGATTATTTCCTGTCTTTTATGTTAGTTTTTTTTACAAGTTTGAGCCTGTTAGTCAGGTAAACCGAGCAGTGTAAATAAATATCCTTAAAGAATGTAAACATTTTTCTCCAATAACCTGAATTAAACGGAACATTAAGGCGATGAAGAAAATGATTGTAACAGAATTTAAACGTCACAACAAAGAAAATGTACACAATGTACAAAAATGTAGCGACTATCAAAAATGTTGACAAAACCTGGCAACCCAATGTCGTGGCCAATCTCGCGAGACTTTACTACAACACCGATATTAGCTCTTGGGTATTGTAGTCAAAATAATGTTATAAGCCGTCCCAATTTTTCTTTAAGACGCTGGAAAGCCCAAATAATCTCTTGCGTAGAAGCTAGGGTGCAGCTCCGAGTGCAGTTTTCACCCAGACGTCATTTCTAAAGGATTAACACCCTTTGCACTGCTTGACACTTGTGTATTTTTTTAAAAATAGCCATCTCCAGAAACGTCAACATCGTGAGGAGACGTGCAGAAAGACCTCGAAGCGTGTTCCAGGTTCAAGTTTGTGCGAGAACACAACACATGTGTGCATCAGAGACCAGGTCGGACTGATTTATCACGTCGAAGATTTCCAAACACGGAGTCCTTTTTGAACGCAGACTAAGGTAACAAATGAGATAATCAGTCGTCGTGCAAATAGATTTAACTGCATAGAGGTTACACAAGCTTGTTTATGCACTGTTTGTATGGATAAGACGCAGTTTATGCATTTGATTCGAGGTGCGGTCATTAAGTTGTTGGGTCAGTTTTAGAGAATAATCACTAAGTGTGATGATTAGTATTACTTGGATCAGTGATGGAGAATAGCGATGGATCGATCTTCGGTAATGCAATACTCTGTTTACAAGCCAGACTGTTTGTGCAGAACATGGGCGTGCGTGCAAGCACGTACTCGCGTCAAGTACATATAGAGAGGGACTGCGACACAAGGGGCTGTGTAGTGTTGAACTCAACTGTAATATCCTTGACATATTTCTCTATATTTCTCTTTGTCTGCAGTGTTTTGTTTTCTTTATTGAATGAGCAGTCTGGTGTTTGGCAGCTTTGGTAACCCTTAAAGGGGAGACATGGCCCATCGTTTGCAGGACCGTCAGCACAGGCTGCCAGTGGCTCAGGCCACTGTGTTGACTCTGCCCCCAGCCAGCCAAGCAAAGGTGAGGATTTGTCTCTCTTCATACCTTAAACTTGAACACAGGCGATTGATGTTACAGGCATGTTTCAGCATGCCAAGGTGTGGTTGGCGTTTAAAGTTTGAGTCATCTTGTTTACAGAAGAAGAAGAATCAAAAATGAGTCCGTATCTAGCCTAATGACTGTGTATAAATACGTTCAAAACTGCATACAAACTAATGTTTTTTGCACTCTGTGATCAGCACATCCTGTCTGTCATCTATTTGTCAGTCACATCAGGTGATGAGCATTACAGCAGCATTTTTTTTAAAAGGCACCAGCTGTGAAAATAAATAAATAAATAAATAAAAGATTCATTTATGATTATGATAAAACCTGAAACAAAACCGGCCATGCAACTCTCTCAAATCCAGCTCAGTTATACGGAAGTGCTGTTGTTATTGTGAAATCTACTACAGTCTTCCTTATAACACCATCTGAAGGACAAGTGTCTTCTGCTACGTGCTTTAAATAGCAGTGAGGTGCCACATAATCCAAAGCTGCTCTTTGTTTACAAAGCAATGGAGTGGATAATATTGAGTAACCAGAATAATAGTTTCATATGGTTAGGATTGCTGTAATAGTGGATTTTTAATGCCCTAAAGTTTTTGTTTCCTCATTGAACACCAGTACAAAGTCAGTTTATAAAATTCTGAACCTGAAAAAAAGATTTTTATTTTATTGGCTAAAGTTAAATTACAGCAGTTAAATCTGCAATCATCATAGTAATAATGCAGCATCTTTGTTCTTCAGTTCAAATGCTCTTCTTATCAGTTGGGAGTGTTTATTGGGTTCAACTGTCCCACTCACTTCAGGGTCTTGCACACACAAACAGCTCCTGGTCTTGTGAATTGTTACCTTTTGTGATTCTTTCATAACTGTGAAATTTTTGTGTCTCTAACCAAAATGCGGATTTCTGCTGTCGCATAAACGTGGGAGCCTACGTGCTAATAAACATGTGATGTTTCTGATGCAGTTCATGAGGATTAGAAAGCTTAATAAACCCAGATAAACAATTAAACTGACTTTTTTTTGGTCCTCAATTAAAGCCAGTGTAATATTTTGAAGAAATGGGAAGTTATGGTAACGTCAGCACTAAATAACAAAATGTTTTCAAACAGGATATGAGGCCTAGCTGGTCCGCTCTGGAATCCCTGTTATGTGGTGCATTTGCTGGAGCTGTCGCCAAAACAGTTATTGCACCTCTGGATCGCACCAAAATAATTTTCCAAGGTAAGTGTGACACTCCAAAATAAAGTTTACTTGCAAATATGGAAAGAATATAGGCTGGCATGTTAGCGACTTAACCTCTGTTTTGTTAGGTGTCACCATAAATGCAGCCACTGTTTTTCTGTTTGTACCAGAGTTTTCTTGCTAAGTGTTCCTGACTAATTACTAATCCTCTTAGTAGATGTTTAGCTTATGTGGGAGAGTGTGTGTGTTTTTTTTTTTTGTGTGCGTGTTTTGTTTTTTTTTAACCTTGAGGTTCATTGCGTCTCTGTTGTTTATTCACAGTGTCCTCAAAGAGATTCTCAGCTAAGGTGAGTTCAGGCGTCTGTCCTATCAGTGAGTCAGGAACTGATAAGTTGCAGATTTACGCAGGTTAATTCATGAATGTTGTGATAAGAAAATACAAATAACAAACAAAGGAGTGTTGTGGATTTTTGCATAAGAGTAGTGGCCTTCTTTTCTTCATTTTAAAACATTGGCAGCTGAGTATTTTTGATTTAGGTAGCACAAAAACATGCAAAGTAGATATTGTTAAAACATCTCCTTAGTCTCTGGTACATTCAGGCACAAAGTAGTATCGTCTTCTCAAATGTATTTTATAATTTAAACAGTTAATTTTCTGATTTATAAGCAGTAAATACATCAATAATAAAGAATGCTACCATTAGCTAGAAGACTGGTGCAGTGCTAATATTGTATATGTTCTTATGCACAAGTTTGCACAAGGTTAGTTAACTTGACTATATAATGTCATTATCCTGATCGTGATAAGATGATTAGGTGCGGAAAATATGACCGGTCTGTACCCTTGTTCCTAACCTAGGAGGCTTTCAGGGTCATTTACTCTACATACATGGAGGGTGGGCTGTTCAGTCTGTGGAGGGGAAACTCTGCGACCATGGTGAGGGTCATGCCCTATGCTGCCATCCAGTTCTGCTCACATGAACAGTACAAGACACTGCTGGGGAGCTGCTACGGCTTCCAGGGCAAGTGAGTAAGCAATTTATATCCATACACTATATTTACAGTTTAAAAGCCTGTCTAGTTTTTAGCTGTGCTAGCAGGAGGATTCTAGAGATGTCAGTATAAATCACTCACTTTGTTTGTTATTGGGTTCTTATTACTGGCAATCTATCTTGAAACTCTTAATGGAGTGTTGTCAAGTCCGACCCATCGTCAGGTCAAAATTTCTGATGCTGAAATACAGCATCAGAGAGCCTCTAGCATTATTAGTGTGTTTCTTTTATTTTACTTTGCTCATTCTGTCTATATATTATTATCCTGGTTGTTTCAGAGCTCTGCCTCCTTTTCCACGTTTCCTGGCTGGGTCTCTGGCTGGTACAACCGCTGCTATGCTTACCTATCCACTGGACATGGTACGAGCCAGGATGGCAGTCACTGCCAGAGAAATGTAAGTACCTAACAATTGTGGTAACATGCAAAAGTATACCTCTCTGTGTCTTTCCCAGTGGAATGAATGAAGCACACTTCATATTGTTTGCTGAATGTTACAGTATCGCACAACACAAACAGGTTTGTGTCAGTTTGGTAAATGATGTCTTGCCTGCCATGTGTTCCTTCAACAGGTACAGTAACATCATGCACGTCTTTGTGCGGATCTCCCAGGAGGAGGGTGTCAGGACACTTTACCGAGGCTTCACCCCCACTATTTTAGGTGTTATCCCATATGCAGGAATTACTTTCTTTACCTACGAGACCCTCAAAAAATTACATTCAGGTACTGACCATTAAGGCTTTTTTGTTTCAAATCAGTAAAATGGAAAACATATATATCTGTTTTTCACTTATCCATTCTTTCATGCATTTTTCTGTTGTTGTTTTTCTCAATTCAGAAAAGACAAAGCGATCCCAGCCTTATCCTTATGAGCGCTTGGCCTTCGGTGCCTGTGCAGGCTTGATCGGACAGTCGGCTTCGTACCCCCTGGATGTGGTACGTCGGCGCATGCAGACAGCCGGAGTTACCGGTTCATCCTACAGCACGATTCTGGGAACAATGCGTGAGATCGTGACTCACGAGGGAGTTATACGCGGACTGTACAAAGGCCTGAGCATGAACTGGGTGAAAGGGCCCGTTGCAGTGGGGATAAGTTTCACCACATTCGACATTACACACAACCTTCTGCTCAAATTGCACCAGATGGGCAACTTTATCCACTGAATTATGTGGGAACAACATAGGCGTAACATATAGCACAGATGAGACTGGCATAAGAGAGGTTGTCAGGTCTGTGCGATGGCAATAATATGTCTCTGGCCTCTGCAGGACTATTGTGTTGCACACCCCTGTTCCCTTAAGACAGGGTGTCAGAAGAGTGGACAGGAGATCTGCTGTTCACAAAGATAGGCTTTATCTCAGACTTTGAAAAATGCACAGAAAATATTCACTTTCAAAGAAAGTGAAGAGACAAAAAAGTGCTTTGAAATTGTTCACACAATCTTAGCTGTGTTGTGAAATCATAATATCTTTGTGAAGGTTAAAGCAGTGAACAGCCAGGTGTGTTTTTGATTGCATCAGTATGGAGAAAATATTTGCACTTTATTAAACATGCAATGTTCTTTCAGTTTGACCCATTGTCAATACAGAGAACTCAATGAGTTTGAAACCTTTAAATTAGGAGACAAATTTAGATTTTAAATAAGCACTTTCATTTTGTTAATATTAAATAGCCTGATTGGGTAAGGTATTGTTTGTAATGAAAGGGTGAGTACCTAGTGTTCTTTGTCTTACTTATGAAATTGTGTAACTGTGCCAATGTGGACTGATGGAGTGAAAGAGGGTGATCATGTCAGCAGGACTGCGCAGTTTCACTTTCCATGCAGCACTGAGGTGCAGTGAATTTATAGTACTTATGTTTAATAAGTGGACGTTAATCAAACCTTAAACCTAAACAAAAGACAGATTTTTGGGTTATTTGCATGTTCTTGACATTTCTGCTTTTTTACTCTACTGTTGTCACATTGCTTGTACTTGCTTGTAAAGCATTGTTTACTCAGAATCTAAACTTAACACACTCATCCTGGTCTTCATTTGTTTTAAATAAAAATAAATAAAACAGCAAATGGATATTTCAAAGATGGATCATATCCAGTCATGTAAATTTAGTTCTTTTGTTTGTTTGTTTTTAAAGATTGTCTTTCCATTAAAGGGCCCATCCACACCACTAAGCAATGAATCCTTTTGTCCACTTGAGGGGGCCATGTAACAAGCAACGCTAATGGTGCTGTCATCAGCATTCAAGAACAGATTTAAATCACTGATGTTCAATCAGTTTTTTAGGCTGAAGAAAAGCCTTCACTAATGGTTGTACTACCAATAAAATGCTTTTTGATTGTCGTAAGTGTTTTGTTTACATTGGGTTCCTCAAAGACTGGTCTGTTGTGTCACTTGTCACAGTTTAAATACACTTAAAAACACTTATTGGACATTTCAGGTACACCTTACTGGACTCTCTCTGCCTTCAGAACTGCTTTAATTATGGTGCAGGTTCAAAAAGGTGCTGGAAGCATTCCTCACAGATTTTGGTCCATATTCATAAGTTGCTGCAGATTTGTCCGCTGCACATCCATTATACAAATTTTTGGTTCCACCACACCCTAAAGGCGCTTTATCAGATTGAGATCTGGTGACTGTGGATGTGATTTGAATACAGAGAACTCATTGTCATTTGAGATGATTTGTTCTTTGTGACATGGTACATTTTCTTGCTGAAGCCAACATCAGAAGATGGGTAGACTGTACTTGTAGAGGGATGGACATGAGCTGCACCTGTGGTCGGGTAGGCTGCGGCAGTTAAACTATATGAAGCTGGTACTAAGTGACCTTGAACCTTTGACTCGATAGAGCCATGCTTTCATGCTGTTTATGTCAAAAACCTGATCATACCAAAATAGTAACAGAACTCACACCAGACCAGGCATCGTATTTCCAGTCGTCTGCTTTTCAAATTTGAAAAAATTCATAGTTGACAGGTGTGGCACTCAGCCCAGGGAGATGCTCTTCTGCGTACTTGGTTGTAGTGAATGGTTATTTGAGGCACTGCTGTCTTCCTTCTCTGACCTCTGACATCAACAAAGCATTTTTTGCCTGTAGAACTGCTGCTGGATATTTTCTTTTTTTGTGACCATTTCCTGTGACCCCGATAGATGGCTGCATGGGGAAATTCCCCCAGTCGAACAGGTGTGGTGGAACCCGAGACGTGTAAATAGGTGTACCTAATAAAGTGGTGGGTGAGTATATGTGTTGCTTGGTCTTCCTTTACTTTCAGTAGATGGCAGCACTGAGCAGCTACTTTCCCTGCACAGCCTGGCCTATAATGGGGGATATTTAGGCTCTGATCACCTCATGGCCTGAACTTGACCTGTGCTCTTGTTCATTTAGAAGCTTTTTCACTGTTATTTTATGAGTTGTCTTTAATACATACATGCAGCTAAGTTACCTATTTAGTTAAAAAATATATAGGAAATTAAAATTACAAATCCCAACAAGGTTAATTACATGCTTAAACACTGTTTGATGTGATGTATTTTTTCCCCAATATATGATCCCAGTATAACTTTTCTTTATATTTAATCTTTGGGAATTTTATTTCTTTTTAAAAACGTTTGTATTATTTTAGTAAACTTTATTACAAAACAAACAAACAAAAAAAACAACGAAAAATGTAAAATCACTCAGCAAATGAAAAATAGCCAGAAACAAAAAGCAGTTGTAAGTAAACAAACAAAAATAAATAAAAATTACAAAACATAATTTATGTGACATCTTAAATACATTCATCTAAATCTTTTGTAAAAAAAGGAACTGATTTGAGATAGAATATTACTTTGCAATACTATTTATATTTTTAATATTTAAGACACTTTTACATTTTAGTTGTCATTCTAAACTGTTTTCTCAAATATATTTAAGCAAAGAGGATGTGCTTTGTTCAAATCTTTCCTCCATCTTATCCTGTTTTTTTGTGCTGCGGGTACGCATGAGCTCTGAGTAACTCTGAATTATATGAGTGTGTGTCCCCAGTCTGTCGCATTATTCGGCACCCAAAAACTGTTTCATCAGTTTTTGGGTGCTGGATGGAGGGATGCCTCCATCCGAGCTGGATGGAGGGATGCTGCCCTCTTTGCGTCTGCCAACCTTTTCTCGCCCACCCTCCCTACCTATATGACCTTGACTATGAATTATGGGATATCCTGCCACCCTACAGTGTGCAGCCACCCACCCAGGTACTGCAATAGTCGAAACAATGCGACTGGCTGGATAACATGGTTGGAGGGCGGGTGCCTGAGAGAAGCGGGCGGAGGAAGAAGAGGAGGAGGAGGGGTGGAAGGATGCTTCTTGAAGGCGCCGTTGCCATAGGTAACCTGGATCTGTGCCAAGGGAGGGGAGTGAACCATTTGCATGTATTCAAATCTCGCATGAATAATTCACTTTGAAGCCCCTGCTGGAGCACTGGCAGACAATAGCCACACACACTTGCACATAAATGCACAGTATAAGGTGGAAATGCACACAAAAAAGCCTTCCCGCACACACACGCATCCAGTCTCCGAGGGTGTGAGAAAGGTGAGGAGTTTGGACTGGGAGGATGCTTTCTATATAGCCTTTCACTGGAAAGAATCAGATTGGGCTGAAACTGTGGCAATGCCGGTAAAAATTTTCCACAAGAAGACTTGAAAACATTCAGACGCTCTTCACCCGTAACACAATAGATGTGAGCAACCTGGCAGAGGGGCCATTTGACTTTGAATCTGTGCTGTGGATGTCACAGCACAGATTTGGGAGGTTGAGAATGTATGATAAACATATGCACACATGTTCACACCCCTTGTGGTGTCCTGCAGAGGAAATGCTGGCAGGGATCCAGTTGCCATCACTTTGAAGGCCTGCTCTGCGTTAGACTCCCGCGCACCTGTCTCCAAGGCAGCTTCCATAAATTCACAAGCATTAAAATGCCTTGAGGGATGTTTTATCTAACATAAACGGGCCTGTAAACGTTTAGCCGTAAACTTCCCTTAAAAAAAGCCAAGAAATGGGTGAAAAAAATTTGCTAATCCCACTGCCATGGCTATAAAACTCAGTCAGGAAAAAGCTACAATCCCTCCATGCACGTATGCTGATATTTACAAGTGCTATAGGATCGTCATCCTCTCCTACTGCCACCTTCAGAGCACCCACTCCCCATAGCTCAGTCTTGTTAATTTTATAAGATCCTGCATATTGCCACTTATCGGCTGGCAGCGTTGTAAAAGCTCTGGGGTCAGTGCATTACTGAGCTGCTGGGCTCCACTCTTCCATTAGAGGGAGTGTTCAGGCTGCGTTGGCCTTCACTCAATCAAATACGGGCTGCGAACGGCTGCTCCAAGTGCAGATGAGGGGGCACAAACACACACTTTCCCACACACACAAACATACAAATGGAGACTCCTTCAATGCTTTTTTTTTTGTACGCATAAATCTGAGCATATAAATCTGGGCACCTGCATACACACACACACACACACACACACACACACACACACACACACACACACACACACACACACACACACACACATAATATATGCGTGTTACCTCTACTCACTGTTTAAAGCCCTGAGGCAGTTAACAAGTTCATTTGCATAGCATTTTTGCATTTACAGAAAGTAAATGCATACGTGTATGTGCTTGTACTGCTGCTGACATTTTCACCACTTGGCATTTAAACATATTCAACACGCAATGAGTTGTAGCTTCCTCCAATCCCTGGATCAGGTGAAATGGATGAGAGGTGCAGCCTACAGCAGCAAGCAGAAATAAGAATCAGGGTGAGCGGGTGATTTAATAGAGATTCCAAAATAGAAATTTAAATAGAAGTTGTGTTTCTTGGAATGTACAGTTAGGAAATTATTTTTCACAATCAGCCAGGAAATGAGGTCAGTTTTATGCCACTGCCTGTCAAGGTAGTGTCAAGGTCATAGGAAGTTAAAGATGAGTGTTGATGGGAACAATGTTGCCTTTATTTCTCAAAAATAATTTGCAACTGCTCTGATTTTCTGACTTTCTGGCATATTAATGTTGTCTGAAGACCTTTTTCAAAATATTGTACAATAGCATTCATGTTTAAAAGGAATATTTTATATACATTTTAATAACAGTAATAATATTTTTTTTCATGTAACACCATTTCTGCACTCATAGTCTACGCACAGAATGAGACACCATACCCACCCTCCAGTGAGTATGTGCCCATTTATAAACATGTATGTATTTCTTCTGCCTGAGAAGAAGCTGGGGGTCGGTGTGTGGGTGTGTGGCGGGTGGATGTATGAAGGAGAAAGCTCTGACAGACTTTGCATGTGAATAGCCGGGGTCCTGTGAACCTTCTGCTCCCTAGCTCCGCACTCAATGGCATCACTGCAGTTAGCATGACAAACTAGGCTCCAAGTTCTCGGACTTTTTGAGACAGCCTCTCCCTCCACACCCCCACCCTCAACAGCCCCACCCATCAATGTCCTGACTCCACCATAACAAACCCGTTACCCCCAACTTGCTCCTCAGTGCTTTGGGCTGGGCCGAACGAGTTTATTAGGTGTCTGGGGGGGTACCAAGTTCAGGGGAGCCAAGGAGATGACCCCTGCACACAGACACACACACTTCCTGAGCGTGAGAGAAAATTTCAAATTACACGATCACTGGTTTTAAGTATGAATTGTTTTCTTCTTTGTTATACACCAGAATTAAAAAGAGGTTTCATTCCCAGCCTTTTTCCTTTCTCATTTCAGCTTCCCTTACACTCCAACATCACATCAACACATTTCATAAAGCCAGCCCTTCATTATACGTGAGTATGATAGCAATCATTGGAGTCTGGAATTAGAACACTTACATAAGAATTCCGTTTGGTTTTTCAAATGCTGGAATGGCATCAGTGAGCCTCAGCTGACCTTGGATCCTTTGGGCGCTGTTGCCATGAAGTAAAAACATGTTACTTGTACTGTACAGTATATCTTATTTGCAATCCAAAGATACACGCTTTTTGTTTAGTTATGTTAATTTACTTATTACCACATGTACTCATTGGCGCACACATCTTTGCATGTTTTCTTTGAGTTCTGTGGCTCTAATCATTTTGCTCGTTTGAAAATGTCGCTCAATTATTTGAGCTCAGCGTGATAATATCTGGTAAAATAAATAGATCCAGTTGTCAGTGGATTGTGTTATGCGAATAAAAGCACTACATCGTGGGATGACTGCAATGCCGTTAATAAGGGCTGTTCCTTATTTTGTAGTGTTTGTGCTGATGGTCTCTCTATAAAACACACAACACTCCTGAGGGCCCAGAATACACTCCAAGCTGATGTCATCTTACAAAGGACAATTAAGATGCTGTTTTATGAGCCCAGCTTGGAGAGTTAAATCATACTGTACTTAAGAGCATTTCTGAAATATATGCACACAAATAATCCATGGAAATACGCTCTTGTATATAACAGGCTAAATATCTTATTTACTGGGACTCCTTATTCAAGCAGATTGGTTTTTCGTGATTTGTGTTATTGTGCTAAAACAAATTAATTGTCCTGTGTGGTTTATATAATTAACCTCTTGCACAAAAGCAACAAATCAGAGAACTCGTGTGTTTTTTAAAGGGTGCTAACAATGCGCTCCAAAATGATGGAGAAAAATGATGGTGATTCAAATATTTCTGTGCTAAAATAAAATAATTTCAATCATGAATTAAAATATACAATTTAAAGCTTTAAATTGTGATGCTGCTTGTTTATTCCAGCACATTTAATGAAATTAACACAAAGAATATAAACAAAGACCTAACTGCTTTCTTAGCCACAGTTTACATGCAATGAAAAAAACAATAAAATTCACACCGCCATTTAAATTGTTTATTTGTTTTTCTAGCCACCAAGCTCTGTGCAGCTCTGTCCTGCTGTTACAGGCCTTTGTTCTGCTAACAACCAGGATGTTAGAGACTCTTCATTGACAAACAAACAGCTGAGCTATTAAAAGACAATTAGCTCGCCCTGGAGGCTTTACTTAGGTCAATAAAGGGCTGCTTTTACAACTCAATGAGCTAACAAATTAGTGCGTTGGTCAGGTTTTACAGACTTTTAATAAACTCTTGCATAGCTGTGTTAATGTTTTTCTGTGATCTGTTTATTAATTGTATTTCATGTAGTACTATAAATATATTTGAAACCATAAAAAGGTAGAAAAAAGAACACTACAAGAAACTTTACAATGATTCAAAGGAGACATGACTCACAAAGCTGATGAAGTATATAAATGTAATTACATGTAAAATAAAAACAACCGATTCTATTTTTTTACACAACCTTCTTTTGTGTGTGTGTGTGTGTGTGTGTGTGTGTTTTTTACGCTTGTCTTCACATTTGCCATCAGGAGGGACCAGGCCTCGCTGTCAGAGTTGTAACCTGTATACAGACTTTATGTGACATGATCCGTAACTCTATCTATAGGTGTTATGGTATCATTGCCACCATTAAAGAGGTTTTCCACCTTCCCAATGACCTCCGCCTCGCCTCACAGGACACAGAAAACGACCTGATGGCAATGTCTTTCACTGTACAGAGGCTACGACGAAATGCATGTGTGTGTATGTGTATGACAGCAGCTGTGTGTGTGCCTGTGCACGGAGGGTCGGTCACTTCACATACAGTGTCTTTAGAAAGAGTCCAGCCAGTAGGACTCGGCCTTCTCCCCGGTGAGAGTGAGGGAATCTAGCACGGCCAGTAAGCATGTATATCAGGCCATCTCACGGCTGGCTGGACGCTCCCTGGGTGGCCCACTGTGGTCAATACCGCACTGGTGACTGGACACACAGAATGGGATAATCTCCTACTTTCTTTCAGGGCCATGGTGCACACACATACACACACAGACACACATACACACACACACAGATCTCCTTTTATGCCGGTCTGGCCATGGTGGCTTGCCTGGGCCTAATTTCAGGTCAGGACCACTCACGGGGAGGCCGAGGGCTGGGAAGCCTGGAGTGAGCGAGGGGACAGCATGGTTGGGGGAGAGTGCGGGGAGGGGGCTTGAAAGGAGAGCAGGGAGCCCATTTCACCCAGAGCACTGGAGCACACTGGGGGCACTGGGGCATCGCCTCTACTGGTTGTTGAGGGAAAACAAAAGGAGGTGTGATCTCCACAAAAATAGGACCGATGCCTGTGTATGCGTGTGTATGTGGTTATAAATGTGTATCATTGTTCAGAGTTTCCTTCAGCTTCAGCAATTCGCTTCAACACCCCTGCTGCTCACATACAAAGGCACCTAATTGACACTACAGATTTAGGCCACTTGCTTTAACTGTTCCCCTTCCAACCCTTCAGCCACTGCTGGAATAATCAGAGTAATCTAAATAAACGGGTTCCTGTAGCTTCAGAAAATGAAGCATCTGTGCTTTGTTGTGCTGTGCTAAAGGATCAAGCTCAGTGTGTTTGTTGTCATTAAAGGCTGTGAAAGTGGCAAAACCAGAAATTTGTTAAACACCTCTCAAAACTTTCCCAGTCTGATTCTGTCTGTGGGTTTTAGCCACAAATAACAGTGGCTAAAACCCACAGTGGAAGATATTTTTTTTAAATAGGCCAAATGATTTCCTAAAGCAGCTGGGAACTGTAGCTTTTAGCAAATTGGACCCCAACAAGAGTAAAGAGCATATTTGTTAGAGAAGTCATTTGGAAAAAGTAATTAGGAGCGAGCATAGTGTACTGGCAAAGTAAATTCCAGTGAGCAATAAGATATATCAAGACTTGGAAAGTAATACCAAAATTATTGCTGTTTGTGTTTTTATTGAATTATTTGACATTATTGAAAATATGGAACATGATCAGTCCTATAACTTTACTGTATGCTTCAGGTATAATCACAACTATTAAAAACAAACATTTCTGGCAGATATAAAAATGATACTTCAGTAGAAAGAAAACCCAACACAGGCAGTTTTTCATTTCACAAATTGATCAACTTTATTCAAAATATGTATATCCCATTAGAACAACACTTTTGGCATTTTGCAATATCGTTCAGTGTTTTGTGATGAACGTATTTCTTTATAGAAAAAGATTTTCTAAATATATATGTGTACATAATGTCGCACCAGCAAAGAGGAAAGTAATTCAACAACAGCAAACTCTCGCTGAATGATTTTACAATCAAATACTTGAATGTAAATTACAGAGTGAAAAAGAAAGACCCCTTGGGGTCTCATCCAATCTCCGACCTAAAATTGGTCTCAAATATAGTAATTCATATCTAATGAAACTAATTTCGGAAAATATTATTCGGAAGCTCCATTTTACACTTTAGACAGCACTTAAATTGATTCAACCTCTAAACTTACCTTTTAGAAGCAGCTCTGACTTACCTGTTACCATCCACAAAGACGAGCGCCTAGACAGAGGATAATCAGACTCTAATGATGTGTGTCTAAGTGACTGTTCTTGCAGGTGTAGAGGTGGCATTTTCCATATGTGGCCAAGGCTAAACGTGTTCAAAGAAATTGGCTACAGACAGCGTGCACGCTTTGTTATTCAGGTGGAAGCTCAAGAGTCGATTTTATCTTCACGGTGGCTTTTCTGACTGCATCTGTGAAGATACAAGCATGTAAAAAAAAAAGAGAGACTCATTAGTGAATAGAAAATGCAATAAACTGTGCAGTTAGTCCAGAAATATTCTTCTAATTCCAAGTGTCCTTTAGTGTATGTTAATTAAGCATGTGAGGATTTCTGCAGAAAACCACAAACAGGAAGAGCTGTTTCACATGAAGATACACTTAAATCACACGAGCTCTCTGCAGACATGCAGTGACGATGATGGTGCCTTTGTCATCATCACCCCAGACATACCAAACTGTTAATGTTTACTAGATGGGGGGAGGGCGCATGAAGGCAAGTGCACGTCCGTTTGTTTGTGCGTCTATCAGCTGTCTGCATCGCGAATGTGCATGACCCCTGAGCAAGCAGACAGTCATGGGTCAGAGGTCAAGATAGAGCCCTGTCTGGGCTTCCTGGCTGACCCCAATGCCTGAAGCACAAACACAGACACACACACACGCACGCTTAAGGGGGAAGGGTTGCCCCCTATGAGACTAATATCACCTTTGGGATTAGAATCCAGACAGAAATACATTGACCCAAACGGGCGCGCACACACACACACACACACACACACAGTCTCAGATGCATGATTTGCTTGGTCATAAAACACGAGTGGCGTTGTACAGCAGAGAGGAGCAGCAGAGATGCTGAGTCTGAGAAGGCCACCCAATTATCGTTCAATGCTGAAGTAAAGAGGAGACCAGAGGAGACGCGGGAGGTCCAGCCCTCATCATAGTGAGCAACGAAAGAAGCTAGCACATAGCTAGCTAGCTACACTGGGTTGTTATTCTTGCAAGGCTAGAGGATGCCAAGGATAAACAAATATAGTATGTAAGGTAGCTACTATGACACCGAATTAAAGGGCTTGTGAATAAAAAAAGACAGCATGTGCTTCCTGTCATAGAGTATATAAAGTATTTTAGCTGTTATTTAAACCAAACAACTGATGTAGCTGCTGGAATTGGGAGCTCAGAGGACCAATCTGGGAAAGAAATCAGCATGCCTGACTCTTGCAAAAAAAAGAGAGAGAGAAAAATCACAAATCAAAGAGGAGAGAGACTGCAGGATCTCAGCACAAGTGAGTGAAACAGAAAAAAGGTCAAATTCAGAAGAGCTGACGAGCTTCGCTACCACGCCATCGGGAAAACTCCCTAAATAAGCCTGAGTGTTAAGCCTTCTAATCCCCTGTATTATTGCAACATCTGTGAGGTCTAGAGAGGCTCTGTCGGTGATTACCAAGACAGATGTAAACAATATCCTGGCTGAAAAGGACAGGAGAGGAGAGGAAAGGAAAGGAGAGGAGAGGAAAAGGCTTGGTAGATATGGATAAGAAACTGCTAGCAGGATAAGAAAAGCAGACAGAGAGAATGTGGAGAATATAAAGCGGGTTAGGTAGGAGGGAGTGTGTCAGGGGATTTAAGGGGGGAAAAAAAGAAGAAAAAGGAAGTGGAAAATTGACAGAAGCAGAAGGGGTAGTGACTGTGATTTTGGAAGAACTTGGACACAATTCTCAAGATGATATAGAAGAAGATTGAGGATTGATAAAATACAGTAGATGGTGGAGATGGGGAAACAGAAGGTGACAGCATGAGGGGGGGCAAGAGCAGCAGATTGGAAGATGGCAGACCTGGGGCCAGGCGTGCCCCGAGCGGCTGACGAGGCACCAGGGAGACGTGTCTAATTTATGCAGAGTTAGGCTGAGGGGCTGAAGAGTGGAGGGTGTCTGGAACCCCTTCAATAGCCCTGAGAACTCAGGAGAGCAGCTATGGGTGCTAGCCGTGTGAGAGCAAATGGGGCATGGGGGAAAGAGGGGGATGGGGGAGTCTCTTTTTTTCGGAAAGACAACAAGGGGGTTGCAGGCTGTTGTCCCAGCTCAATTCAGGCGAGGCTGTCCGTCTGACGTCCCATTAAGGTTTGGGACAGGGCATGGGGAACGAGGCGAAGAAAGGGTGATGGAAGGGGAGCGGGAGGATAGAAGGAAGAGAAGTGAACAACATGCTCTTTCCCCCCACTCCAGCCTACTTCTCCAGTCTGGCTACCTATTAGATCCACAGGGCCGTCTGTCTGCTTCTCTGCATACTAATTCCCCATTACCACAGCCTTGAACGTGAGCAAAGAACAGAGTCGGACTAAATCAGAGACAAGTAGCCTGGCTGATGGGTTGGCTGTATGAGAGGGTTTAAGGGTGCTTTAGCACTTGGGCACACAGGTCCAGTGGGCAGACTGTGGTTTATTGTAGTGTGCTTAACTTGGCAAAACATTTAAAACTTTTTTTTTCATATGCACATTTTTATTCACTTTTAAGTAACCAAATTTTCTTAGTTTTTCTTTTCATTTGTTGAAATTGGAAGTGGTAACCTGGCCTTATGAACCTATTAAACATTACAGCCAATAGAAAAAAAAATTGCTACCCTGGTTAAAGAGACAAGAAGAAACAGATTTTTTTTTACCTCTATAGGTCTGTGAAATAATTGACCTGAAAAAATGTTGAAAAGAAAAATCCCTTTTCATTTAATTTTCTTTTATTATAAGGGGGTCACAAACGGACACCGCTTCATTTTAGGGCTTCACAAGCTGGACAGGTTGGGAGTATGACCACAACTAATATTTTCAAAGAGTTTTTCCTGCAAAAAAAAAAAAAATCTATGGAGCATCACTGTATAAAAAAAAAAAAAAAATTGGCTTGAAATTTGAGTAAAAAAATTTAACTTTAAAATTAAACGTCTGCAGCATGAAATAAAAATATCTGTATTTGCTAATGTAATCTTTCATATCAATGTGAAGAGGCAGACTGTATGCTTTGTGTATGTGAATCCTGGCTACAGGCCAAGTGAATCTGACTGTGTGTCTGTGTGTGTGTGTGTGTTGTTCTAAGACCTAGCATGAAGCAGAATGGACAGCCAGCCTGGGTGATGGTTGAGTCTAGTGATGCAGGCAGACAGTTTAATGACAGTCCTCACCCCTGAACATACAAACCAGTGAGCGCCTGGCACGCTTGCAGATGTACACACGCCGTATGACAAATGCACATATGTGTGATATATGGTGTGGCGTTTTCTGAAAAAGACACCAGGGCTGGCGAAAATGAAAAAGAAAGAAATCCGTCGGTGTATGACCCTGGAAAAAATAACTAGAAGGTGTAGAATTAGCTTCCAGGCAATTCCTTTGAGTGCCACTGTATTCTGTTAAAAATATATAAGGGTTTTGAGCTTGTCCTCGAGCTAAGGGGACAACAAATGCTACATTAAAACTCCCATCAGAAATAAGAAGTTAAAATTAAGTATGGCCCTGCTTGCTTGTCATGTTCACAGAGGAGCAGTGTGAAAGTAGAGACCTATTCACTAGCTCAACAGAAGCTGAGCTCTTTGTGGGTTTTTTGTGTGCTAAGTTGTGCCTGGCCATGGCCTTGCATCTTATTCAGCAGGACTTGCTCAGGTCTGGACTTGAATTTGGTGCCCAAACAAAGACATAGAGCCACCTCATTAAAAAAACATGTCATTGGATCAGGCCTAGGCTGAATTGTGTGATTTCTCCTCCTACCATAAGTGACCGTGACTGAGCGTTGGGCTGAATGAGAAGCCGGATAGAAGCCTACCAATGGAGCGCCACGCCACATCCCTATGGGAACCACCCTCTCACAGAGGGGGGCACATTTAAAGCTTTGTTGGTCTGTTAACACAGCTTTTTAAGATGCCTCTTTATGGACTCGGCTAAGCAAACTGCAGCCCCTGGTTTTCTAGTGACAGAAGGAGAAAGTTTTTAAAAAAAAAAACCCTAGAAAGGAGACAATGGCAAGAAAACAAGAGGGGAAGAAGACACTTATTTTAAGGGACTTAAAAATAACAGAGAGCAGAAAAGTTTGAGTGAGAAATGGTTTAATGGTTTTTAATTTGGTGACATAAAATGAACACAGGTGAAAAAAGCTGAATTCAAACACAAAATGACATTTTAATATTTCAAATCCAACTCCTCACCTCAATGAAACAAATATCAGCCTATGCAGAAAAACTGTACATCTGCTCTCATTGCGCCTATTCACCAGAGATCTGAACTTTGCTGCAGCTCAACGCGGTGCTACTAAGTCACAGACAAACTGCACCATCTCACTGCATCCTCCGATCCAGTCAGCACACACCTTTACCCGGAGGACTACAGCCATCCTGATGCTGAAACAATAGGTTTGTGTGGATGTTTGTGTGTGTGTGCACTTGTGTGACAAACACAGTCCTGCCAGGACAACCTAGGCTGGAGACTTGGACAGTCTCGCAGGGCACCCTGGATGACAGTGAAATGAATAACAATGAACTTGCTGAGTGTCAAGTTCAGAGCATTAGAGATGAACCGGAGTCGAGGAGCACAGCCGTACACAGCCGCGTGTGCGTGCATAATTGTGTCAACATGCTCAGGAAATATCTCAATATGAGCAGAATACCGAGCTCCAGAGAAGAGCACCCAATAAGATGAAAATGCACACATGCACGCTTCTCTATCTCTCTCTCTTGTTCCCCTCCCCTTCCACACGCAGCAAGGACCCCGTCCTCGCTATTCTATTGCTGTCTGCTGTGCGCCTGATGAAAAAGCAAAACGGCATAGGGGGTGCACATGCCTTAAGGCACGAAAACGCACATTTGTAAATCACAGCCCCAATATAAACATAGGGTTTAATAGGGGTTTCTCAGGCACGTTGGCAGGGGTCCACTATGCTTCACCAACTGTGCTGCGCATTTTTCAGCCTGCTACAGGAAAAAATAAGACTGAACAGCCTCCACCACATCCACCCAGCAGAGATGATGGTCTAGAGGGCTGAGAATGCATCTGAATACATTTACATAAAGATTGTGGTATGTTGACTGAGGCACTGCTGAGAATGCGCTTTGCTCGTCATTGTCCCCAAAAATCAGCGTAATGATTGAAATGTGGTACAAAGGGTGGGGGGTTGCTTCAAACGGGAAACGGTCACTTATTCTGAGAAGAACCAGGGTGAGATTTTTGTTTTGCGGTCTGCTGGGAGCTCAGTGATGACTGTCCCCCCTGTATGTTAATGATATCAGCAGCGTCTATGAACCAGAGACACATGAAGGGGAAAAATAGTGAGGAACACCGCATTATGTAGCACCACAAGAGCATAACAAACTCAAATTGCACAAATTATTTTTACAACCCAGGAGGCTAAGACTTCAGCTGGTGGGAGATTAGATCAAGACTAGGTTTGTGACAATTTAGATGAATAAGGAAATCTCTTATTCCCTAAATACTACGATAAACAACTGCAGCCATTTGCAAACAAACAAAGGTTCTCTTGCGATAGGTGAACCTGATCTCTTCATATCATAGATGCCTTCATCAGAATATATTTCTAAATCTCCCAGCAACAACATTATAGTGAAAGATGTAACTATGGTAGATAATGCAAAATAATAACAAAAAAAGATTTTTTAAAGTATTCATCTGAAAAAGGAATCTGCAAAGAAAAATTGCAAAAACCTGTGTTACAGAACATTCCTGGCTTCATATTACATCCCTTCTGGAAAAAATAAGTATTCTGCAGTAGAGCGACTTCAAAATATGGCAGATATGAGAGCTTATTTCTTAACACACAGCCCAGATATTGCAGCTGGAGATTGTATTAGAAGATAAACTGACCAGATTTTACTGTAACAAATTTAGAGGATAGGATTCCACTAACCTTTTAATCAAAAAGATGGGATGTAAAGGTGAGCATGGCCTAAGGTACCGAGTGGCTTTTGGAGAAAGCACTTTAATTTTGAAAATAAAAACAGGCAGGCAACAGAAGGAGTGCAGTGAAGCTCTGTGATAAACCTCTTGCACATACAGTCAGCTAGCCAAACCATCCTGTCAGATTGGTGCCTGAGGAGAGGCAGAGGGGGAAAGAAAGTCGGCGGGAAGGGGAAGAGAGCAAAACAGGGGTGAAAAGGGTCAGCAGGGAGGAAGGCTAAACCCCAGAAGCAAGCAAAAGATTGTGTGTGTAGTGCATTTATATTTCAGCATGTGCATTTGTGTGTGTGTGCGTCAACCCCAGCTGGGAAGACATTTACTTGACATGCTGATAGGGATTTAAGCAGTGGGTGGGTGGTGTGTCTGACCAAGGTGAGTGAATGAGCAGAGAAGAGGAGCTGGTGGGGATCGGAGGATGATAGGAGATGGAAGCAGGGAGGGGGGGGCGTTGGACCAGAGGGGCTCACAAAACTGCTGTTACTAAGCTTGATTTCAGGGCGAGTTGAGACGATTAAGAGACGGAGGCAGAAATGAGAAGGAAAACGAGGGTAAGGGAGGTTTTTTTTTGTAGGAGAACCCTCCAGGCTATGGAAGAGAGAGGGGGACTAGTCTATTGAGGTGATGAGGGAAAGCGGGTCTTTCTTTCAGACAGTCTAATGAACCATAAGTACCCGATGAAGAATGGAAGCAGGCAACCGCAGGGTGGGTTAGCTTGTGCCTCTGCTTCTCTCCATTTCTTCCCTCACTTCCACTGTCCTCTCTGTTCCTCATCTGCCTCCACATCCCGTCTTTCTCCTCTCCTCATGTGCTGCAGTCCCTCCTCTTAAAGGGGTTACACTGCTCATGTCAAACATAACTTGCTTAATGTGCCACATGATCATGGACTCACCTCCTGGATGATTTAATGAAATGGCAGTGATCTGCTGCATTTTGATACCAAACCAGATAAATTTGGTATCGATGTCTGGCTTCATTAAGAAAATGTCATATGATGAAGATGATGGCACATCAAATTAGCGCATGGTCCAGAAATCTATATATATATCTATAGATATCTCTCTCTCTCTGTATATACATACACACACACATATATATATATATATATATATATATATATATATATATATATATATATATATATATATATATATATGTTTAATTATTATTTAATTTATAGTTATATTTATTTCTACATGTATCCATTCAAGGCTTTCCAGAGTGACATGTAATGAAAGATATTTCTGATTAAGGTATGCACATTTGATTAATCCTGAGCCAACATGCTAAATTACACAAGGCAGCAGACTGAGAAGGACTGGGGGGGGGGTGTCTGTCAAAGTGTCTGACTAGGTTTGACTGCGTTTGACTGGGGGTTGTTTGACCAGGGGCTTTACTAGGCTGCAGGTCTGATTTCTGGCTCGATTTGGCTCAGGGCCGGCTGGAGACTGGCCAGAGGCTGACGGAAGGGGGTTGGGTTCCCTTGCTTCTCTGCTCAAGTTGTCCCTGGAGCGAGGCAATAAGAAGCAGCTTATAAACTAAGCAAACATGCAGTCAGCTTACAGACAAGTGAACCAGCCAGCCAGGAACAGACGACAGACCAATGGCACACACACACACTCACACACACACACACACACACACGCATATTGCTCTATGCTGCAGTGATGACCCCTTTCCCTCCACCCCCTCTAACCTTGACCTTTGAGGTCCTCCTTAACCTGTTTCTGAATGGAAGTCAGTGCAGCTGGGGTGTCTGACCGTGAACTAACCGAAACCCCCTCCACCGCACAGACCCCTCATCTCCTAATCATTTAGTCTGTTCCCACGCTTCATGACTGGGATTCTGGCTCTGAATCTAAATGGTTAAATGTAATATTTATGTGGGCATGGTGGTCTAATTTGCATGTCACCTATAAAAAATCGTAATTTTTTAAAATTGTATTTTCTTTAACTGGAGAAGGATGTTTTTCCTTGAATTATTTCTCTGTGCTTTGTGTCTCAAATTACATCTGTGGTCTTTCTTAACGGGCCATCATATAAACCATCCAACCTGAGCACATACATACACTATATAACTCATGTGCAGCCACCAGAGTGTGTGTGTGTGTGTGTGTGTGTGTGCTCATACACATCATTCAGAGGGTTCAAACCCCACCACCTTCACATTTTCATTATGGCCAAATCTCAGGCCTGTGTTACACCAGCGTGGCCTTTTGCTGGCAAGCAGGCAGTTTAATCACACATACAGCACTACTCCATTTTCATTTCCTTTTCATACAGCCTCCATTCCACTCCGGCTTCATAATTCTCCCCTCAGAGCTGTCTACCCAGTCTGAGTGTTTGCAGCCTGTTGAAATGACATAATCAGTGACTTGGATAAATGCCTGACTGTTTTTCCCTGAGTCTATAATCAGACTTGGGGCTCAGTGTTGCAGCTCTGAGGAAACCACAGCAGCAGCACTTGACTCAGGAATTACTTCCTAAGAAGGGTAGTTTCACATAAGGAATTTGCTTGAGTATCATTGAAGTGAATTTAGTTTGGTCTATCAAGTGTAACTTGGCAAATAAAATGGCCCGAAAAAGATCTTAGCCTGTTCAACGAATTACCTTAATTATCGTTATAACTGAAAGAGGTTCAATATTTTAAATGACTCCCTTTTTAGGAAATAATGGCTGTCATTTTAATAAAAACTGCAATGCTTGAAATGAATAGATATCAGTCTTCTGCTTACATTTAAATAAATGTGTGGAAATAATTGCAGCTAGAAGCTTTTGTGATCACTTCAGCTCGATAATCTCTGCAAAATAAAATTCATGCATTTGAGCACAGTAAAGAAAAAAAACTGCACAAAATGCACATAAAAATTGCAAATTTGCTTACTGTGGCGACCTCAGCATACATGTGTTTACATTTCATTTTCGACTTGAATAATAATCTGATCTTAGACAGAACTGATGACTTATTTGTTTGGTCATAACCAGAAAAAGAATGACATGTGAAACTGGCCAGGATAAATTGAGTGATGGCTGTAAATGCTTTCAGCAACTATTACTTCAGAGGGTGCACCACATTCAATCAATACCTAAGCAAATAAAAAGCAATGGGCAGTCAGAATGAGAAAAGCTGCAGTGGAGTGAACGACACTCTCTCGCACACAAATGAACAGTCCACATAAGAGTCACTCCAATGAAGACTGCACAAAAAAACGCCCTAAAAACTCCTCAGTTAATGCCATTTAGGGAAAATTATGCTATGCTACTGTACTACAGTAGTGATGCTGATCTTTCGTGTGTTTGAGCAGATCTCACTCTGATTAAATAAAATGTTAAATCATCTATTAAGAATGATTTTAATATAAAGTTTTAGTAATGTTTAGATTTTGGAAACTTTATATAGAATATTAGTTAAAAAACATTTAAATGAAAACATTTGGAACCTAAATATATGCTTTAGCCTTTAAAGAAAAAGGTGAGTCTTGTTATTCTGCTTAATTTAGTGTCTCAAACTCACAAACAGCTATATTCAACCACAGGCGGTGCCGCCTAAACCAAGGTCTACTGTACTGTCCTGCCTGTTGTCTGTGTGTTGAATTATGCATAATTGCAACACTGTAAGTAAGACACAGGGCCCTAACTGTGATTAACATAAAAGCTTTCTGCAGGGGATGGCGATGTGGAGCCCCCCCCTCCTCCCCATTTTTTTCTGTGAGTAAGCGTGAATGAACACATGAAAGTGTGTGTGTGTTCATACAGTATGTTTCCATAAGCAAGTACGTGTCACTTATGATGGCTGACTGGCATATGCGGTGAGGTATCGTGCTCATCGGTTGCTTTTCATACCATATGGTCGTCCTTGTAGTTTTGAATACAAAAAATACGATGGCCCCACCCTTTCAGCTCCTCATGATCCAGTCTCGTCTCTCTTCTTCTTTGAAACATTTGACACGCATCCATATCTAAGACTGCATGAGAGATTTGAACAAATTCAAACTGATTTTCTTCGCTCTGCCTCTTTTATTTTCTCTCCTCTACACCGTTTCTGAAACTCAGGTATGTTTCACTTCGAAAGCAAGAATTTAGACAAAATTAT
This sequence comes from Oreochromis aureus, assembly GCF_013358895.1. Lineage (NCBI taxonomy): Eukaryota > Metazoa > Chordata > Actinopteri > Cichliformes > Cichlidae > Oreochromis > Oreochromis aureus. Next base: position 40,825,980 of record NC_052963.1, on the reverse strand, counting down.
TAACCTAGGAACATCGTCAAAAAATTATATAAAAAGTTCAATCTAGCTTGCATTGGTTGTTATTGCCTCCCTGCTGAGAGATGATTTTAGTCCTCTCCACTGCCTGTTTCCCCACAAAAGATACTGTAGCGTCACCCCACCTAGGCTAACCACTGCTAGCATGGGCTCTTTATCCTAACCTGCTCCACTCTACCTCAGTCTCATCAGTGTCACTGTGGACTGATTAGACAGAGGCTTGATTAAAACTGCCTCAGTTTGATAGAGGAGATGATAACGGGGATGAACCAGCCTTTTGGGGAGGGATAAAAGACAGCAGTGGTTACTACACTATTAAAATTTTCAGCACTAATCGCACCACAGATTTCAAAAAATGTTATCTGCTTTATTGTATTTTGGACAACCACAGTACTTCAGTTTTTATTTTTTGTATGGCAGTGCTTATTGTTGTTGGATTTTTTGGGTGTTTTTTATGCTTTTAATAGTTGTGTGAATTATTTTACTGTCAAACCTACATTTAACTCTCAGTGTGTGTCCTTTTGTCTCTGATCACACAATTCTAAACATTCATTGAGAGATATGATTTATCCAGAAAAAAGAATTCTGGTTTTGTTTTAGTGTTGGCTTAAACCTCTCCGATTTAACAAAAAACGTAAATTTGTATGCTTTGATCTGTCATCTTGTCCTAGTCCTGAGAGAGAGCGAGAGAGAGCCCATATGTAGTGGTGTCACCCTACAGTCCTCACTGCGAAGTTAAGAGCTACGCTGCTACAGAACGACAACAGATGCCATACAGCAGGTCTGCAAGGTGGCTGATAGCCTATTTCCAGGACATAGACGATTCACCAGATCACTCTTTCCAATAATTAGCACTGACAGGTGAAAACCGCCACGAATGCCATGGGAGCTGACAATGAAACGAACAATTACACAAACACACACAAGTATAGGGGCTCAGAGACGCACACACACAAACATAAACACACACATATCAATGCACAACAGCAGCAACAGAGGATCCATCAGCACAGCTAACACCACATTAAGACCATAAAGCACCAATACATCTCCTGTTCCACGTACACAGTGCGTATCCTGCTGCTTCTGCACTGATACCCCTGATCCCCCTGTGCTTTGACAAGGCGTAATAAAGCCTGTATGAAGCGCCGCATTGTGTGGGGAGAACACAATGTTGCATGCTGAGTGCTGTGAGAAGGGCGTACACCGGTGGGTCCCACGGCGCAGCGGCGCACCAGGGCCTATAGCAGGGAGTGCTGAGCATGCTAATGAGGTCATTATGTTATGCCTCTCCCTCGCTCCTGCTCTCCTTTACAGTGTGGGCTTTGCCTGTCAGAGGAGGCAGGGTACCCTGGTTATGCAGCCAACCACAGATGCCACATATGGCACAATGAGAAGACACATGAGCGTCTCTGAATGCGACAGAAAGACGAGGTGCCGCTCTATTTTTTCAGCTAGCATCAAAAGCAAAGGCATCGGTGATTTGCATGCAGAATAAGGTGAGCTTAAAGAGAAGTAAAGAGCAGAGCAACTACAGGCAACATTCATTTGCTAATTGTTCCTGCTGTGTATTCAATCAGCAACCGCACAGGGTTGTGTTTCTTTTTATTCCGTCTACGCTAGCGCCATTATTTACAACCGATGGGGAGGGGTTAAGTATCAAGCGCATGCAAAGGCAATTACAAGATATTTGCATAGCCGTTAACAATTAGAGGGCAGATGGCAAACAGCGGGCATTAAAAAGAGACTGAGCGCCATCTTGGCTGAGGGAGACAGCTGGCAGACAGGAATCGGCCATTTTGTAATCGCTGCCAGGCTGAGGCGTAGAGAGGCGCCAGTTTCTCTCTGTGTGCCAGGAGATTGGCAGGCGAGGGGGAATCGTGCTTTAATGCCCTGCCTGGTACAGTCAACAACAACGAGCTACTCCAACAGTCGGTGACAGTGTGATCACAGCGCAGACTGTGGAGATCAACTACAACACAACATGTTCTGAGTTCACTTGAAAAACACACGTGGTCCTCTGAGCAGAGATGGTATCTTATGCTATCTTTTAGTTTAGTTCAATATGGTTATCACAATAACAGAGCGGCTTGTGTTAATAAAAATAAAGAACGAAACCGTGACATTGTACTCACCAGGAAGTAAGAATCCCATCGTAATCACTGCACATTTGCATTCTTGGGAAACTGTCCACCTGTCCTTTAGTGTCATTCCAGCCCTCAGACATGTACAGTATCTTTTTGTGCCGTGATACTCACTATCGCCGGATAAAAATTCTACTTGTTTCTCCCCTCTTTTTTACAAAGGTCTGCACATTTACGCTGATGTCAAACCGGCTTTTCATTTGTGATTATTTTGGCAATTTTGCTTAAACATCTGAATAGTGAGTCTCTGTGTGGGGAAGGACTTTTGTGTATGTGGAGGAGACAAAAAGTCAGATGAAAATGAAGGCAGACGATTGAGGGCATGGCACTTTTAAAACTACTGTCTTTTTCATCTCTCATTCAATTAGCAGCCATTCACTTGTGCTGCCATGGGATCCCTGCTGCACGGCGGTAAGTGGACTTCAGGTGCTATTTCCCCACACATAGTGAGAGAGAGGTATGAAAGCCCAGGCCTGCCTTCCTCTCTTCCACCTTATAGATCAATACTGCACTGCCATATCCTCTTATGGGAGCTGCTGTAGTGAGGGTAAGAAAATCTAAGACGAAAAGACAGGTTGTGTCTGATATAGCGGATGAGAGAAAAAGTTCAAATTGTCCTTTCATCCTGGCTCATGAGATCTTAGGAATATTGTGCTGGGAAGTGGGACTGAGCAGGTTGCTCAGACAGATCCTTATTCAAACGGTTAAGATGGAATGAGTAATAAGAGGGAGGCAGGTGGAAGAAAAGAGACCCTCGACGTCCTGTCTCATTCTTCTTCTCTGCCTCTCCTGCTGTCTCCACGTCTCTCTGACAAAGTTTTATGAAGTGGTGTTGGACCAAGTAAAAACCCTCCAGCTGAACCACACACAAAGACTGCTTCTCTGTCTCTTCCCTTTCCCTTTTCTCTGTTTCACACACACATGTGCATGCAGTGACACACACACACAGCGTGTGGGGCGCTTCCAAGGTTAGGGCCCTGGCCCTAGATGGTGGTGGGACTGCTGGAGAAAGATAGAAAGAGAGATGGAGAGAGGAGCTGGGAGCAGTGGTGGTTGGTCCCTGGGCTCCGAGGCCTGCAGGCAGTGCTGGGCAACCTCTGCTAGCCTCTCTCCTCTGTATTGATTTCTGCTACTCCGCGCTGCTCCACTCTGCCGAGGAGGCTCCTAGCCGGCGGGAATGAGAGCTCAGCTCACCCGCCTCACCTGCCTCTCTCCTGGCTTGGCTGGCCTAGCCTGCCCACTCTGCCGCAGCTTTGGCTGGCCCCTGCTGGTTCACCGGGACCCCTGTATGCAGCACCGGGGCCACAGGAGGAAGGCAGCCAGAGAGCCCATGGCGATCCACAGCTGTGTTCACCTGCTCTGGGTTCACCCGCTTCGATACCACCTCCTCGAACTGCTTCTATCCTTCTCTTTTTCCATTCTTCCACCCACTCTGCTTCTCTTTTTCGTTCTCCACTGCCTCCTCCTCCTTCTCCTCTTCCTGTTGTACACAAACAACCAGAGACAGAGATGGAGAAAAAAACAAGTTAATCTTAACTTTTAGGATTTTACACACTCTGAATGTCAATCCTGGTCTTTGATCAGCAAGAAGTCTGGGGTGAGGATTCTGGCATCCTCTCTCAGCTGGTAATATGAACCTGCTAACCTCAGAGAGCAGAAACTGCGGGGATTTGAGGCCTGAGAGTTAAGTGTGTCAGGCAGTGAGATACTGCCTGCCAAAGGTACTCTCAGCTATTAGATTCTGATGTGCTGCAGATAGCAAAATATAGCAAGAGTGGGCCCATTATAAAAATCACTCCTGCGTCAATAGAATACATTAAAAATATTTACGGGAAAAGTTTTTCTTTAACAGCTATGCTTTTCTTTCCGCTCCTTTGGCAGCGCAGGTTTGCAAAATGTAATATTTATTTGCCCTTAATGATTATAAATAACAAAAGTAATGTTAAACCTGACAGGATATTTCACCACCCTGTGGCAAAGTTAGTGTGAAGGAATGGGAATGTTTTGGCCAGACCAGTGGTGCTCTATAGAAACCTTGCCAAACAAAACATCTAGCTTTTGTATCATCCAGAATTATTTAAATTGGTTCAGCGGCCCTCTTCTTATGATAATAGCAGTTGGGGGGGAGACATTTCTTTGAGGATCCATGGTCCTATTGTGTTCCACAACAGAAAAAGAGCTATGGCCAAATTCAACCCCCACTACCTCACATTGCAACATGCTGCCAGAACCACACAATCTGCAAAATACTCTTGCAAGAGTCACTACAGCCCTTCTTTTCACCTCTCTTAGCCCCTCTGCAGTTCTAAAAACCAGACTAAAACCCATGGGCTGACTGCCAGTGGAATAGAGAAGTAAAGTGCTGAGGTTTAGAGTCAGTGGGCCGGCAAGGCTTTGGAAGTTAGAGCTGTCTGTTAAGGAAAGAGCGAAGGGGGTGCAAGAGTGGCGTGAGAGGGGGGCTACACTGTTGGGACAAGAGAGCCAAGTTTGGGGGGGCAGGCGAGTTGAGTTGGGGGACATGGATGGGGACCCGGGGTGCGGTGTATGTCTCAGACACAATAATACTATTCATTGGGCTCAGACATGGGTGTTAACTCCCCTCTGACAGAGCACAATGGGACTCGGCGGCATTCAGGCAGCCTTGGTGATATTGTTAGTTCAGGGTTGCATTCTCCCTGCCGCAGGATAGAGCGCCTGCATTGTACCCGTCCAGGCAGGATGGATGGAGGGAGGTTTGAGAGGTGAAAGGCAAAGAAAGAGAGAACAGTATGTCTGTCTATCTGTCAGTGCTGAAGGAGAGAGGGCAGGGGTTGGAGAAGGTGGGGAGGGCTGATGGAGGTAGTGGGGTTGGTGGGGCGGCGATGCGTTTTGCCTTGCGGCACAGGACTTGTTTGTTTCAGGGGGAAACGAATAAAAAGGAGAAACTGAGGCTAAAAGAGACTGTGCAATAAATATTACTCAAGCAGCCAAGTGCAGGGCTAAAGAGACATTAAAGGGGATGGGGACCTAGATGGATTGCATGGTGGCATTTTTATGGAAAGAAAAATGGAGGTTTGCATGGTGCTTCAGAGTTTAGATGCATTTCTTATGTTTGAAGAAAATTAACAATGAAAATGGAGAAATGGAAATGACCAAAATTAGGCAAATGCTGTTGTTCTTGCGACTCAGATGCGATTATATAACTACAGAAAGACCAATAGGATAGGATAGGATAGAGAGACAGGTTAGCATCACGTTTGCCTCCAAAAGAAGTTCAAAATGTTAAGTAATTTCCCCATAATAACAGCTTAAGAAAAGAAATACACATATTCATCCACTCTCAGATATTAGGAGTTAAGAAAATTTATAAGGATATTAATCCTTGGTGTCCCTCAATAAAAACTGCTCTTTCATGTCTTAACATTAAAGTTGTTTCAACAGGTTTCCAACTTCTGATTGGACACAATCAAAATCTTTACTGTTGTTTGATGTTCTAAATGATTAACTGAGAAAGACAGACATTACCAGATGAATTGAATATGAAAATTCTTGTCTGTTTCAGAGTATTTTCTGCTTTTTCATATAAATTCATTACTCTGATTAAAATGAACTGAAAGCTGTGTTGCCACATGGGCTCGTTGAGCAGCATGAGTCGGATAATTACTTTACTGGCTTCCTCTTGATATGTAATCAATAAACCAGTGCCAAAATAACCAATTAAAAAAAAAATCATGCAGGTATCCAAAACTGATTCCCATGACAATTTGACTCATCAGACGCACTGCTGCAGGTTTCTTGAAAAATTGTTGTATCATGTTAACTTTAAATATCATACCACGAGTTACTCTGCGATTCCCATCCCTACTGAGAAGGTAGTGCACAGGTAAATTGTACTTCTATATTGCCATTTCAACCTACTTGAGCACTTAAAGTACTTTTTACTACAAGCCTCATTCACCCGTTCACACACTATCATACAGCACTTTTTTCCATGCCTTTATAAAGGCAACTGTCATGCACCCCATCAGGAGGAATTTGGTGTGTCAAGGATCTCCAGGCACGTAGCCTGGAGGAACCCCGGGATCAAACCACCAACCTCCTAATCAGAAGGTCACACTCTACCTCGTCAGCCGTTCCAACACAGGTGAGGCGTAGTAAAAAAGGAGGCGAGGATGCAAATGTGAAAGGTTACAGTTTGAATGTTTTCACACACATATCTAATCACTTAATTACCAGACATGATAGCACACAACCCACAACTGGACACACGCACTCTCACATACACCTGCTCTCAGAGTATCACTGCTCCTTCTGCACAGAACAACCTGCTCTCATGAACAGTACTTTGTTTGTTTCCCCTCTGGTAAACTCTGACCAACCGTTCCCATAGCAACCCGAGCTACTTGTTCCCTGTGTGAACGTGTGCGTGTGTGTGTGTGTGTAAAAGAGAAAAGAGGAGAAGAGAGCAAAGTATGTGGGGTTGTGTAGAGGTTTAGAGTAGGACTCTGTGGTTTTACAGCAGATGTGTCCATGTGGAATATATGGATTAAAGGGTCCCTATAATGTACCCCTACAATAAATACTCTCCTCCTGAAAGAACATGATATATGAGTTCTTTATCTACTCTTAACTGTAGATATCATCATACATACACACAAATCCTTGCCATAGTGATCTGCATTCAGTCTCAGCAGCCAAACCAGCGAAGAGTCAGCGGTATGATGCTGGTTTGTCAGGATGGCAGGGGGAGGCCAGGGCATGGCACTCATCAGGGGGCTAATGCCCTTTGGGGGTGGCTGAGGTAGTAAGGGTAGTGCCCTTTGTCCCTGGAGGAGGATTACACTAGTCAACCAGCACAGACAATGTACCCCCTTCCTGGGATGGGAGGACCAACCTGCTCTCTACCAATGATAGGGGCAGTCAACTGATCTCTAACTTAATTAAGGATAGACGAGAGTAAGAGAAGAGGAGAAGGGGTGATATGGAAGACACAGGGAGAGAGACTGAGAAGATATAGAGGCAGGGATGATAAAAGGGTGGACAAAGAAGGCAAAAAGAGAGGAAAGGAAAGAGACACAATGGGCACAGGGACACACTAAAATAAGAGGAGGCATGGAGTTAAAAAGAGAGCAATGGAAAGCGAGGCAGGGGTGTGGGGTGGCTTCTCTAGCACAGGATTAGGGGAGAGAAGATGAAAGGATCAGGTCTAACAGAGGACAGGAAAAAGGCCAGGAGAGATGGCCAGGAGGAGGGAGACCAGAGACTTAAATTCCAAGCAGGGAAATCAAGAAAAAGAGGGTGAAAGAAAAAGGGAAGAGAGTTCAGATGACCTGGAGGCACTGCTGGAGGAGTCACCAAAGCCTTTTTTATAACAGGTGCACAAAGTGACAACTCCCTCTCTGTCCACTATTTATGCCACAGCACACACGCCCATTCCAATCCAATGACAAATGCAGCAGATAATTCTATTACTGAGGAGTTTAATAGAGGATATTTAGGGGACAGTTAGCGGGCCCAGGTAGCATAGCTTAGGCCCACTGCAGACAGATATGGCTCTGCAACACTTAACAACAGGGATTTGGCAGCACTGTTGATTGAACATGCCAAATCCCATTTGTCAGAGGGCTGTGCGGGTTTGTATCGACACTCTGTAACCTTGTGGCTACGCAAAAGGAGACCTCAGTGTACGTGTGTGTGCGGGAGTGTGTGCTTCCCTGGCGGGTGGGCAAGCAGGTGTGTGGCATGGTTTAGCTGGATAGGTGTGCTGGTTTTAGCTCCCCTCCACCCTGCATCTGTGTTTCTCTGCTTCCTTCTATCTTTACATCTCCATCCACCTCAATTCCCCCTCTTCGCAAAATAGGGTGACAAGAAGGAGATAGAGAGGCTTTCTCAACACTTCTTTTCTTGCTTTTCCCTCCTTCCCATCCTCCCCCCTTCCCCCGATTCCTTCCATCCCCTATGGTAGAGCTGCCAGACAGGAGTGCTCAGCAGCTCTCCGAGCATTATTGATCCTGAGAGCAAGCCGGCTGGGGAGTTGGTGTCTCTCTCTCTCTCTCTCTCTCTCTCTCTCCTCCCTCCATCACAGCCTCATCCCCCAACACAGCTCGCAACTTTTTCCTCCCACCCTCCCTCACTCCCTTCCCGCCTCTACTTCATTTATCAAGGTTAAAGAACTCTTATAAAAAAGGGAAGAGGGGGTCGCCTGGATGTTATCTGACTTCATGAAAGAAATCCCCTCAGGCCACTCCACTAGAGGAGGATGCTCTTCGCTAGACCCAACCCTGCACATCCACATACACACATACATACACAAAAAAACTCAGTGGCACCAAGCGGCGGCCCACTCATAGCCAGTCAGAAATAGAAAGCAGAAGCACGTCCAGTTTGGTACACAGCAACACGACAATCAGGAATAGAAAGGAAGGAGACAGATGGGCAACAGCAGAGGAAAATAAAAATAGTCATTGCCACCCAACAAGGTCAAGTTCACTCCTTAGAGTTTTTAAGTTGTGACTGTCGATTTTGATTATCACCCAATTCATTACAAATATTTTAGATTTTGGGTTACCAGGTTAAGTGGTAGACAAATCTTTTCATTAAAGTTTCAGTAATGTTTATGAAAAAAACCCCATAATGTAGTAGGATGGGCCCCAATGAGATGGATTTGCAAGATAAGTTAATTAGGTTAAGATTAAGAAGGATTGTAAGAAAATTCAAAGTTGTTATGTTGTATTCGATCAGGGGTGTCAAACATATTTCAGGGCCACGTGGGCCAGACCAGTAAAATCACCTAAAAAAAATCCAACATTTTCCCTATAAGTAGAAAAACATTTAGAAAACGTTCACATTCAATGAACTATCCATTATTTTCAACAATTTACAGAACACATGATAAGTCTGAGATATGCAAATCATTTGTGCAACTTCAGCAGTATTTTAGTATACTGTAATAGTAAGTGCATTATAATTTCTATGTGTTTGAAGTGGACCTGCAAAATCATGAAACCTTTGCTGTGGAGCTTGACAAAATTGTATATTACTTCTTTGTGATCCAACTTTGTCGAGATCTGCGTATGCTCAGAACCTTTCATACGTTTCCACCTGTGCTTACCATCCTCACACCAGGAATAGTAGTGAATTTGACTGAAAAATCTGAATTCTGTGCAGTTTCTACACTTTGCAAACCCATCCACTGCGCTGTATGACATATGGAACCTCTGTATTGGATGTTTGCAGTTGTTGTTGGTGTAGAGGGATCTAGATTAGTTAGAAAAATTATTTATTAGCAGTAACCCCAATTAGCTAAAGCAATTATATATATATAAAAAAAACCTTTCAGTGTGTTGTTAGAACACTCAGCAATAAACAAAGGACATTTTATGTTTTATTTTAACTTAAATACACTTCAGAAGAACAATCAGAAAAACCATCTCCAGAAATGGGATCATCTAAAGTGGATGGTTTGAAGGCTGTGCCATACTGGCATCTAAATCTCCTCCTCTTAATGGTACTATGCCTGTTTAAGCTGACAACCATTACCCAACAATTAAAAACATCTGTGTTAAAGAATTTCTTTGACACTGTCGACAAAAACAGGCTTCTCAGTTTTACTAGTTTGGCTTAAATAATTATTTACCCCAAACTATTTTTAGTTTTTGGATAATTAAAGTGACTGATTTTATTTTGTGTGTCCATGACTGCTACTTAGGATTCACACATACTTTGTCTGAAGGCCTATTTTTTTTTTTACCCCTTGGATTTTGCCGATTCCATTTTTGTTTTTGTTGAGGAAAGTATCTGCAGATCACCTATCAAGACTGTCCAGAAGTTCAGTCCTCTTTTTTCTATTTATTGGCATACAACCGTACTTAAAGCCTCAGTAAATTATTTATGACAATATCTAGTTAAAGCATTGTTATTAAAAGGTGTTATGAAATGTGCACAACTGATCTGTACACGGATGCAAACCAGGATAGCTAGTTTTCACACAGCCACAAGACCTGTGCATTTAGAGCCCAGTAATCCATCAGTAGAGTACATACAGTTTCTATATTTCCAGCCTTTAAGAGACTGTAGATGCTATTGTCCCTGTTTGTAAAAGGACTAGAAATGGCTCTACATGTGGAGTACATCCTGTCTTCCATTGTTACTGCTTTCAGTCTCCCCTATAAAGACCTGCCTGCACTCCAGGCTACAACAGCCAGGCAAATACAGACAGCAGCGCATTACAGAGCCATACCTTCCCCTCCCTTTGTGCTCGGTAATTGCCACAATGCATCTTCTCGTCCAGCTAATTAAGTGAGTCTTCCCCATTGTCTCCCAATACTATCACCTCTTCACACAGCCAGAAAGAGAAAGAGAGAGCGAGAGTAGGAGAAAGACAGAGATGGGAAACGTATTAAAGCAATAGATGGAAGGAGCAAAGAGGTGGAAGAAATACAAACGCAGGAGACCAAACAGATAGGGGATGAATGACAAAGGTATGCATCTGTGTCCCAGTAAATGTTTACCGGTTGAAAAAGGTGCCTGTTGTCTGTGTCTGCTGGTGGGCTGTAAATATCACATTAATGCTGTCAGATGAAAATCTCCATTCTCTATAAAGCCAATTCAGGAATCAAGAAAAATAACATTATTCCATTATTTAGATTGACAGTAATGCAGCAATGAGTTTTCTAAGCACTTTCACAAATTTTAAATGTTTATATGAACCTTAAAAACTAAAACTAGTGTTCTCAGTTCCTTGGCTGATAACACAGTGAATAAATGAGAACATCACAGCTGAACGTCCCTCAAATAAAAGATCTTGCTTCAGTTGGCTAGTCGAGCTTCAGATTGCAGATTGCGGGTCTCTAAAGGGCTATTTTCACATTTTGATGAGGAAAGTTTCTTTAAGCTCAGCATAAATCTGAGTTAACAGTGAGCATGTACCGATTTGAGAGGCAAACCACGATGTAACCTACAATGACGTAATGTGGAAATCCAGGACAAAGAGAAGTGCAAGACACAAAGGACTTCTTTAGTACATTCATACTAATTCATCTTCATTTTGAAACTTTGCTAAGTTTACATCAGCATTTCAGACCTCTAAAACAGAGACATTTGTAACTGCTGCTGACCTGGTTTTAGTTTTAAAAACAACATTTTAGTCCATATATGCAGGAATAGACACCCATGTTCACGTCCTAATTGGGTCTAATCGGTCACAAAAATGAGGCCAAAACATTGCAACTAGGCTGAGTGATCTCATTATTCTTGTGTGGTTGCCATTGCCATGGCTTCCTTTAGTAATGCACAATGTACCCCTTTAATATATTGCCACATATAAATCTTTATGTATGTTTTCCCTCATTGCCTTATATTTGTGTGTCACTTTCAATAACAAAATCTCCAAAAATATTTGCAGTCTGACTTTTTTTTTTATTGCTGTTCATCCTCAGTTATATTTTTGCCATGTAACCAACACTCTGCTTCATGTTTACGCCAACATTTATAAGTAAATAGTCAAAATGATGCATTTATAGGCATGTCAGGAAAAAGGCAGATTATTTCTGATACTATGCTAAAATGCTTTTCTTGATCGAGGCTGTGTTTAAAGCACCCTGCTGAAATAAATACATACTAGTGTGGATATAGCCTCGGGAAAGCGAACTGCATGTGTCCAGCAGTTAAACTTCTGCAATAAGAAATATTTGTTTAGTCTGGATTCAGAATTTTAGAAGGTGTAAATGTGATCAGGGAATTCACTGTAATAAAATTTAGCTTTTATTAAAAAAAAACAAAAAAACCTGACCTGGCCTCATTTGCATTACAAAAAGATCTGTCACAGATTTGTTTGAATATATCTAAATTTCATATTTTTTAAAAAACTGCCTACACAAACTAAATTGGAGCAGGTCTACGAGTGCACTTCCCTTCCCACATTTCTAAAAATCAGAAGGAAATATTAATCAAAGAGCTTGAATTTGATCAGACTCATTTAGTGATTCAGCTCGGTAATCAACACTTGTGTAATGTAATTCTCAACATGCTAGAACAACATGTTTTATGCTTAAGCTGTCACGTTGCCTTGAATCCTCTACATCTGTGCACAATTGTGAATGTACTTGATAGAATTCATAATAACAAAAAAAGGTGCTTTTCTTTCCTTTTCTTCTTCACATCCTCTCTCTTCAGGCCCTTTGTGAGAATAACACTGAGGAGTTTGGACTCCAGAATGAATTACTAGAAGACACAGATGAACAGATTCTAAATTCCACTTTGCTTTAGAGTTGCTAGGAGAACCCCCCCGACACCCCCACCCTTAAACACACACATAGAGACACACACTTGCTCCATGCTCAAGTCCACTTACTGACCTCTTAGGGCAGACACTGTCTTCCCAACACATCAACCTCCCCCCCTAAATCTCCTCCCTAAAAAAAAAAAAAAAAAAAAAATCCCCTACCAATCCTGAACCCCTCCTTGAACCTCTCACACCACCATCACCCCTCCTACCCTGAATGCTTTCCCTTCCCACACTTAAGTTCCTGTCCAGGCCCTGATAGACATACAGACAAACCGGGTGACATCATGGTGGAGAGAGAAAGACAGACAGAAGAAGGGGACTGCCTGCCTGTCTGCCCCCAGCACCCACACAATACAGAAGGGCATCTGGCACTGGGTTGTGGTGGTGGGGTATGTTTTTTTAAAGGGGGGGGGGGGGCTGTCAGGACAAAGAATTTAGATCCCCCTCCCTGGAATATGATTATAGTTTGTAAATGGCGGCCGAGACGTAAACATGTGAGAAGAAAGGGGCTGCAGTGTGGTGGTCGGTATGAGAGTGAACACACTAAAAGAAAAATGCATTTTTAACTATTCGAGGAGGACTTTGGGGATTTCATGAGTATGTAAGCCTGAACTGACAGACAGAAAAAGAACAAAATCAACATGTAGGAATTAAAAAAACAAAACACAAATCTTCCTCAAAATTGTTGTAGTGTTTTCTGTCAGAAAAAAAAAAACTATAAACCAGAAGATCACAAATGTGGTGGTGGCATCTGAACATGTGCGTTTGTGGATGCACTCACAGTTTGTTAATTTGCAAGATGAAACAATGGTTCCAGCGGGATAGAAATCAGTGTCATAATACTCTCTCCTGGCCCCCACCTCTGTCGCCGTCTGAGAGGCTGCCTACTTGCTGTGTGCATACAAGTGTGTGTCTGTCTGTGTGCATACATAAAATAAATGAGCTGTGCGTATGCATTGTGAGAGTCCGCAGGCCCAGTGTATATATTAGAAATGTGACTTGACCCTGGCAGGCTGAAGCAGGGTTTCTGCGTCGTACTGGGCGTGGGAAAAAGGGGAGACCTCTTTTCACAGCTGCTTCGGCCGTTGCATTGAACCAATGGAGGCCCCCCGCCACCCCCAGTCTGCCTCCGCCACTAATGCCCCCCCCCCTTTCCCCTTTCCTATTCACTCTGCAGCCCGCTGCCTTTCAGTGGACCCCTGTCCCTCCCTTCTGCGCTCTGTTCGTCACCCTGCTGCACCCCACCATCCTCGCCACCACCAATCTTTAATACAGCCACCATTCAGCCAGTGCGCATTGAGATGCCAGAGGCCTCTCTGCTTTAAGGAGGTAAAGAATAACAAATAAAGAAACAAATATCAATGCAAAGTGAGTAACTTGTATGGTAATTTATATTTGCTGAATGTACTACATGCACCAAACTATACAGTAGATGCACATATATGTAAAATATATGAACTCTTTAACAGTTAATATCACTTATAATTTTAACATGGACAGCTTTCTCCCAGAGGCTGATTCTACTTTTAAAGGGTTTTTTTTGTTTTTAAACCCAATTCTATTTTCCTGACACCCATATCCTCCTCTCTCTTTTCCTTTTTCAAGCCCCTTAGCACAGACTTTAATTTCAGTTAACATACTTTAACACAACTTTAAACCTTTGTGCCGACACACACCCAGGCAAACACACATTTGGCCCCTTTCACCACCTCCCTCTATCCAGTGTATTCACTTGAAGAGATTTATTTCCTATCAAGCTGCATAATGCAGAGGGTATAATTTAAATCAACTTTTAAGAACAGCCAAGTAGCGCGGTTTCTGCATACAAATCTAGAAAGCCTGGGAAAAATATTCCCAGCAAACAGCCGGCTGTTAAGAGCAGATTGCCAACTTTAAGAAGCCATGGGTGGGAGGTAGGTGTTTGGTTTTGCCAATAAAGATAACCTATTACAGATAAACCTCACAATCAGTCTGTTTAAACACATAATGCAGGCTTCATTTGTTTCTGACACTCTCACTAATCTGACAGTATTAACCATGCAACGGCAGGCTCAGAGCAGAATCATAAAAAACACACACCCACATGCAATTTTGTAGAAACTTTAAAAGGTCACATAATGTGCAGAATAACTCCAACAGATTCTTAGGAGCAGTCCTATCATGCTGTCTAGCTACCCTGCTGTTACACCAGGCGTGTTGAGGAAATGTTGAGAAGCAGCAAGGGGGCAGCGACAGGGGAGGAGGGAGGGAGGTTGTAGCCGAGAACCTGAAAGGACTCCATCTCCCTTGGCCAACATGCCATGACGGTGTGGAGCTGCAGTCTGAATTGGTTTCTCTGGGGTGGCGGAGCTGGAGAGGTGATGGCAAGATGAGCCTGAATTGGGATGGAGGAGGGGGTGGGAGGTTTGAGCAGGAGGAGATATGACATGCTGAGGTGTGTGTGTGTGTGTGTGTGTGTGTGTGTGTGTGTGTGTGTGTGTGTGTGTGTGTGTGTGTGTGTGTGTGTGTGTGTGTGTGTGTGTGTGTGTGTGTGTGTGTGTGCGTGGGTGTGCGTGCATGTGTGTGTGTTTGCGTGTTCAAGAGAGAAACTAAGAGAAAGAGAAAGAAGGCACACCAGATCTGAGGTACTGTAAATGAGCGGATTACTGCTTCCCTCTCTTCGAGTCTTTCCATATACATGAGAGTGCTCAGCTGTGGAAGCAACACTGCAATGTGTGAAATCACACATGCTCCCACCGGCACTTGCTTATGGAACAATTGCAACTAATGCACAATGTGTATGTGAGTTTTATGAGGGGAAAACACAGAATGAATGCACGCCGGTGCATGCTAGCTCTTAATTGCTGTTATGAATACAAAGAGGACGTGAAGAGTGTCACTTCTGGATTGATGCATTTCTGTGTCAAATTTAGCCCGTAGCTATGCCTCTACTTCTAAAGCTCATGTCCAGCCAAAGCTTGTTTGCATCGATTTATCTAGTTCGTGGATATGATATTGACTAAGTAGACCGGCAGCCCTCATCGAGTTGAAGCAAAGCGAAGGAGGTTTAAGAGGTGGTCGAACGCTATGGAGGAGGATAGCCACAGGCTGTGAAATCTCCTCTGATCTTCCCTTGTCTGATTCTCAAACGCAACCTCTTCTCTTGGGGGGCATGCTGATATAGAACTAAGCCAATGTCACAGAACGCTCATCTAACCCTGGAGGGAAATAAAAAAAATCACTTCTTCTGTCTATCCCCAATGACGGCCCTCAATCTCTATGGAAGGGGCTTCATCTCCCTTTGCTTCCCTCTCCAGTACTGCCTCCATCACTCCGTCTACTTTGTTCTCTGCAGGAGGTTGAACATGCACGAGCTGAGCAGCGTTCTCACCCTTGATGGCCTGCTATAGCAACTGTTAGGATAGAGAAGGTAATCTTGTCATGTCACTCAACACTCAGGAGGCAGTGGGGAGGGAAGTGGGTGAGTCACCTACATCTGGTTTCAGCCTTCCATCATCTGCAACATTATAAAACACACAGCTTGCAAGGTTTTGCCAACTAGGTAGCAAGAAAGAAGCCAGAAATATCTGTAGATAAAATAGGATATATACTGTGATGAGCATCTAATAGAGGGGAAAAAACAAAAAAACAGTGAACCACACTTTCCCTTTAAAATAACCAATAACTATGCAAGAAACTGAATGGGAATTTTTTTTTAAAAATTCTACCTGTCGGGTTATTACCTTTTATAATAATAATAATTATAATAATAATAATTATTATTATTATAAAAGTAAAGAAGGAAGTATTTCTCTCTGGGAGCATTGGACAATAGAGACCAAAGAAGAGCAAACTAGAAAGAGGAGAGAATAGAGAGAGAGAGATGGAAAGGGAGAATTAGTGAAGTGAGGGACTTAGCCACCCTCAAAGTCTTTCCACATGAGCACACCTTATGCACACAACAGGCTAAGGCCCCCCACCTATGTATGTTTAAAGGGATAAAGAGCATGGACAAATGAATTAAAATATAGATTATACAAGTGGCCACCCCTTCTTATCTGCCAAATCCGAAGAATCTAACAAATTGGATCAGGCACTATTAAGCAGAGGGCAAGAGACGAGTGAACAAAAAGGGTGTGTGTGAAGAATGAGAAGAATGTAAAGCTCACCACTTTTCCGTGAAGACATAAACTGTCATACTCTGAAGACTTAATTTAATGCACATTATAAAGTTTTCAAGCAAACTAGTTCATCTGTTTATGTGAAATTATTTGAGGGTAGTTTGTAACTGTTTCAAGTTCAAGTGTGTTGACAAAAACAGATCATTAGCATAGCACTGTGTGTCTCACCTTTGCACTACAGTGATGAAGCCTCATCCTGACCCAGTCAGTGGCCTTTGCTCCTCGGGGCAGGAGGCTGCTGTTTCCCTTCTGACCTTGTGCTGTCCTGTAGGTCCAGGCGCAGGCCTGCTGGTGAGGTCTGTGTATTTCTGTGTGACTGCCCTCACTCTGCACTGCACAGATTCCTGCAAAAACATAAAGCGTTACGTTGAGAGAGGGCCCACTTCTGCAGCAGGTCGTGGTCATAATCTACCTGAGCCCAGGTCACAATTTAATTTTGCCACCATAAACCTTTTGCCCACGCTTTCACAGGAAATATTCGAGGATTGTTACACCAATAAAAAAAAACCTTTAATTTGGACCACCTAGTAATATTACAGCATATTTTTGCCTAAGTTTTGATTCATAAATTGAATCAAGACTATTAAACTTCCCTTTTAAATTGTCAGCTACAATTAGTGCTTTTGGTTCTTAATACAGAAACACTTTATTTAAAAAAAATAATATTAATACCTGAACTGGAGCAGGAATATAGTAAAGCTACAAGGAAAAAGCCACCCCATCTCTAATGAATTTCATTTTTGTATTTAATATAAATTAATATAAAGAAAACCTCTATTTAATACTACAGTATTAAATGTTAAGAGTAATGCAGATTACTAATACAGCTTTACCTATTTAGAATTACATGGAAAGTTTCTTATATTTTTCTATTGCAGTTGTCTGTAACACCAATCTCTTCAACAAACACACACACGCACGCAAACACACACACACACAAGCGATTACACAAAATACTCAAAGATTACATCCAGTGAAATCTGACGTCCTTTGCGGGTTTAAAGCCTGCATGTCAGCCTTTCAATTTTTTTCCTCTTTCCCTTGCACGGGTCAGAGGCTGTTGCTAGGCTACCAAACCCAGAATTCATAAGTTCAGAGAAGAGGTTTATATAGGCCACTGCAATTCAAGGTAAAACGATAATAGAAAGCTGATAACGCTGGAATATGGGTTCAGACAATATGGAATCATATAGACCACAAACACTGATTTATTTCACACTCAAAGGCAAACGTATTACGTTAATCATAATATTAGCTAATTTTTTTTCCAAATCTGAAGTTTAAAAATGTAAGCATTTTTTAAGGGAAAACGTATTATAGTAACTTAAAATAATGCTCACAATTATTCAAGAAAAGGATGTGACCTTGGAAATAGGTCCGTAAACCGAAAACAGTGATGGACAATGAACAGCATGGCTGCTCTGTCCCAAAACTTTTGCCTGCTCTTATGAAACACGCAGAGCTAAAACATGAAAATGTTGTTGATAAAGTGGAGGATTACATTTCAGTGAGAAAGGCTATAGGTATGATAGATTTGGTTGGAAATGCATGCATTTGTGCATAAAAGAGGATTGTTTTCTCCCTCTGTCTCATATATCCACTCAGTCTTGTCTTTTTAGTCCTATTCTCTCTAGTCTTACCACAACTTTGTGTCATTTGTTAATGTTGCCATTATAATGCAGAATAAACCCAGGCATGTGAAACAATAAATGAGATTCAAATAGGCCTACAAATAGAGAAATCACAGAGACAATGGACAGTTTAATGCAGCCATGTGGCAGGTGCTTGTAGGCTAGACCTAGACTAGACTAGACTGGGCTCCATCTGGTGTTGAGGGCCTCCTCCTGATGGTGTAGAGGGCCCAGACAGACACATATTAATGTGGGAACACCGACGTCTAGCCTGCCTCTAAGTCACTCAGCAGACTGCATTTCAATCTCAAAGGCCTCTCCCCATATCCTCCATTTATTACCCCTCAGCAATGCATGAAATTCTACTACAGCTGGAAGGAAGCTGGGAGGCTGGTGCTGTTGTTATAGCACACAGATGACAGGGCGTGATGTATTATAAGTGCCTCAGCTTAATTATCGGTTAAACGAATAGAATAGAGGAGAATTATAAAAAAAGATTTCAGCACACATTGTCCTCAAGTCGTAACTATTTTTCAAATACTGCGTTTATCAAATCACAATGCTGTGGCTTTGATTTCATTTGAAGGTATTAATTCTTTATATAAAAACCTCTCACCTAGAAATAAGCTTGTACTGATTTCACATTGTGGATATCCTGACACCATGCAAACCTTGCATAATACCAGGCTCTATTACACTAACTGAACCATAACTGCACAGCACACACTAATATTAACATAATTACAACTGCAGGGAGCTAATATTTCTAACCTTATGTGTGAATGGCATACATTTACTAATATGCACAGACAATACCGACTCGCACGTACAGCAGCATGACACCACAAAAGCACAGCTCATTGAGAAGGCACAGACATCTTCTAGCTAGGTCCATTGCTAGCACCTGCCCTGCTCTGTGACGCAGTATAAGCCAGGGCCTACCAACAGTAGCACCAGGCTCTGTGCTGCTACACACTCACACACTCTCCACGGTGCAGAGCCGCAAGCAGCCACAGATTTAGCAGCTATAGCACTGAATTGGCTTGTTTAAAATTCCATATGCTTCACAATACAGAGAACATCCTGTCACTCAGTGGCAGCTCCACTCTGACTCAGACTGAGTGGAGAATGAGCAGATAATGTGCACCCCAAAAGCATTATGAAACAAGCCTGAAAATCAGTCGGGGTGACCCAGCTGACCCTGCCTTTCGGTGATGCTGCCTCCCAAAATCCCTCTGCTTGGCCTGCTACTCTACATCAGCAATCAAATCATGCTGTGATTTGTGAGAAGCCAGAGTGCTCAGTCATATCTATCTTTTAACAGAGAAAATACAACTTAGTGGCAATGTAGCATGCTTGTTTTACTTCACCATCAAAACCAGAATGTGCCTTTGTTTTAACTGCACAACGTTGTGCTTTCCTGACCTCAGCACAAGCATGAGCTGTTGTTTTGACCTGTCTTATGTGTCTGTGAAGCTTTAAAATGCTCCTGATAAGGGCATCAATCAAGCTAAATCCACGAATACTACATGATCCCTTTGACAAACACCTGTGTCTTCTTCCTCCACTTCATAACCTGTCACGCATTACTTTGATGAGCTGCTACACATCCTCCTCCTTACTCCTATAGGTATAATATATTAAGCACTCTGAATGCATCTGAAAGATGGATTATTGCCATCAGAATCAAGAGAAGCACATAAAGGTGAGTGTACCTCTTAAACAGAGTACTTCTGCATGGTGTGATATGGCACGATGATGCACCTGCATTTTGCTTTTTAAAGGTAAAATACAACAATTTGCATTAACAAGAGCACTGCAGATTGCTACCAACAAGAAGCAGCTTTGATTCTTAATACAATTTTTCCAAATCCAATAGGCTACACAAACAGGCCAGCAGAGAGGCGATATGGGGGCTTCTGATAGAACACGTGACATTCAAGATCCCTCCAATCAGGTGCCTCTTCTAGCTACAGCTCGTGCTCATCTCACCTCATCTCCCCTGTTTATCGGCATCGAAATATCTACACGGTTAATGCAAAAAAACAAAAAACCTATCTAAAACACTAGTCTTATCTACTGTAACAAGGCAAGCATGTTTCCTTCAAAGAGAAAGCACCAAAGCATGAACACCACTGCCGAATCGCCCTCCTCCTCCTCCTCCTCATCACTCTATGAATGGAGCCTGTCTCCGGTTGCTACTGTCACTCCACGCATTCTTCTCGAAAGAAATATAGCACAATGAATCCGTTTTTTTGGAGGCCATGTTCCTCTCTGCACCGGTGCACGTCCAAGGAGATGGGATACGTTTCCCTGTGCGATGCACGGACGCTGCCGCGGGCTTCCAGTCCTCCGTGCAGGCTGCATCCATCCGCTCCGGCAGCACCCCCTTCTCGGTCCGGTTCCGGCTCGCTCTGCCGTGACGACTGCAGAATTAGTTTATACATTCGGTTCTCTAGCTTTATGATATTACATAAACTCATACAGCTAGATAACCAAAGAGAAAAACTAACCCACGTCTCTTAAAGGGGCCGCCGCCGGAGGTGCTTGTGTTGTGGTCACATGGAGCCATTGCATTCCGCCTGCATGCATGCGCACGCCTCTCTCTCTCTCTCTCCCTCTCTCTCTCTCCCTCCCTCTCTCTCTCTATAATGTACACACCGAAATGCGCGCATGCACAAAGCAGGTTACAGTCAAGGTAATACCCCGTTTTATTATTATCTTTATGGTATGGCTTGTTCAGAACAAGCCTAGCATCACCAGACAGCTCCAAGCTGAAAAGGCATTAATACAGAGGCAGGACAAAAATATTAAGAAAGGAACATGCAAGCCATAGTCTACATCCCCACAATCACATGGGCTTCGGAGGCAAAGCAGCAATGGCACCATACAACCTGTCTTATTTTCAACCGAGCCTATTCCTACCTCGTAGCAATCAAACTGCGGACTATTCATCATCTCCGTTCTTCAAAAACACTGGTGAACTTCCTCCTACTACAAGTCCTGAGGAGCATCTGCAGGGTGAAGTCATCCAGCTGCAGGAGGAGGATGATGATACATCCACCTGTCATCTATGGACAGGCGTAACAGGAAACCCGGCTCTGTGCCCTAATATAGCATACATGTACCAACTATTAATGTCCAACTTGGGCTCCTACAGCGATAACACAACACATAAGAGACAATGCTACGTCCGCTCTTTTCCCAACAGAACTCACAAACAACCGGCTTATTGTTCTTTTAAATGCCAACTCACATCGACCCATTTCAGAGCATAGAGCACAGTTTCCTCGTTGAGTGAATTAATCCATGAATTGTTTGAAAGCAAGACAAACTTCCAAAGGCCTATATAACCTACAGTACACGAGCTTCCAGCTAAATGTCAACAACATGATCTAGTGGAACAAGTCCCGCCTCACTTGATGTTACTGTATGTTCTGGATTAGTTTGTGACATGCTATAAGATGACAGCAGGACAAACAAGCCTTTATAATCCTTTATAATCAGCCACACATGGCTGTTATACTCGAATTTTCTCATTTTCCTCGTGATAAGCGTTTCGCGCTAGATTTTTTTTTTTTGGGGGGGGGGTGGATTCAAAATATAAAGGCAGGACGAAATACTAAATCGACATCTTTAATAAGGAAGACAGTTTTGCGGAACAAATAATTATTTTTATAAATTAATGGTGCCCAAGTACATCAAAACAAATAAAGTAAATCATTTAAATTCATTGTATTATTTTTACTTTGATTTTAATTGTCATAAAATTTTAGATTACATAGGTCACGCTGAATTGAGAATAATACACAACATACTCACAGATTCTATTTGAAAGAGCAGGTTCCATAGTCGGACACTCACACCTTGCTCAGAGGCAGCAATATTAAAATCCACCAGGCAGAAATATTCTTCCAGTCTCAGATCGGGATTGAAGCCTCCTCCTTTGGCTATGTCCAGCTGTGATGCCGCGTGTCGACCATGTGGGATACCGACACGCGCGAAGACAAAGCCCGTTTTACACAGAACATCACCATGTGCACGTAAGAAATACACGAGAAATAATGTGGGATATCAAGCAAGCCGCAACAAAGCCCGAGGAAGAGAAAGCGAGAGTGAGGAGAAGGCGCATCGCAGTGTCAGATATGGGGAGCAGGAGGCGGAGGGCCGCTCCGGGGCCTCGGGGTCAGACTGCCAAGGGATACGCGCGAAATTAGGTATGCTCACTGGCACACACACACATGGGTTAGCATCAGGGATATGGGGTGGATAAAACGGACACACGGAGTAATGAAAGTTCAAGACAGAGTAGACACAATGTTTTCCAGAACTGCTTCCATTAAGCTTATTCGCTATAATAAACAGATACCGCCTGTGGGAGTGGTTGTTGGACCTCAATATGAAGTCCGAAGACCCTGCCAAAATCTACTAGATGTGATTTCCCTCAACAATGTAAGGGCTAATTATTTTCTTTTTCTATTGTCAAGCTACAGATCATGTACTGTGCTTTCCTCACATCGCTAATAACAACAGCATAGCAGAAGCCTATTACAAAAAAAAGATAACTAGAAATGTAGATAGCCATGCAACAATGTGTAACACCACCACAGTCACATGGATGCATGAATCTGCTTGGGCAGCATACACCTGTCCGTGTTTAGGGACATCCCTAAATATCCTGTGCGTAAAGACAGGAAGTCTGCTCGTATGAAGAAAGGTATAACAGCCTGCAGCCTGTTTTTGGATAAAAGCCCGTTAAGTTAAGCAGTATAGTGTTATTTTTAATTACAAATCATCTTATTTTTACAGCCCTGTTCCATTTTCTATGCGTTTATTTTGATTATGACTACTAGGTTTCAGGAAATCAGCATTTAAGCTTTAGTTAATAATTTCAGTGAGATGATTGTCTGGAGGTCTAATTAACAAAATGCAGAGAATGACTACAAAGCGTCAGTGTACGCAAAA
This sequence comes from Oreochromis aureus, assembly GCF_013358895.1. NCBI lineage: Eukaryota > Metazoa > Chordata > Actinopteri > Cichliformes > Cichlidae > Oreochromis > Oreochromis aureus. The sequence goes on along the minus strand of NC_052963.1, from coordinate 40,802,801 downwards.
ACATAATACATTAGCCGTAGGATTTCGTGCAATCTCAGTAAAAGCCTGTAATGTGTTAGCTCGTCACTTTCAGCTGATGCTGCGTGTTTTAGATGGAGCTTCATAAAATTCACAACCTTTATCAAACAGTTTATTCAAAAGTATATTCATAATAATCACCCCTCCCCTTCGCTCTCTCCTTATGTGTGTGTGTGTGCGTGTGTGTTTGTGTGTGTGTGTGTGTGTGTGTGTGTGTGTGGGTGTGTGGGTCCTACAGTAATTTCAACAGTAATGAGCTATTCCAGTTTTCTTTTGATGCACCTTTTTAGAAAGAGTTGCAGACAGTTATTGGAGTATATATATATACTTGCAGATAACTGTTGCAAATTTTAAAAAAAACCCAACTCCACAAATTCACATTTTTCTTTAACTACCAACGCGGCGTACGACACTAAAATATAAGGAAACAGTTTTTATTATGCTTTATTTTGCTGTTTGTCTTTTTTTTATTTCTAAAAATGCTATAACTTTCAATTTTTCAATTAAGTTAACAAGCCAATTATTCTAGTCTTTATCTAAAAAAGTAATAATTCTTATTATTTTTGAAATAAGTGAATTAAAAGCTTTGCAGAGAATTGGATATAATCGCATTTTCTGCAGCGTAAGTCGTAAATATCATTGTGTGTGCGTCTGTGTCTTCTTTTTCTTTCTGTCTTTCTCTGTTAAAATTAAATGCTTGTACTGTGCGTTAATTCTGATTGACTCTCAGTTCTGCCTTCATCGGGCTCGCGTTGATTCATCTGAGCCCGCCCCCTGACTGCGTCACGTCCTGTCAGACATGAAGTACAGTAAAGGTGTTCAGGACAACCAATTGAACCTCTTACCTTCACTCAGAATATTCTGTTCTATTCTATTCGATTCTATTTTTATGCCCCATCTTATCCTTATCACCTCTCCGTTTTAGCCTTTATACTATAAATAAAGTAAATAAAATAGACTAGAATAAAATACACTCTCAGGGGTGATTTGTTTATACCGTTTGCTAAAGTCACATGTGACTTACGGTGTATGGATTCGGTGACATCAAGGGGGTGAAAGGATTCCTTCTTTCTGCTTTTTCCCTACTAAATAATAAAAAATAATAGCAAAAAGGTGAAAAACAAAAAAGTAAAAGTAAATTAAAAGAACAAAACTGCAGAGTGTGTTTGAATTTTAATGTTTATCACGAAAAGTACAAAGACTGAACTTCACAAAGAAAAAAGGAAAAAGGGAGTCTCTGTCCATGGTGCTGAAACGAATCAAATTAATAGCCACTGTCGTTGTTATTTTAAAAAAAAAGTAAAAATCTGAACTATTACGGGTTTGTAAGCAAATCTGAAAGCTCTGAGACTAAATCAAATTTAAGGAAGAATATTTTGAAATTAAAACTAAGTAGACATAGTTACAAACGTAGGGGGAAGACGACATTGAAATTCTAATCGAGAAGCTACACACCAACTTTTCAATACTGAGATCTGAGATCTTCAATACCGAGAAGAATAAAACAATTTATGAATTGAATAATTATATAAATCTGCGAACAGACTTCAAGAACCAGAATCACCTGCAATTTAATGTGATTTAATTTAAATGTGTTGTTTTGACACGCAAACACAGCATAAATATGACCGCAATTTAACTCTATAATTATACTTAAATGCCAGATTTACGCCCGAATTTTACGAATAGAGATGGCAGCTATAGTGTTGAGTTTAGTTTTTCTATGCAGCGAAACTGTGTGTACTGGATTTAAATGAAATGCTTTAATAAAACTTATCGCATAGCAACGAATAAAGCGGCAGTTTTGTAAGCCTGATTTTATATGATGTGGAAAAATTGTGTGTTTTAAGTGGAGATAGTAGACAATTTACAGAAGCCCTGCACCTGTTGCATGGTGAAAGAAAGAAAGAAAGAAAGAAAATAGGAGAAAATATATATATATATATATATATATATATATATATATATATATATATATATATATATATGATTCACTCATTTTATTTGTTAACTATTTCATTTCTAAATAACGAAGCGAGCAATAGGCTCATATATCAATATTTATATTTAAATTGTTATATATGAAACTATAAATCTGGTTATCTGTAAGTATTTTAAGTACCTCTGTGAGAGATAACAAATCTCTCATCTCTTAAAGTGTCCTGCAAATGATTGCAGGTTAATGCCTTGTTGAATTTTGCCAAAATATATTTTGGCAAATAAATTAATAAGAAATAAAAAATAACAATACTATAACTAAAGAAATATAAAGTATGTATATATATTGTTTCTGCGAATTTGGTGTTTCTCTATACTCATCTGTAATGGCCTGATTAATTAATTTCACGCTGTAGCCCCAGAGAAGATTTTCCCACAAACAAGTAACCAAGAAAAAAACGAAGACGACGAAAGAAAAAAAAAAATCTCCCAAAGAAAGAAAGAAAGAAAGTCAACATCAAGTTCAACAACGTGCTGGTGCTCATTAGCATCACAATGCTGTCTGGGAGCACACAAGTCTTCTTAACAAGAGGCTCTGGCGTCAAGTCCCTCCACCTCCCAGCCAAGGGGACATTTTCCCAGGCTCTGCTAACAATCACACAACTGTTTGCTTTATAAACGCCAGCTCTGGGGCCACTAAGCCCGCCTCATCAGCGCTCAATGGATGGGCCCGCTAATATGGGATGGAAGGGCCGGCTGCCACTCATCAGTTAGAGCTCACCATAATTGACAGCGAAATTTTCAGTTTAACTTGAACCACTATGTAACCTTTACTGAAAATTGCGTTATTATATCTGCATGATTTTTTTTTACTTACATAAATACTATTACATACAATTATTATTATTATTATTATTATTATTATTATTATTATTATTATTATTATTATTGCTTTTAGTGGTAGTGTTGTAAGTGCTTTTGAAATATGTTATTCGAGCTACCTTTTCCCCCACAGTCTCAAGGTTAAGACTACATGACCTTAAATTAATCATATTAAAAACATACTTACAAGCTGTGTACTCAGTAAATCCCACATCTCCAGCTGAAGTCCATTCAGTGCTTTAATTCGAGTTTCTATCGGCCATCTCTCAAGTGCAACCAAACTCTAAGAGCCCAAAGTCCAGCCAATCGATGAACAAGCCTTCGCAGATTGAGAGTAAATCTACACAATGAGTTGATCCAAACCCAAAGAAGTGTTTTTTCTTTTTCTTTTTTCCTTTCTTCCTTTTTCTGACTTTCTTTTCTTTCTTTCTTTTCTTTTCTTTTTATTTAAAAAAAAAAAATCACTGTCATTACTTCTGCATCGACACAAGCCAAGGCCGAGGTGATACTGCTGGCAGCATCCTCCTGCTTTCTCCTCACCAGCTTCGGATGACAGTATGCGGTGATGTTGCGTCGCCGGTCCCCTCCTCTCTCTCTCTCGCTCTCGCTCTCTCTCGCTCTCTCCCCCCCCCCCTCTCTGTCTCTCTCTCTCTCTCTCTTGCTCTCTCTTTCTCTTGCAAACATAACGCCTGGTGTGCACGACGTGTACAGAAACTCAAACATTCTTCGGTGACCATTGTGAAATCCATTGTTATGCTTGAATGACGGGCCTCTCTTTCTTTAAGTTGCATCCAGCGTTTGATATACGTGGTGAGCCGAAAAGCACAGTCGCTGTGGCTGCTGGTGAGAGAGCCCAGGAGAAGGAGGAGAGAAAGAAGCCAGGGAGAATCACAGACCCAGACCTCAAATTTTGGTCTACGGGGAAAAAAACGACAGGGAAAAAGGCACCCTGCTTTTTATAGCAGCATACTCTATGGCAGAAGGTTTTGTGTTGCACGAAGAATTGATATGCTCATAGCCTCCATTCCCTTCTAGCCCCATCTTTCCATCTCTTGCCTCCTCATGGTCGTCAATATACAGAAGTCCCGATGGTACAGGACAAAAACCCAACAAACAAACAAAACCAACAAAACAATCTGTTTTGGGCAGCGGTGGTAGTGACATCTGAAATGAGCAGTGATCTCCACACATTGCTTGACTGAGGCACCTGTGACAACATCTTGCGTACGGAAACACGGAGCCACACCGAGCAGCAAAGCACAATAAAAGCGACGTCAGATTTACACGTTTCCGTGGGTTTAAAGGCGCGCTGCAGGATAAACGCGTGAACAGCAAACGATTTGTAAGAAACGGAGAAGAGCACACAGCAGCGATGTGTGATGTGCTGTTGCCGCAGCCTTAGCAGCGCAAGGAGAAGCTGATGCTTCCCCAGAGCTCCAGTGGGTCACGTTGCTTTACGTGGTGCTACGTCTTCTCCTCTGTGCGTAACAGAGCGCACGGGTGGACACTCGTGTGCCATATGTCGGTATCAGAGCTGATAAAAACGCAGAATTCAGTCTGTTAGAAAACGAAATCATACTGCAGATACTTACATATAGAGAGGAGAGTCGACGTTAAAAGGTACAAAAACGAGCCGCGGAAACGAGCGTGATTCTTTGCGTGCTTACGTCAAGCGATGGGGTAGATTATTCCAAATGTGTCATCCAATAGACTGTGTGTGCGACGCAGGGTTAACATTCACGAGTTCAAAACACGGATGCCTGTTGTAATACGGCTTTATTCCCTCTGCATTTATCTGAAAACATGTTTGGCGTGTGGACCCATTAATCCCAGAAGAAATGCAACATTTTTTACTTAAAAGGCAATTTGCCCCCCACCCCTCCAAAAAAAAAAAAAAAAAAAAAAAAAAAAAAAAAAAAAAAAGAAAGAAAGAAAGAAAGAAAAAATTCAGTGTTTGCGTAAGTATAACTGTCCAAATGTCAGAATTTAGGAAGATTAAAAAGAATAGGCCAAAGGAAAAGCAGTTATTTATTATTTGGCTGGTTGAATTTATAAATTAAGACAACAGAAAATTAGAAAAGATTAGCTTTGTAGAACATACAAAGCAAGATTTAAAGTCACAATTTAAACTCAAGCCAAAGAAACCTAATCATTCTCATTATTAATTGTGGAGTTAGCAGAAGTATAGTGACAGCAGCGAGAGAATTGCTATGAATATAAGTCAGACATACAGTTTGACATTAAACGGCATTTTCCCGTTTATAGAAGCAAGCAGACCATACACAAATTTAGAACAGAAACTACAGTTTATTTATTTTTGTTCTTAATATATAGTCCTACAGTCATATTAACTTGGGTCACAGCTGCCCGTGGATCATGAGGGCTCTTACAATTAAAGACTATAAATCATATGTCCCTTTATTGTTCTCTAAATATATTAACAGTGTCGCGAGGTTCCCCTTAAGCATCCACACATCTCCAAGTGTATAATGGCGGTCAATTAAATCAAAGTGAATCAGTAATCTCATAACTGTGGTCCTTAATAAGGCCTGCACATCCGCACTTCTTTGCCGCGTAGTTCAGATCATTCGAGCCAAACAGCGTCACCTAACGGCACAAACTCAGAGCTGCTGTTCGGGCCTGCATGCTTATTATCTCCGGCCTACGTCCACAGCACATTGCAAACCGCAAAAAACGACATATTACCCCGTGACATCAATGTAACAGGAATAGAGCCATGAATAGAAACGGTAGAATGCATCAAAACTATTGATTTCTGCAGATGTAGTGACTGTGTAACTGCAGGAGTAACTGATAGGCCTGATATTTTGTGTTTATTTGTTTTCACATTACAAAGCAAGCACAAAGAATTTGAAGATCGTTAGTGTCACTCTAATGGAGGTGCATAATATTAGTTACTTATGGCATCAAAATCCTTGTTGTATAATTGGTGGTACTGAATAATATCCATGCACAGGCCTACATGATGCTGCAGAATTGTCTGCAGGGCATTTCATTCGTTTTATTCTCTGCAGCATTGGAGAAAAACGTGATTGATCTTCGTGAAAATGCTTTGAAAATTAGAGGCTTCAAACCGAAATAGGAGCGCATGAAACTGCGTAATCTCTTTAGCAGAATGACCCGCAGTCATCATATTTTAGAGCAGCAGTGTCTTCGTTTTCAACTTAAGTAAGCTGTAAAATCATTTTTAGAATGCGCAATCAACTAATATTAATGGACTCTTATATTTTATAGAGACAGGAGTATCTTTGTTGTATCTTGTTACATATTTTTGTGTTTTTTTTGTCTGCAGTAGAAAAGCGTTTCCATTAATACGAAGTAATGACACACATATGCACGTGTAAATGCCAAATAGACCCCTTAGAGGCGATGATACTGAAGGTTTGCAAATGTACATACATTTTAACTGAAATTTGTTGAGATTATTTTAGATTTTTTTTTATTATTTTTTTTTTAAATTACATCGCCGAACAGGACATGTAGGACACCTGAAGAAAAAATAATTAAACGTGGTCCTTTTCTTAGCACAATGTGAGGTTTATTTGTCCTTTTAATGAAGAGTTGAAATCTTTGGGCAATAAAAAAAATGGTGAAAAAAATGAGTGCTTTAGAAAGTAGATTTTAAAAATCGTCTTCAAATACAGTAAAATTACACAGGTCAGGCAAATCGAATAGTGGTGCAATCACCGGTAAAAAACAATCGAATTCACCAAGGGAGTAGCAACGTCCAGCTCAACATGTGTTTGTCGTGTCAGTTCCTCCTATTTTAATCTTTGCATAAACCTACATTTGCAAAGAATTGCCTGGACAGCATACTAAATATATTTATTGACTAAAAGAAAGAAAAATCCATTTATTAATCGGCTCACAAAGTCATCTTGTTTGGTACGTTTAATGGTGCTCACAAAACTGGAGATTTCTTTTCTTCTTTATATGAATCTCGTATGATAAATTTACAGACTGAAAAGTTTAATGAAAAGTTAGTTTTCTTACACTCATAATTCACGATTTCCTAAACTGCATCCAACTTCCCCTTAAAATCATTCATTCCTGTCAAATTTGTATGGCTGTCATCATGCATGACCACACTGAGCTCTGTTGGGTTCAATCGTTAATAAGTGACCGATTTAAGTGGCCACTTCTGGGAATTGTAATGGCCGCTCTTCAAAGAGGCCTGACCTGACACTGAAACAGCGGTGTCAAAGGTCACACATGAAGACCAACAGGAAGCCAATATTTGTCCTTCAGTCTGTCATGCCCCTAAATTAGCGCCTAAGTACTGCAGTTAATTGTCATAAGTTGTTTTGGGGTTGGTGGAAAGCTCTGATTCTCCAAAAGAGTTTAAAACATTCATATCTAAGGTAATAATGAATTTGTCAGTTTTTAAAGCAATGCTCTGTGAGTTTTCCCACAAATTTGAATTGTTCAGATTATAAGTATTGGCATTATTATGTCTGGGGAAAAAGAAATGATGGGTGTGAAAAGCTCTGAAATTTTCATGTTGACCTTTGTCCAACTGAAAAAGACAGATATATAAACAAATAAGGTTCAGTGCAGTGAGCTCCTCTAGTTTTGAACTGATCACATTATTTGCAACATTGTACAGTTTGTGATATTTTATAATATATTTTTGTTTTCTCAGTTATGGACGTTTGCTGTGGTGATGGGAGAATTATTCACTGATAGTGAAATCCATGCTAGGAAGCTTTTTTGTTTGTTTGTTTGTTTGTTTGTTTTAATAGCAGCACATGACAAAAGCAATTATTTTAACAGCATGTAATTCTTAATTAGTAATTTGGAGACTGACCCACTTACATCCTCGGTCAGTTGAGATCTGGTGGCCAACCTTTCAATATCTGTGAGAGGCATTTAGAGGTCCTTGCATTGGGCTGACATACCTACACACAGCCCTGAACTGATCAACTGACCTAAAGCAAAATCAATTTCATTGCACTGATGAAACCAATCACTCAACTCATGAAACACACTTATAACACACAGCATAGGCGTCACGTGCACTTCATCGCTCCAACATCAACAAACCCCACGTTCATGAATGAAACACAGAAGCGATCAGGTCATTAAAAAAAAGAAAAAGAAAAAAAAACAGAAAAAAAAACAACATACCGTGCAAATACTAAACTTACAAAACGCGACTCTGTCAAAGAAACTGATAACCAGGAAAGTCATTCAACTTACATTTCATCACCTGCTTCTGGTTCTTGATCCTCAGACTGAGGGAGAGATGTTGATGCTTTCTCCACCATGTGAAAACAGAGGGACGGTCTTGCTGCTTTCCTGGTTTAATTGGGAACAGGCTGGAGTTTATGCTAATGAGCGCTGACATCAGTTCTAGCAGCCCCCCACTCCATAAAGGAGGAGAGCAAAAGGGCCAAAGTCGCGCCTCTTTTCCCAGGCAATTCCGTCGGTCAAGTTCAAGCACAACGCCCGTGCACGCGGTTGTCATTTAGAAAATGTGACTGCGCAGATAAAATTTAGGGAAGGGGGTAGAGAGAGAAATGGGAATCTTGGATTCCAAAAAAACCCCTTACAATAAAAGAAAAACAACAACAACAACAACAACAATAACAACAAACCCACTAGATTCAGCAGCGTGACTTCCTGGTAGATTTATTTAATTCTTTTCCAAAATGAATTTTTTTTTACATTTTTGCCTGTTTGACATTTTCCTAGTGTACCAACAAATTTGAGTGATAATTTTTCACACTTAGCATGTGAGTTTGGACATTTATTTCCAAGAGTAAGAAGACTCCCCCATGGGGCTGACAAAATATTACCCCAAGAAATGTTTTCTTGGAGTAAAAAAAGAGGTGCGTCCAGGTAACACTTGATATTGCTCGGATTTATGGAATTTATACAAAGTAGATGATGTAGTAGTAGAGTAGTGGATGAGAAAACTGCTGAAGCTGCTGAAGGTTCATCTTTGGTTAATTTAGTGTAACCTTCGTTTCCTCTGGTGAAGAGAGGTTACAAAAAATACCTGAAGCACCAGCTTTCTCGTGTTTTTTTTTTTTTTTTTTTTGCGTGTACTTGTTCATCACTCATCTGTGCATGCGGGCGAGTGGATGATCCATGGGATCATCTATGCTGCCGGAAACACAAGCACTCGGTGAAACAGAATTAGCGTCATACATTTGCGTAATTACAATCTAAAGTGTGCAATCATTCATGTCGCCCAAATCCAGAAACCGTGTGAGGAGACGCCAGTGCAACAGCTTAACGCATCGCAGCAGAATCAAGCTGAGCCAATTCTCCCGTGTTTGTCTCTGAATCTGAAAACAGACGGCCATGATAGGTCAGTGAATACGCAGATGTAAGGCCAATACGTATCTTAAAGGCTTCATTTGTGGGTGAGACACAACAGGTGTGGGACTACAGTTTGTTTTTATTATAGCATGTAAGCTTTTACAAAGAACACTCATTAAATGGTTTTGGTCAGTAATATCTCTTAGATTTTTTTTCTTCCCCCAATCAGCCTCCTTCACAGACACGTTTTTCCAAATAACGGCAGGAAAAAGAGGCACAGGTGTGCATAATAATATTAATGATCTGAATTATATTTGGTCCTGAGCTGGTGCATGTTGGTAGTCTTGCTGCTGCATTCAAGCACAGAGCCATTTTGAATGCAACATCTGTGCTTCTCCTGTTGCAGCGATACTAAGTTCCTTGAGGCTGGTTCAAAGAAATGCATTTTTCTTACTAATGGAGAGTGATCAGAAATGCACATGATAAATAAAAGCTATTTGATCACTCTGAAAGGAAATAACCAGACAAACAGACTGTCGTATTTGACACCTATGATAGTGTTTGGCTTGTATACACTGTAGAAACTGATGTGGGATCAGATTTTTTAAAAAGATAATGCCTCAGCAGTGAATCGCCTTAACAGATGCAGTGTAACCTTCCTTATAATATATGCCTGGTAATTAACAATCATGACTCTCACTACTCTTTTAAATAAATCCATGTGACAAAGCAGAACTGGCCCTCCGTAGCTGGTTCCCACACAGCAGAGGAGGCAGCAGTTAGGAAAAGAGACAAAAAGGAAAAGAGCGGGGAAAATGAAGGGAGACGAGAGAGGTGGTGGGGGGAGTGTTTCCTTTGACGGGGCACCATTGCAACATTTGCATATATTCAAATCAGGTGATGAATGTCATGCATGAGGGTGAACAAAGACAAGCCAATGGGAGGGCTGCGTCTCTGCTGCAGGCTCAGAAGCAGCCGCCGGTATCCCAGCAGCACCCTGGGAGAAACACGGGGAAGTGGTGTGGGAACCAAGAGGCCCCCCGAGCTGAGCAGAGGGAGGGGAGCCACTTGTAGTCTGTGGTGAATTTGCATTTTATTTGTGTCCATTTTCCTCAGTAATTTCTGCCCCAGCACTTCAACCACAGATGGCTAACACAGGAAGAAGGATTTGCATTTGTGTCAAAGATGATAATGATGGACATGTTTTCCACCCAGACAGAGACATTCCTTCTCTTGGTCTGAATGACATTTTAATGTTTCGACAAAAATACAAAATATTTAAGAAATTACTATGTCCTTTTGTTTGTGATCAATGCCAGATGTAGGCATTAGAAAAGTCAGAGTTTGCACAATGTCAGGATGATCTATGAATGTTGTGCTATCCACAAAAGACAAAGCCAGAAATGACTCAGTGTGTATTTCATAACCCAGCAGCATCAAGAGATGGCTTAACAAATACCTCTATGTCTTAAAAGCCGATATGCAAAAGTGAAATTCTAATTAAAACTCTCACTAATCTCACAAACGCATTGCCTGAAGGTGGAGGCTGGAGGTGGATCATAAACATCAGTCACGCACGCAGAGCTTGATATTGAGCTAAACCACTAATTTCACTTGATTTATGTTTGCAGATGCTTGCCCGATGGTTCATACATGCCCACGAGAGATGCTGTTGCTTCACTGCACAAAGCTCCATTTGATCAAATTCACATCTCCCATTGAAGCGCCATGCTCTCGCACCCAAATTCACAGGGCGAAGGATCAGGCACATCTTCAGCAGAAGGGCTGCCACCAATTAGCAGAAAGTGGAAATTCAATCAGCTTCAGGAGACCAGCCAAATAACATGAACACACATGCTAAACACAGATTTAAATGCTGTGAATGGGTCTTGGAAAAAGATCTTTAGAGGGCATGCTGCTGGAAATACTTGGCACTGTTGGAGGCTTTAGATGGGATGAGCTGACATTATAATGCATGTTCAGGCCACGTGTGGATGTGTTTGTGGGTGTACGATCATTTGGACCTTCAGTGACAAACAATACCACCCATGAAGGGTGCACCGAGCTGTTTCCTGCACTGTCTCAGGTCCCAAACAATTCATTGTTTACTGTATTCCGATGCCTGCAGATTGTGTTAAAACACTGCCAAATTGCAAAGACATACACTTTGTCTTCAGGTGTGAAGATAACTGTGTTGGTATCATAAAGTTTCTTTTACCCATCAAAATGGGAAAATAATACTTTATTAATAACACGATAGCATCAGAAAGTGTGCTCTCTTTTTCTTTACTCAGTCCCTGGTGTTTAGTGTTTTAATACCAAATCAGAGAGTAACAGGAGCATATCTGAGACTTTAAGCTTCACAATCTGCATAATGTTTGTTTTTATCCAATGAAATGCTAAGATGCATGATGGTGGAAGCATGAAACCTGGAGATTATCACTAGAAGGATCACACAGAGGCATTAAGGGGCACTGAGGAATAACAAAGAAAGATGAAGGGTACAATTTTACATTTAATTAGAGATGAGAAGTAAAAGCAAAACCTCTTTACAAGTTTCCTTATTGTTTGTCATTTTTATACAGCAGAATATGTATTAATTATCAGACGTTTTCACACTATTGTTTTTTGTATGTTCAAATCGTAAAACTGGGGGAAATGATGCAATCATTTTCAATCATACTTTCAATCATATTTTTACTATCACAGTGGCATTTTTTTCTCTATCAGGGGACTAAGAGCCAATAAAAGCATTGTTATTCTGATGCTTTCATAAAAATCGGAAATGTTCACGTGAATGCGTATGGCTGTTGTGCTATTTTGATTGAAGTAAAGTTGCGAAAGTGAAAAACTATGCCCAAAGTGCTACATTATAAACAAAATCCAAAAAAATCCATATTTTAATATTAGTAATTTAAAACGTTAGAGGTAAAAAGGAAGGGGCAGGAGTACGAGTAGTAGAAATTGTATTTTTGTCTACCTATACTGTTCTTCTTTCTGAAGTGTTCTCACCTTTCAGTTCTTATGCTGATTGCCCGCAGTAGGCTGAGAAACATATTTAACTACAGTACTTTAATCACACTGATGTGGCTCGGCTGCAACTTTTTTTTTTTATCTAGGTTGTCAGGCTCAGTGACTCTTTAGATAAAAAGAAAATCTTTCAGCATTAGCAATTTGAATGTGTGATTATGAAAACAATGGTTCGTTTTCTCTGAAAGTTAACCAATTAAGAAAAATAAATAAAAATTAGTAGAAAATACACTTTTACCTCCAGATTGACTTTCACCTCAGAGGCATATGCGGATTCACATTTTAGATTTACGATTCTTTCCCGGAGCACCCGAAGGCATCTCGCGTCTCCACGACTACATCCGGGACATTTAACAGCTCCACATGTCGGCAGGTTCAGTTCAGATGCCAAAGACTTTCTTGCATGAGAAGAAGCTGCTTTAGTTATTCTCGTTTTAACGACGCCGTTTGGAAGAAGAGATGGTAACTTCATTTATAGTCTTATATATAAAAAAAGCTTCTTACAGAGTGCTGGGTAGCCCACTGACGAGCGCTTTTTAGGTGTTCCGGAGGCAGTTAGAGCTAGTTTGCTAATGCTAACCAGCTCTAATGACAGGTGGTGGACCTCCAGTTAAATTTAGCACGATAGCCATTTGCTCAGTTTCATTCATTTTGCAGCGGCTTCCAGCGTATCGTGTTCTTAGTGCTGTTGAACGTAACTTCTTCCTGCTATTATCTCTTTAATCTCCTACGTGAGTTAGCTTCTGCCACAGACTGTTATATGTAAACAAACCGTGATGTAGCCAGCTCTGCGGCTCTTCAAACTTTGCTGCGGAGTCCTTACTGTTGTAGACAAATCGCTCGTGCTCTCTACATCATTATATACAAAATGACGCTATGCACTCAAGTGCACGGTGGAAACTCAGTGTGTGTGTTTAATTTGACAGGCGCTGATGGGAGTTCAGCTTGTGGTCAGCTTACTGGCCGCCAGCATAATGCAGAGGATGGCTCCACATTGCTCATTTGCACGCTGGCTGCTCTGCAACGGCAGGTACTGTCAGGTATATAATCAGGTTTTACGTTGTTCACACAGTGCACTAAACTGCTTTAACACATGTGCTTGTTGTTTGTTCCAGTTTGTTGCGATTCAAACACCCTTCAGAGGGAGAGCTGTGTGCCCTGGCAGGAAAGCAGATGCCCAAACAAAACAGGAGAGACAGGTGGGAAATGGAGGGCTGTGCTTCATGCTGCAGGACCACTGCGTGCTATAGCATGAAGTTGTATCGTGTGATTCTAGTGTTACTCCATGACACATATAGTGTGTTTCTCATCCATCCTTTTCCGTTTCTTCATGCTTCAAGCTTGCATTGTTATTTTTTTTTTTTCCATCTTTTATTTGCTCATAGGCGGCAGAATGGGGAGAATAAACCGCTCACTGTGCCCAAAGACATTGACCTTCACCTGGAGAAAGCACCAGTCAACGTCATTGACGCTCTCGGTAAAACAAATACTTCTTCGTCCACATCACAGTAATGTTGTGCAAGAGTAAATATTACTCAAAGCCCAGCTTTGACTGTTAAGTCCCACCAGTGTTTTGCAGCATATTACATTGCATGGAAACTATATTGAAATTCTCATTTTGATTGTTTTGGGGTTTTTTGTTCTTGTTTCTACTTTCAGTGCTGCGCTTTTTCCTGGAGTACCAGTGGCTTGTAGATTTTGCAGTCTATGCAACCGGAGTTTTCCTCTTCACTGAGTGTTACTATAGTGTGGTAGATGCCAGCAAAGAGGTTAATATTGGAGCCATCTGGTGTGTCCTGACTGTTCTCTTCTGTCTGTATCCTTCAAATGTAAAACAGACACACTCTCTAGATTAGAAAGAATATATCTGGACGCAGATTAGTTTGTGATGTTTTCCTGAATCAAGATCCTGATATGTCCACCACGTTCTTGGCAGCTGTTATATCAATGAAGATGAGTTGGTAACTATCTATAGTACTGAATGAACCTAAAATCCGAATAATCTCTTTCTACAGCTAACGTTTAATCTCTTATTAGGATTACAATCACTACTAGTGTTAAACTAATATAAAAACATTAAAAATATCTTGTAAATTGGAAGTCTTATCCATGTTCAACTAAAGGTAAATTATCACTGAAATATATGTAGCTTTTTTTTTTCTTTTTTTTTTTTTTAACACCTCTCATTTGGTTTCCTTTACCATCCGACCCACAGAAAGACCCTTCACACCCTAATGAGCCACTACTTCCGCTCTGAGGAGGGTGGTGAGCGCTCAGTGTGCCTTGCCTTTGGTTTTCTGTGTCTGCTTGTGGCCATGCTAGTGTTGGTTGTCAGAGAGGACTACCTGGAGTTCGGCCTAGAGCCAGGTTTTTCCAGCCTCTTTGACAACTTGGAAATCTTTGTCAAACAGCAGGGCTACGCTGACTGGTCGTACGTATCTCCATGAAAAGATTACTTCTGGCTGAAATATTGACCTGTTGTCTTTAAAGAAATGCTTGTTTCTGTAAAATTGATTCATATTAAATCTTATATGAGTTGAGTCATCTTTCAATTGGCACAGGAATGAGCCCGACTGTATTTGATATCTGTGCTGGAAGTAGCCCTCCTTAAATATTGGTGTCACTTACTGTTAGCGGTTGCTTTAAACTCAGAATCCCAGTGACTAAGCTGACAGTGAAGCTTGGTTTGGCTGCTGTCTGTGCCTACATCGGAGCTCTCTTGGCCTTCCCTGGACTGCGGCTGGCTCAAACTCACCTAGATGCGGTACAGATGAACTCAGACCGCCCACTCATCCAGTAAGAATTGTTATATGAAAAATAGCATGTGCTTCATGTCTTTTATTGCTACACATTAGCTCTACTCTGCTCTTTCAGTTGTGTCCCTAATGTTTCCTGACAGGATTCTGCTGCATATGGGTTTTCTGTCTCC